>NC_091772.1:14448603-15073603 GCF_029378745.1 Bos indicus
TATTAAAAGGATAATAAAGGGAAAGCATGAACAATTTTAAGACACTAGAACCACAAGGAAAACAGTGCAACATTGACTTATGAGTTCACAAATGTTTAATAGAACAGAATATAGAAAACAGAAGCAGACTCACACACATATAATAAGTTTATTTTCAACAAAGGAGTAAGATATTTACAGAAGAAATAATAAACTTTTCAAGAAATGGTGCTGGGTTAGATATCCTTGGCTTTAAAAAAGTCCAGACATTTAGCCACACTAAGTACACATAAATTTGAGCTGGAGCAAAGACGTGAAAGTCATAGATAAAACTATAAAACTTCTAGAATAAAACACAGGGAAATGTTATAATCATGTTTCACAAAGATTTCCAAAATAGAACAATATTTGCTATTGCATGAAACATGAGTGTAAAAAAATGGTATATTAGACTTCTTCAGAATTTAAAAATGTATGGTCTTCACGTGATACTGCTAAGGAAATGAAAAGACAAGCCACCCACTGGAAGGAAATATTTTCAAACTGAGAAAAGTCATTGGCAGCAGATCTTAATTTCAAGAGATCTTAAGGAAATTCTGTAAGCAGGTATCAGATGAAAAAAAAGCTCTACACAAAGGAAAGTTTATTCTTTTCTGTAGTTTTTGCCCCTCCGGGGATAATTTTCTCTCAAGCTTGTAAATCTGTACTCAGCCCAAGTCCCGGAAAAGATCTCCCTGCAGATCTCTGGATCTCTCCCTCTCTCTCTATTTTACACACACACACAACACATACACACATTCTCTCTGTCTCTCCCTCTCTTCTTTCTGCTGCTGCTGCTGCTAAGTCGCTTCAGTCGTGTCCGACTCTGTGCGACCCCATAGACGGCAGCCCACCAGGCTCCGCCATCCCTGGGATTCTCCAGGCAAGAACACTGGAGTGGGTTGCCATTTCCTTCTCCAATGCATGAAAGTGAAAAGTGAAAGAGAATTCGCTCGGTCGTGCCCGACTCTTAGCAACCCCATGGACTGCAGCCTTCCAGGCTCCTCCGACCATGGGATTTTCCAGGCAAGAGTACTGGAGTGGGGTGCCATTTCCTTCTCCAATGCATGAAAGTGAAAGTGAAGTCACTCAGTCGTGTCCGACTCTTAGCGACCCCATGGACTGCAGCCTACCAGGCTTCTCCGTCCCTGGGATTCTCCTGGCAAGAACATTGGAGTGGGGTGCCATTTCCTTCTTTCTGCACCTCTGCCTAAAAATTACAGCTACTTTCTTTTCTTCATACTCTGATCTTTGAGTCCGCAACTCAGGAAGACTTCCGGCTTCTCTGCATTTCTTCTTATACTGCAGCTTACAGATACCTGCAATAATTGCCTGGTGTTTTAGGACTCACTTTGTCTGTCCTCTCAGAGTTCATAACTATGCATTGCCTGTTGTCTAGTATATGAAAATTCTTGCCTTTTTTTGCATTTGGTACAGTTTCCCAGTTGTTTAGATAGGAAGGGTATATTTGGTCCCTGTTTCTTCAACTGGTCAGAAGGAGAAGCTTGATTTTGGGGGTTTTAAGAGCAGATGGGAAATCAAATTTCTTAAAAGTCAAACATATTTTTATCTCTGACTTTCCCACTATATTACCTCTTTGAAAAAAATTTGAATTTCATTTCAAAGCTAAAACATGTTTAAGAATTGTTTGTAATTGTGTACTTTTCTACTTTAAAGTTTGTCATTCTTGTTCTCACCAATGCTATATCTCAATGTACGTAATTTTGACCAAATATTTAATAAATCCAAACATTAAAATACTCTCAACATCTTTTAAACACTTCATATATTAAAACCTTTCCATGATTTCTATAAATTAATTCTTCTGGCATACCAATGACATACAAATCTTAAATATGCTTAAACCGTATGTGCAACAATAATAAAGATCTAACTCCTATATTCAATAAGCTAAAATTAGTATTCTAACTATAGAGTATGTAAAATTAAAACTACCTAGGTTGTGACCTTACTGCTTAGCTGGTCTTGGGGAACATAGTTTGAAAGACTCTTAGAAACCTGTCTTGAGATAATTTGAACTGATTCTTTTTTCTCCTCTCAGAACATTTCTCTGTGGAAAGCAAAAACATTTATCATTATTTTGCTGACTTCACAACTGCTTGAAATGCAATATTAAATGCTCCATTTATTTTTTATAAATATGTATAAATATAATAGTATTTCCTCCCACGAAAGACATATCTTCAAAAATAAAAGCAAAGCACATTCATCTCCTCTTTACCTTGCCCTCTGTCCTAACATCATTCAACATTTAGCTAAGTAAAAAATCTAATAAAGTCCACTTCCAAAGTAATAATTACCAGATATTCAAAGAATTCAAATTTAATTTCCCAAGACATAATGAAAGCATTAGAAAATTAATTGGGAAAAAAATAATAACCACCATTTGAAGAGAACTTAATTTGCATGAGACCTGGTGCTGTACTGCACTATAAACATTTTCTCATTTAATCTTCACTGTAATATCTATGAGTAAGTATCCTCATATTTCAAATGTAAGATCGAAAAAAGTTTGTTGTCCAAGGTCACATGGCTAATATGTGTTAGAGATGGCAATGCTTATGCTTTTAAATCAATTTGTTGTTATTTAATTGCTCAGTCATTTCTGACTCTTTGTGAGCCCATGGACTGTGGCCCACCAGGCTCCTCTGTCCATGGGATCAATATCTCAACACAATTCTGTTGATTGCTAAGATTACTAAGAGAAAGCAGAATTTTTATTATGTCCAGAGTCTCTTTAGTAGCCACAAATTGTTATCTTTCTATACAATTAAATATGGATATTCTTAACATAAAGATCAAAATAACGTCAAACAGTTACATACATCTGATGTGCATTTTATATATTTATAATTTTCTGCAACTATATGTGAATATTTTCTAAGATACACATAAAGGCATATTGTCACAGAAATTATCCCAGATTCCATATGATTTAATAACCTAAAATTAACAGGCAATTTGTGTCATGTAGACAGAGTCTGTGCATAACTTCTGCTTTAGATGTAATGTTTCCATAGTTCCGTGTATATGCAGGCAGTAAATATGTAGCTATCAAAGAGGATTTTTTTTTTATATTATTAAATCACCTTCAGGGAAGATTATCCATCATTAGATCTGTTAATACTCAGAAACAGTGTGTTTGTGAAGTAAATTTGTTTTCTTTCTTAGCTATTCCAAAGCTACTTCTATACTCATAGCATATGTTTATCTTTTATTTGATCATTAAAATAAAATTGTCTTGTTTCTTGACTTGAAGGGTAGTAGTATTCAACTTGTAATGTGTGTTATGTGTTTTCATTTGACTATTTTTAATATATAGTATTACATCACTTATAATTAGTGATGACAAGTGTTAGTGATGACAGAATTACTTTCTCAAAGTATATGATTGCATATTATAGATAATTCCTAAATCTTTGAGTCTCTCTGCACATGAATTGACTCAGTTCAACTCAAAACTTTACACATGAAATTACACACTCATGAAGTCATGCATGGAGTCAATTTTTCTGTCACAAATAATTTGCTTCAAGAAAGCTCTCTTATTTTCAGTAAATTTTAAAAATTTCACTCAAACCTTGTAATGTATTATTTCAACACTAATCATGGTGATCAGTCATCCCACAAGATATCAAATGCAGTGACAACTTGATACAAAAAAATGATTATGTTGACAGCTATAAATAACATAAGCACAGTCTCTCCAGTTATGGAAAAGTTTAAAATTCATGTTTGCTAAGATTAGTGTTAGAATTATACATTGGATAGATACTTCTTCTGCAATTTTTTTGGACATGTTCACAATGTGTGAAAATGTTCAATTTTATGGACTTGTATATTATTCACAGATGCAAAAAGTCAGCCCACAGACTTCATATACAACTCTATATTCAACAAGTGAGTTTAATTATCATATTGCATTCACAATTGCCAAACAAAGACAAAATGCAACAGAACTCGGATGGCTGTGCTCATTTAAAACACCAGTTATTAACTTGATCTGTGAGCGCAAACACACTACTTTCAGTAAGGTAGACCAACGCTTTATAATTTTCAAGCACAGCTCTCCTGCAACCAATATATAAGCCCTGTGCTGATCCTTTAATTCTCTATTATGATTAGACTGCACAATATAGAACCTTGTATGTGGGAAATCAGCAAAGGTTAAATAAAATGATTGTATCTTTTTTTCAAAAATTATTTTTAAACAGTGCTATATTTGAGGATAGTGTACTGATGGGCGATATGGCAGGAGAGAATTAAACAATATATGATTGTTCACGTTAGCTCTACCCTTCTATGAGTAGTTGCTGACTGCCTGACTGCCATGTAAGATTGAAACTTCAACACAGCATGAGATCTCTGCTGAATATTCAGGAAATCCCATGTAAAAGCCCTTCCATTCCACAATTTGAGTTTTATTCTTTTATCTTGAACTCTTTTGGTTTTGAATGTATGGGAGATCTTAATATAGAAGTTGGCCCCAGCTCTCCTATTGGTCTCATATTTATTTCTTTCAATCTTATATTTTGCTTTTCTTCAGGGCTGCATCTTTCAGATCTTCTATTTGGAAGGAGAATTCCAAAGATATAAGCCTTCTGGATAAAATATCTGCCATTCTCTTTTTTCCGTTTTTTCTCTTCCTCTGGGATGTGGCATGTTTCACTAAATAGCACTAAGCGACCTGCATTCAATAACCACAGAATTCCTTTACAGTTTACTGTATCTATATTTGGTTTCATTAGTAAGCAGATTGTATAAGATGCAGTCTTAATTCTCACTTAACACAGTGTACTTTTCCTAGGAACTCCCAAAATGCTTACCAGGGTTTATATTCTTCTTGTCTTTACTACTGAATATTTTCTTTATTCATTGTAGGTATATATTTATATTTCAAGTGTGTATATATATATATATATATGTATGTATAACCACCGTTGCACACTTTCTGGTTGAAAATTTGACAAACTATATCAAATTTTAAAATGCAGTTACCACTTTACCTACAAATCCTATTTCTAGAAATGTAAACAAATGCACCTATCAATTTATAAAGATATTGATGGTAGTAGTGCTGTTAAAAAAAGTAAAACAACTTTTATAACAACTAACATGCCCACCAGTATGTTTCTTTTTTTGAATTAATTTATGCAATATAATTGGAGGATAATTACTTCACAATATTGTGATGGTTTTTGCCATACATCAACATGAATTGGCCACAGGTATACATGTGCCCCCGCATCCTGAGCCCTCCTTCCACCTCCCTCCCCACACTGTCCCTCTGGGTTGTCCCAGCGCACCAGCTTTGAGTGCCCTGCTTCATGCATCAAACTTGCACAGGAAGTTTCTGATTATATACACTGTGACATAAACTTTACTGGAATCGTACTGTATTAATATAATCACTGTATTCACCTAAAAAGAAAGATATAACAAGGTGTATCAGGCACAAAATTATCACTAAGAAGTACACCCAAGCACATATAAAGTTTAGAAAGATTCCAAGTAATATGCAAATAACATCGTGTGTGTGTGTGTACAACAACAGAGAGAATCCGAGGGAAAGGAGAGATGGTAATGGTGAGTTTGCAGTGGGGGAAGGAAGCTTCCACTCTTTCTGTTTTTATTTTGTTGACTTTGCTGGTTCAGTTTGCATTTTCTAACCTTGTCAGTAAATCACATTTATGCATGCATTTTTGTGTTTAATGACAACCAGACTTACCCAGACAATAACATAATGTGACATTTTTTCTTTTATTGCTTCTCTATATTAGAAAATTATAACTGTGGTTTCTAAGAGCTTATGTCAATTACAAGTCTGCAAACTACACAAAGAATCTGTTTCACAGCTTATTTAGTGGTATTTGGAAGCCAAAACTCAACACTTGTCCACATAAAAAATATTATAAGTGCAGTTTCCCAGCAGATCATGAAACATGCTCTGTCCATAATTAACTGAATGAATATATTGGTTTGCTTTTGAGTTTACCTATCCCTTATGAGACTTTATAAGCTTATGAGACTTTTCTCATCTTCCTTCCAGTTCTCTTTATTTTTCTTTGGTGTCCCATGTTAAATAAGGGATTTTGAGAGCTTGTCTGAAGGCTTCTAATGTTTTAACTCTGGAAATTTTGGTGATGAGACACTGGGAACTGGAGCAATCTTTGGTGATGGGGCAGGTGCTTGAACCCTTGCCTGGGAGCAGGTGCTGAGACCCTACACTTAAAGACACGGAGAAACGAAGAACATGAAGAAGCCATTGGAATGCACATTAATGCAACGACAGCAGGGTAAGAGCCAGGTTATGACTATGGAAGTCTGGTACAATGGAAGAGATATGATGATTAGAGTTTGGAAAGAGATTTATATTCAAGTCGATTTGGCCTCAGCATTATTGATAGTAAACAGTGACTCATGAATGAATATTTTCCACCAGGGCTTATTGAACAAAGAATATTGGCAGTCTGGGTTAAATGATTATGGCTTGGAAGTTAGAGATGGGAAGCTGCTCCAGATGAATTTAAAGGGAATTCCCTGGTGATCCAGTGGTTAGGACTCCTTGCTTCCACTGCAGAGGGTATGTGTTCAACCCCTGGTTGGGAAACTAAGATCTCAGATGTGCATAGCATGGCCAAAAAAAAAAAAAAAAAGACAACAAATTTTGTGCTTAGTGTTTGCTCAGTCGTGTCTGACTCATTGTGGCCCCATGGACTGTAGCCAGCCAGGCTTCTCTGTCCATGTGATTCTCCAGGCAAGAATATGGGAGTGGGTTGCCACTTCCTACTCATGAGGATCTTCCTGACCCAGGGATTGAACCCATGACTCTTGCGTCTCTTGCACTGACAAGAAGATCCTTTACCACTAGCACCATCTGGAAAGCCCCTATGAATTTTGGGGGGACACAAACATTCAGTCATATCAAGAAGTGTGGGTCCCTCTGGATAGTTATGTGCCTTCTTCCTCTACCTAGACTATTAGCTTTGCCCATTATTCCTACTGCTTAAAGGGAATATTTGTATTAATTTCTGTGATTGCCATTGAAGCTCTACACCTCATTTTTTGTTTACCTATAATGTATGGATAATAACAGTAGGTTATAGAGTTCTTATGAAGTTTAAATAAGTGAATATTCATAAATCACTTCAAGCAATACCTGGAACATAATAAGCACTACTTAAACATTTATTACATTAACACTGATAAACAGATCTACCACCTCTAGGCATTTTGTCTCCCAGTTCTTCTTGGCAGGAGCATCATTGCTGCTCACTTGGAGCTTTCTGGTCTCAGCAGGTATCAGCATTGCTTAATACTATTTGGAATTCATGAGTTTTCTCTGACTCCTCAGTTCAGTTCAGTTCAGTCACTTAGTTGTGTCTGACTCTGCGACCCCATGGACTGCAGCACATCCAGCTTCCCTGTGCATCACCAACTTCCAGAGCTTGCTCAAACTCATGTCCATCGAGTCAGTGATGCCATCCAACCATCTCATCCTCTGTCGTCCCCTTCTCCTCCTGCCTTCAATCTTTCGAAGCATCAGTGTCTCTTCCAGTGAGTCAGTTCTTCACATCAGGTGGCCAAAATATTGGAGCTTCAGCTTCAGCATCAGTCCTTCAACTGAATCTTCATGACTGATTCCCTTTAGGATGGACTGGTTGGATCTCCTTGCAGTCCAAGGGACTCTCAAGAGTCTTTTCCAACAGCACAGTTCAAAAACATCAATTCTTTGGCACTCAGCTTTCTTTATAATCCAACTCTCACATCCATACATGACTACTGGAAAAACCATAGCTTTGACTAAATGGAACTTTGTTGGCAAAGTAATGTCTCTGCTCTTTAATATGCTGTCTAGGTTGGTCATGGCTTTTCTTACAAGGAGCGAGCGGCTTTTGATTTCAGGGCTGCAATCACCATCTGCAGTGACTGCTACTTTCACAAAAAGTATAGTTTGAGTTTTGCCCTACTCTTATTTTCTGTTTTCATTGCTGGGGGGAATATGTGGAAACGTTCAGAATGTGCAGCCATATTCCTATAAAAAATTTACTGATGCTGTTGGAATCATTTTTACTATTTACTTAGGACTGAAGTCCTATGTTAGCCTGATGTGGAGATGGAATGTCTTATCTTTGTTTTTGCTTTATTTTCCCGTGCATTATAAGATCCAATGAGAGGAGCTGGCTGAATCTCCCTTGAATAAATATTAAAGTTAAATATGAGAAAGAATTAAAGTTTTTTTTTCAAACCTTAGACAAAGTAAATAAATCAGTTCTCTTACAAATACCCATTTGCCGTGGCCTTGGCATTTCTATCAACATACCTGAATACCATGTTTGTCCTCCGAAGCAAAATTTTAATCACAGACTTGGAATTCCTGTGGACATATAAAAGCTAACCCAGTGGTCTAAAATAAAATAATGCAAGTCATTTTATTTGTTTGATTAAAATGACTGTTTTTCTGATATGAGAGTAAAAAATAATTTCTTTAATACCCAGGTAACATAATGCCATTTTTTTCAAAGTTTATTTTAGCAGCCCAGCAGGGACACAGCAGAAAACAGTGTGAAAACTGACAGAAGCACATTAGGTTCGTTTACACACACCCACACACTGGAAGTGCAAAAATTATAAATTTGCAAAATTACAAAAAAAAAAAGGGTGTGATATCAAGAAGAAAACAACAAGCATTTGGAAAAGAAATAAATAACAGAACTTCTCCTACAAAACTTAATTTTCTTGTGATTCTAACAAGGACTTACAGTTTTCAGGGATTTTTGTTATGTGAAGCAGAGAAGGACGGAGGCTTTTTTCCCCCCACCTCTGATGTCAGAAAGAAAAAGAAAAAGGCCGAAAGAAAAGACCAGAGAAATAAAACCAGAAAGACCCGTTAGTACTTGGGAACATCTCAAAATTTCCCCTGAATCCAAATGAATGATTAGGCAGTAAGAAGCCCAAATGTCAACTTAATTGCTGAAAGCCTGGGTTTAAAGACAGTTTGGGCTCAGATGGTAAAGAATCTGCCTGCAATGCAGAGAGACCTGGGATTGATCCCTGGGTTGGGAAGATCCCCTGGAGAAAGGAATAGCAATTAGAAAGAAAGGAATACTTTCCAGTATTCTTGCATGGAAAATCCTAGCTCCCTGTTGGGGAGCAGTATAGTGGGCTACAGTCCATGGGGTCGCAAAGAGTCGGACATGACTGAGCAACTTTCATCTTCACGTTACCCTGTAGCTAATACTCCCTAAGAGCTCACCCCAAGGAGATTCTGAGTTTACAGACATGCTTACCCACATCACCGCCTACCTAATTAAGAAGTACAAAGAAGAAAAAAAATTATCAAACCCTGATCAAACCAGTCAATCCTAGAGGAAATCAAGCCTGAATATTCATTGGAAGGACTGATGCTGAAACTGAAGCTCCAATACTCTTGCCACCTGATGAGAAGAGTTGACTCATTGGAAAAGACCCTGATGCTGGCAAAGATTGAGGACAGGAGGAGTAGGGGGCAACAGAGAATGAGATGGTTGGACAGCATTACCAATTCAATGGACTTGAGTTTGAACAAACTCTGGGAGATAGTGAGGGACAGGGAGGCCTGGCGTGCTGCAGAGTATGGGGTCTCAAAGAGTCAGACACCTCTTAGCGACTAAACAATAACAACAACATGTTTACAACTTTTGATAGCTTCAGTTCACTTAAGTGAAGTGAAGTCTCTCAGTCGTGTCTGACTCTTTGCGATCCCATGGACAGTAGCCTGCACAAGGCTCCTCCATCCATGGGATTTTCTAGGCAAGAATACTGCAGTGGGTTGCCATTTCCTTCTCCAAGGAATCTTCCAACCCAGGGATCGAACCCAGGTCTCCCGCATTGTAGACAGACACTTTACCGTCTGAGTCACCAGGGAAGTCCCCCTTAAATCAGTTCACTTAAGCAGGCAACTGGTACTAAGCCATATTGCTCAGCAACCAATATGTTGCTCGGTTCCTTGGGGACAGAAAATCCAGATACAGGGAAGTGTCCTTACTTACAGAAACCACTGGAACAGGAAGGAGGCACAAACATGTTTCTTTCTTTTTTTAAATTAGTCTGAAGGATGGGTTTGTGGGGAGAAATGAAGACCACCCCACAGAGAATACAGTCTGTTTGTTCAGAACTTGCACTAGGAAGGGAGTCAGCCACAGCTGCTTGTGCTTGACAAAGACACAAAAGCAAGCAGGAGAGTGGAAAAGTCTTACAGTGGGGAAAAAAAAGTAAGCTTTAGGTGTTCTCTGACTGGATGTTGTTCAAACGGAGACGTTAGAGGCAGGCAAACTAGAAGCAGTGCAGTTTATGTGGTTGGTTTGAGGAGAACCATTGGCTTTTCCAGTTTGTCCTGAGTTGGAAGGAGGGTAAAAAAATTGTGCTGCTGCTGCTGCTGCTAAGTCACTTCAGTCGTGTCCGACTCTGTGCGACCCCAGAGACGGCAGCCCACCAGGCTCCCCTGTCCCTGGGATTCTCCAGGCAAGAACACTGGAGTGGGTTGCCATTTCCTTCTCCAATGCATGAAAGTGAAAAGAGAAAGTGAAGTCGCTCAGTGGTGTCTGACTCTTAGCGACCCCACGGACTGCAGCCAACCAGGCTCCTCCATCCATGGGATTTTCCAGGCAAGAGTACTGGAGTGGGGTGCCATTGCCTTCTCCGAAAAATCGTGCTAGGTTAGGTCAATGTTTGTTTAAGAATACATGATTGGCATATTGATCTTAGGGAAAGATTTTGCCTGGACACACTAGAATCTCTATTATTAAGTCAAATTTTGGAATAGCACTTAGGATGCGTGTTTAATTACAGCATTTAGTAGGCTCTATCTAAGTTGTATACTATCTTTTGATCTTTTCCTTTATCACCCCTTCTCAACAAACTCAAGGTAATAAAAGAGGTCATCAATATTCCGGTCTCCACCTCGGAATCTCCTATCAGTGTTTCAAACCATGTTCTTATTCAATTGTAGGTCTACTCATTACCTTCCCAGTGTATGAGTGATTCTGTTTTTTATACATAATCTGGTTTAGACTTGCCCAGTTTCAACCCTAGTGGAGATGCCCTCCAAGGGGAGATTCTACATTGGGCTTTCTTAGGTCCAGCTCCAGACCAGATCCCTTCCCTGACTTCCCTCTGGAGCCCACCACAGCAAGTGGCTCAAATACCAATAAAGTAAAATTTCAGAGAAAGACTGACTCTAATGCATGAAGGGAAACACAGTCATACAAATTGAAGACCCTACTGCTGAAATTATTGCCCCTAAAATTCCTCAATCATAATTGGTCCTAAAGGCTAATTCCCTATAATAAGGGTAAAAACCCATAATCCATACCAAATGTGATACAGCTGGAGGAGCTTTGTCTAAATAACTGCTTTCGATACTGGACTTGAAAGAAGTAGGTGGACTAACACGTATGGAAGGATAGAACAGGGACTTCTCCAGCAAGCATATCTCTTTAGAGCAGATGCAATTGCCTTCTGCACTGGGGCTCCAGAGAGTGCTGTAAATAAAAGGATATTCGCGCAGGAGCTACTTGGAGAAAAACAGGAGAGGGAGATTCACTCAAGCAAAGTATTCTCAAATAAACTTCAGGTTTTGCCTGAGCACAATGAATAATTCTGTGATTTTTCACAAATTAATTAACCTCTTTTCCATTCTATTTTCTTATCTATGAAACGAGTATAGGACTCTCAACTTCCTATTGTCATGGAATGTCATGTTAAACATCTTGTGTAAAAAATGCTTCTGTTTTCTTTCTACTTAAGGCTAACCCTGCTGGGGTTTTGTATTCTATAAGTATAATAATAAAGAAAGCTTGAATGGCAGTACAGTTTATGAGACTTGTCAAGATCTTTTTTTTTTTTTCCTCCTACCACTGTTTGAAGGGTAGCATTCATTGTTTTATAAGAAGAAGGGGAAAAAAGCCAATTCAAGGAGCCCACATATTACTGGGACTTCATACTTTCATTAGTCATATTAAACCAATACCTCCTAAGGATATAACCACAGTGCAGTAAAAAGAAAAAAACGAAAAAACCAAGATCAGGATCCATGAGTTAGAAAGGTGGCTGATTCATGATCAACCAATCCCATTTGCTTTTTTGAGACAGTTGCTAATTCTCTTTAAGACTCACCTTTCCAATCCTCAAAAAGTGAGTATCAAGAGACCTCTGTCAGAGTTTTATGATTATCAAATAGCAAAGTTATTTTAAATGCACTGGAAAGGGAAACATAATGAAATGTCTCAGGCAACAGCTAGTTTCCATTCCCTGTTGATTGAAGTCCCTCCTCAGCTACTAATACAATTTATCTATTAAAGTATTTTTACATAAAATTTCATACAATATCATGCAGAAAACTAAGGCATTACATCTCTTAGATTGTATCTGGGCATGTGGACCATGAGGATTCTGTGCTGTTTGTTCTAGTGAGATTATTAGTTGAGGTCACTACCTGTTGGGGATGGTGGGGTTTCCCCACACCTCCAGAGAAGTTCTCAGACATCTGCTGCGTGTCCTACAACTTAGTTCAGTTCCGACACTGTCTGCCTAGAGATAGGATCAGGGTCCCTGCAGGTTGAGGGCTCAGTCTCACAAAACAGATCCTAACACACTTGTGATACCAATTGCAAGTCCAGGTTCTTACCTGTACTTCTGACCAGCTGGCAGAATCAAATATGTTGATGATACAGCTCAGAAATTTGACTTTTAAAAAATGCAAACATTTTTCTTTTATAATGTAATGTTCTGTGCTGAGTTGACAAATATATGTCTTGTAAGTACAATTGTTTCACTTAAAGAGTTTGGTGATATTTTGACCTTGATGTACACTGTATCCAATTCCTGGCTCAGTTTCCTTAGATAATTACAAGGCATTTATTTCACCTAGAATATGGTGTGTGTATGTGTGTGTGTGTGTGTGTGTGTGTGTGTGTGTGTGTTGGTTTGTTTGTTTTGATAGAGAACTGCTTAGTTAGTATATTTTGTCCGATAATTTAAAAGCATTTATTTCACCTAGAATATGGTGTGTGTGTGTGTGTGTGTTGGTTTGTTTGTTTTGATAGAGAACTGCTTAGTATATTTTGTCCAAGATCTATTGTTGGAGGAAATATCTGAGATGCACAGTAGAGCCTTTTCATGCTTCTTTGATATTAATGGAGGCAGACTGACTCTTGAAGTGTAGCATAAAATATGATAAAAATCAACTACCCACATCACTGATTTTTCTGGAAAATATTATCATAGAAGTAATATATTATACTCTGAAGATTTCATATGGCATCACAAGAAATGTTTTGCAGCCTAAACAGGTACAGACACCTCACTATTATTTGCTACAGAATGTATCCAGATTGAGAAGAAAGTTATTTATTAACATGCTTGCATGATCGAAACAAAAATTCTTTCTGAAAGATACAAAAATAATTCAGCTTGACACTCTCCTAAGGTATATGTTAAAGACCCAAAGAAGGACAGGATACAATTACTTAATATAGTAAAACATATTCTAGTCAGATTTATTTTTCTAACTTATCTTCCTTATGTCACTCTGCATTTTTTTTTAACTTTATTCCTCTATCATACAATTACTCTCTGTTAAACTCTGAAAATCCTATTTATTTGAAGACTCATTTTTTCTGAACACTAGTTTACTTTATCCTAATATCCTTCTAAGTTTCTCATTTTAAATTATGTTACATCTTTATGAAAAATGTATTGCATTTCAAACTGCCAGATCCTTTGATCACCTGGATTTTTAAAAAATCAAATCTCTTTTCTGTGCAAATCCTTAGGACTGTCTTGTTCGTCACCTTGTCATGAAAATAATATTCTCTGCCTTCAAAAACTTAAGTAACTCTGCAAAGTACATTATAAATAGCAGTGTATCAGTAATGCAAGTTCTCTTTTCAATTATTTATTTATTAAACTGACTTTTCAGGAATATCTTTACCTTTCAAAAAGATTGTAACAATACACAGTGATGTGGAAGACTTCTTTCTTTAAGCTGATAATTGTCTTGCCTGGGTAACCATAGATACAGATATTTCATTGAGTTTGACTTGTTTCCTGTCAACATGTGAGTTTATAAACATGTGCATTAAATAGTCTTTTCCACTTTCTGATGCAGTCAGCAAAAGTTATCCTCAGCCTGAGAAACTGGAAGTGTCCGTGCGGTCCTAAGGGACGGGCTTCCTCCAGAGTCACTTATGTGAAGCCAAGACTGGAGTTTCAGCATCCCCACAGTCTGATCATTATGTTTTATTTCCAGATAGTTTTCTTTCTTCAATACGGTACACCAGAAGATGAAAGAGGGAGGCTAGATGAAATACGTGGAAACCAGATAAAAATTGACTCTCCTTTGACCAAATAAGCAACTCCATATTAAAATGCTTTCATTTCAACATAATTTATATCCCTGTGTCAGATATTACCTTTCTCTTTTCACTGTTTTCTGTTTTTATGGGGTACATATCATCATTGTCATTGTTTAGTTGCTCAGTCAGTTCAGTTGTTCAGTCGTCTCAGTCGTGTCCAATTCTTTTGCCACCCCCGGAGTGTAGCCCACCAGCCTCCTCTGTCCATGGGATTTCCCAGGCAAGAATACTGGACTGGGTTGCCATTTCCTCCTCCAGAGGATCTTCCCGACCCAGAGACTGAACCCATGTCCTCTTGGCAGGAGGATTCTTTACCACTGAGCTACCTGGAAAGCCTGCATATCCTCATAGCTAGAGTTAAATAGAGACTGATTTTCAAAAGCAGGATCTAAAGCTAATTTATTTAAGTGTGTGGTAGTAAATGTAAGTATTTAGCCATAAATTTGACCCTAAGGTTGGCCAGGGTTATTAGAAAAAGTAGGAAATTTTAAAAAAAAATTGAGGGGAAACAAGAAAGGAGATATAACCCACAAATTCCAAATTATGAGTGAATGTTACCAAAAGCTAGGTAGAATCTGGCAGAAGCAATGATGGGAAGCAGCCACTGGAGTAACAAGGAAGAAAGGGAATTACAGAAATTTTTCGTGCATAGCAGTGCTCAATAATTGTCATCAAATTTGTACCGCTACCAGGAAGAAAATGAACTGAGAAGGAACAGAAGTCCTGGCATTTAGACAAATCTAAAAGATTATCACACATTTGTTTCTGTTCAGGCACTAAGTTGTGTGCAACTCTTTGTGACCCTATGGATTACAGCACACCAGGCTTCCTTATTCTTCCCGTTCTCCCAGTTTGCTCAAATTCATGTCCACTGAGTCAGTGATGCTATCCAACCATCTTATCCACTGTTGCGCCTTTCTCCTTCTGCCATCAATCTTTCCCAGCATCAGTGTCTTTTCTGATAAGTCAGCTCTTCACATCAGGTAGCCAAAATATTGGTGCTTCAGCTTCAGCATCAGTCCTTCAAAAGAATCTTCAGGGCTGATTTCCTTTAGGATTGACTGGCTTGATCTTGCAGTCCAAGGGACTCTCAAGAGTCTTCTCCAGCACCACAATTCGAAAGCATCCACTTTTCAAAGCTCATCAAACATTTGAACACCTTCAAGAAACAGGTTAATTGGGTCATTCACCTTGATGGCTGCACCTGAAAAGAAACGAACAGAGCTCGTGGGTGGTAGAAGACACCCCTCAGGAGCAGGATAGACTCTGAAAGGGAGATGTAGAGGGCTCTGCATACCCGTGTTAAGGGAACAGGAGGAAAGCTTTGAGTGGGAGGCATGGAAAGCCAAGCTGGCTCACTTCCACCAGAAACCTCCTGAAAAAGAGCACATCCAGGAAAACTACACTCACTCAGAGACAGACTCTTGCACTGTGATCTTTCTTATTTTCTTGGAGCCCTAATCCCCCTGTTTTGTGCCACTGCCTTATGATACACCATTTCCTCATGTAGCTTGCCATTGCTATTCTTTGTTTTAAATAATTGTATTTATGTATTCATTTTTGGCTGTGCTGGGTCTTTGTTGCTGAGCAGGCTTTTCTCTACTTGCGGTGAATGGGGCTACTCTCAGGTTGCGGCACGTAAGCTTCTCACCACACTGGCTTCTCTTGTTATGGAACATGGGCAATAGGGTGTGTGGGCTTCAGTGTTTGCAGCTCCTGGGCTCTAGAGTTCTGGCTCAATAGTTGTGGTACACAGGCTTAATTGCTCTGTGACATGTGGGATTGTCCCAGATCAGGGATGGAACTGGTTTTTCCTGCATTGGCAAACAAATTCTTTACCACTGAACCACCAGGGAAGCCCTGCAATTATTATTCTTGATGTAATCCTTAGTTCATTTTTTTTTCCTATGTAGGAGTTGTATTGTGAGAAGTCCTAAAGGAACAGTTCTGTCCTCACTAGCTTCCTGCAGGGGGCTACCCAGTCTGGAACCAGTTTCTACACGAGTTTCTCAAGTTGAAATTCCCACGCCTCAGTTGGCAGGTGCCATGCTTGTGCTTAGTACTCCCTTTGGTTCTTCTAATGGGAATTCTTTTTTTCCCCCATTTATTATTAGTAGTAGTTTAGTCACGAAGTCATGTCTGACTCTTGCGACCCCATGCACTGTAGCCTGCCAGGCTCCTCTGCCCACGGGATTCTCCAGGCAAGAATACCAGAGTGGGCTGCCATTTCCTTCTCCATTTAGAGCCCTTGACAGAGAAAGTCTCCTTTATCACATCACTGGATCAGTGGGCAGAGTTGTTTTCATCCTCTGCCAAGAAATGGCCAGTTCTTTCAAAACCCAGTCTGCTTGCCTATTCAGTCACTCAGTCATGTCCAGCTCTTTGCAGCCCCATGGACTGCAGCCTGCCAGGTCCCCTGGCCCATGAGATTTCCCAGGCAAGAACGCTGGATTGGGGTGCCATTTCCTCCTCCAGGCCAGTCTCCATGAGTTGGTCCCAAATCTATCTTGTTGCCTTATACTGGTTGAAAGCCACAGTTTCTGTCCCTATGCGGCATTGAAATTTCATTCTTCTACAGAGTAGGAGGCAAATCTTAGTCTTACAAATTACCCCAGCTTCAGCATTTACATTTAATGCTCAAGGCCTAAATCCACTCTTTATTTCTGACATTTAATACCTTCCTCCACCCACACATTTTATTTCATACCATTAATCTCAGCTATATTTAAATAATGGTATTTTATACACATTTTTATAGGATTATATCAGGAGAATGATTCAGATTAGCTTGGTCAATAAACTTCAAATATATTTTTGAAAGTTAGAATCAGAAAGAAAAAAACTGTTACAGAAACTCTATAAAGCAGTAACTTCTTCAGAGTAGATTTGGGATAATGGAAAGTTGTGATGATCAGTTAAAAACACAAGTAAGACTACCCAGAGAGTGACATCAATGAAATGGGAGAATAGGACTTTGTGTTGGTTTTTGTTTGTTTCAGCCATCTTTCCAAAACCACCATTTTGGCAATCACACATGGATGAGGGTATCTAATTTGAAAGCCCAGGAGTCCAGCAGAGAAGTTCTAGCATGCCATTAGAGGGAAAAAAAAAAAGTCTGAGACTGTACATCCTGAAAAGGTTAAAAACAATGCTTTCATTTAACCTTATCACCCCTCCCCCAGGACAGCCTAGTTCAGCAGCAAGAAGGCCCTGCTCAGCCTCAGATCCCCTGACCAGGGAAAGAGAGAGCATGGGTGTGAGTGCTTGGTTTCTTCAGCTGTTCAGGTTGCATCTTTCTCTCAATTCATCCAGAAGACTGAGCCATGAGCTGTGCAACAGGAAGGCAGTCCACAGCCAGAGCTCAGGAGAGTGGAACAGTAGGATGGTGATTGTCAGGGGCCGGAGGAGAGGGAAATAGATGTTGGTCAAAGGGTAAATTTTAAAGTGAGTAAGTTCAGAGGATCTAATGAACACCATGGTGACTGTAGTTAACAATACTATATTTTATACACTTAAAAGTTGCCAAGAAAGTAGATCTTAAATGTTCTCAACGCATTGTTGTTGTTCAGTCACTAAGTCATCTCTGATTCTTTGCAACCCCATGGACTGCAGCATGCCAGACCTCTCTATCCATCACCACCATCTCCCAGAGTTTAAGTACATGTTCATTAAATTGGTGACTCTACCCAACCATCTCATCTTCTGTCACTCTCTTCTCCTTTCACCTTCAATCTTTCCCAACATCAGGGTCTTTTCCAATGAGTTGGCTCTTTTCATCAGGTAGCCAAAGTATTGTAGCTTCATCAGGCCTTCCAAAAAATATTCAGGGTTGATTTCTTTTAGGATTGACTACTTTGATCTCCTTGCTGTCCAAGGGACTCTCAAGAATCTTCTTCAGCACCACAATTCAAAAGCAGCAGTTCTTAGGCCTTCAACCTTCTTTATGGACCAAATCTCAACGTATACATAAACACAAATGGTAATTATGTGAAGGGATGAAGGTGTTAATGAACCCTATTTTGTTGGTTAATTTTAAAACATTTTCCTCCTGTAAAATAACTGAGTGCATAGAGGACATCTGGATGTTTGTATGCATGAAGTCCCATCTATTTAGTCGTAGCTAAGGTGGTTCTATGCCACTTGCTGGTAGAACTACAGATAGTGTTCTATGGGGAAATCATACACAATGACCATGATCATTAAATAAGCAAGCTTTCAAGCACTTGTCACATGAAAAGCATTCTTAGAACTGTTGTATATATCTTTGGAAATGTATCACATTATGTATACATTGGATGCTATTTTAAGTGCTATGTTCATTGACTATGCATGCTTTAGCAATCTAAGTCAAAAAAGCTGCACCATTTCCAAAGTAACTGTGAACATACTAGTTAAGAAAGGGATATAAATGTTCTGGGGTGTTTGCAACATTGCTTATTTATACTATCAATATGCATTTGATGCTGCTGAAAGATACCTTCAGTGGTACACACTTTTAAATTTAAGGGCATGGCATGTGAAAGTGAAGTGAAAGTGAAAATGAAAATCGCTCGGTCGTGTCTGACTCTTTGTGACCCCATGGACTATACAATCCATGTAATTCTCCAGGCCAGAATACTGGAGTGGGTAGTCTTTCCCTTCTTCAGGGAATCTTCCCAACCCAGGGATTGAACCCAGGTCTCTTGCATTGCAGGCAGATTCTTTACCAGCTGGGCCACAAAGGGAAGCCCAAGAATACTGGAGTGGGTAGCCTATCCCTTCTCCAGCAGATTTTCCTGATCCAGGAATCAAACCAGGGTCTCCTGAATTGCAGGCTGATTCTTTACCAACTGAGCTGTGAGGGTAGCATGGAAAGTATTAATGCACTGTATGCTTTCTCTTCAGTTATCAAGGACACTCCCCAGAGGGTCTTAGCAAATATGAAGAGTTTTAAGTCCTCGATTTGAAATGTCAAACCCCATTCTCCGTGTATGAGTGCATCTCGTACTTCTCTGAGAAACTTAGGAACACTAGGTCGGCACTCTGTTTTGCAACCCCACCTCTCATCCCGCCATGGCCCATGTCCACGTTCTCTATTTCCAAGGCAAACCATGTGTGTGTTCTTTAAACCACCATTCTCTCTGGTCCTCACTCGTCTGCCCTGACCTACTATCATCTCCATGTCAAACAACATCTCTGTGCTTCGCCTATTGCACCATGCCCCACCATGCTCTCAAACTCTTGAACACAACAAAATAGTGTTTATTTTAGGTCTCTACCCATGTTTTTCTTCTCAGCCCAGAATGTTCTCTCACCTACTTTCTACCTAATTGTTTCCTTCTTGTAATTTCATGTTTAGTTTCAATTAACAATTGCACAGAATGGGCATCTTCTGATAATTCATCCTAAGCAAATATCATACTCTTATTTTCTGATACTGAGTGCATTTTTAACAGCATGTATCATAATTTATAATTTTAGCCCATTTTTGCACCTGATAGACTACAAGCACTTTGAGGACAGCTTATTCAACATAGCTCTATATACATATCTGATGAATAAAGAGATGAGAATAGAGAATACATACATGTTCCCAAACAGAATGTAAAATCAGAATTCATTTAGCAGAAGTAGGCCTATACATTTTTCATAATTGTATAGGTTGCAAGTGATGAAACATCAAATCAAATTAACAATGAAAAAGACAAAAGTTCAGTTCAGTTCAGTTCAGTCGCTCAGTTGTGTCCGACTCTTTGCAACCCCATGAATCGCAGCACGCCAGGCCTCCCTGTCCATCACCAACTCCGGAGTTCACTCAGACTCACATCCATCGAGTCAGTGATGCCATCCAGCCATCTCATCCTCTGTCGTCCCCTTCTCCTCCTGCCTCCAATCCCTCCCAGCATCAGAGTCTTTTCCAATGCCTGTGGCTGATTCATGTTGATGTATTGCAAAAACCACCACAATATTGTAAAGTAATTAGCCTTCAATTAAAATAAATTAGTTAATTTAATTTAAAAATTAATTTATTGATTCTCTTACCTGAAAAACCTGAAGATATATCTGACTCTGGGTATAGCAAGATCCAGAGGTTCTCATGATCTCATTATGGCTTTGGCTCACACTTGACTTATCTTTGACCAGCTTTATTCTACAATCAAGCCCTCCTCACATAAGCACAAACTTCCTGTCTCAGACTCTCATTCTCCTCCAACCTTAGCTATATTTTTAAAACAGCTATTTATTTATTATATCTTTAATGGTACTTATGGCTTTAATGGTACTTATTATGGGCAGACATTCTTCAAAGTGCCTTACTGATATCAACTCATTTGTACCTTACGATCTGAGTCCTAATTTTGTAGTTAATTTGTAGGACCCCACCCTTGTTGAGCTTATATTCTAATGGGAGGAAGTAGCCTATAAAAATAAATTGGTATGGTGATTTGTTATATCATGTTAAAGGTTTTAAATGCTATAGAAAAAAAATAGAACTAGGAGAACTGGGCATATTAGGGGAGCAATGCATCCAGTCTAGCATCTGGTTGACTGGTTTTTTTAATGTTCAGCTGAATGAATCTCAAGTTCTCTATCTACCCATGTCTGTCCCAATTCCATCAAAGGCTAGTATCTGGGGGAAAATTATCCAGTGTCGTAAGAAAATGTGCCATAACCTCAGTAAGTAGAGAAGCCCTTCCAGGTGGCTCACTGGTCAAGAACCCACCTCAGTAAGTTGGCTAACAGGTATAAGATGTCCCAAGTCAGGAAAAAAAAAAAAAAAGGCCCAGAAATCAGTTTCCCAGTCAGTTTACATGGAGAGAAGATATTTAGTTCTGTCCAAAACATCCATAAGGCATTTAGTCTATGCCAGAAGGTCCTTGATGTTTGGTCATATTTGGCACTGTTCAAAATGTTCATGAGTGGATTTGGTCCTTGCCAGATGGTTTTGGAGAGGACCAGACATGAAGGATCTTTTGGTGTGGATCAAATGTCTTCTCAGAGGAGGCAATGGCAACCCTCTCCAGTACTCTTGCCTGGAAAATCCCATGGACAGAGGAGCCTGGTAGGCTGCAGTCCATGGGGTCTCTGGGAGTCAGACATGACTGAGGGACTGCACTTTCACTTTTCACCTTCATGCATTGGAGAAGGAAATGGCAACCCACTCCAGTGTTCTTTCCTGGAGAATCCCAGGGATGGGGGAGCCTGGTGGGCTGCCATCTCTGGGGTCGCACAGAGTCGGACATGACTGAAGCGACTTAGCAGCAACAGCAGTAGCAGCAGCTAATGTCTTATCGGAGGAGGCAATGGCAACCCTCTCCAGTACTCTTGCCTGGAAAATCCCATGGATAGAGGAGCCTGGTGGGCTGCAGTCCATGGGGTCGCTAAGAGTGGGACATGACTGAGCAACTTCACTTTTACTTTTCACTTTCATGCACTAGAGAAGGAAATGGCAACCCACTCCAGTGTTCTTGCCTGGAGAATCCCAGGGACGGGGGTGCCTGGTGGGCTGCCATCTATGCGGTCGCCCAGAGTCAGACATGACTGAAGTGACGTAGCAGCAGCAGCAGTAGCAAATATCTTATGAATATTTTGGATGGGACCAAATATTAAGAACATTTTTGTATGGACCCAATTTTTTTCTGGACATTTTAGACAGGACCAAATATTCTGCAAGGGGTTAAACAGAATCTGAAATTCTATTATACATTCATTCAATTAATAAGAATTAATAACTCCTCTTGCATGAATGACTTTCCTTGATGAATATCCTCGATGCATGTTTCAATAGATTTCTCTCATGAGTGTCAAATGCTATATATTGACACTTCTGTATTGAATAATGCATAAAATTAACCACTTTAAAGTGTTAATGGCTTACAGGGTTATTTCTTTCCTTGTTGGAGGTTTTATTGTGCCCTTCATCTCCGCTTCCATCCCCCCCACCCCAAAAGAACCACATTTTTTTTCTTCAAAATGTTTCTTCCTATAAGCCATCTATGTAGATTACCAATGACATTTTCCCAAATATTGTCAATGAAAAAATTAGCAGACTTTAAATGTTCTGAGACAACTAAAGTTCACGGGGATGGAGCAAAATGTTGAGGTGAAAAATACCAGCAGTGATAACGTAAAGGTTATTTTTCTCTCAAAATCATTCATCTTTTAGGGTGCCATGAAAATGTTAACTGATTCTATGCATCTGTATCTTAATTCTTTGTTGTTATTCAGTCGCTGAGTTGTGTCTGATTCCTTTGTGAACCCATGGACTGTAGCCTGCCAGGCTCCTCTGTCGGAGGGATTCCCAAGCAAGAATACTGGAATGGGTTGTCATTTCCTTCTCTAGGGGATCTTCCCTCCTGACCCAGGGATTGAACCTACGTCTCCTGTATTGGCAGGCAGATTCCTTACTGTTGACTTGAAGTAATCACATGTTTAACTGTGATTTTATTAACAAGCCAATGTATTAAAATTGGATCAAGTGGTTCATGATGTAGTTTTGTTAATCAGCTGCCAGTTAACATAGGAGATACCCACAAAGAATTTTTCTTACAATGTAAGGGAGAGTAAACCACCAAAAAAACACATGTTATTGGCTGAAGTGACTGCCTTGTTTTCCTTTATCAGCTAATAAATCAATAACCACACAAAGACTAGTTCAATAGAACAATGAGAAAAATGGTGAAAGGTTTGAGGATAAAGAAAGAAAATTCAAAAGTCACTGTGTATGAATTTGATGCAAAGAAATGAAATTTAAAAATAAAACATATCCACCACAGTGTGACAGGTATACGGATGACACTATATGTTTGCCCTTTTGAGTGAGATCTTTGCCCTATTGCATTGCATGCCTTCCACCCTGGGGACTTTTCTAAGTGTACTGTCTCTGGGCAGTCTCATTTACCTCAGTGGTTACAATTCTATCTCTCATTCAAGTCCGGTTTTTGAGATTTAGACTAGAATATCTGACTTATTAAGGCTTCTCAGGTGGCGCTAGTGGTAAAGAACCCACCCGCCAATGCAGGAGACATGGGTTCAATCCCTGGGTGGGGAAGATCCCCTGGAGAAGAGAATGGCAACCCACTCCAGTATTCTTACCTGGAGAATCCCATGGACAGGGAAGCCTGGTGGGCCACAGTCCATAGGGTCCCAGAGAGTCGGACACAAATGAAAGGTCTGAGCACATGTGTATCTGATTCATTTGGGGCAAAATCACTTGATCGTCACACTTTCAGTAAAGTCATCCATTGAGTCTGATCGGTTCCACCTCTAAACAGCTCCTTGATCTGGCGCTTCTCTCCTCTCGGCATCGGCCTGGGGCCTCGTCTTTCCTTAGCTGGATTGCTCACCAGCATGCTGAGTTCTCAGAGGGCTACGGTCATGTCATGTAAAATCTCAGCCCTGCACTGCCAGTCGAGTCCAACAGTCTGTCAAATCTTAGATCTGCTGCCACTGCTTGCATGAGCTTTTTCAGCCCCTGACATGAACTGAGTCTCTGCTATCTCTGAGACTCTAGAGTGCTTATTTGTGACTTTAGTGTGGATGGCATTCTGTGTTTGTGATGTTTATTTTTATATTATCTGTCTTTCCAACTAGATCATATGCTTCTAAAGGACAGAAATGCGTTCTTTTCTTTGTGTCATTCAGAGTTCATAATACCCTGTGTTATCTATTACGAGCCAGACATAAGTGGTGTTGAATAGACAGACTGACCACTCGAGTAATACTCTAAAATTTACCACCACTCTCTCTGTAGGCATGGCCCAGTAGTAAAGTCCTTCTAAAGACTCCACTTGACTCCATTTTGTGTAAAGAAGGACTACTTGGATTGTATGTTATTTCTTCTTTTTTGAGTCTCTCTGGCTTGTGTATCTCTTCCCAATAAGGGGAGGATTACTCAAGTCTCAGAAGCAAAGGAAGCATCATTCCAAGTCATTGGTAATTCTTCACTGAAAATCTGGTCCAATTTTTTCATTTCATGAGGTCACCTAAGTCTTTCAATTCTAGAACATTTTTCAAAATGATATAATTGTAAAGGTATATGTTGTTTTCACCAGGCTGAGAATCATTAGGGAAATCCAATTATTTAGAAAGTTGCATCCAGAGATTAAAGACTTATATGATATTTTCTAGTACCTTAAAATCACCTGTGATGCCAAGGTCAGTGGTAAAAAGACATTGAAAAACTGACCTGGGCGTCTATATACTTGTTTCCTTTCCCACATTTCCGATAACACTCAGTGCACCTAATTTTCCTCCATTAAATAAAACAAAATTGTAAGCAGTATCTTTAAAGGACATGGAAACAAAAGGAATTGGCTTCCCTGGTGGCTCAGATGGTAAAGAATCTGCCTGCAGTGCGGGAGACCTGTGTTCGATCCCTGGGTTAGGAAGATCTCCTAGAGGAGGGCATAGCAACCCACCCCAGTATTCTTGCCAAGAGAATCCCCATGGACAGAGGAGCCTGGCAGGCTACAGTCCATGGCATTACAAAGAGTCGGACATGACTGAGTGACTAAGCACAGCACAGCATGTGGCAAAAAATGAAAAATTAAGAATCAATGTGTATAAGGGTGCGAGGTTGGAGGAATAGGTAAGATAATCTTCAGTGAAGTTTTCATATTCTTAAAAGTTATTTGTGATTTTTATTTTATTCTATATTTCTAGATCAAACATATGACATGAAAAAACTATACTCATAACCATAAATGGGAGGGGCGATTAACTTTGTTGATGGCCCATAGACAAATGTGATGTCACCAACTTTATTAACTACATTACTACATTATTTTCTTTTGTGAATAAAAGAGCTTAGAATTTGAAAAAATTCTTCTAAATATGTATTTATATGTAGACATATATCACATATATAATTGTCTATATATAGATATTTATACTTATGGGGGCTTCCCAGGTGGCACAGTGATAAGGAATGTACCTGCCAATGCAAGAGATGTAAGAAACATGGGTTCAATCCCTGGGCTGGCAAGATCCCCTGGAGTAGGAAATGGCAACCCACTCCAGTATCCTGGCATGGAAAATTCCATGGACAGAGGAGCCTGGTGGACTACAGTCCATGGGGTTGGACATGACTGAGTTGGACATGACCAAGTGACTGAGCATGCACAATCTTACATATGTGTGTACGTATACACATACACACGCATACATCAGGCTGACATCTGAAACTAGGAAAACTAGCTTCGGGAACCACACCATGCCATCTGGCTTCTCCCATTTCTTTTAGCATTGCTAGTGCTCAGAACACAATGAAAGTGAAAGTAGAAGTCACTCAGTCGTATGTGACTCTTTGTGATCCCATGGACTATAGAGTCCATGGAATTCTCCAGGCCAGATTACTGGAGTGGGTAGCTGTTCCCTTCTCCAGGGGAATCTTCCCAACCCAGGGATCGAACCCAGGTCTCCTGCACTGCAGGTGGATTCTTTACCAGCTGAGCCACAAGGTAAGCCCTAGAACACAATAGATCTCCAAAAATGTTTGTGAAGGGTTGGAGAAATGGAGGAGCAGAGGCACTATGGCACAAGATTTGAGAAATGAGAATTTGAATATCACTCTGACTATGAATCTTAAGTTGCCATAAAAGATTTGATAACCATACATAAACCACTACCTTCTGCTGCATTTCAATAGAATAAGGAATTTAAATTAACAATCTGCCTGTTACTAACATAGTCATTCAAAATGAGGGTTTATTCATTGATACATATAGAAGGAGCCAAATCAAAAGTATATTTGAAACCCTAGATCTGTGGCAATAAGTGTGGCAAGTTAAGAAGTATGTAGAGGATAGATGGAGAAGGAAATGACAACCCACTCGTGTATTCTTGCCTGGGAAATCCCATGGACAGAGGAGCCTGGTGGGCTACAATCCACAGGGTTGCAAATAGTCAGGCACAACTTAGCAACTGAACAACAGCAAAGAGGAACATCCAAACTTTTTTTTTTTTTTTTAATCTCAGAATCTAGGTTGGCTTATTTTTCTTTAAAAGTTTATGCCTAACTAGAATCTATTAATATGATGAAGAAATAACTCCTAAAAGCCCCCTTTTGGAAATATCCAAGATAGAATTCAGACATAAATATCTGGTCTATAAAATTGATACAGAGTACCAGTCTGTAATTCTGTCTTGCATATTTTTTTTTAGTATTTAATCATATTTGTCCATTGTTGATATAGAATTTCTGAATCAGCAAGTTTATATCCTCTTTTAATGAACTCAATATCCACACCCTTGTTGTTCATGCTCTTTTCCATATTTAAAATGCTTTTATATTTGGGCCCATTTATCCATGTCAAGCCCATCTACTAGTTTTTATCCAGTTATCAATTTTATGAATTCCTATTTCATGCATTTGTACAAAATTCCGGACAAGACCAAGCAAAAATACTAGTACATATGTACTTATTGGTAGATATTATTTCATATATATTTTTTGGTTAGAGAACATATAATTCAATGATTATTATTATATTATTATTATGTATTTTGAAGAAATGTAGAGGTTTCTTCTGTTCACTGAGGAAGGCTTTCTTATCTCTCCTTGCTGTTTTTT
The DNA here is from genome assembly GCF_029378745.1 of Bos indicus. Taxonomy (NCBI): domain Eukaryota; kingdom Metazoa; phylum Chordata; class Mammalia; order Artiodactyla; family Bovidae; genus Bos; species Bos indicus. The sequence continues at coordinate 14,475,592 of NC_091772.1, forward strand.
GGAACTCTGCATTCAGATGGGTATATCATTCCTTTTCTCCTTTGCCTTTCGCTTCTCTCCTTAGCTATTTGTAAGGCCTCCTCACACAACCATTTTGCCTTTTTGCATTTCTTTTTCTTGGGGATGGTTTTGATCACCACCTCCTATACAATGTCACGAACCTCTGTCCATAGTTCTTCAGGTACTTTATTAGATCTAATTCCTTGAATCTACTTGTCACTTCCACTGTATAACCTGTGGAATTTCACTGTATAAGGGATTTGATTTAGGTCATACTTAGTTTTCCCTACTTTCTTCAATTTAAGTCTGAATTTGGCAATAAGGAGCTCATGATCTAAGCCACAGTCAGCCCCCTGTCTTATTTTTGCTGACTGTATAGAGCTTCTCCATCTTCAGCTGCAAAGAATATAATCAATCTGATTTTGGTATTGACCATCTGGTGATGTCCATGTGTAGAGTCGTCTCTTATGTTGTTGGAAGAGGGTGTGTGCTATGATCAGTGGGTTCCTTTGGCAAAACTCTATTAGCCTTTGCCCTGATTAATTTTGTACTGCAAGACCAAACTGGCCTGTTATTCCAGGTATCTCGTAACTTCCTACTTTTGCATTCCAGTCCCCTATGATGAAAAGGGCATCTTTTTTTGGTGTTAGTTCTAAAAGGTCTTGTAGGTCTTCAGAGGACTGTTCAGCTTTTCAGCATTTCTAGTTACAACATAGACTTGGATTACTGTGATATTGAATGGGTTGCCTTGGAAATGAACAGAGATCATTCTGTCATTTTTTGAGATTTCACTGAAGTACTGCATTTTGGACTCTTGTTGACTGTGAGTGCTACTTCATTTCTTCTAAGTGATTCTTGCCCACAGCAATATATATAATTATCTTAATAATTATATATATAAATATATATAATTATCTTAATAATGTGTATATATAATATAATATACAAATATAATATAATAATATAATTATCTGAATTAAATTTGCCAAAACTTGTCCATTTTAGTTCATTGATTACAAAAATGTCAAAGTGCACTCTTGCTATCTTCTACTTGACCACTTCCAATTTACCTTGATTCACGGACCTAACATTCCAGGTTCCTATGCAATATTTTTCTTTACAGCATTGGACTTTAGTTTCATCAGCAGATGCAATCACAACTGTGTATCATTTCTGCTTTGACTCAGCCTCTTCATTCCTTCTGGAGCTATTTCTCTGCTCTTCTTCAGTAACATATTGGGCACCTACCAACCTGGGGAGTTCATCTTTTAGTGTCATATCTTTTTTGCCTTTTCATACTATTCATGGGGTTCTCAAGGCCAAAATGCTAAAGTGGTTTGCCATTCCCTTCTCCACTGGACAACATTTTGTCAGGACTCTCCACCATGATCTGTCTGTCTTGGGTGGCACTACGTGGCATGGTCCAATGTTCCATTGATTTAGACAAGGCTGTGATCCATGTGAAAAAATAAGCCTATATACTAGCTTTGGAAGGCAAGATACTGTATACTAGTACACCTCCAGAGAAAGGTATTGATATTCTTCTCCAGCAAAGGTATTGCTATTGCTGAAAAGCTAACCACTTATATCAAAGTTAAACCACAGTAAAAAGGCAGGTCAATTTAATCTCCAAATGAGAGACAAAGAATGAATTTGTGTTTATCTTTTAGTGTTTTGTGGGAATAAAATGATTGATGTTTTCTTATAAGAACTGGGTTGTATTTTCACAATTACTAACTCCTACCCCAGTGAAGAAAAACTTTACCAACTGTAGTACTATCTTTTATATTTCTAAGTCATTTTTTCCAATTAAAAATTTTGCTTAAGATATAATCCTTCAAGATATGGTTGTCCAGTAAGTCATTATACCTGTTCTATCTCTTAATCCTCAATTCATTCTTTGAGTTCCTAAGAAAACAAAGATTTCCTACCAAAGACTAAGATAAGAATCAGCAGCTGTGGCTTCATTTAAAAATTATTTATAGGTAATGAGATATGTCTTTTCCTAAAAATAAATTTCAAGGATCTAAGGAGGGTAAGCAGCTGAGATCTTTGGCTAAATGACATTTTACTCAAGCAGAGAGACTCTTTGGATAAAATAGCTTTAGGATCATCTCTGCTGAAGAGATAATGGATAACACACATTCATATGATATCCTGGAATCTCAGATATGAGATGTTCTTGATTGTCTTGAGATATATGGTAATTTTCCCATATAACATAGGCAGTGGTAAATTATTTGGGGCATTAATTTGACATTCCTTTAAAAAGCAAGAGTTTATGCTCTCAGCCCAGGAAGGAATCAGGATGGGATTAAAAGAAAAAAAAAAGTCTATATTTTTTTTTAGTAGCTGCAACCTAACACTTTTAAAATTATGGAAATTCACAAGCCAGGTAATTATATTATTTTAGATAGTTTCTCTCATCATGGCAGAATAACAATTGAGTAGATACAATTTTAGCTCACCAGCTGGTACTGTCACTAACATGCTGACAGATACCTGTTTTGAATGAATTGACAGATTGCTTAAATGTTGTTTTGGGGGGTTGTTATTTGTTAATTTAACTTTGAAAATGGATGTAAAATTCAGTGATAAAGAGTACTTAAAAAAAAAAAACAGGAAACTTCTCTGCTGACACACACAAAAAAAGATGTATGGTAATTAACCCTTTGTTGTAATCTATTTTCAGATAATACTGGTAACTTCAAAAGGCACAGATTGTTTCATATCCATCTTTGCTTCATAAAACGTTAGCATATACTACATAGGTGCTTAAAAACCACTGAATTAAATGGATACTATTATAGCTACAAATCTTTGAAGGTTTGATAGGTGTCCTTATATATAGAGATTCTGAAGGCCCCAAGTTCTTTAATGACTATTGGACTGTATGTAAATTTAGTTCATTTTTAGAGGTAAAAATTCATTTTTTTTCTTCACTAACAATTGTTGGATATGCATACATGTTTCTAATACCTACTGCTGCTGCTGCTAAGTCGCTTCAGTCGTGTCTGACTCTGTGTGACCCCATAGACGGCAGCCCACCAGGCTCCCCCGTCCCTGGGATTCTCCAGGCAAGAATACTGGAGTGGGTTGCCATTTCCTTCTCCAATGCATGAAAGTGAAAAGTGAAGCCGCTCAGTCGTGTCGACTCCTAGGGACCCCATGGACTGCAGCCCACCAGGCTCCTTTGTCCATGGGATTTTCCAGGCAAGAGTACTGGGGTGGAATGCCATATACGTAGTAGTACATTTTTCTTCTATTCCACCTTTATTTCTTGCCTCCTAGAAACAGAATTGATACCAAGACCTGAAATTCTCCTCTTGAACTTAAAACCTAAAAAAGCACAAATTTCAGCACAGCTGGAAGTGAAGAAAAACAAATGTCTCTACTAACAAGTACTTCTCAATCTACATAGAGTCCAATAGTTATATTAAAACTTGGGATCATCAGGATCCTTATATATGGTTATATCTCCCAAACCGCTTAAAAAGTCTAAAGATTTGGATTTAATTCAATCGTGCTAATATTCTGTTTGGACATAAGCACATGAGAATGGCTTTCATGATACTTTTCACACTCTCATTTGATGGAAAATGATGTCCACACTTGCTTACTACCTATGATCATTTCTGTTCCATAACATAATTTTTCAATCACAAGCATATTAGTTTTGTCTTTTCATTGCAGATAAATTGCCCTGACTCAAATCGTAGGCAAAGCAAGTCCCCTTCAGATTTTACCTGTATGCTGATACTGAAATTTCTGGAAGTGTGGGATAAGACAAGAGAGGAGTGGGTAGAGAACCCAGAAAAAAAAAAATGAGATGGCAACTTTACCTAAAAATTGTGCAGCAGCATATGCAGCTGTGAAATTTGCTTTGTGCCTTATGCCGTATTGTTGAGTAAGTGGTAAGCTCCAAGAAGTCACTAGCAATCCACAATCTAGGAAATGGCACATTAGCGCTAGCTTCTGACTACCATTTATTAAAGCACTAATTGTGGAAAAAGGAAAAAGGCATGACATTGAAAGAAAAACTCTGCAGGTCGGTAGGTGCCCAAAATGCTAATGGAGAAAAGTGGAGAAATAGCTCCAGAAAGAAAGAAGAGACAGAGCCAAAGCAAAAACAACACCCAGTTGTGGATGTGATGGGTGATGGAAGTAAAGTCCAATGCTGTAAAGAGGAATATTGCATAGGAACCTGGAATGTTAGGTCCATGAATCAAGGTAAATTGGAAGTGGTTAAACAGGAGATGGCAAGAGTGAACATTGATATTTTAGGAATCAGTGAACTAAAATGGACTGGAATGAGTGAATTTAACTCAGATGACCATTATATCTACTACTGTGGGCAAGAATCCCTTAGAAGAAATGGAGTAGCCATCACAGTCAACAAAAGAGTCTGAAATGCAATAGTTGAGTGCAGTCTCAAAAATGACAGAATGATCTCTGTTCATTTCCAAGGCAAGCCATTCAATATCACAGTAATCCAAGTCTATGCCCTGACCAGTAATGCTGAAGAAGCTGAAGTTGAATGGTTCTGTGAAGACCTACAAGACCTTCTACAACTAACACCCAAAAAAGATGCCCTATTCATTACAGGGAACTGGAATGCAAAAGTAAGAAGTCAAGAGATACCTGGAGTAACAGGCAAATTTGACCTTGAACTACAAAATGAAGCAGGTCAAAGGCTAACAGAGTTTTGCCAAAAGAATGCACTGGTCCTAGCAACACCCTCTTCCAACAACACAAGAGATGACTCTACACATGGACATCCCCAGATGGTCAACACCGAAATCAGATTGATTATATTCTTTGCAGCCAAAGATGGAGTAGCTCTATACAGTCAGCAAAAACAAGACTGAGAGCTGACTGTGGCTCAGATCATAGACTCCTTATTGCCAAATTCAGACTTAAATTGAAGAAAATAGGGAAAACCACTAGGTCATTCAGGTATGACCTAAATCAAATCCCTTATGATTATACAGTGGAAGTGACAAGTAGATTCAAGGAATTAGATCTGATAGACAGAGTGCCTGAAGAACTATGGACAGAGGTTTGTGACATTGTACAGGAGCCAGGGATCAAGACCATCCCTAAGAAAAAGATGCAAAAAGGCAAAATGGTTGTCTGAGGAGGCCTTACAAATAGCTGAAAAAAAGGAGAGAAACAAAAGGCAAAGGAGTAAAGGAAAGATATACCCATTTGAATGCAGAGATCCAAAGAATGGCAAGGAGAGATAAGAAAGCCTTCCTCAGAGATCAATTTAAAGAAATAGAGGAAAACAATAGAATGGGAAAAACTAGAGATCTCTTCAAGAAAATTAGAGATACCAAGGGAATATTTCATGCAAAGATGGGCTCAATAAAGGACAGAAATGGTATGGACCTAACAGAAGCAGAAGATATTAAGAAGAGGTGGCAAGAATACACAGAACTATACAAAAAAGATCTTCATGACCCAGATAACCACGATGGTGTGATCACTCACCTAGAGCCAGACATCCTGGAATGTGAAGTCAAGTGGGCCTTAGGAAGTATCACTAGGAATATAGCTAGTGAAGGTGATGGAATTCCAGTTGAGGTATTTCAATTCCTAAAAGATGATGCTGTGGTAGTCCTGCATTCAATTTGCCAGGAAAACTGGCAGCAAGAAAAACAGCCAGAAAATCTGGAAAACTCAGCAATGGCCACAGGACTGGAAAAGCTCAGTTTTCATTCCAATCCCAAAGAAAAGCAATGCCAAAGAATGTTCAAACTATTGCACAATTGCACTCATCTCACATGCTAGCAATGTAATGCTCAAAATTCTCCAAGCTAGGCTTCAACAGTACATGTACCATGAACTTCCAGATGTTCAAGCTGGATTTAGAAAAAGCAGAGGAACTAGAGATCAAATTGCCAACATCCATTGTATCATCAAAAGCAAGGGAGTTCCAGAAAAACATCTACTTCTGCTTTATTGACTATGGCAAAGCCTTTGACTGTGTGGATCACAGCAAACTGTGGAAAATTCTGAAAGAGATGGGAATAGCAGACCACCTGACCTGCCTCCTGAGAAATCTGTATGCAGGTCACGAAGCAATAGTTAGAACTGGACACGGAACAACAGACTGGTTCCAAATCAGGAAAGGAGTGCATCTAGGCTATGTATTTTCACCTTGCTATTTAACTTATATGCAGAGTACATCATGAGAAATGATGGGCTGTATGAAGCAGAATCTGGAATCAAGATTGTTGGGAGAAATATCAAAACCTCAGGTATGCAGATGACACCACCCTTATGGCAAAAAGCAAAGAAGAACAAAAGAGCCTCTTGATATTGAAAGTGAAAGAGGAGTGAAAAAGTTGGCTTAAAACTCAACATTCAGAAAACAAAGATCATGGCATCTGGTTCCATCACTTCATGGAAAATAGATGTGGAACAATGGAAACAGTGACAGACTTCATTTCTGGGGGCTCCAAAATCACTGCAGATAGTGACTGAAATTAAACTGAGAAATTAAATTTCAACATGAAATTAAAAGATGCTTGCTCCTTGGAAGAAAAGCTATGAACAACCTAGACAGCATATTAAAAAGCAGAGACATTACTTTACCAACAAAGGCCCATCTAGTCAAAGCTTTTTTCTCAGTAGTCATGTATGGATGTGAGAGTTGCACTATAAAGAAAGCTGAGTGCCAACGAATTGATGCTTTTGAACTACGGTATTGGAGAAGACTCTTGAGAGTCCCTTGGACTGCAAGGACATCCAACTAGTCCATCCTAAAGATCAGTCCTGAGTGTTCATTAGAAGGACTGATGCTGAAGCTGAAACTCCAATGCTTTGGCAACCTGATGTGAAGAACTGATTCATTGGCAAAGGCCCTGATGCTGGGAAAGATTGAATGCAGGAGGAGAATGGGACGACAGAGGATGGGATGGTTGGATGGCATCACTGATTTGATGGACGTGAGTTTGAGTGAAGTCAGGGAGTTGGTGATGGACAGGGAAGCCTGGCATGCTGCAGTCCATGGGGTCGCAAAGAGTCGGACACGAAAGAGCGACTGAACTGAACTGAAGTGTGGACCATGTGATATTCCAAGTTCTTTCTATGCATAAGTTTAATTTTTATTGCAACCCTATGAGATAAGTACTAGTATTATCTCCACTTTGCAGATGTGGAAATGAAGGCATATATAATCTACCTGGTGGGCTGCAGTCCATGGGGTCGCTAAGAGTGGGACTAACTGAGCGACTTCACTTTCACTCTTCACTTTCATGCTTTGGGGAAGGACATGGCAACCCACTCCAGTGTTCTTGCCTGGAGAATCCCAGGGATGGGGGAGCCTGGTAGGCTGCTGTCTATGGGGTCGCACAGAGTCGGACACGACTGAAGCGACTGAGAAGCCCGGATGACAGTGTAGTTTACAGGTGACACCACTGTGTTCTACTGCCTCCAAAAGGAGGAAGTCAGTATTGCAGCAAATTTCCGAAGATGTATTCAACGTCCTGTCTGAAATATCTCATTTGCAACCTTAACATTTTCCTTTGATTATGTTCAACTTGTGTTGCTGTGAATTTCCGATGATTCACCCAAACAAAGCTACTATTCATACTTTACCCTTTATGTTTACATTGAGCCAAACATATGTCTCCAGTATAAAATTTAAGGCTCTGTTCAGCAATTTTTCATTAGCTTTTTTCTCACCTGACTTTAAGTTGTGAAGGTGGAGTACATATTTTATTTGGTTCCTAATCACCAATATTTTGCAAAGTTCTGCTTGAAACACTTTAATGAATGAATGGCAATGATCTCAGGCTGTCCAGTCTTTCCCTAAGAACAGACACGCCAGTGATTTTAGCAAACTCCTTTATCCGCAAATCAATCAATGTAATACACCACATTAACAAATTGAAAAAGACCATATGATTATCTCAATAGATGCAGAGAAAGCCTTTGACAAAATTCAACATCCATTTATGATTAAAAAAAAAACTCTCCAGAAAGCATGACTAGAAGGAACATACCTCAACATAATAAAATCTATATATGACAAACCCACAGCAAACATTATCCTCAATGGTGAAAAATTGAAAGCATTCCCTGTAAAGTCAGGAACAAGACAAGGGCGTCCACTTTCACCATTACTATTCAACATAGTTTTGGAAGTTTTGGCCACAGCAATCAGAGCAGAAAAAGAAATAAAAGGAATCCAAATTGGAAAAGAAGAAGTAAAACTCTCACTATTTGCAGATGACATGATCCTCTACATAGAAAACCCTAAAGACTCCACCAGAAAATTCCTAGAACTAATCAATGATTATAGTAAAGTTGTAGGATATAAAATCAACAAGAAATTAAGGAAACAATTCCATTCACCATTGCAACGGAAAGAATAAAATACTTAGGAATATATCTACCTAGAAAACTAAAGACCTATACATAGAAAACTATAAAACACTGGTGAAAGAAATCACAGAGGACACTAACAGATGGAGAAATATACCATGTTCATGGATTGGAAGAATCAATATAGTGAAAATGAGTATACTACCCAAAGCAATTTATAGATTCAATGCAATCCCTACCAAGCTACCAATGGTATTCTTCACAGAGCTAGAACAAATAATTTCACAATTTGTATGGAAATACAAAAAACCTCGAATAGCCAAAGCTATCTTGAGAAAGAAGAATGGAACTGGAGGAATCAACCTACCTGACTTCAGGCTCTACTACAAAGCCACAGTTATCAAGACAGTATGGTACTGGCACAAAGACAGAAATATAGATCAATGGAATAAAATAGACAGCCCAGAGATAAATCCACACACATATGGACACCTTATCGTTGACAAAGGAGGCAAGAATATACAATGGATTAAAGACAATCTCTTTAACAAGTGGTGCTGGGAAATCTGGTCAACCACTTGTAAAAGAATGAAACTAGAACACTTTCTAACACCATACACAAAAATAAACTCAAAATGGATTAAAGATCTAAACGTAAGACCAGAAACTATAAAACTCCTAGAGGAGAACATAGGCAAAACACTCTCTGACATATATCACAGCAGGATCCTCTATGACCCACCTCCCAGAATATTGGAAATAAAAGCAAAAATAAACAAATGGGACCTAATTAAACTTAAAAGCTTCTGCACATCAAAGGAAACTATTAGCAAGGTGAAAAGGCAGCCTTCAGAATGGGAGAAAATAATAGCAAATGAAGCAACTGACAAACAACTAATCTCAAAAATATACAAGCAACTCCTACAGCTCAACTCCAGAAAAATAACTGACCCAATCAAAAAATTGGCCAAAGAACTAAATAGACATTTCTCCAAAGAAGACATACAGATGGCTAACAAACATGTGAAAAGACGCTCAACATCACTCATTATCAGAGAAATGCAAATCAAAACCACTATGAGGTACCATTTCACACCAGTCAGAATGGCTGCGAACCAAAAGTCTACAAGCAATAAATGCTGGAGAGGGTGTGGAGAAAAGGGAACCCTCTTACACTGTTGGTGGGAATGCAAACTAGTACAGCCACTATAGAGAACAGTGTGGAGATTCCTTAAAAAACTGGAAATAGAACTGCCTTATGATCCAGCAATCCCATTGCTGGGCATACACACTGAGGAAACCAGAAGGGAAAGAGACACGTGTACCCCAATGTTCATCACAGCACTGTTTATAATAGCCAGGACATGGAAGCAACCTAGATGCCCATCAGCAGATGAATGGATAAGAAAGCCGTGGTACATATACACAATGGAGTATTACTCAGCCATTAAAAAGAAAACATTTGAATCAGTTCTAATGAGGTGGATGAAACTGGAGCCTATTATACAGAGTGAAGTAAGCCAGAAAGAAAAACACCAATATAGTATACTTACACATATATATGGAATTTAGAAAGATGCTAACAATAACCCTGTGTACGAGACAGCAAAAGAGACACTGATGTATAGAACAGTCTTATGGACTCTGTGGGAGAGGGAGAGGGTGGGAAGATTTGGGAGAATGGCATTGAAACATGTAAAATATCATGTATGAAACGAGTTGCCAGTCCAGGTTTGATGCACGATACTGGATGCTTGGGGCTGGTGCACTGGGACGACCCAGAGGGATGGTATGGGGAGGGAGGAGGGAGGAGGGTTCAGGATGGGGAACACATGTATACCTGTGGTGGATTCATTTTGATATTTCGCAAAACTAATACAATTTGTAAAGTTTAAAAATAAAATAAAATTTTAAAAAAAGTATAGCTGCTATCTTGAATTTCACATGTTCTGTTAAAGCTCAGAAGGAGCATTAACATCCTGGGAAAGAGTTTGTAAATTTTGGCCAATATCCTACCTGGTTTATCTGATACTTCCAAAAGTAAAATAAAATGTTTAGTATGGGTCAATGATTCTTTAGCTAAAGAAATTTTTCAGAGACCCTGGGGACCCACATTCCCTATCATACCACATGCTATACAGTGGATGTTTCCCCTCAAGATGTTCCTAGTACAAAAATATTATCAAATTTTCCATTTTAGTTAATGTGCTGGAAGAAGCACAAGCTGGATTCAAGATTGCCGGGAGAAATATCAATAACCTCAAATATGCAGATGACACCACCCTTATGGCAGAAAGTGAAGAGGAACTCAAAAGCCTCTTGATGAAAGTGAAAGAGGAGAGTGAAAAAGTTGGCTTAAAGCTCAACATTCAGAAAACGAAGATCATGGCATATGGTCCCATCACTTCATGGCAAATAGATGGGGAACCAGTGGAAACAGTGGCTGACTTTATTTTTTGGGGCTTCAAAATCACTGCAGATGGTGATTGCAGCCATGAAAGTAAAAGACGCTTGCTCCTTGGAAGGAAAGTTATGACCAACCTAGACAGCATATTGAAAAGCAGAGACAGTACTTTGCTAACAAACGTCCGTCTAGTCAAGGCTATGGTTTGTCCAGTAGTCATGTATGGATGTGAGAGTTGGACTGTGAAGAAGGCTAAGCACCGAAGAATTGATGCTTTTGAACTGTGGTATTGGAGAAGACTCTTGAGAGTCCCTTGGTCTGCAAGGAGATCCAACCAGTCCCTTCTGAAGGAGATCAGCCCTGGGATTTCTTTGGAAGGAATGATGCTAACACTGAAACTCCAGTACTTTGGCCACCTCATGCAAAGAGTTGACTCATTGGAAAAGACTCTGATGCTGGGAGGGATTGGGGGCAAGAGGAGAAGGGGATGACAGAGGATGAGGTGGCTGGATGGCATCACTGACTCGATGGAGTCTGAGTGAGTCTGAGTGAACTCCGGGAGTTGGTGATGGACAGGGAGGCATGGCGTGCTGCGATTCATGGGGTCGCAAAGAGTCAGACACGACTGAGCGACTGAACTGACTGTTTTTATTTTAAAAGCAGCTTATTGAGATATAATGCACATACTGCAACATTCATTCTATGACATACACAGTTCAGTGTCTTTAATATATTTAAAGTTATGAAAATATCAGTATTATCTATTTTAGAAAAATTTTATTACCCTCTAAAAAAAATTTATACCTATAAGTAGTCACTCCCCCTTACCTTAGCACTGGGAACCACTAATTTGTTTTCTATCTCCTAGAATTGACCATACTAGCCACTTCAGGTAAATCAAATCCTAAAGTATGCAGCTTTTTGTGATAGTATTTTTTTCTTTCAGCATAATATTTTCATTGTTATTTTATGCTGTATAATGTAATTTATTCCTTTCTAATGTCAAATAATATTCTATTATACAGATATACTACATCTGACTTCTCCATCTATCATTGGTTAATTATTTGGGTTGTCTTCACTTTTAACCTATTACAAATAATGCTGCTCTGAACATTCCTGCTCAAGTTTCTATGTGGCATATGTTTTTAATTCTCTTGGGTATATATCTACAAGTATATCAAATGGTAGTTCTGTGTTTAACTTTTTGAGAGGTTGTCAACTTTACATTATCTCCATATCTTTATCAGCACTTGTTTTGTTTCACTTTATTTTAGCCATCTCAGTGGATATGAAGTGCTACCTCATGGGAAACCTAACTTGTATTTCCCAAATAACTAGTGAGGTTGAGCATCTTGTGCTTGTTAGCCATTTGTTAATCGTTTTTGGAGAAACATCTATTCAAATCTTTGCCTGTTTTTAACTGGGTTATTTGTCTGTTTATGGTTGAGTTGTAATTCTTTTTTTTTATATTCCAGATGCAAACCCCTTATCACACATGATTTACAAAGACTTTCTCCTATTCTATGAGTTATGGCTTCACTTTTTTTTTTTGACGATACTGCTTTTTTGATAGCAGAAACTATTGCATAATTCAAGTTTATGAATATTTACTCCTATGATTTTTTCTAAGACGTTTATGGTTATATATCTTACATATAGGTCTCTGATACTTTTTAAATGGATTTTTTGTATATGATGTGAAGTACAGGTCCAAATTCATTCATATAGATCCAAATTCATTCATATGTGTGTGAATGCTTTCTTGTTTCAGGACCATTTGTTGAAAACACTATTCTCCGCACTGAATTTTTTGGTATCATTGTATAACTTATTTGATCATGAATGAATACATATATTTCTGGGGTCAAGTATGCTCCCTTGATTTATGGGTCTAGCCTACGTCATAATCACACTGCCTTGATAAGTGTAGCTTTGTAGTAACTTCTGAAATAAGAAAGTAGAAGACCTCTCATTTTTTTTTCCTTTTTCAAAATTGTTTTAGGTTCAGAGTCCCATGCATTTCCATAAGAAAGTTAGAAAGAACTAACCAATTTCTGAATAAGAGCTAGCTGAGATTTTGAGAGATTGCAATGAATCTGCAGATCAATTTTGAGAATGTTGTTGTCAATGAGCTTTCTGAATTATAAAGATGGGATGTCTTTATTTCCTTTTAACAGTATTACATAGTATTCAGTAAATACTTGGTCTTCCTTTATTATTCTTTCAGCAATTTTAATATATCATCCCATTACTTTCTGACATCCATAATTTCTGATGAGATGCCAACTGTTAATCTTAAGATCACTTTTACATAATGAGTCACGTTTACTTCACTGCTTTCAATAATTTATCCTTGATTTTTGGCATTTTGACTGTGATGTGCTCAGGTGTGGATCTCTTAGATTTAATTCTGCTTGACGAGTGTTGAAATGCTTGGATATATATGATAGATTGTTGGGTTTTTCATCAAATTGAAGTTAGACCATTATTTCCTCAAATAGTCTGACCTTTTTCCCTTTCTTAATTTTTAGAGATTTCCCATGTGATTACGTTCATATAATGTATTGTGTCTAGTAAATCTCTGAGAGTGTGTATTCATGGTTTAATTTTGTTCCTTATTTCCCTTTTTGCTACTTACCGTGGATAATCTTAATTACTTTGCCACTCTAGTGATTTTTAAAAATTTTATTTCATGTACTTTTGAACTCCAGTACTTTTATTTTTCTCTTTCTCACAGTTTCTATGTCTTTATTGATATTTTCTATTTAGTAACACATCATTCTCATAGTTTCCTTTGGTTCTATAAACATGATTCCCTTAGTTATTTGAATATGTTTATAATGACTGTTTTTAAGTCTTTATCTAATAAATCCAATGCCTAAGCTTCCTTAGGAATGGTTTCTAGTTACTGTTTGGTTTTATTTTGTTTTGCTTTTTGGTGTTTGGCTACAGCTGTTTGGTATGTCTTGTAGATTTATTTTTTCATGAAACCTGGAAATTTAATAATACAGGCAACCCACTCCAGTATTCCTGCCTAGAGAATACCACGGACAGACTATGGGATGGCAAAGCATCAGACACAACTGAGGAACTAACACCTTCCCTGTCATTTTCTTTAGATGCCAGGGAAGCAGAAGTAAATACTTATAACTCATTTTCAACCTATTAGGAATATATTGGATTTTTTTGTTAACCATTGTTGGCTCTGGTGTTGAGTAATAAGAAAAGGAAGGAGGTAGGTCAGAAGTCCTGGGAAGAAATAAATTTCAGACCATCCCCTTGTACATGTAATTGCAGGTGTTGCTCCTGGTGTGCAAGTAATCAGATATTACTTTAATGAAATATTTTAATGTCCTAATTAGTTGAAGTTGCTTTCTGTTGTTTACATTTACGTGTAACAGAATGAAATTTTCAGAAGCATACACTGCAAAAATCCAGTTCAAATCCATAAGTAGCTTTTCAAGTATTCTGGTTAATGTTCTCTCTGCCCCTCAGTAATGCACATAAAAACGTACATAATGATAAATAATAGATAAAAAATAATAAATGTGCTTAATATAAAAGAATTGTAACCCAGCCAAAAGAGCAGCATAATGCATTTAATTTCATAGATTTAAGAGCTAAAAATTAGAACTTAAAAAAATTATGGCATTATTTTTATTTAATGTGCAAAATGTATTAATTTCAATATTTTTAAAGAGTTTTATAGACAATTCTAGACAAATAGCTTGTATATATGAAGGAGGAAACAGACAGAGCTGGATTCCATCTTAGGCCAGGCTGCAAACATTAGGCTACACGCATGGTCACCCTCCCAATGGACTCTGAACTTTGTGCCCGGCGTCCATAGAAATGGTATAGCAATGGAAAACCAGACGCCCCCATAAAAGAGCCTCAGACTCATGCTTGGACTCTCCGTTGCCTGAAAGAATATGCTAATTATCTCTGTAACAGAACAAAGTGGTAAATTCCATTATGTTTATCAGGATATGACCACAGGCCTATTGATAAATATCCACTGTTTATCTAGTCTTGTGACACATGAATCACGGGTTAACTTTGATCATATCTCTTTTTTACCTTGTCCAGACTAGTTTCAAGGAATTTGGGGAGGTGGGTTTTAGCAAGTACACCTAGGGTATATAAGGTTTTCACAAAAACTGGTCGGAGTCCTTGGCTAAGAGAAGACTCTGCCTTGGGCCCGCCAGTATAATAAACTGCACTCCACTATCTGCATTGTCCTTCTCAGTGAGTTTGTTTCCCAGAATGCGTGGCTACAACATATACACAAGGGAGAATGCTTTTTGAATGACTTGGGAAATTTTTAAAGTGACTTTTTAATGCCTTTCCTGTCTCCTTTTGGAACACCTCTCTGAAATACATAATGCAGTCAGTGCAAATCTACGGTAAAGGGAAGTCAGCTATAATGATTTCCATTTTCTTTTTCATTTAATTGGAAAAGTCTTAGTCAAAAATATGTACATATTATTATAATGCTAAGTCAGTAAGAAGAAACCTGGGAGTAGTCCCATTGATCATATCTTAGACGCTTCCTATAGTGAAGAATTTTCTAAAGAAATAATGCATGCATTTTCAAAGCCCACGTGCTTTTCTTTGCCTTTTCACATTTTATATGTAATTAATTTCAAACATGCAAATATCCCTTTCATAACTCAATGTGCTACAATAAACTGAAGAACAATTTTTGGAGAAAGGAGGTGGTTGGACTGAACAGATTCCATGCATTTCTGTGCTAATTTGGGTTGACAGCTCCATGATTGTTCTGTACACCAAGTTAAAACAGCGGAAACAAAGACAGCTGGGTAGCAACCACCAGGAGAAGTTCTCTGCTTCCCTCTGCTGGCTATTATGGGATATGCATGCATTCTGCATGCTTTTATCCATGGGGAAAGAAGCAAACGCTGGGGAAGATGTTTGCTTTCTACTCATAATTCCTGTACGTGTTTTAGCTGATGGAATAATACCAGGAATAAATTAATTTAATTACAGAACATTTTTTAATGTGCACTGTGAATTATTTTTAGATTTCTGAGTTTCCAAAGACAATCGTTTAAGAAAGACTCCTTATTTAGTGTGATGTTTTGGGGGGAACAGGAATAATTTTTTCCCTTCTATAATTTTGCTTGCATGATATTTGAAAGTAAGCCCACTTTACTAATTTCTCAGTAATTAGTAACACTTCTGGACCTGTATCCCTTTTCATTGTTTTTCATTAAACAACTAGAGGTTTACTGTTGGTCATCTTCATGTGCTTTTAGAAACATTCCTAACAGGAGGAAAGAAAAAAAGGTAAAGGATGAGAAGTGGGCTTGCCACAAAATTTACTATGATTTCTTGGCAGGGTGAAACCAGAAAAGTGAGCTCTATCAGTAAGAGAAAATCCAATCAAATCAATAAGTATTTACTGAATTCTATCTAGATAAAGTTTCTTTAGTGTGTAATCAGAAGTTAACATCTAAGCATAGAAGCAACAGAACCAGACACCTTGTATAAGCACCTTGCTTATGCAGAGTACATCATGCGGAACACAGGGCTGAATGAATCACAAACCGAAATCAAGATTGCTGGGAGAAATATCAATAACCTCAGATATGCAGATAATACCACGCTAATGGAAGAAAGTGACGAGGAACTAAAGAGCCTCTTGATGAAAGTGAAAGAGGAGAGTGAACAAGCTGGCTTGAAATCCAACATTCAAAAAACTAAGATCATGGCATCTGATCCCATCACTTCAGGGCAAATGAAAGGGGAAAAAGTGGAAGCAGTGACAGGTTTTATTTTCCTGGGCTCCAAAAATCACCGCAGACGGTGACTGCAGCCCTGAAATTAAGATGCTTGCCCCTAGGAAGGAAAACTATGATGAACCTAGACAGAATTTTAGAGACATCACTTTGCTGACCAAGTTTGTATAATCAAAGCTATGGTTTTTCCGTGTACAGATAGGAGAGTTGGTCCATAAGAAAGACTGAGTGCCGAATAATTTTTGCTTTTATATTGTGATGCTGGAAAAGACTCTTGAGAGTCCCTTGAACTGCAAGGAGATCAAAACAGTCTGTTCTAAAGGAAATTAACCCTGAATATTCATTGGAAGGACTGATGCTGAAGCTCTAATACTTTGGCCACCTGGTGTGAAGAGCTGACTCATTGGATAAAACCCTGATGCTGGGAAAGGTTGAAGGCAAAAGGAGAAGGGGGAAGCAGACGATGAGATGGTTAGATAGCTTTACCAAGTGAATGGACAGGAATTTGAGCAAACTCCAGGAGAGAATAGACAACAGAGGAGCCTGGCATGCTGCAGTCCATGGGATCGCAAAGAGTGAGACACAACTTGGTAACAAACAACAAAGAATAGAAGAGAATGGTTTTCTCTTTCTTTTGTTTGCTTTGTTTCTCTATCTTCTCTTTTTTTCTCTTTCTTTTCCCATTTCCTAACAACAGAAAAGAGTGAGAATAAAACTATAGACCTAGTGTTGGAAAGTGACAAAATAGAGTAAAAAGTTGTAATGAGAATTATGTGTTTATTGTTCGACAGTTACACAAGTTAAGCATACGTGACACAGAAAATAAACTGAAAATTCTCCTAGGCAGTGTTTTCAAGTCTCACCTTTTGGGAGGAGCCAGGTCATTAACTGCTACTAAGAAAACCCTTAGAATGGAAATAAGCAGCCTTGGAATGCCATTCTGAGTATGAGAAGATGATGTCATGAGAAATGAGAAGATACTAAAATGAAAGTGTTAAGTGTAGGTGGAATTAGTCTTCCTGTTTAGCAGAAAAAGAGGGAAAGCTGAATGGAGGGTGGAATCTTCCAGCTGTCACTTATGGGCATGGTACTCAGGGCCTACAAAGTTGCTGTGAAAGGGAGTAAGATAAATATTAGCCCCAGTCTATCGTCAGAGAGATCTCTTATCAGCCAGGTAAATAGAAGCTACCTTTAGTAGTAGAAGGAAATAATTTTATGGAGAGAGTTAAAGTCTTGCAAAACCATTAGAACAGTGCAGCACAGGTCTCTAAAGCCAAAACGTTCAGGAAACAAGAAAGAACTGGGCTCACTGGAAATTACTACTGGTGTTCTCAGCCGATCCCCAAGTGAATCAGCAGTGCTGATCAATGGGAAGCCAGCTCTTCACAAATAATGTAGCCAGCACTTCTGCCTACAGATCTTTCGACTCCACAAAGTCTTTATTCCTGTAGAAGTTTCATATTTTTACGTAATCATAGTGATGATGGTTTAGTTGCTAAGTCATGTCCAGTTCTTGTGACTCCATGGACTGTAGCTGACCAGGCTCCTCTGTCCATGCAATTTTCCAGGCAAGAATACTGGAGTGAGTTGCCATTTCCTTCTCCAGGGGATCTTCCTGACCCAGGGATCGAACCTTCATCTCCTAAAAATGTTTACAACTCTGGTAAACAGTTCCTGATAGGAGAATATATTTGCTTTACAACTTTTGTTTATACAAAAAGATGTTCTCTACTGTATGTGCTATTTTCTATATTATTATTTCACTTAGCAAGAGATTTTGAACATGCTTAATATCCACAAGTGCATTTGCATAATATGAGTTTTAAATGGTTGTGTTTTATATTAGGCCAAGCAGAGCCAGTATTGCCTACTGACTGAGTTTGAAAATATGGGATGGTTCCTCTAGAAATTAAACAACCTTGTGACTTTGGGTGTCATTTCACTTTCCTGAAACTTAGCCACCCTCTTTGCAAATGTGAATAATAATAATATATCCACAAATAGCATATAATGAGATTGAATAACATAATAACTGAAAATATAAGAGCTATAATTTCACCTTCACATAGTCATTCAATACATTAGCATTGAGGCTTTTTCGACTTCTTCATGTAGTATGCAATAGTACAATTAAAATTCTATTTTAAAACTTTGAACCATATATCTAATTGCTGAAAACTAATAGATAAAAGTGGAATTTCTGCATTAAAGAATGTACGTAACTTTAAGTAGCATACTACAAAAATGCCTGCCAGATAGTAAATGCCAATTTCCAGTCCTACCTTCATTGTGTGAAAATAGCTTTTACCCCAGTTCTTATCAGTGTGGAACATTATCATTTTCAAAAAGAAAAAAATATGTACCAAAACATAGCCTCACATTGCTATAAACTGGGTGTTTGTTTTATTGTGCTGCCCATTTCCCTTTCTCTTTCAGAATTATATTTTTTTAGCATTTCTGCCTGGGCTGCTGAATTTTTTTTTTTTTTTTGGTGTATTTAAAATATATTAATTCCTTGATTCTCAAATATGTTCCAAGTTTCCTCCAGTTTGACTTTTAAATCTTGTCTTTAGAATTTTAAAATGTCAAATCTGTAACTGTGCGTTTCGTTATTGGCTTTAATTTTTTTCTTCTTGAAATAATATAGTCACCCATTTTTCTTTCATATTTTGAAAAGAAATGTTTTTAATTGATCTAACAGTTATTTTGACATCTGTCTTAGAATAGATTCTGTGAAGCAAAGTCTGGGGCAGAGTTGTATTTGGGTTTTTGTAGTTGCTGGGTTTGGTTTTTTTGTTTATTTGTTTGCTAGGCTTTTCTTCCGGAGGGATTATTTGTGAGTGTTTTACAGAGGGAATGCTATCAGGAGAAACTTGTAAGGGGTTCAGGAAAGTGGGGTAAAGAAGACGGAGAATAAAAGCAGGAATGAGGTTCCAAAAGTTTAGCTTTAGTGTCTTTATGATTCTCTGGAACTGAAATAGAACTGCAGAGCTTCTCCCGCCCTGTGGCAAGGAAGTGGGATTTTGCACAACCCTCCCGCCTTCAGCATGCAATTTCTGGAGACTCAAGTACGACTCAGTCATACCTCTGAGGGGAGAGGTGCTCCAAATCACCCGAAAGCAGTCCTCTGTAAAGGTTTGCAGATGGATTCTTTGGGAACAGAACCCACAACCTATGACAGACGGGTACACCAAACCAGTTAGAGTGTCCTGTGGTAATGACCTCATGAAAACATTTTTATTTTTTTTAATTTAATTTTTTTATTTTAATTGGAGGCTAATTACTTTACAATATTGTATTGGTTTTGCCACACATCCACATGAATCCGCCACGGATGTACACGTGTTCTCCATCCTGAACCCCCCTCCCACCTCCCTCCCCGTACCATCCCTCTGGGTCATCCCAGTGCACCAGCCCCGAGCATCCTGTATCACGCATCGAACCTGGACTGGCGATTAGTATGAAAACATTTTTAAAATATGACAATAATATTTAAATAGTGACCACCACATCCTTTGCTGGGTTTTAGCTCCTCCCACTTCTGCTCAGTTATTTTTTGCAGCTTTCCTTAAGTTCATCATGAGCCCATATTGGCTGAGCAGACATAATTTAAGTGACAGATAACACATGGTATTCTTTGTTTCTCTTCTTCTCAGACACTGACCTGATTCTCCTCAATTCTCTCTTCCTCCGAAGTTATTTCCCAGAGCATTTTCCATTGTTCATGTAACTAGACTCCTCTTAGATACAACCACTGTCCAGGAAATGTGCCCTAGTCCAAGAGAAATCTTAAGCTCATGCCTGCTGCTGCCAAGTCACTTCAGTCGTGTCCGACTCTGTGTGACCCCATAGACGGCAGCCCACCAGGCTCCCCCGTCCCTGGGATTCTCCAGGCAAGAACACTGGAGTGGGTTGCCATTTTGCCTCCCATAATATATGGAAGGCGTTTTCTTCTTTTTTAATAGTAGACATTTTATTTTTTTTTATCTGGTGAATATGAAGAGAAAAATCACAAGATGGTGTATTAAACATCAACATTTCTCTTACTTTGTTTTCCTGTATATGAGAATTTACTCAAATTTCTTAATTTGAGTACAATTTCATTTTTCAGTGAAAGTTTTCACAGATAAACTCTTCATGACTGGTAGCACTAAGGACCAGAACTCAGAATTCTAAACAGGAAAGCCAGGGAATGAGAAATCTTGCCTATATGAAGAATAACAGAAATGAGATGTAAGTTATGTAAGAAGAGATGCTGAGGGTTAAGTTTAGCCTAAGAAAATACTTTATAATGTATTTTCTACCTGAGTCTAGCACCTCTTACCCAGACTTTGCTCTGGCCACGTTAAGCTGATAGCAGTTCCTCAGCAGCATGCTGTTCCCTTCACAAATCATGCTGTTCCCTTCACAAATTGTGCTTTTCCTTGTCAAACTTTTTTTTGTTTGTTTCTCCAAATATTTTTTATATCAGTTCTGCCCAGAAGCCTAGCCTCCAGTCCAATTTCATTTTCTGTTCTCAGTGTTTTCATGGCATCACAGGCTATGCCACTCACCACATTCTGTTATAATTTTTGAGTTCTTACTATATTCTTATTGGAGGATAAGCTTCTTGAGGATAGAGATTGTGTCTAATTATCCTTGTCCCCCAAATGACTATTACAGCATCCACACCTATTAAGTTACATTCAGTCATTCAATCTGGGGACCTTTTTCTTTAAACGGTGGTGTTTCAGTAATAATCTTTCTACTGTGTTAGTGATAAAATCAGAAGAGATCTTTGCTTGGCTCCATTTCCCTATGGATGTGAGCTTCCAAAAAGCTCATGTTATATTCCTGAAGAGCAGCCTTTACATATTTGAAGAAATTATTTCTCTTTTTCCACATGTTCTTCTACCTTAGTTATTTTTGGTCTTTGACATTGGTTTCTATGACCAACCCAATTTGAAGGCGGTCCTTTCTCCTTCGGACCTTTATACTCCCGTGGAATGTTCCATTGTGTGTGTTAGCTTAGTCAGCCTGTAGTCCTCAGGTGACCATTCCAACATGAATCTAGGTCCTGTTGTGAAGGTATTTTGTAGATGTGATCAACATACAACCAGTTTATTTTTAAATAAGGAGACATAACCCTTGCTAATTTGATCCAATAAGCTGAAAGGCTTTCATTACAAGACTGAGGCTTCCGTGAAGTGGAAGAAATTTCACCTGTGGACAGCACCTCTTTCCTAAGAGTTTCCAGCTTATCCTTTCTGACAGCCTGTCTTATGGATTTTGGGTATACCCAACTAACCTTCACCATCATGGAAATCAATTTTTTTCCCCCAATATCTGTCTGTCCATCTATCCATATATCTATCCCAGCCTGTCCTATGGATTTTGGACGTACCCAGCTAACCTTCACAATCATGGAAGTCAATTTTTTTCCCCAATATCTGTCTGTCCATCTATCCATCTGTCTCTCTATCCATCCACCTTATTATATCTTTTTCTCTGCTGGACCACTGACTGATATATTGAATCTTGAGGTGAGAGCAACCGTAGAGTTCACACGAGTCTGTAGACATGAGTGCTGGCTTTTCCTCATGTACCCTCCAGATGCCATTTCCACCTTCCTTCACCTGGCCAGACCTGAGACGCTTGTCTCTGTGGCCTACATCGGTGAGGCTGCATTCTCCTCTGTATTCAGGGTGCACCCAGTACTTCTGGCAGCAGACTAGAGGGCCACAGGAGAATGAAGTTCAGGTAACTCCTTCCCCAGCTTCTTGGCTGTTGGATGTTTCTCCATGTGAGGCAAGCTTTGACAGCCCCTGTTCCCTCCACTTGTACCTCCATGTTTAGGGAGCATCATGGCTCCCTGATATTACTACAGCAGAGCAACGCACCATCTGGAACTGGTTGCCTTAAACCCTGCCCCACACCCTTGCAAATAAATTTTCAGTATGGTCCCTCCAGTTATCACATTTGAGCAGTCGTCACACTGCCTTCTGGGCTTTGTAGTGATACATCAGAGATGCAGAGGAGATTTGTACATTATTCCTGATCTCCCAGCCTCTGCTAATACAACTACCTAGACAAATATCAAGAACAGATGAGATGGAGTGACTTGAAAGCATGAGCCTGACTGCAAATTGAGAGAATATACAGAAGCCCCATCATCATGCAAATCTGTGCACTATTGCTGTGTTAGCAATACAGAAAAAGGTAGCAAGTGATAAAAGTAAGCTTATTTGATAGTCTACATATTCTAAGAGGACAAGGGAAAACATGTAACTAAAATACAAATTATCTGGGTGACTTTAAAGGACCATTGCTAAAATAAATACAATGTATAGTTCCTCAGATGTGAAATATTCTATATTTACAACTTGGACATTTTCATCTAAGAATTTCAAAGCAGCTTTTCACTGCAAACTACAAGAGCATCAGATATATCTGGGCATCCAGGCTCACAGCACACTGCTTATGTAACCGAAGAGACTACCTTGTGCTTTAACAGAATTTTAAATAATTCTTCTAATGTTCATTATGTTAAATATCACAGTTGTCAGCTCACTTCATAATCACTAGTCTTTCTTAATAACACAGATAAAAAATAATCAAGTTTCTCAGTTCCTTATTAAAATTGCATCAATTCCATCTAGTTTATCTCATCTTCTTGCAGCAACCAAAGTCAGGAAAAGCAGTTAATATATCATGATGTATCCTAAATTCTTTATTTATGGGCCAGCTGTCAGTATTTAAGAACTCAGCTTATTACAAAGATTTCTCAATGGGAAGATATAATAATAAAAAAATGATCTAAGTTATGGTACTAACAGCACTTAGAGTTGTTGAGAACATTGCTTGAGATCGCCTTAATGGCTCACAATAAACTGAATGCAAAAGGTCACGCAAGCAAATACAATTGTTGTACATAAAATTTTTCATTAAACATTTAAGAACCTCTGATTTCCTTTAACCATTTAGAAATCTAAGGATTTTAGGCCCTACTGACTTTAAAGCAAACGTTTTACACCAGAATTGGGGTACCGTACAAGTTCATGCGCCAAAGTCCAGAATATGAACTTTATCTTTTACAGTGTTATATTTTAAACTAATAAAGATTTGAAAATTATTTAGAGTTTTTGTTCAGGAAGACTAGTTCTGATATATTTCTGAATATCCATTGAGTGTGTGCGTGCTCAGTCTTGTCTGACTCTTTGTGACCCTTTGGACTGTAGCCCACCAGGCTCCTCTGTCTGTGGGATTTCCCAGGCAACAATACTGGAGTGGCTGCCATTTCCTCCTCCAAGGGATCTTCCCAGGCCAGGGGTCAAACTTGCTTCTCCTGGGTCTCCTGCATTGGCAGGCGGATTCTTTACCACTGAGCCTCCTGGGATGCTAAACTTGAGAAGACTTGGTAATAAAAATATAAAAACTTCAATACCCAGACGTGCAAACAAACAGTTTCAAGTTGATGTCTGCTCTGATGAGCAAATCGAATTAATGAGTGCCATGTACTTTTAGGTACTTTTAGACTTGTGTCTACCTGAAAGATACAGGGAACTCTTTACAGAAAAGAGAGCCACAAAACCAAGACTTAGAGAATGATCAGAAGTTTTCCAGGAAGATGAGTGGGAAAAGCTATTCAAAAAGAATTTATCTGCTCTTATTACGTCAACTATAATCTATATGCTAACATCTCTAAGGTGTTTATCTTTAGCTCAAATTTGTTTTCTGCCTCAGCATCCTATTCTCAAATTGCTAATTGGATATCTCCATTCAGATAAGCTAGTGGAACCTTAGGTTAACTATACCTAGTCTCATCTCTATCCGGTCCGTCTGTAAGTGTTCTTTCTCTTTGTATTCTCCATATCAGAAAATGCCATTGCCTCCTGCCTAGTTGATCAAGTAAAACTCTTTGGTATAATCTTTGAATCCCATTTTCTTTCATATCCTGAATTGAATGAGTCACCAAGCTTAGCCAATCCTACTTGTTTCATTTCTCCTAACACATTCAGATTCCCTCCTATATGTCTATATTGTTAACAACATCCTGATAGACCATCTTGCCCCCATCAGTTTCCTTCAATTTTGTTCTCCAAACCACCACTAAAGCTGCCTTTCTGAAAAATACATTTGATTACATTTCTCCCCTGTTTGAAGTCTTCAGAGGGATTCTCTTTATGGCTGAAGTCATAGCAGAAAAATCCCTCCCTGACCTGGATTCTACTGCATTTCCAGCCTCACTTCTATCTCTAGGCCTCAGGGTAACCCACTCTCTGACAGGCACTGTGCTTCAGGTGTCCTTGAGTCTTTATAAATGTTCTGAGTGGCCTTGAAGTCTCTTTTAATCCTTTAAATTCTATTGGTCCTCTGCTAGGTGCCACTTTTTCCAGGAAGATTTTCCCAATTCATATCCTATAATTCCCACTCTCCTTCCCACTTAGCTCTTCCCTCTCTATACTTTGCACATAATTGGAGGTTGACTTCCTGCATTTTAGTTGAAGGTTGGCCTACTGCATTTTACTATCTGTCTTCCAATCTCTTTCTTTGCACTAAGGTACATCTTGAGTATTTCAGAAGTCAATATATTGGCTATAACAACTGATAAATTGTCTTCTTTTTTGCAATAAAACTTTTTCACATTCAAAAGTCTATTTTTGTTTTCTCAGTAAATTTAAATGTGGGACACCTTTTTGAAATTTTTCATTTAAGGCAGACATACTCTTCTTCACCCACTGCCAGATATTTCTTAAAAGAGTACTGTGAGACATAAGAGAGATAAAAAGTGGATAAATGACAGCATTCTCCAAATGAATTTTTTATAAAACAAAATATGTTAATTCTAAAAATAGGTATTGAATGTGTATTATATTTTGATTAATGTACCAGGACTGAAATTACAACAGCTAATAAAAAAGACACCCCATACACTCAATGAGTTTCCATGAGTTTATATTGCTACATTCAGGGCTTGGAAACAAGTTACCTGAGTATGAATTGGGATTCATATATGTCCTATGTCAGCTGGTATATAAGTTTTCTCATCTCTAAAGTTATGGTAGGAACATGCATAACAAATTTAGAGTAATATTATAATGTACCATAGTTTATTAGGGCTTTTAACAGTAATTCACATTCTTTATCTTATTCAAAGAAGCACTCTTTGATTAATATTTTAATTTTATTAAAATCTGGTTTCATGTTAAAATATATTAATATTTTCAAAGTTCTTAGAACACTGCAGAGGAGCCTGGTAGGCTACAGTCCATGGGGTCGCAAAGAGTCAGACACGACTGAGCAACTTCACTTATTCACTTAGAACACTGCCAAGTACACAGTATGCTTTCCATAAATGTTGATCACTATCAATGCTGTTATTTGAAGCGTGAATTGAGTCTGCCTGTCTGGAACACACAGCCAATGAGAATCCAAATCCGGCTCTTTGGTTTCCTCTCCTTACAACTCATAGGAAGCCATCCTGAACTTGCAGTGAGGCACACACCCTAATGTTTCGGAAAAGAACCAGCACAATGACTCGTGTTACAGGCGCACAGAGTGCGTGAGTGAGCGATGAGCAAGTGAAAACACCAGCAGAGCAGTGGCATCATTCGGTCAGTAAAAACTAGGCACAGGTCTAGAACGGGAAAGTCTACAGAGAACAAAGTCAATTATTTGCCCAGGGCTGGCGGGTCAGGGGAGGAGTGTCAGTAAATAGTGAGATGTGACTGCTAATTGGTGGCGAATTCTTTGGAGGCGTGAGGAAAATATTATAAAATTATATTAACGATGGTGATTGCAAAACTCCAACTCCACTAAAGACAATAGAACCATACACTTTAAATGGATGAACTTCATACTGTGTAGATTATAAGTTAAGAATGCTAGTTTTTTAAGTAAACAAAAAAATTCGGACATCTGGCAAAATGCTTTTGAAAGAGTGAATAAATTAATTTGAGAAAATAAAGCTGAAAAACATTATGTTATTTCCCAGGGACAAGTAAACCTGTCTTTAAATTGTTTTACATTTTGCGTTTTGGCTCCTTCAGGCCACTTAAAAAAATACTGACTGAGTTTTAGGCTTATTTTTTAGTAACTGTATAAATGCAGCCTCCTTATAAGCTAATTATACTTTACCATCATCTTGTGGTAACAAAAGGTAATTGCTATATTTTAAGTACATGTAAGATCCTTGGATCTGGAACCTCTGAAGAAGGGAATGGCTACCTGCTCCAATATTTCTGCCTGGAGAATTCCATGGACAGAGGAGCCTGGCAGGCTACAGTCCACCGGGTTGCAAAGAGTCAGACGTGACAGAGCAACTAACACTTTCACTTTTCACTTTCAATCATATTAGAATAACAATCTCATGCATTGTGCTGCATTATAAATTTCAAAAACCCATCCCATTGTTAACCACACTCAGCTTTCACAGAAGTGCTATGAGATTCATGTTATCATCATACCTGTGGTGAAAAATAATAATAATATATAACATAGCCATCTGTCCATTGCATTGACTCCACAGAGTCCCTCCATCTCACCTTCCCCCCCATCCCTGCAGATGAGTATAGTGAACACAGAATGCTGCCCTTCTGGTCACGAGGGTCAGTCTATGACCCCGAATGTCTTGACCCCCTTGCCTTGTGTAACAAACAAGAACAGTAGCTCCTGGGCAGGGCTTGTGACCCAAACCAACCTTGCGTGCAAGCTCCTTGGAGACTTTCAAATGTAGATAATTAAAAGAAAGTGCTTTTTCTCTTTGATCATGAGCTGTACATATATGTCAGTACAGAGAGGTCCAAGAACATGTGTCCTTTCATCCAGTAAAGCTAAAGTCAGAGGATAAAATCTCCCTGCAGAGAGTATCTGAGCAAAGAGGTACAGAGTACAAGCACTCACACAGCCCGGTTTTAGGATCTTGTAGCTCTCCTCTGCACCTCCTAATAGAAGTGCTGTATATTAGGTACCTGGGCCAATACATTGTTTCCTTAATGTTCAACAAACTGGATTTCCGTGGCTTACAGTCAAACAGTTCCTTCAAATACAAGTAAACAAAACAGTGGCTTGTGTATCAGTTCAGTTCAGTCCCTCAGTCGTGTCTGACTCTTTGCGACCCCATGAATCGCAGCACGCCAGGCCTCCCTGTCCATCACCAACTCCCGGAGTTCACTCAGACTCACGTCCATCGAGTCAGTGATGCCATCCAGCCATCTCATCCTCTGTCGTCCCCTTCTCCTCCTGCCCCCAATCCCTCCCAGCATCAGAGTCTTTTCCAATGAGTCAACTCTTCACATGAGGTGGCCAAAGTACTGGAGTTTCAGCTTTAGCATCATTCCTTCCAAAGAAATCCCAGGGCTGATCTCCTTCAGAATGGACTGGTTGGATCTCCTTGCAGTCCAAGGGAGTCTCAAGAGTCTTCTCCAACACCACAGTTCAAAAGCATCAATTTATACCTGTGGTGGATTCATTTTGATATTTGGCAAAACTAATACAATTATGTAAAGTTTAAAAATAAAATAAAATTTAAAAAAAAAGCATCAATTCTTTGGCGCTCAGCCTTCTTCACAGTCCAACTCTCACATCTTGTGTATGTTGGCATATTAATGAGTGAGATTTGAAGGTGAAGCCTGCACACAGCTCTTCTGATGACAAGTAGCTTTAAAATAAAATATAGGATTGCTGCCTCCTGCTGAAGAAAAACCTGAGGAAAATATAGTTCATGTTTGTTGAGCTCTTCATCTGTACCATCAGAGACCAAGATCTTTATGTTCCAGCATCCTTAGAATGTTGGATTCCAGCCTCTGCTGCTTGTACTTCCTTTTTTTCCTTTAATTTCCTTTTGGCTGTGCTGGATCTTCCTTGCTGTGATTGGGCTTACTCTAGTTGTCGTGAGCAGGGGCTATTACCTAGTTTTGGTGCGCAGCCTTCTCACTGTGGGCTTCTGTTATCATGGAGCATGGGCTCTAGAGTACCAACTCAGTAGTTTTGGCACATTGGCTTGGTTGCCCCAAGGCATGTGGGATCTTAGTTCCTGGACCAGGGATCTAAACTACATCTCTTGCATTGGCAGGTGGATTCTTAACCATTGGATCACCAGGGAAGCCTCCCATGCTTTTACCTGTAATGATTGCCGGATGATAGGAGAAAGAAAGAAAATGTTATGGAGGAAGGGGGCAGAAAAGGTAAGGGGCTTTCAGCCAACCCTCCCCACCCAAGATTTCTGCTTACATCTCACTGTCCAGAACTAAGTCACAGAGCCACTGCACAGGAGACACAATTCTCTCATTTCTAGATCATGTAACTTCATTAATGGAAAATGACAGAGGAGAAGGAGGTTGTCATTGAAAGTTGGTTCAGCTAGTCCTGCTTGGTCAGATTCTGCCAAACTTTCTCTTCAACATAGTAGACTAAGCATAACTGTTTACTTCCCCTTTTAAGATTCTCATTAAAATATATGTATATATAATAAAACATGTAAATCAATAATGGAACAGTAAGAAGAAGAAAAATAATAAGATCCATTCACACATCCTAAGATGGGCATAGAAAGCAGACGAGACAGAGCTGAGTGAGAAATGAGAGGAGTGTAAACAACAGACTCACACAGAGAAAAGGGCTGCTGTAAGTGAAAGCAAG
This sequence comes from Bos indicus, assembly GCF_029378745.1. Classification (NCBI taxonomy): domain Eukaryota; kingdom Metazoa; phylum Chordata; class Mammalia; order Artiodactyla; family Bovidae; genus Bos; species Bos indicus. Next base: position 14,504,713 of record NC_091772.1, read on the forward strand.
TCCCAGGAATCAGAGTGGTCATTGCGTAGTTGTAGGGTAATTAATGAAAGGCCTATTAGCCAGGGCTATAGAGTTTGTCTCAGACAAAAGCACTGAAAATTAACTCTGAGCAGAATAGGAGACCTGTAGGAGGGTGAAGCCCTGGAAAGTAGGGCTGGGCATGGGAGATAAAAAGAGATAACTGATGAGGAAATTCTAAAACTCTGAAACAGTAAAGAGAGGGGAGAAAAGCAAAGACAACCCTTGCTATTAATTAAATACACTAAAAATCTCCACAATGAATGTGAAGTTTCTTTATACTGGCAATTATGCACTTCCCAAATTCAATTTTTGCCTCTCACGCAAACACCATCAAGGAGAAACAGTCAAGATACTCAGCCCAAAAGCCGCAGAGGAAGCAGTCAGCTCTCTGTCAAAGGGCACAGCTAAAGAAGGAAGAAGATGGAATTAGCATTCTGTAAGATAGCATCCCTTATGGCAGAAAGTGAAGAGGATCTGAAGGGCCTCTTGATGAAAGTGAAAGAGGAGAGTGAAGAAGCTGGCTTAAAGCTCAATATTCAAAAAACTAAGATCATGGCATCCGATTCTATCAGTTCATGGCAAATAGATGGGGAAACAATGGAAACAGTGACAGATTTTATTTTCTTGGGCTCCAAAATCACTGCAGATGGTGACTGCAGCCATGAAATTAAAAGATGCTTACTCCTTGGAAGGAAAGTTATGACCAACCTAGATAGCATATTCAAAAGCAGAGACATTACTTTGCCAACAAAGGTCCATCTAATCAAAGCTATGGTTTTTCCAGTAGTCATGTATAGAGGTGAGAGTTGGACTATAAAGAAAGTTGAGTGCTGAAGAATTGATGGTTTTAAAGTGTGGTGTTAGGGAAGGCTCTTGAGAGTCCCTCAGACTGCAAGGAGATCCAAACTGTCAATCCTATAGGAAATCAGTCCTGAATATTCATTGGAAGGACCAATGCTGAAGCTGAAACTCCAATACTTTGGCCACCTGATGGGAAGAGCTGAGTCATTGGAAAAGACCCTGATTCTGGGAAAGATTGAAGGCGGGAAGAGAAGGATATGACAGAGGATGAGATAGTTGGATGGCATCACCAACTCAATGGACATGAGCTTGAGTAGGCTCCCGGAGTTGGTGATGGACAGGGAAGCCTGGCTTGCAGCAGTCCATGGGGTCGCAAAGAGTCAGACACAACTGAGAGACTGTATTGAACTGAAGGTAGCATCAAAGAAATTGCCCAGAACATAGGAAAAAAGAGAGAGAGAGAGAGAAGCAATTAATAAGTGAAAAGAGTTGTGGAGAAAAGGTAGAGCAGTTTCAACATCTGTATAGCAAAAGTTCCAGGAAAAGAAGAATAATAAAAGATTATATACGGGGTATGGAATTGTGGGGAGAGAAGTAATAATTGTGACCAAATCAATAATTCATTGAAAAAGAATTTCTACAAACTGTAAAACAGAAAAGTCTTGAGATTAAAGTGGCTCTTTGAGCAGCAATGAAGAAGTAAGTGAAAAGGCACTGACCTAAGCATATATTACTGTAGCTTATGAACTCAGAACAGGGGGAAAAAAAATCAGAACAGGTAGCAGAAAATTTCTCATTGAGAATCAAGCTAACAAAATGTTATTCAATTTTTTTTCATTTGAAGGAAAAATTATTTGAAGTTAGAAATTTTCTCTCTCCAAATCATCAAGGAAACATGAGGACAAAGATATCGTAGAACAGGTAAAGATTTTAAAATGACACCAATAAAGCTATCTTAGGGAAATAAAAGCATCAAAGAGCCACAGCAGCAAAATAAAATATAAGGAGAAGAATTAGGGTTTAAGAAACAGGAGTCAATACATAGTAAAGTTAATCATTAAATCTTAAAATGTATTTGTAATGTAAAAGTGAAAATTACTGGTAGCATTCAGAAAGAATTGCCTTCTGATTCAAAAACTAGCCTGCCACTAGAATGTCATGTATTTAAATAACAGTTAATGAAAGTTGAAGCAAATGATATTCAAATATCCTGGCTTGTTCAAATAAAGAAGTTTGTATATACTCATTATTTCATTATGGTGCTTGAAAAAAAATGTTAAAATATGTTTGGTTAAGCTTTAATTGTGACCATTATAGCAATAAAAATAAGATTTGATATTAATACACCCAAACACTAAAGGAGAGTGAGGGGGGAATTTTCTTTTTTATCTGACAGGTATATGGTCTTTGCTGTTGTTTATGTTCTTTATTTATGTCTATTCATTTAATACTCATAATATTACTATGAACTATTTGCTATTATGGAGGAGGAAATGGCAACTCACTCTAGTATTCTTTCCTGGAAAATCCCATGGACCGAGGAGCCTGGTGAGCTGCACTCCATGAGGTCACAAAGAGTCAGACATGACTAAGCAACTAAGGACATTTTCTATTAATATTCTCTTTCATATTGAAGGTTTATAAATTATGTTAAGTAAAAAAATTTAATTGACAAGGAATAAGTACAAACATGGGCTTCCCAGGTGGCGCTAGTGGTAAAGAACCCGCTTACCAATGCAGGAGACAAAAGAGACGCATGTTCAATCCCTGGATTGGGAGGATCCCTTGGAGTAGGGCATGGCAATCCACTCTAATATTCTTGCCTGGAGAATCCCATGGATAGAGGAGCCTGGCAGTCTACAGTCCAGGGGTTGGCAAAAGTCAGAGATGACTGAAGAGACTTACCAAGTACGCAAGTACATAAGAGTATTCAAAATATTTGTGAAGGGTTAAATTTCCTACATTAAGGAAAAGATATTCTCAGATTGAGTAAAGTAAATCCAGCTATATTCTTTTTGTATGATAAAGCATTTAAGTGATGATACTAGAATACTGAAAGCGAACAAAAGGAGATTACTTAGTGAGAGACTGGTATCCTTAGCCTTTAAAAAATCATCAAAGGGTCAAGAGAATAAATGCAACTCTTGCTTTAAGAGTATCATATCAGGACTATTGTGATAATTCTGTAAACATAAACAGCCACCCCTCCAAGATCCTCTGAGAACTGTGCTCATTGATTATTAGGTAATTTTATTCACTGTACTCAGGGAAGGGGGCTATTTGCTCCTATTATTTGAAACCATCCACTTGGAACCGGGGCCAAGATAATAAAATAAAAGAGATCCTGCTACTTGGTGCCTTTCTTTGTGAAGACCTGCTATCTCAGGTCCACGCTCCCAGACGTGTGTAGTTCACAGAAGAAAATAGAATGTTCAGTGAAGCCACACTTGAAAAGCCGGTGTTAGTTTTCTTTGTATTTTAACTTGCTCTGTAAGCGACCTAGGTCGTATAGGCTCCAAGGCACAAAAGGCTTAATTTATAAAATCTTCTAAGTAACTGATTGCTTTTACGCTGTGGGTTCCTGAGCTGTATGATCAGTCACAAACACACTCGCTGGGGAGGAAAAAATCACTCATTTTCTCTGTTTGCAAGAAATGCAGAGAAGTAAGGACATTCATGGGAAATAAGGAATTTCATGATCTTAGGAAACTATCAGATCGTTATTTTTGTGACATGCTGTTTAATAAGCACATAATGTTGCCAGTTCCTAATGAGGGGATTTCTCTGACTTGTCAGATGTCTATGTCAGAATGAAGCAGGTAGGTGGTGTATCCAGACCTTCCAGAAATACTGTTCTCATTCTCTTGATTATACTCAAGAAGAAGAGATTGTATCCTTTCTCAATGGAAAAAAAAATATTAAATTGAATGCTGTGTGAGCATGCAGCATGTGAAACAATAAGTCAATTATTATGGAAAGAAAAATATCTCTTTAATGTAAAGCTCTGTTTTTAATGGGAAAATTCTCTCTCTTTTTAATGAAAAACATAAAACCCTATTATTTTAGATCTAAGATAGCTCATTTGTCATATTGATTTTCTGTCTTGGGCTTTATTATAATTTTCAGAAACACATATTCTACTCTCCCTTACATGCACACACGTGAGCATGTATACACACACACACACACACTCTCTCTCTCTCTCCTGATTTTTTTCTATTCTTATTTTTTTGCCATGCCTCCCACAATACGCCCAAGTTTCCAAGAGTCTACTTTTAGAACTGGGCCCCTGACTTGCAGTCTGATGCTTGGCTTTTCTCTGTATGTCCTGGGTTCTGGTCAGGAAACTGGGTTTGAGATCTTCTCACAGAACCATGGTGCTGTTCTGATTATGTGCATCATCTTGTCCCTAGAGGACTGGCCTTTTCACAAGGTCAGGGAACTTCTGACTCCCATCCTGCCATTTTTCATCTTTCCCCATCCCCAGCCCATTACAGAGGTTTAAGTATAAATCGCAACGGTGCTCTCAAAACTTCTGTCACCCATGGTATTTTCTTTCGGTTGAATTTCTTCATTTCTTCCGACTTCTGAGTTATCCATGAGGGTTGATGCTATACAGTATTTTTAACTGGTCCTCATATCAGACACGACTGAGTGACTTCACTTGCATTGTTCACTTTCATGCATTGGAGAAGGAAATGGCAACCCACTCCAGTGTTCTTGCCTGGAGAATCCCAGGGACGGGGGAGCCTGGTGGGCTGCCTTCTATGGGGTTACACAGACTGCCGCGATGCAACAGCAGCAGCAGCAGCAGCAGCATATCTTTTTTTAGGTTTCTATTGACAGTGACAGTTTCTTAGATTTTTTTATTTTGATGACTTTGATATTTGAGGGGTATTGGGCATATATTGTACAGATTGCCCCTCCAACTCAAATATGTCTGCTGTTTTTCTCATGATTAGACTAGCAATGTAGGGCTGGGGAAGGAGGACCACAGAGGTAAAGTGCCATTTTCATAACATAATATCAAATGCACAGTTCTATCATCCTAAATAAGCAAGAATTTATTAAAATGGTATGTTCACACATGTGTCCAGATTTAGAGTTAGGATTTTTACCAGAACTTGGTGAGACAATTCAAATTTGACTAGTTAATCATGGTTTCCTAAATCTTGAACATGGTGAAGACCTAAGATAAATAAAGTGAAGATTCCAGAACTTCCTTAGCATAGTATTTCATGGGAAGGGATTAAAGAGTTCAGGAAAGTGGACATGTTAGAATGATTTTCACCTTAGACCTTAAACACACCATGTGATTATGTTCCCTTGGAGGACCTAGACTACATTCTTTTCACCGTCTTCAAGTGTTGGAGTTGACAGTTGAAATGTTGCATAGAGCTGGGCTTCATCATCTAAATGCAGATGATAAGATGCTAGCATGGCAGGGATAAGACAACAATTGGCTATCAGAGGCAAAGCAGGCATAGGTATCATTATGATCAGAAAGACATGATTTGTAACCAGGGAATCTTGATCTATAAAGATCTGTGAGTGCTCAGTTGCTCAACTGAGTCTGACTCTGGGATCATGGGACTATAGCCAACCAGACTCCTCTGTCCGTGGAATTTTCCAGGCAAGAATACTGGAGTGGGTTGCCATTTCTTCCTCCAGGGGATATTCCTGACCAAGGGATTGAATTTGCATCTCTTGTGTCTCCTGCATTGGCAGGCAAATTCTTTACTGACTGTGCCACCTGGGAAGACTTGATTAAGACCTATGGTGAATGCTAAATACATCAATCTGGTGTTAGGCATGAAATAAATGTATAATAGACTACAGAGCCTCTTAATGTGTACAATTTTAAAACTCAAGATTTGGGAGGAAATCAGCTGTTGCAATGGAAAGTTGGCATTTTTCAACCAATACCCATATCTAATTTATTCACAGATTTATATAGCTCATTGGTTAAAGAGCAAGCCAGTTACTATGATGAAGGTCACTACAATATCATTGTTAATATCCTTTTGATCATTCACAAATAGGGTCTGAGCCATTTGCAAAATAACCGTTCCGTGGAAAAATGAAAATACTCCAACTTTTGAGGAATATTAAACATATGATCTGGGATGAACTGAAAAAAGTCACCAAAAATATCTTCATGGTTTTCTAAGACTATCTTAGGGAGATGATAAATAGAACTTGGCCAAAATCTCTCTCACAATGAGTTCACTAAATCCATAGACCCACATATGGTTATTTCCTCCTGACTCAAACATTTAATTGGGATAGACAAACAGCATCTGGAAGAATCCATATTATGATTCTGTAGCCAATGGAATAAGAGCCATAATTTTAATATGACCAAGTAAAATCCCATGAAAAGGCCTTCCACTCACCCCATTCAAAATAGAAGCAATATTATAACTCAGAAGGCTTAGTTATATGCACCAGCGATATCAGCACTACCAGGGAAGAATTTACAGAAGTTGGGGTGGTAATGTTCATAATATCCCTGTTTAAAATACCTGTTTAGGCCCTGGGGACAATGTCAGAACATGGCAAAGGATGGTGAGCTACTGAAGCCAGTACAGGCAATTGCTCTCGTTGTGGTTCATTACTAATGCTGATCAATACAGCCTGTGTTGTGTCATATGCCATTGATCTGGTGAATGAGTTATTTATTCATACCTGCAGAAAAGAACAAAGCTTACTTTACAAGCAATGTGAATTAACTCTCTTCCCTAGTAGCTGTGTTAACTCTTGCACACTCTGTCATAATATATCAATAGTCTTGAGGACTTTGAGCATCTTAACATTTTGAAGAATATTACACTGATCCATTCTCCCCATAACATCATATTGGACTTGATGAGCAGAAATTGATGAGTACCCTAGAAGACCTAATATAGCAGGTATATACCAGAAAGTAGTAGGTAAACATCACAGAAATTCAAACTCTAGTCAGTTAATGAAATGTTTAAGCATCCAATGGTTTGGTTTTGGTCAGGATATCACTTCTAAGACAATGGACATTTAAATAATAGCTACTCACATCCCCTGCCACTAAGAAAAATACATAGCACTTTGTGAATCTCTGTATATTTTGGAGACAGAATGTATCACACATCAAATATTGTTTAGACTGATTCTTTTTTCTGAGTAACTCAGAGGCTGATAGGTTTGAAGGGGGCACAAAACAAGAGAAGGTTCTGCCTCAGTTCCAGGTTTAGTTATCCCTTATTCTTACTGGTGGTGAAATAGAAAGCTAAAATAGTCAAAATGCTATATTTGATAAAATATGCACAGTGCATTTATGTGAAGAAGCCATATATGCAAAAACTCGGGGGTGGAGGATTTTACATGCTCTAGTATTGCCAAGAGACACTGACCACAAAATGCTTAGTCATTTAATTAATAAATTAAGGAGCAGCAGCTATTAGCTTTCTAAATTTCAGCATATAACTTGGAGAACAATAAGTGTGCATTTTCAAAGGGGCAAAATTTTACTTAAATTTAAACATCCAAGAACAATATTTTTCAATAGAAAGTACTAATATAGTCTCTCTAAAGAATAAAATACATGCATTGAATTTGGAGTAAATGACACACGTTAAACATATAGATGTACCCATGACCCACAATAGGGAGTGTTTATTCTCAGCAAAGAACTATTGTGAACAATTTATATAAATGTGAAGGGAAAATCCAAAACCCCTTTCTTTTGATAAGGCACACTTTAGATTTTGACAAAGAAAATTGCAAGCATTTGGAGGACCCAAGATTTATTCCTAGTAGTTTCTTTCTATCTCTCCTAACCTCAGCCATGCCTGACAATCGAAATGCATAGGCTCATAGGGAAAGTAAGAAAGGAGATGAAAAAGAATGATTATTAGGTTCGACTAAGAAAGAAGATCTTTTCAATGGTAAATGGCTGCTTGAAAAATAATTCATTGATTTCATTGGAATATGATTTTTATAACTTTCTTTATTCCATAAAAGTCAGGGAAAGATATAGTTATAAAAAGGTCTTCTGCAGGATTGCATTAGTACCTTCAAACGATTCACATGCAAATTCTTTTAGTTCTGACTCAGAAAGAAGCCTGAGACATTTTCAATCAAGAATATGCTCTTGGTTACATATGGGAGACTCTGCCAAGAGCAGCAGAAAGAATATTAGGGGGAAAAATTGACCCAAGAGTGTTTTTTTTTTTAACTTTGAATACACTTTTATTCATTGTTATCAAAATTAAATGAAAGGAAATTTTCAACAGATAAGAAGGTTTTATTTGGTTTTCTTTTTACCTTTATTTCTTGTTTACTATCATATATGGGGGCTTCCATTGTAGCTCAGTTGGGAAAGAATCTGCCTGCAATACCAGAGACCCAGGTTTGTTTCCTGGGTCAGAAAGATCCCCTGGAGAAGGAAATGGCAACCAACTCCAGTATTCTTGCCTGGAGAATCTCATGGACAGAGGAGCCTGGTGGGCTACAGTCCATGGGGTCACAGAGTCAGACATGACTCAGTGACTAAAGCACCACCATCTTATATGGAGTGTTCCGTATATTCATATTAAATATATATTTTACTTCATCCAGCAAGTTTTGTGTTTGTGAGGAAAACTTTGTTGAAATGTTTACATTACCAGAGAGACAGCTTAAAATTCAGAAAACAGCTACTATGTGCATGGTGCATGATGCTACTTTAAGTATTGGCAGAATTAGTCAACAGGCCAGATTTTTCTTGAAATTATCTTTCTGAATTCTAGGGCATCTATCAATGTTCTTTAGAATGGTTTCTTAAATTGCATATATTTTAATTAAGATTTTTATAACAAATTTCAGCAAATAAAATGTATATATGTATATACAATGTATATATATATATTTGAAAAAACTTAAAACACTGTTAAATACATTGGATTGTCTCTTCTTTCAAGCTCCAACTGTTTCCTATCTCTGCATATATTAAATTTTTTTTTCACTTTAAGGGTCTATTAAATTTCTCCGATTTATATGTCAGGATTTCAAAATTTATTGGGCTGCACTAGAAACCCAAGTCATTGATAGTGTTTCTCTAACTTGCTTTAATAAAGAGTTTATGATGTGTGGTCTGCCTTCATTTTACCCAGCACTATTTTCAGTGATTTTTGTACTCTGCATATACTCAACTCCTTTCTGCTTCCTGGGTTCATAATGTGCTGTTTTGCCTATGAGGTCAACAGCTCTGGCCTCTTCTTAGAATGACTTACTTGATCAGTGAGTTTGGGACAAGGAATGGTGATGTCTAACCTGTCCTCTTTTCCTTTTCTCTTTGGGATGCACCTACTCTCAGAAAGCACAGCTGTAGTCTCCTCACTACCTGGCAATGAGAAGCTCGCAAGTCTTAGGGCACCAGTGCAATATATGACTGGGTGGGGAAAACCCACCTCTTTGGTGTGTTACCACATTCAGAAGCCCACTGTTGTCACATAATAAGCCATGCTGTTAAATACTTTGTCAATAATAAAGGTGACATAATTCCACTTGTTAAACATCCTTGTTCCTCAAAGGTGGTCCAGAATTTGAGCTTGGAAAAGATATTTGTTAGCCTTCTAGCATAGAAATAACTAGTGTATTACTATTTATGTCTTTTTTCCATATTCCACATACACATGAATACCATAGACACACACACACACACATATATATATATATAAATGTACATGTTTACATTATATTTATTTCTTTTATCTATCTATCTATATAATAAAAAGTATAAATCATACTGTTATTCCAACTCTTGGCCAAACTCCCACATATATTTTCACTTTCCTGTTTTCTACATTTGTAACCCCCTCTATGTACAATATATGGCTTCCCTGGCACCCTCTATGGCTTCCCTGGTGGCTCAGACAGTAAAGCGTCTGCCTGCAGTGCGGGAGACCTGGGTTTAATCCCTGGGTTGGGAAGATCCCCTGGAGAAGGAAATGGCAACCCACTCCAGTACTCTTGCCTGGAAAATTCCATGGACTGAGAAGCCTGGTAGGCTACAGTCCATGGGGTCGCAAAGAGTCGGACACGACTGAGCAACTTCACTTCACTATGGACAATGAGTTACCTGATGTCATTATCCTTGGTATATTTATGTATTTAATCAATCTCTCTTTTCATATAATCTTGAACTATTAGGATGGAATTTGTTCTATAAGCTATCAGTAAAAAGACTGCCACTGGAAAAGCAGTCATTACAGAGTATGAATGAACAAATTTATTAAATTCTATCTCGTGATGTTATTTGAAACAAATGCCATCATGCCTATTTTATAGATGAAGACATTGAAAAAACAGAAAGTTTAGGTTCTTACTGGGTAACTTTGAAAAGGAGATAACCATACCAGTATAAGATTCTTCCTCCCCCATAAACTAACTCGTAAAATAGTATGACACCTGAATTTTTTAAAGTTAACGAATATTAAACTATAATAGTATCTCTAAAATTTACTATATTTTGAGGAAGTGAGAAAACAAATAGAGATGGCTTTTAAATCTGTTCCTCTCACTGTATCTTTCTATTGGCAGCTGGACCTTTAAAATATTCACAGTGGTTCAGTCTTTCTTCATAAATGCAATGTAGGACTATTGAGATTTATGACAGTGGCATTCTACTTCAGTTTACAGATACTTAAGCTGAGGTTGAACTGAACTGAACTGAAGCTGAGGTTCTGGAAGAGGAAATGGCAACCCACTCCAGTATTCTTGCCTGGGAAATCCCACGGACAGAGAAGCCTGGTGGGCTACAGTGGGATCCCAAAGAGTTGGACGCAAATGGCAACCCACTCCAGTGTTCTTGCCTAGAGAATCCCAGGGACGGGGAGCCTGGGGGGCTGCCGTCTATGGGGTCGCACAGAGTCGGACACGACTGAAGTGACTTAGCATGCATGCATGCATGCATTGGAGAAGGGAATGGCAACTCACTCCAGTATTCTTGCATGGAGAATCCGAGGGACAGAGGAGCCTGGTGGGCTTCTGTCTATGGGGTCGCACACAGTCGGACACGACTGGTGCGACTTAGCAGTAGCAGCAGTGACTAAATAACAGCAACAAGCTGAGGCTCGGAGGTCATATATTTAATAAATAACAGAGACCAAACAAGATCCAAATATTTTTGATCCCGAGTCTATCACAGCTATATCATGGTGATAACAGCTTAATATTCTCTTGGTATATATTGGTGAAGAGCACCTGGTTTCACGATTCATCAGTTTAAGTCCTGGCTCTGGAGTAGCCCAGGATCCACAAATCAGAGACCTTGACCGTATTCTGTCCTAATTCTCCAAAGTCTTGTGACCAATTAGGGTTGTGTGGAGTCTTCTTCAGTATGTTAACTTCCAGAGTTGAAGGGGTTACGCGTGTCAAAGTGTGACAGTCCACTCTCTTTCCCAGGATTGTGATGTTTAAATAGTAAATACCTCAATACTAGAGAACACTGATGTCTTCAAATAATCTTTTGAGTTTCCCTTGTGGGTTATATCTCAACTGCCAAAAATGAGACAGTGTGAAGAACAGAAACCAATGCCATGAGCAGTCCTGGATGTGTCCTGTGATGGCTTGTCTGTGAGCAGAAAGATGAAAGTTACTCTCCTGAGCCCTGCAAGTACAAGGCTGGCCCAAATCCTTCATGATAAGCATCAAACGGAGACAACTAGCTACAAGAAATTCCTCCAGCAACAGAATAAATATTGGCACGCCAGGAAATAATCTACTGATGGGAATAGAGGCACTGAAAATCATCCAGTGACTAGTCAATCCCAAGTTCAGCAGCAAATCCTCATCCTGACACAATCAGGAAGGTGTCAAAGTAAGTATATTTCCAGTCAATATAGAAACAATTATCCCTGGTTTTGCCTCCTGTTGGCAGTTCTGTGCTTTCCCACTTATAGCTCCAGAGTTGTTGCTACACATTTACTCTGATGCATACATGCTCCATCATGTCCAGCTCTTGGTGACTCCATGGACTGTAGCCCCCCAGGCTCCTCTGCACATGGGATTTCCTAGGCAAGAATACTAGAGTGGATTGCCATTTCCTTATCCAGATGATCTTCCCAACCCAAGGATCAAACCCTTATTTCTTTCATCTTCTGCACTGAGAGGTGTATTCTTTGCCACTGGTGCCACCTGAAAAGCCCTTACTGTGATACTGATACTAAAGTAAATTTAACCAAGAGAGTCACTGGGTGCTTGCTGATCAGCCCGTGGAGTAGTTTGCGTAATATTATCCCTAGATAGACTGGAGGAACTGTTTTGCAGCGGCCATGATCCTCTATCTGATAGTAATACATGCCTATTTTTCTGTGGAATGAAGCGTTGTGGTGGGGCAAAAAGAGACAGAGTAGAAGTTAGTAAACTCCAGTCCTTGTTATAATGTTTTCCCTGCATTGTGTGGGAAGTAATTTTGCTTTGGAAAACTCATAGACTGTTGTGTGGTTAGAGTATGATATTTCTGGTGGAAGTGCTTTCAAGATGATAAAGTTACATGAAAATGGGTGTTGTTATTAATATATTTGCTTTATGAAAACTATTCTCATGAGATGTTCGCTATCATTTCTCTTTGAAACAGACCAGTAGTATCACTTAAATTTTTCCACATTCATGAAGGAAGAAAAAAGTGAAATTATTAGTCTCTCAGTCATGTCCAAATCTTTGTGACCCTATGGATTGCAGCCCACCAGTTTCCTCTGTCCACAGGATTCTCCAGGCAAGAATACTAGAGTGGGTTGCCATGCCCTCCCCCAGGGGATCCTCCTGACCGAGGGATTGAACTGGGTCTCCAGCACTGACGGCAGATTCCTTATGGCCTGAGCCACCAAGAAGACACAAGGGTAACGAGCATGATAGACACTCAAAATAGCTCCTTTGATACTTATCATTATTTAGTACTCTAACTTTTAGCCATTTCCCCTTACTTTATAAGCCTCGCCATATTTTTGGACAGATTTTACTTTTGCTGTCAGTACAATTTAAAAACTAACTTTAAATTTTTGCTCCAAACAGCAATGCAACATGAACAACTCTGATCTTATACTTTAATTTTAAAAGGCACCTTTTTAGTTTAGTTATTTATTTGGCTGTGCCAGGTCTTCATTGCAGCACTAGGAATCTTCAGTCTTTGTTGAGGCACACAAGATCTTTTTTAGTTGTAGCGTGGGAACTCTTGGTTGGGGCATGTGGGATCTAGTTCCTTGAACCAGGACCAAAGCTGGGCCCCCTGCATTGGGAGCACAGAGTCTTAGCCACTGGGCCATTAAGGAGGTCCCTGTTCTTGTCTTTAAAATCATAGTTATTATTCAGGTAAATAAAACATTTTTATGTCTTGGCCAAAACAAAAGTGACATTTGTGCCTCCCCATCTTATATTAAACCCAACTGATTTGTGGTTAACGGTCACATCTACTCTTTTAAATATTATTTTATTGGCTGTGGATAAATACTCCTCTTATTTCCATGCCCCACCAACCTTGTGTCATTTAATATCCATAATTCCTAAGGTACACTAAAATTAGCATGACTATTAACCTACCAGCCAGAAAGTAAGAGATGGAGCTGGGACACTATCTACCCCTTGATAAAAATGCTTTTTAGAACCATGCTCATGCCAACTGCTATGGTAGTAGTGACAGGCCCTAAAAAGCAAGCCTTTCTCTTAGCACATGCCATTCTGAATCATATTCCATTATACAGTAAACACTGGTCATGTGCAGTGATGGAGTGGCTCAATTCATGTAATTTCTGCTCAGATGTTAATTTTGTCACTAACCAGCTAGTAATGAAATAGGGCTTTACATTTTCAGTAAGTTATATGTAGACAGACTAAATAGAAACACATATCGGCGGTAGATTAAGATTCAGGAACAGCTGTTCTCTAATTCAAGGCATCCGTAAGGATCCATAAAGAAGCTTTTTAAGAAGTAATTTGCCAGAAATGAGCTATTAAGAAGAGAAAGCTGACGGAGATTACTCAAGGTTTAGTATGGAGTACTACACGAAATAATCAATCATACGCAAAATCTTCCCACAAAAATTTTGAAAATTTCAACTTCAAACTAACCAACTTTCAATTCACTATGAATCTTGAAGATGTCACTCAGCGTGTGTTAAGTACTCTCCACTGTTTGAGTTTTAGAAATACAACTTTCTCTCTCTCTCTTCCAGTTTCTATTGAAGTCACATTTATCCAAGGATCCAAGAAACATTTTCTACCTATTTCAACTCTCAAATAACTCAGCTTCAGATTTATCCAAGGATCCAAGAAACATTTTCTACCTATTTCAACTCTCAAATAACTCAGCTTACTAGAATATCCAAGTAGTTTTATTAGCAGAAAAATGTTTTGCTCATGAAATTTTTATTAACTATGCATAACGACCTTCCATGCATCAAAAGATTCATTTATAATAAACATTATTCATAGTTCAAATTTTGTTGCATCAAAAATAGGGAAATCAGATAAGCATTCATGATGTTCAAGGGTAAATCCACTTTCCCATCTAATGGCACCTTATGCTGGAATCACCTCTCCTTCGTGAATTATCCATACAGAGTCACACTGGCTTCGCCTGTGTTGTTTGGAAGCTGTCAGTTTATCTGTGATCTGCCCATTCTTTAATTTCCTCTGCTTTCCTGTGGATTATCATTCCTGCAGCTCAGTACTCTGAGTCAAATCTTTTGTTCCCATAAGATATACATAAATCTAGGCTTGTGTTGACTATGGCCTCAAGCATAATAACCACCATTACCAACCAACAGAGAAGTAGAGAAAGTCAACATTTAATATTAACTGAGCATTTTAGGATGTTGACCTGAAGAGCCAGTAGAGGTCTCTGCTGCTCTATGTAAATGTCCCTTAGTATTGCTCAGTTCAGTTCAGTTCAGACGCTCAGTCGTGTCCGACTCTTTGCAACCCCATGAATCGCAGCATGCCAAGCCTCCCTGTCCATCACCAACTCCCAGAGTTCACTCAGACTCATGTCCATTGAGTCAGTTATGCTATTCTTGTCTAATTGTGACCGCATGGACTGCAGCCTCTGTGCATGGAATTCTCTCTGCAAGAATACTGCTGTGGGTAGCCACTGCCTTCTTCAGGGGAATCTTTCTGACTTAGGGATCAAACCGAGTCTCCTGCATTGCAGGCAAATTCTTCACTGTCTGAGCAATGAGCGAAGCCTTAAGGGCAAAGCAAAATGCACTGAAAAAAAAAAAAAAAAAAAGGCCTTTAAACGAAGGGCAGGGGCCAAAGTGTGGTGTAGTCACCTGGAGTGTCTTAGAAGAACATGTCTTATTTTTAATGGTGGGAAGAAAAGAAAAGAGTAATAGTGAAGGAAGAGCTGGTGCCAGATTTTCAGGGTCTGGCAGGGTCTGATGAACGAAGCGACTGTAAGCAATTTTCATAGGAGGATTTCAGTCAGCCTCCAAGTTAGGAATATCATTAACTCCAGGAAGTCCAGCGGGGATTGCTTCCGGGCAAAGGGGACTCAGAATTGGAGATACACAATAACAAATTCTCCAGAGGGTCAGCAGCTGCATTATCTGGTGCCAGGTTGTGTGGTTCAGCTACTGTGATTCTGTCCCAAGGAACAGCAACAGCAACAAGAAACAGTTCTAACAGTTCTAAAGCAACTGGGTATCAGAATGTGTCAAGGTAGGGATTAGTCACAGAGGAACAAATCAGGGGGCTTAAATATAGCCCTTGTTCAGTAAGGTCAGACTATTGTCATAGATTGGCTTCCCTGGTGAATCAGATGGTAAAAAAAAAAAAAAAAAAAATCTTCCTTCTGTGCAGGAGACCCATATCCATCCCTGGGTAGGGAAGATCCCCTGGAGAAGGGAATGGCTACCCACTCCAATATTCTTGCCTGGAGAATTCTATAGACCGAGGAGAAAGAAAAGCAAATGTGCTTGTTAGAATTGGGTGTAAAGATCAGAGCTGTACTGAGTAAGTAGTAAGATGGACCAGAAGCTTAAGTGCTTGAATGATGTATGTAAACTCCCTCTGCATGGGAGTCAGACTGAATTCAGAGCACATGGGGAGTCTAACCCTGCAGAGGTGAGGGTGGCTGCTCCAGGTGTACAGGATCAGGTCCCTAGGTGGACAGGTACAGGGTAGACTTCAGTCTGGTTGTAATGGTTCCTCTATGTTTTTTTCTTTGTTCTCAGCTGTGAATTGAAATAATCCTCAAAATATTGGGATTAGCAACCATGAAAAAGAGAGGAGAAGCAGGATTGGGCAAAGTGGGCAGGTAAACTAAGATGTAGCGTCAACAGAGTCTTGGATAACCCAGTGGAGTGGCACCCATCAGAGCTGTCACACAATAGGCTGGGCTTTGCCTATCCCCCAGCCCCCATTCTATAACTGAATGTGGATTGCCTAATACGGGCACAGCCCTAGGACATCTTTCAGGTAGAAAACTACAAGCCATTCTACTAGTCATCCAATAAAAGCCATTGCTAGTTTAAGAATCTCTTACTGTTAGAATTGGGTTGTTCTCTCTTGAGAACAAGACCACAAAGGGATTCAGCCACTGAATTTGACAAGTAAGATGACATTGAGAATCTTGGTAAAAGTAAATGTTCTAGATTGATGAAGTTCAAGTCAGGATAAAACTTCACTTGTTGAAGGTTTTGTAAATGCTGTTTGGGGAAAATAGGAGATTTGTTAACAGGAGGGTGCAGTCTTTTTGGCATCCAAGGACTTGTTAGAATGTGTGGATATTTTCTGATTCTCAGTGAGCCAGCAAAGAAATGTCAGTATCTGTTTATAATGTTTCCAAGTGTTCTAATGGAGCAGTTGATAATCAGTGGACCAGTTCCTTTGGAATGTTGTTTTGTTTTTATTGGTGGGGTAGGAAGTGGGTATTTTGTGTGTGTGTGTGTGTGTGTGTGTGTGCATGCGTACACTCAGTCAGCTCAGTTGCACCCAACTCTTTGCTACCGCATGGCCTGTAGCCCACCAGCACCAGGCTCCTCTGTTCATGGACTTCTCCAGGCAAGAATACTGGAGTGGATTGCCATTTTCTTCTCCAGGGGATCTTCCCAACCCAGGTAACGAACCTGCGTCTCCTGTCTCGGCAGGTGAAGTCTTTACTGCAGCACCACCTGGGCAGCCCAGGGAGTGAGTGTTATTGGAGAACAAACGGGCAAGCAACAAAAGTAATCTCTGTGCATTCTAATGAGATGAAGCCTCAGTTAAAAACCCTTCACTAAAAATTCATGAAATTCAGTCTTTCCTTTTAAATTCCTCCAATCTCCACTCTTATTCAGCACCAATGAATAAGAAATGGAAGTTTTTATCAGCTGTAGTAAAAGTGGTCAGAAATCTTTGATCTCTCTACTCAAGATGCAAAATCAGAGAAGACTAAAGACCCATATTCTTAACAATATACTTTGAAATTTTGATGTCTGAAGAAGTGCTGCTATCTGTGTGGTTTTGACTCTGTAATTACAGAGTACTTCAGGATGTACTATTCATCAGGTTGCAGCACATGACCAAAAGAATCTGAACTATTTATTCTAGCCTTAAAGGATCATTATACAGCCCCTACTGATGGAATTATCTAATCTCTTGGGACCTCAGTTTCCTCATCTGTAATGCGGTTGGTTAGGAATAGTTCTGTCAAATGCCATTCAGCTATAAGACTCTATAATTAAAGTTTTTGAAAGTAAATCACATTTCATACTCTCTTTTGCAAGGTAGATCGAATTTTGTGAGTTTGCTTTGGAATTTAAGCTCCAAAAACATTATTTATGTGTACACAAAATAGTTCCAATCCCAAATAACCAACTTGAAAAAACCCAAAAACACAGTGTTAACCTAATACGTTTATATTATAAACTTTGCTTGTACTTTAAACATATTTAAGGAAACCTTGTTAAATGTGTGATCATTTTATCCACAAGATGTCACTGTCTGCCACAATTTGTTTCATAATAGGCACACCTGCTTACCTTTCCCCTAGGGCCAGCTTGCTCAGTGGTAAAGAATCCACCTGCCAATTCAGGAGGCACAGGAGATCAGAGTTCGATTCCTGAGTTGGAAAGTTCCCCTGGAGTAAGAAATGGCAACCCACACCAGTATTCTTGCCTGAAGAATCCCATAGACTGAGGAGCCTATGGGCTACAATCCACTGGTCTCAAAGAGTCAGACACGACTGAGCAACTGAGGACAAGCGTGCACCCTGTTTTAGAGTCAAGCACATTGAGATATAAACCTTTTGTGATAATTTCTGTGTTCAGTAATTGCCTATGTAGAATTAGTAGATTTCAAAGGTAAATATACATATCTCACAGTAGTCTGTTCTGAAAAAAAAATGCTTTTAACCTTATCTACTGATTTTTAATATACAATGTTTCTGATATGTAATTTTATGAAAGAATCATAGAAAAATTATCATTTCAAACACAGAACAATATTTAAAAGGCTGAAAATAAATCCTGTACCGAACACAATATCTTCTAGGAAAATTAGAAGGGTTGTTTGCTTTATATTGTGATTGGTCTGAAATGACAAGGAAAATGTCTTGGCTAAATCCAGAATGTACTTTGCAGCAGAGTTTGATATCACCTGGGTATACAGAAAGACCTGACATTTCTGTTTAAATACAACTTGGCTGTTCCCCAGGCCTTTATGCAACGCCTATGCTTTTGTTTACAAGGCTTTTCTCATCGTCTTTGCCTTATTAGCAATACCTGAGTTCAATTGCACCAACCCTTCTGGTGGAGGAACCTGAATGACAATGCCGAAATCTCCTTAGACTCATCCATGTCACCTTGCACTACAGAGTGGAGCGTGTGAACATGGAGTTTAGTAACCGATAAAGTGTTTCACT
Organism: Bos indicus; assembly: GCF_029378745.1. NCBI lineage: Eukaryota > Metazoa > Chordata > Mammalia > Artiodactyla > Bovidae > Bos > Bos indicus. The sequence continues at coordinate 14,523,392 of NC_091772.1, forward strand.
ATGTGACAGCTGAACCTATAAAGACACCCTTGTCTTAAACTTTGAGGATATTGTTGGTAAAGGACCTTACTGTTAACTTCCTAGTTGAACCCAGATTACAATTATCAATATAATCTGACTCCTGAAATAAATACGCAACATGTTAATCCTTACATTTGTTAACAACTATAATCAGATTTTTTGAAATGTTTCCTAATCATATATGGAGAATTGGTAGTGCAAGCAAAACAATCAAAAACATCTCCATTTTCAAATAAGCATGTAGTATTTGGAGAGGCCACCGGATGTCAGGCTTCACCCTAAAACCATTACATGAGTTCAAAGCCATACTTTTGTACCTCACATTTCCCTGGATATGAGGTTATAATAGGTAGTTTTTATATTATATTATCTTTTGGAGGACTATTGATTTCATCTGAGTCTAATTATATTTTTCAATGAAAGTACAGATTTTTTCTAAAAAAAGGCATAGATTTTGTTTTCTTGTTTAATGTGCCCACATATTTACTTGTTTTTAGATGACTTTCTTACTAGTGTTAATATTTCTACATTAAAAAGAATGAATGAAATAAACAGCCCCTCCTGCCTCTTATGTGAAGTGTGTTATTTGTCTCGTTTGTCTCACCCATAGCATCACATAAAGAGAACAGAATTTCTATACTGTTCTCAAGTTCTTTCTGTGGTTTCTGTGCTATCAGCCTTGCTAATTCTATGTCCAGTGGTTTGTCTTGGCTGAATTCTAGGAAATATGACAGAAGCAGTAACAGCAGGATACACTGGAAACAGCAAGGAACCACACATAAAAGACCTGGGTTCGAGTCCTTATTTTGCCACTTTCTAGCGGAGTGACTTTGAGATAAGTTGTATATTCTCCTGTGGCCTCAAATCTAAACTTGACAGAATTAACATAATATTGACTGCTTTCACAGAAGTTTCATGAGGACAGTAGGCTCTATTTTATTACTATTTTATTGGTGCTTCCCTGGTAGCTCAGACAGTAAAGCGTCTGCCTGCAATGCAGGAGACCCAGGTTCAATCCCTGGGTTGGGAAGATCTCCTGGAGACAGAAATGGCACCCCACCCCAGTACTCTTGCCTGGAAAATCCCATGGATGGAGGAGCCTGGTGGGCTACAATTCATGGGGTCACAAAGAGTCGGACATGACTGAGCGACTTCACTTTCACTTTTATTACTATCAGTTGATAACCAGCATCTCAGAGTTGTGTGGAATTTTAGGAACAGCAGTTTCATCTTCCCATGAGTTATATTTCCAAATACAGCCCAGAGAAGCTTTCTCCACTGACCATAGCTTTTACCAACAGGATGTTTTCGCTGCTTAATGAGGGACAGAGATGAAAGTGCATGAAAAACTGGAAGCAATCCATTTGCTAGGCCAAACTCACTCAACCAGATAGAAAGCTGGGCATTAGCACAATATCCTGGAGCATGAGTCTGGCATGACGCTTGTTGCCTCCTTGGCCCCGAGTCATCTCTCAACTTGCCTCAGCTTGTACGGGCTTTATTGTTTTGTTCTCCTTCCCCATGGACATGCAGAATGTCTTTGGTTAATGTGCAGCAGGTGAACAGAAGGCAGAGCTGTTCTGTCTGTGGCTATGACTGGTGTCCATCATTGGTGTCTTGGAGGGTCTTGCACTGGGGGCCGTTGGCTATGTGCCCATAGTCATCTTGGTCCTCAGCATCAGTCTGCTAACAGGTAATGCCGGTGGGAAATAGTGACACACCTGCTTCATGCATCCTTAGAGAACTTAAACACCAGCAGATAACAACTGCTGCATTGCTTTAAGCTTCCCAGAAATCTTAGGACGTAGTATTAACTTTGACTTTGAGCTCTCTTTTCTTCTCATTATCTAATCTTGCTTCAGAAATTAACTCAAAATGAATCCTGCTCTACTGTATTGGTGAGGCAGACAGACTTAACTTTTAAGCTGCTGCTGCTGCCAAGTCACTTCAGTCGTGTCCGACTCTGTGCCACCCCATAGATGGCAGCCCACCAGGCTCCCCCATTCCTGGGATTCTCCAGGCAAGAACACTGGAGTGGGTTGCCATTGCCTTCTCCAATGCATGCAAGTGAAAAGTGAAAGTGAAGTCGCTCAGTAGTATCCTACTCTTAGTGACCCCATGGACTGCTGCCTACCAGGATCCTCTGTCCATGGGATTTTCCAGGCAAGAATACTGGAGTGGGATTCCATTGCCTTCTCCTAACTTTAAAGCACTTATCAGCTAGCCAAATCTTACCAACTGAGGGTGGAGAATAAGTGGGACGCAGTGGCCTTTTCCTCATGGCCCAGCTCTCTTGGCCGGGAGCAGTCAAGGCCCCTCTACGTGGTAAATCTCACTTCCCTCTTAAGTATAGCTATTTCTCTGGGCCTTCTGACCTCTTGTCACCTAAAAACCCCATTCACCTCTGCACCCCTGTCAACCTGGGTGCATCCAGCAAAGGGGAAACTGACACTGCTGACAGGCTTTGCAGAGTCTGTAGGGAGATTTTTGGAGGGCCAAAAAAGTGGCTGTCACTCAAGTTATGGTGAAAAGAGATGGAGAGGCATGTTGTAAATATTGCTCTCTATCATTAACAGAGATAGTCATCTTTATTGAGAGATGGGGATGTGTGTTATAAAGATTGCTGTCCATCATCCAAAAAATATACTGTAAAAAGATTATTTAGGAGAGCATGAGCAGGCATGTTACTTTAATTATTTTACTAAGCAGTCATTAACCCTGTTTAGAGTATAAATATAACTTTGCAATATGACAGTAGTATAATCTCTTCAATATATTTCAACTGAACATGTGATTGGAGAGATACATGTATTTAATTGTTAAAGATTGCTGGCGAGGACAATATTTTTCTCCTACTTGTACTTCATTATGTTAACATGTGCTTTATGGCCAGACTGGGATTAATTTATTCATTTGGGTTCACAATACCAATTTTAATTCATTACAGTTCACTTCTTTATTTGTTGAGCTAATAATCTACAAACTCTAAAGAAATTAAAAGAAAAAAAATCTGTGAGGCTGCAGTACCAAGTATCAAAGAAAAAAATCTTCCTCCCCATTATGATTGTTCAAGGCAGTGTTTACTTATCTGCTCAGAGGATTGATTTTGTACTTTCCCTGTGCCTATTCACCAGGGCCAGATTCCACCTGTGGTATTTCTATTTGTCTGATGAGCTAAAGAAAATTGTGGAATTAATTTACATGGATAAAGGGAACACAGTGATGAAATAGGAAAATGTTTCATGCTGTTCAAAACTCAAACCAAAACCTTTACTTTCAAACACATTCAAGTCATTATGGAAGAAAAAAAGAATGGCTTTTATTATCTGAAATTTTCATAAAAATATATTCATTCAGTCTATACTTTTCTGGCAATGTCTGGCAAGTATTGTCATTTAAATACAAAGCAAGCCTCCTTTAAAATTACAAACTTACACCTTGGGTTTGTGAGTAGTTGTCATCAGCCTACTAGTTTGCCTCTTGCCATCAACCCAGGGCAGTTTTTATCACGTTAAAAGATCATAAATCAACTCTTTGCATGTAAATTTTATCTCTATTTTTTGGTTGAAGGGTGGAGTTTTACTTGTATAAGGATTGCAGAAATTAACCTTTTGACAGTTGAAGATGAAATGAGAATAATCTTTGGCCAATAAACAGTGAGCGGTGACTTAAGGCATCAAGCTAAAATTAAATTCATGGTACTGTAAAATAGTAACCTCATTGAGGATCAAAGTCATGCTTTTTTATCCAGCGCTTCTTTGTGACAAACACATTATGTCAGCTCCACTGGCTCATTTGTCTGCTGCAGTTCCACTTTATCAGGCTGGAGTAAAAAGAATTGATGTGTCTGGATAGATAAAGTAAATGGAAACTCAGGACTCATTCCAATATGCTGTACTTTGATATATTTTGCAAACCTGAGAGCAGCTGGTGTAACACTAGTTACTGTTTGTGTTTAAATATTGTACATTAGAAGACCTTTGAAAAGGTGTTTTATAATGTTCCTTTTTTTCCTCCCTTTTTAGCACCTATTGGCTTTCAGATTGTTCTTTTTTCTTTCATTTCCTTATTGTGTTCATGAATATTTTCAGAGCCTGGTCTTTCAAAAACTTTTGTCTCATTACCAAGTCAAGTAGAACAAGATTCTTTACAAAGTGCTAGTGGAAATAAATTTCAAATTGTAATTGTCACTCGCCTTTGCCATATATACTCTTTCTTTACTGTTTTAGATCAAGTCTTTCTTGAATTAGTGAGATTTATCTTCCAAAATTTCCTATCTTCCAATTTCAATCCTTCTGATTGAATTCCAAAATGCTACCAAATTCAGCATAACAAATATACCTTCAACTTTAGATCAAGAATTGATAATGAATACAATAAATTTATTTTCATATAAAGTTACATTTGACATAAAGTATTTCATCAAAATAAAATGTTTAATATATTTTAATAAAACCAAAGAAGCTCCCAAAACTTATAAATATTAGAACCATAATTTATCTCAGATCAATAGACTCAAGCAAGTATTAAAATATGGATACTGACACTAAAATTGCTGTTGCTTTATAGGTTTGGATGGCAAATAGGTTTAAGATTGTAGCTCAAGATGCAACGGGAAAAAGAATAAATTATAATAATGAATAAATTCCTAAAAATTAATTATTTCTATGCTTTGTCCGTTCTTTCTTTTAAAACTTTTTTATACCATCAAATTACAGTAGATTATTGGGAATATCACTTAGATAATTGAAACCCAAATATTCCTGTTTCATTATTTGGATACTTTAAGTTGTGTGGGATTTTGGGGGTGTGGGGGTTTTAATTTTTAATAAATACTCTGCTTTTTCATTCAGTTCTCTGTTACACTTGATGAAATCTTGATTTAGAATTAGAGGGCAGGAGTATGATTGTGAAGCCTCAGAATGAAGTTAAACTGGTACCAGATATTATGGATACTAAGTACATTAGTAGAAAGAGACATCAGTGGGGTGGGGGTGGGCCTGTGGAGATAGGGAGTATCAGGAATGAGAGGCTAAAATGACCCACAGATCTGTCTTTTACCAATACATTTAGAGGAACTAAATCAGCTACTGATAACTCTGCTGATTATGGGCTTTCTCAAGCTGTCTTTATGAAGAACAGGGAGACACGATGATCAGCTCTTATCCCTGAAGAGGAACTTGATCCTGATGGAAACATCCTAATGGAAAATGTGCTGCTGGGATGAGAGCCTGTGATGGAGTGGCAGCTTGGCCATGCCACAAGTCACTTAGCATCATCTGTGTGCCCTCACTCGAAATTTTCAGACAGATTTTTACACGTCGAAGAAAATGCAGTGATATAAGATGGCTAACATAGGGTCTACACTTCTCATGATTCCTCAGGCACATGTCAGATAACATGTGTCTTTAGAATACAGTAGACTCTTTGAAAACATAAGTGAGAGAGAAAGCAAAGGTAAATTCATTGCTCTCCTTAAAAATATACATGGTTTTTATGTTTGATTTCTATTGCAGATATAATTGCCAGAATATTTTAATCCAAAGTGGGGAGGGGGGGGACAGTGTGAAAGAAAGCAGAAAAAGCAAATTGGTATATAAAATATATCCATGTAAAAATAAGTGTATTTTAAAAGTATACTTTAACATCAGTCATTTCAAACATGGATGCTGAATTCTATGAGTTTAGTTCAACTGAGATTTTTTTCAATAATAAAATGTACACACTACCATTTTTAAAATCATACTTTTAAAACCTCTTATTTACAGAGATGGCCTTTGGTATGTGCACAATATATAATCAGCATTTAGGATACACTGACAGGGACAAAAATGTCATATGTGTCTAATACGTACATATCTATACCCTCTTACACTCAAACAAAACACTAAAGATTCTAATCCTAACAACCAAGAAGGTTTTTCTTTGTTTAAAAGATTATCTGAAGAGCCTCTTGATTCCTATATGTCTATTACTATGAAAAGTGATAATGAAAAAGAGAAACAAGACAGAAAGAGAGTATTTAAAGGCTTTAAAGAGGAGGAGGATTTTCTGTTAATGAAGCTCCAGTCAAGTTGAGCTGAAGAAGGGCCAAAATATAGAGCTAGACCAGTAACAGGAGTAAGGATGGTTGAGAGCTAACAGGAGAGGGACGGGCAGAACAAGACAGGGTGTTATTTAGGATGTGTGCAGTGTGGACACTGTGTGGCTTGCTCTCAGCAGCGTAAAATGCCATGCCATTGTTTGGTGTCTTCAAAATGCCATATAGGCCACACAGTTTGTGCGGTGACATTTTCTAAGTTCTATCAGCGGGGAAAAATTCTGTGTCGAGTGTCATGGGCCCTCCTATGGAATGCCTGTGCACGCATTCAGTGATGTCGCTGAAACCCTATCTCAAGCAATAGATGTCAACCAGTCTATCGTCCAAATGCCTCACTTGATGTGGTGGAAATGCAGTGGGACTCCTCCCCATTTACTGCATTTTCTTCTCTGCATTTGGCCAGAGCCATTTTCTTTGCAATATATATAAATGACTTAAATAACTGCATTTGCCAGTTCTGACTTGTGTAACCAGATGACCCAAAGAGTGCAGAACCTGCCCTGAGCCTTACTTGGAGTGACAGCCACTAAGCTGGAGTGACTGCATGTTACAGTATGAAAATTTGGAAGTGAGAGTCCTGAGCACGGAGTCCTTGTCTGACCCTGTCCCTGAGTCACTGAGTGCCTGGGCATGTCATCTAATCTCTAGGAGGCTCAGTTTCCTTACCTGTAAAGTGAGAATGATGGGCTAATCTTGACACTTGGGATTTTAGTTATAAAGTTCCTTGAGATGTGAGGAAGAGGCATTCTAATTTCTCTCTCATGGAACCTGATTTCTAGTTAAAAAAAACAGTTGGGAATTTCAAAATCTGCTCCTGTTGATAAGAAATAATAATGGTGATTTATCTGCCTTTTGGGATATAAAGATTTCAAACAAGACTTTGAAATGGAAATACTCAGAGAGAGTTTGAAACAGCTATTTAAAAAAAAAATCATTTCTCTCAGCAGAAATTGTGCATACTTTGTCATATTTAAGTTTCCTAAGAGTCCTGTAAGGTAATAAAAGCTGGCCCCATTTTACAGATGAGAGATCTGAACCTCAGAGAACTGCATTGCTAATTGGTGCCAGAACTTGAACAGCCTGCTGGTCCAAGCTCATGTGATTTCCTGTGTGTTACAGCTGCTGGGAAGGGATGAGAGAAATGTCTTGCAGGCATACAGTATATCAGGCCTACGGTATAATAATGATGTACCATGTTACATCATTATTTAATCCTTGTTTTGGTGGCTCAGCCGTAAAGAATCTGCCTGCAATGTGTGAGACCTGGGTTCGATCCCTGGGTTGGGAAGATCCTCTGGGAAAGGGAAAGGTTAACCACTCCAGTATTCTGGTCTAGAGAATTCCATGGATTATACAGTCCGTGGGTTTGCAAAAAGTAGAACGCAACTGAGTGCCTTTCACTTTCACTGAATGAAAGGCAGATTATTCTCATCAGTATTTGAGATGGTAAAATTCCATCCCACTGCCTGCTCTTGTAAATAAAGTTTTATTAGAAATACCTGTTCATTTATTAATACATATAATCCCTGACTGCTTTCAGGCCACACCAGTTGAGTAATTGTGACAATCAAGATGACCCACAAAAATTAAAGTATTTAATATCTGGACATGTACAGAAAGAAAGTTGTTTGATCATTGAGTTAAATAAATTCTTTGGGAAGAAAAGAGATCATTGATCACAAGAGAAAAGACATTTGGTTGTTAGCCTTAGCACAAACATAGAAACCTTAAAAAGAGGTAAACCAACTGATGAAAAAACTGCAATGAAATAATAATGTTGCTATTAAGCTCATATGACTAATTTCTTCCTGTAGCTGAAAACTGACTCTGAATGTGATTTGAGGAAAAAAGTTCTAAAAGTATTTTGAGCAATTGCAGCATTATTGGAATAACTGATTAAGTTACTTATTATGCTTTTATATTTATCATGTTTATAAAAAAGGTTTATTTCATTATTATAATTGAATGAAGATGTTTACTTTGAAGAAAAATGTACATTTATTTGTGCAATTTCCGGTAGTTTTTTTTTTTTAAGTGTGTGTCATTTTCTGGCTTCTTTTATCAGAATTACTCCTGGTGGGATGAGGTAAGCTAAAATGTGACATGAGAAGATAAATATACATATAAGGTGTTGAAATTCTTTTTTTAATCTCTAAAAACTTTCTCATTATGTCCTGATGCATTTGCCATTGCAGAGGAGAAAGCAGGGAATAGAATGTGAGCCAACTCTAAATTGTTATGTGGATGCCGCCTGTCAATCTTCTCTGATTGCCACTGTGCTTCAAATCTGCTTCCTCTTTTCTGAATTATTTCTTATTGCTTTTGGGGACCCAGAGCTCCCCATTGTAAAACGTGATCCAGATCTGCTTTTCATCCCCCAGATCTGCTGTCTTCAAACTTGCTCCATCAGACTTAGGAGGATTGTTTCCTCTTCACAGGGCACTGTGAATCTCCAGCAGTCATAGGGTCTTCTGTATGGTTGGTACATTTTCAGCTCCCAAAGTGTTCTCCCTTAGGAAGACCAGGAAGATTGGTTGCGCCTTTCTGTGTGCTCTGGCGCTGCTCTAAGTGGTGCACGAACATACACGAACATATGTATCTCTCACAATCATGTATCCATAGTCAGTTACTATCGCTAGTTCCATTTTCCTGATGAGGTAACTGAGCAAGAGAGGTTGTCCAGTCAGCATTTAGTGCCTTGGTGGAATTGGAACCCAGGTGTTCTCGCTCCAGGACCTGTGCTCTTTTTCACCACATGATACTGCTTGATTCTTGCACATGTCCTGATTGATTTAATCCGTACAACTGTCCCATGAGGAAGGCAGATGGGACAAGCAGGTTTATTATCCCTTGACCTACAGATGGATAACATGAATCCGCCTGTGCTGTAGCTAGAAGAAAGCAGATCCAGAATGAGAGTCAAAACCTTTTTCTAAAAACATGTTGTTTTTCACAAAATCATTCCTTCTAGGAAATAATGGAGAAGGCAGTGGCACCCCACTCCGGTACTCCTTCCTGGAGAATCCCGTGGATGGAGGAGCCTAGAAGGCTGCGGTCCATGGGGTCGCTGAGTGGGGGGACACGACTGAGCGACTTCACTTTCACTTTTCACTTTCACGCATTGGAGAAGGAAATGGCAACCCACTCCAGTGTTCTTGCCTGGAGAATCCCAGGGACCGGGGAGCCTGGTGGGCTGCCGTCTATGGGGTCGCACAGAGTCGGACAAGATTGAAGCGACTTAGCAGTAGTAGTAGTAGGAAATAATGGAACAAACACATTTATTCTTGAGACTCTAAGACTTTATAAATTGTTAACATTTTTTTGGACTAATTGTGTTGTATTCGGTGATACCTGAAAAAATGGTCAACTCATAGGAGTAAATTTCTAATAGTCACACTGGGAATCATGATGGGTTGGTGAAGACACGGGTTTTTGCAGAAGGGGTTAGGATCTCTCAAAACAAGGTAGAAGGGATGTGACTACCTGGACTTCCTTGTGCAAATTAGAAAGTAGCTACAGATGATTCTACTAGCCTCACATCATCTACTAGCCTCAGAATTTGTGGAGTCATCTATTTAGCATCCTGAAAGGGAACTGACATCCATCAGCTTACTCAGTCCCCAGACTGTACAGGCAGTAATTAACTGAATGAGTACACAAAGTTACTAGAGAACTGAATTGTTTAACAGATGCCAGCAATGAACACAAGCTGACATCTACAGAAGCTGTCCATGCCCAATCAAAAGACTTTATCAGTGGCTTGCTATCATGATTTAGTGACATGGACATTGTATTGAGACCTAAATGATGTAATAATTATGTCTAGCAGTGAAATACAAGGGCAACTGGTGAGGTTGAGAAAAAGAGGAAGAAATATCCTTTATTTCCTGTCTCAAACTAACTTTTTAATTGGACATCGTTTATGTCAAGACACAAATGGATTCAGAACAAATGAGAATATGGTTAAAAAAAAACAGCAACAACAACTTTGCAGTCCAAAGGATCTAAAAAGAACAAGAATACATTATGGGTGGGAGAATCCTTTGGCTGTGTATGGACTTTTGACCATGTAGTTTGAAACAGGCGGTTTACCCAGAATTTGGCAAATTCCAGCGAAAGTGAAAAGCCCTAAGTAATCAGTTGTTGATGTTGATAAAGGTGACGAAAATAAAAGGTTAGAATGGCAACTAATGCAGATGGTACCATAAAAGCTTTCAAGACAATGGACGCAACAAAACATACTGTGATGCCAATACAGTGTGGTCTGTTTTTTCCTTTGAGGAAAGAAAAGCCAAATTTATGCCTAGTTTCAAGCAAGAAATATATATTTCTGGTTTTAGAAAGATAGTGGAAGACTCTGTCATGTATGAAAAAAAAAGTCAGTGGAGAAATCACCTGCAGGAGCCATTTCAAAGAATACCAATTACCTTGTAGCTTCCACTATCATTGCAGACCAGGAAGAGATCTTCACCAAGTGATTGACCTCCATGGCCCACAGCACTAGTATCCTAACTATTTAGACGCAAAATAATTCCTCCCTCCAATCACTCTCAATTATCAGTGCCTAAATGAAGCATTTCCCAGCTATTCTGTTTCCCAAAATGAGAATATATATCCTCACTCAGCATACATAGCCGCATTGTAAAATGTTTCATAAAACAAAGCTTGTGCTTTCTCTGGGCAATGCAGTTGATATTTTTCACCTCTGTGCTATTTTATTCTAATATGTTATCTTTCATTTGAAAAATATATAGTTTTCACTTACAAAACTGATTTAACCACTCAATAATGATTCTTAACTACATTATGAGAACTTGAGGCATACCTTCTTAAGTCTATTAATGCATCTTCAGTTAGAGAAATTGGGTGATACAAATACCAATGTAAAAAACCGAGTTTGCTTTTCAGAAATAGCGAAGCTTGCTTAAAGTTTCTTAGATTACCAGATTCCATCTTCATCAAGGCCACTGAAGGAGAGATTTTAAGCAAGCTGCGTATTTTATGACAAATAAGTCAGTTATATAAAGAGATAAAATATTGGTATAGGAAGTATTATTTTACTAAAGCATTGTAAATATTAAAGAAACTTTCTATATGCTTAGGTCATGAGAAACTGTTTTTTTAAAATATTAATTATTCTTGCCATAATGTAAATATCGGATTAAAGCAATTAGAAAGAAAGGAAAGGCAGACCAACTGCCAGCATTTGGCTTTAATGTACAAAAGATTTTTTTCCAGATTTTTCCAAAGCTGCTTCTTTTAAGAGATATAAAAAAGAATGTAACAAATTGATCTAGAACTTGCTAAATTGGCTCCAAACTTTTGGATCATATTAGATCTTCCTAGTCTGAAAACTATCCATGCACTGTGATTTGTACATGATTAACTCAGCAAGATTCTTACTAATGGAGTGGGGAGGCTGCCCTACACAGATGATGACTTCTCAGGTCAGAGACTGTATTTGATTTATCTCTGCATCGCCATCACTTAGCACATGGCCTCTCATACCATAGCTACTCAACATGAGTAGCTATGTGAATAAGTGAATAAATGCTAAGTGACTTAAATCTGTTTCATTCATCCTCTTACCAACACCTATATCCTAAACACAACTGGGCAGCAAAGTCAGGAGTTGGTACTCAGGAGGATGATAAGCCTTAGCCATCCTAGCATAACCAATTCAGATACTCGGTTGAGTTAGTTACAAAGTAGAAAGAAAACAACAACAACAAGAAATGAGCCCTTTATTTTCTGAGGTCATGCTCAACTCTGTCTATAGGATGTCCTTGGAAAACTCTTTAGAACTATCATTTTTTAATCACGAACAAAGAAATATGCTAAATTACAGAGTTCCATCACCCCATACCATTGTCATCAGGAAGGATAAAGAATCTCTGGTAGATTCAGTGGTCCCTCATGTATAGTCATTCACAGAATGGAAACCATGTAAATAGCTTATCACAGATGATACAGGTACATCCAGTGTCACTGTTTGGGGAACAGTTAACACTTTTTGAGAGTACTTACTGTTCTCTGAATGTACTATCCTGGCATTTCCATTTCAGCATCTTTGAATATATTATCTTGTTTATCATTCATCAACTTCCTGTTAACTCCTGAACTTGGCGTGTTGGCATTCAATCTGTTCTGCAGGGTCTGGCTCACTTGTTACATCTTCAAAGAAAGCTGTTATGAATTTCTCACATGGGTAGTGTCTCCATCTCTTGCCCTGAAGCCATTTATAATTTTCTTTTATATATTATTGCATACAATATTTTCCATTTTAGAGTCTAAGGCTTTATGACCTGAGACCTTCTATAGTGTGCTCAAGATTATACACCTGGAGAATAGAATCCAGCAGGGTTTTGAACACAATCGATTTTCAACCATTAAGAACACATTCATTCATTCAAAAGTGCTTTATTGAATGTTTAACCCTGTTGATAATGTTTAAAGCACTGAGAATATCAGTGTAAACAAAATAGATAGGGTCTCTGCTCCCTAAGGGCTTCCCTGGTGGTTCAGCGGTAAAGAATCTGCCTGCAATTCAGGAGACACAGGTTCAATCCTTGGGTCAGAAAGATCCCCTGGAGAAGGGAACTGCCACCCACTCTAGTATTCTTACCTGGAGAATTCCATGGGCAGAGTAGCCTGGCAGTCTATAGTCCACTGGGTTGGACAGAGTCAGACACGACTGAGTGACTAAGCTGCAGCAGTAGCAGCTGCTCCCTACATGCTTATATTTACACTTGAATGTCTCAATTTAAAAAATAGGCAAATGAATGAGTGAATTATGCTATTATCTAGAATAATTTTGGGGTTTGGATGTAGCTGAGTGAGGCTGGAAATGTTAAGATATATAGAAATGTTAACAATAATACTTATCTTATAATTTTATTTGAAGAATTAACAAGCATATAAATTATTGGCACACATCTGTCACTCATTTAGTGTCAGTTTCCTTCCACTAACAAAAGGATAAGAAATCCTTTCTTTGCTATTGTTTGGAATATATCAACAAAATAGCACAAATGAAGGTCCTTCCCTTTGTGTATTAATAGCTTTCATTCCAATGTGGAGATACAGTAAATACACAGGAGAGTAAATTAATAATTTACAAGTGAAAGTGTTCGTCGCTCAGTTGTGCCCAACTCTTTGCGACCCCATGGACTGCAGCCCACCAAGCTCCTCTGTCTATGGTGTTTTCCAGGCAAGGATACTGGAGTGGTTTGCCATTTCCTTCTCCACTGGATCTTCCCAACCCAGGGATAGAATCCAGGTCTCCTGCACTGCAGGCAGATTCTTTACCAGCTGAGGTACCAGAGAAGCCAATAAGTTACAAAGTATGATATAAAAAGAGAAATATTACAGGAAGGAACAAATGTAAAGCAAGGTAAGGGGAATGGAGGGTGCTATGGGTTCGGGTAGCTTTATAGAGCTATTTCTGCAAAGTCTTCTCAAACCAACCACAGCAGATAACAACTGTTAAACAGCTGAGGCATACTGAAAGAGTCCTTCTCGTAGGTCATATTAAATATTGTTTATATGTAGACATAACAGAAGGTGGCTATTTGGGAGGAAGAATTGACCGTGGTCACTGACCTCTATCTAGTGTATGGTTGTCTTAGGTCAAATAATCTTTTTTGGACTGTCAAAAATACATAAACAAATAAACAGTCACCTAATTTATATAAAGTCTCCCTTTATTGCAATTATATAAACATTTCTTGGAATGGTTCTTTAGGGTACTATTTGTAAGACCTCACCTCTTGAAAGGTAATGAATATCTGGATATTCACTACCAAAATATTTAATGACAAGGTTAGTCACGAATAGGGAAAGAAGTACATCAAGGCTGTATATTGTCACCCTGCCTTTTTAAATTATATGCAGAATACATCATGAGAAGTGCTGGACTGGATGAAACACAAGCTGAAATCAAGATTGCTGGGAGAAATATCAATAACCTCAGATATGCATATGATACCACCCTTAAGGCAGAAAGCAAAGGAGAACTAAACAGCCTCTTGATGAAAGTGAAAGGCGAGAGTGGAAAAGTTGGCTTAAAGCTCAACATTCAGAAAACTAAGATCATGGCATCTGGTCCCGTCACTTCATGGCAAATAGATGGGGAAACAATGGAAACAGTGACAGACTTTATTTTTGGGGGCTCCAAGATCACTGCAGATGGTGACTGCAGCCTTGAAATTTAAAGTTCCTTGCTCCTTGGAAGAAAAGCTATGATCAACCTAGACAGCATATTAAAAAACAGAGACTACCTTGTTGACAAAAGCCCATGTAGTCAAAGCTTTGGTTTTTCAGTAGTCATGTATGGATGTGAGAGCTGGGCCATAAAGAAAGTGGAGTGCCGAAGAATTGATGCTTTTGTACTGTGGTGTTGGAGAAGACTCAGTGTCCCTTGGATGGCAAGGAGATCCAACCAGTCCATCCTAAAGGAAATCAGTCCTGAATATTCATAGGAAGGACTGATGCTGAAGCTGAAACTCCAATACTTCAGCCACCTGATGTGAAGAACTGACTCATTGGAAAAGACCCTGATGCTGGGAAAGATTGAAGGTGGGAGGAGAAGGGGACAACAGAGGATGAGATGGTTGGATGGTATCACCGGCTCAATGGAAATGAGTTTGAGCAAGCTCCAGGAGTTGGTGATGGACAGGGAGGCCTGGCGTGCTGCAGTCCATGGGGTCGCAAAGAGTGGGACATGACTCAGTGACTGAAATGAACTGAAGTCATTCTCTAAAAGCTGTAATTCAGTCTCTGTTAGTTGCCATGTAACCAACTATGTTAGGATAAAGCTAACATGTGATGATCAAAGACATCTACAAATATAGTGTTTTGAATAATATAAATGCGTATTTTGCAGATAAATGCTAGTTCTGAATTAATAAGTCCAGCCCAGTCGGGCTGCTCAGCCATAGGGACCCAGGTTTTGATCTGTACTCCATATTTATATATGTAACTACTGCTGCACTGATTTGTTTTTTAGGGTTAAGTTTAGATGTTAGAGTGCAGGATAGGGAGCCTTTCCTGTATGATTGATATCTATACTTTTGTGACTGCTGTCTATTTTGAATACCATTCCAGTTCTAAATCTCTGTGCAATGTGTCTGTCTTTTGAGCTTGATTTTGCGTAACCACTCCTCCCACCATGCACATGCTTCCTCTTCCTAGATCCCTGTGCTTAATCACACCTGCTTTTTTTTAGGCTTAAAAACTTGCCTTACTCTTTCACGTTGATGCCTTTCTCTCTGTCTGGAGTTACATCCTTGCAGCCCAGCCTTTGCATATCTAACTCCTCCTCCTTCTCAGAACCTCACCTGAAAGGCCAGTTCCTTAGGGAAACCTTCTATGGTTCCAAAGAGCCTCCACCTAAGTAGGTTGAATTTTCCTTTTATATATACAGTTCCCTGAATTTCTCATTTGTGATATTCATGATCATCAGCTCAATGTCAGTCTTTTCTGAGAGACTTTTCTAAGCTGCCTGAAGTCAGGAGATGTTTCTGTCTTGTTCACTGTTTCAGTGTTTTATCCTTAACATGTTGACTTAGCAAGTCATACCGGAGATACTCAGCAAACATTTGTTGAATGAATGAAGGAGTGATGAATGAATGAATGAATAAAGGAGTGTCCCATTGTCAGAGAGGAAGTATTCTTGTAATATTTCACCTGACTTCTGATATAGTTGAGCTTATTTTGGCTTCATCATAACCAAAAAAAATATTGCATCAATTGAATCAGCATTTGATGAAATACCTACCATTTACCAGGCATAGTGTGATATATTGAGAAAGATACAGTGATGAATAAAGTAGGACTCATTCCTTACAGAAACAACAACTGAGGCATTTTGGAGCCTTCCTGTCACTTGGACTTGACTTAATCACAAATGAATACACAGGAAAAAATGTGTTACAAAATTTGTACCAGTACACACTTAGTAAAATTTAAAATAAAAATATCTGAATGAATATTTGGGGTTTGTTATTCTTATTTTTAAGACGCAATATGTCTCAGTAAAAGTTGAGTAATTTGGACTAATTCTCCACTTTTATTTGGTCTTCAGATAGCTTTGTTTTTAACAGAAACTGGCTGACTTTGGATTCCACCGTAGGGATATTTGTAACACAGAAAGACGCAACTTCACATGATAAACACAGAGCCCAAAGTAAATGGCCTGTTAGGAAGATCTTTACTTCTTCAATAGTACTTTTCACATTGGCACAAGTACTAGATTAAATTAGACGAGATTAAATGAGCTTTGAGGGTCATGAAAGCAGTCTTGCTTTCTGTGGTTCTTAATGTCTGGTACACAGAGAACTTGAATATATAATAACTCTTGAGGTGGGTTCCAGATTGTTTATCTGAAAGTAGGTTATCCATTTGAGAATGTGTTGTATCATATTTGAACTGGAAGTCGTGTGCAGGCTGTAAAATTTCCAATTAGAATCAGAACATTTCCATACCCACCCACATGCTTATCTGGATGAAGTCAAACTTCCACTAATAATTGAATTCCGTTAGCTTCTTTAGATATAGATTTATGTAAATAATAAATTATTGGATGAATACCTTTCTTAATTTTATCAACCTTTATTTATGCTTAAAACTTAGGCCTATCATTTTTAATAACTGTTCCTATAATACTGATCACAAACCTCAGCAGAAGCAGGAGTTAATTAAAATTAGCTGCACTAACAGTGTTTTTCATACCTTTCATTTAAAATATACATGAATCCCTAGCATGATGAAGCTTAAAGAAAATTCATATTAAATCTTATTTTTCTTTAAAGTAGTGTTTTGAATGTTTACTTATTTATTTTCACTTCTTCTCTCCCCTCCCTTTTGCTCTCTGTGTTCTGTCTTATTTTGTTTCAGCTTGCATCTGTTTTTCAGTTTATTGCTCTGGTGATAAATTTTAATTTATATTTATTTTTTATTTCCAGAGTATTTATTCTATTTGTACCCACTGACTCACAGGCCAGGATGGTGATTGTTATACAGTAGTTTACTTTTAAAAGAAATAGGACTGCTCAAGCAGCTAATACGGGAAGATGTATCACCAGCCTGAATAATTGTGACAACCATAGACCGTATCAGTGTCTGTTTGTTTGCACAATACCCTCCTGCATTAAGAAAGCCGTCCCAGCTGTCTTGGGCTCTGGAGTCGCCCATTTCATCACTTGACACTGCGGCAGATGTTATGGATTGATAAGAGACTTCACTTCATTCACTCCACATCTAAGATTACCTCTGGAAAAAAAATCTAATACATTATAACCCTCCTGGCCATTTGTTAAAAAAAAAAAAAAAAAATATCAGCAATTTATTCCCCTTTTTAGCATTAAATTGTGGGGTTTTTTTTTTTTTTCGCCTCTTTGAAAGCACATACTATTTTAAAATGGCCATTTAACACATCCATTGCATGGTTTTCTGTAGGCAAGAAAATCAGTGCAAGGCAAGAATGTAATGATTTAATTGAATTAGGACCAGATCAGATTTAGAGTTGATGACTCATATTCCTATTATATAAGAAAGATGCTGTTTGCCTTTAATAATAGAGATACGTACTACATTCACAGCTTCGTTAGAAATAAGTGCTTCTTGACTTCTGAAAACCTGAAAAAGAAGAGCTCAGACTGGAATTTGAAAGGAAGTATAAAATCTGTATTAAGTTGAACAGATTTCTTAGCTAAACAGCAGATTCTCCCCTTTAGTTTAGAAAATTCTAGGATTCCTGTAAATGTACCACAAATAGGATTGACCATTGCTTAAAGATCATTTCTATGAAACAGTCTGGAGTGGGCATTTCCTACATACAAATAGAGTTTATCAAAAAATGTGGATAAAATGAATAAAAATGTACAATGGGCCTGTTTCTTAGATGTGCAAATGCTCTGTGCACGAACAGTGTGATTTTATTGTTCAGGCTGTAGGCTAGCATGTGAGTGAAGTGTGTTTCAACATCGTGTGGCAGGAGAGGGGTGTGTGTATCAAAGACACTGTTTTTAATCTCAGTCTTGAACTGGCACACAGAACCTTCATTCTTGCCTTCTCCATTGAGGAATTCTCACCATTTATTCCCATCTATTCCTAACTTAAAATTGGTTCCTGGGGGTGGGGCGACTGTCAGTCTGTGAATCCCGCGTTAGTCCAACCACTACCACCCTTAGGCAAGGTCATCAGATCCCAAAGTGGCTAGAGCTACTCAGCGTATCAGGGCCAGGAGAGAAAAGAAAAGGGATGGGAAAAGCGCATCATGAGACTAGACAGTCCCCAGGAGAATGGTTGTTCATTTTCTCTTTCAGGCGCTCAGCATTTTAAAGTTCACAGGGTCTTTTGTATTTATTATGTCATTTTTTTTGATCCTATGTTGCACTAGAATGATACAGTCAGGGCAGGTAACAGCCCTTGTTTACAAAGGGAAACTGTGTCTCAGAGAGAGGAGAAGAGTTTTTTTTAGCTCTCGCAGCTGATCAGCAGCAATTACCAGTCTCAACCCTGTGTGTGTTAAATCGTTTCAGTCATATCCAACTCTGTAATTCCGTGGACTATAGTCCACCAGGTTCCTCTGTTCATGGGGTTCTCCAGCCAAGAATACTGGAGTAGGATGCCATTCCCTTCTGCAGGGATCTTCTCAACCCCGGGATCCAACCACGTCTGCTGTATCCCCTACTTTGGGAAACGGATTTCTTACTGGTAGCGCCACCTGAGAATCCCTATCTAAGATATGGTACTAGTAAAACCAGTCCTGAAGTCTGCACTGCAGAGTGGAAAACAATCACTTCTATATTTCATCACTTGTATATCACTGATGCTTTCACATTTGAACATTGAAATCATAGAAATGACAGTTCATCTCAGAATCAACGGTATCTCACTTTTATCATTTTTTTTTTTTCTTTTTTAAGTGAAGTTGCTCAGCCGTGTCCAACTCTTTGCGACCCCGTGGACTATAGACTACCAAGCTCCTCTGTCCATGGGCTTCTCTAGGCAAGAATACTGGAGTGGTTGCCATTTCCTTCTCCATTCCTTCTTTTTTAGGAATGCAATTTTTTTTTAATTTTATTTTATTTTTAAACTTTACATAATTGTATTAGTTTTGCCAAATATCAAAATGAATCCACCACAGGTATACATGTGTTCCCCATCCTGAACCCTCCTCCCTCCTCCCTCCCCATACCATCCCTCTGGGTTGTCCCAGTGCACTTGCCCCAAGCATCCAGTATCATGCATGGAACCTGGACTGGCATCTCGTTTCATACATGATATTTTATATGTTTCAATGCCATTCTCCCAAATCTTCCCACCCTCTCCCTCTCCCATAGAGTCCATAAGACTGTTCTATACATCAGTGTCTCTTTTGCTGTCTCGTACAAAGGGTTATTGTTACCATCTTTCTAAATTCCATATATATGCTTTAGTATACTGTATTGGTGTTTTTCCTTCTGGCTTACTTCACTCTGTATAATAGGCTCCAGTTTCATCCACCTCATTAGAACTGATTCAAATGTTTTCTTTTTAATGGCTGAGTAATACTCCATTGTGTATATGTACCATGGCTTTCTTATCCATTCATCTGCTGATGGACATCTAGGTTGCTTCCATGTCCTGGCTATTATAAACAGTGCTGCGATGAACATTGGGGTACAGGTGTCTCTTTCCCTTCTGGTTTCCTCAGTGTGTATGCCCAGCAGTAGGATTGCTGGATCATAAGGCAGTTCTATTTCCAGTTTTTTAAGGAATCTCCACACTGTTCTCCATAATGGCTGTACTAGTTTGCATTCCCACCAACAGTCTAAGAGGGTTCCCTTTTCTCCACATCCTCTCCAGCATTTATTGTTTGTAGACTTTTGGATCGCAGCCATTCTGACTGGTGTGAAATGGTACCTCATAGTGGTTTTGATTTGCATTTCTCTGATAATGAGTGATGTTGAGCATCTTTTCATGTGTTTGTTAGCCCTCTGTATGTCTTCTTTTGTTGCAATGTCAGGTGTCTAAAACGTAATCAAATGATCACTAGGTGTCTGCTGTGAAGTGAATAACCAAATAACGCACACACACCCTGCCCCCCACCACACACACACAACACAAAACTTTGACATATCTGGATCCAGTCAAAAATAACCCAGAATTTCCTAGAACAGTAGGTCTAAAAAGGAGACTCTAGCAAACCTCTGCTGCTGCTGCTACATCGCTTCAGTCATGTCTGACTCATTGCAACCCTACGGACTATAGCCCACCAGGTTCCACTGTCCATAGGGATTCTCCAGGCAAGAGTACTGGAGTGGGTTGCCATGCCCTCCTCCAGGAGATCTTTCCAGCCCAGTGATAGAACCCGAGTCTCCTGCCTGCATCTCCTACATTGGCAGGTGGGTTCTTTACCATTAGCACCACCTGGGAAGCCTAGCAACCCTTTGCTGCTGCTGCTAAGTCGCTTCAGTCATGTCCGACTCTGTGTGACCCCATAGACGGCAGCCCACCAGGCTCCCCCGTCCCTGGGATTCTCCAGGCAAGAACACTGGAGTGGGTTGCCATTTCCTTCTCCAATGCGTGAAAGTGAAGAGTGAAAGTGAAGTCGCTCAGTCATGTCCGACTCTTAGCGACCCCATGGACTGCAGCCCACCAGGCTCCTCCGTCCATGGGATCTTCCAGGCAAGAGTTCTTGAGTGGGGTGTCGTTGCTTTCTCCGAGCAACCCTCTAGTTGAAAACAAATAAAAAGGATTTTGCTGAAAGAATAATACATCATTTGAGTAAGCTGACTTTTTATAAAAGTCACTCAGTGTATAATTTATAGTTATAAGATGATCATTAGCATTGAAGAACATGTTTTAATTTCCATCATATACAGCAAAGAGTGATGATTAGGGAAAGAGACCAAACTATACATAGACCAGAAGTGTGGATGTTGATGGGAGAAGTTTCTCAATTATCTGTGAAGGTGGGAGGATGCTGGAGAGGCAGCAGGACACGTATCCTGTTTGAAGATGTCCTTAAAAGGGAAACCCAGAAAGGAAACTCACATTTATTTTTTATCTGATCTAGATTGCATTTTCTACTTTATAAAATCATGTGTGTTCCTGGAATGTCCTACTCTGTGTTGATAGAACTTTGAGGAATGAGAAATATAATAGGCCCTGAGCAGATCTTGTTTGTAAAGTAAGTAAATGTTCTTCATTTATCTATCCTATAAATTTGAATTGTCAGGTTGATATACACCTACACTTAAAATGGTAACGATGATGATGATATGAAACCACTAAATAGCCCCAGGTCTGTGATCAGTCTTGTATATAATATGCTCAAAGATAAAACTCATGACCTTAAGAAGTTTGCATTATAAGACAGAGATAAAAATGTAAGGAGGGTTTGCATTCTTACGAGACCAGACGTGGAATGTTTTGGAGGTGAAAATGGAAAATATTCTCTGAGTTGGCTTGAGAGGAAGGCAGTCACATGTTCCTTTTGTGTCAGGAAAAGGTAGTGACCTTTAACCATCCTGACTAAGCTCTGAGGTTTTCCAGGCTCTTCTTAGAAACTCTGCGGTCTTTTTTTCTCATGCCTCCCCAGCAGGTTATCGGTGGCAGCAAAGAGGACTTCCCTCTCTAGGGTTTAATCATTGTTGTTCAGTCGCTTAGGCATGTCTGACTCTTTGCGACCCCATGGACTGCAGAACGCCAAATTTTGCTGTCCTTCAATATCTCCTGCAGCTTGCTCAAACTCATGTCCGTTGAGTCAGTGATGCCATCCAACCATCTCCTCCTTCTCCTCTTGCCCTCAGTCTTTCCCAGCATCAGGGTCTTTTCCAATGAGTTGGCTCTTCACATCAGATGGTCAAAGTATTGGAGCTTCAGCTTCAGCATCTGTCCTTCAGTGAATATTCAGGGTCAATTTCCTTTAGGATGGACTGATGACTGGTAGAGTTTAATGGCCACCTACAAAGTCTCTATTGACCCGAGAGAGAAGCCCCAGCTTTCCAACACATTAGTTGTGTCTTGTCCTGGGTGTGACTGTGATCTATCTGATTGCAGAAGAAATACAGGGGAATTACACTGGTGATCTGAATCACTTTCATTTTTTTGGTAAACTTTGCTGAAGACAATGGCTTGCTCTTGGCCAAACTAGGGGCTAAAGTCCTCATTATTACACAGAGGAAGAATTTCTTCAAACGTACCAAGCAAAGGAAGAATACAAATTCTCTTCTTAGAGCCATGGAAAATTTTCAAGAATTGCTCACGTACTTAGCCTCAAAGAAAATTTAAATAAAGTCCACAAAGTAGAGCATTTAGGTATCAGAAATAATGACAAAAATCCCTGAAAATTTCTTAGCTGTTTGAATTTGAAACAGATCTCCCAAAGATTTCCTCGGCAAAGAAGAAATCACAGACTATTTCTCAGGAAAAAGCAATAGGAAGAAGAACACTTCATTCTGATGCTGGCCACAAACAAAAGTATTCGTAAAACCAAAATCTATCGTATGTCAGTGTCACTAAAGAGGAATCAATGTAAACTGAAATTGAATTATCAGCGGAAGGAATGGTTTTGGTAGAAATGCTGTCACTTGGTGTTGCTTGAGTAGGAGCTTTGGGGGAAACATCAAGACAGGTTTTACGAGAAAAAAAGGAAAATAGCTCTTAAAAGCCATGCTCAGAAGTGTTTGGGACAGCTCAAAAGAAGAAACATGAGCATTGTTTGAGAAGGAGCACCTAGAAGATGTGGAGGTCACCTTGAAAATGTGGGTGAGATGACAGGTTGCAATAAAACATGAGATGCCAGGATTCTTGGTAAGACTGAAATACAGTTAACGTGTAGCGTCTGTTCTATCTTTACACATCAGCTGACGGCTATTTTTTCAAAGCCTCCAGAGCATGACGATTGCAAAGCAGAAAGTTCACATTCTTTTTCTCTCTCTGCTTTTCCTTCTCTTTAATGAGTAGCTTGGAAAGTGGACAACAAACAACAAGGACACACACATTCACACACAAACAAGAGAAGCTGTGCCCTGATCGGTGGTAGAAGGAGATGCTTTGGTTTTCCCCCCAAATATGCCATTGCTTCCTTTGCAGAAAGCTGCAGGGTAAGCCACTTGGAAAAGAAAATCCACTTTGACTATTTCAATCTTCAGCAGTTTCTTTTTGATACAGCTGCTTTGGAGGCGTATTGTTGTGTCTGATAAAAGGTTGTTATTGGAACAAAAAAATGTGTTTTTTCCTTCCCATGTAATATGTAATAAAACTACTCTATGAAGTCTCAATGAAGTCTCTCAATTGAGAAAAATACAGACAATTTTCATTATAAGTGAATGTCTCCAATTCATTCCTTTTCTATGGGAGGAAGACATGCAACAGTAACTTACTGTGGGCCACATTTCATAAGATATAATCTATTCCATTATTCTTGTGTATGTTTCCTATGAAAAATGTTATGAAGTTTTTTCCCCTCACAAAAATACATATTCCCTTATCTCATTAAGTCCCTATCTCTCACAACACCCATTCCCCAGCTGCCGCTGGCCCCCCTGCTTCCTCACCAGGGTCTCCCCAGATTGCATTGCTATTTAAAAAGTATAAAAGAAATGCATGCATTTTGTTCACACGGTCAATCTATTATTCAATTTAAAATCTCGGGAAAATGTAGATGAAATTCTGAGAATGAAATGAACCTGGGTTGGTTGACTGCGTCTGGTGAGATTTGGGCACTATCAACCAACTACTGTGACTTAACATTTTTTTATTGTATGTAAAAAGTAATATTTGTTTCCATCGATTGTAGTGTTCAGGCTTAGAGATGACCTTATACTGGTCAGAGCTGCTCGTTTTTTGTTCCCAATTATGTGTTGCTGTGCACTTGTGTGAATGAAGTCTGGGATATGTTACAACCTGGAAAATTGCATTTTGTCTAATACATTTAAAATTTTTTTGTGCTTGCATCTTTATATATGTTCAAATATAATGTTGATAGCTGCATATTTGTGAAAATCCGAGCACTGTAAAGTATGTAGATGAAAACTGAAGGTTTCCTACTTTCTCTCTCTCCTACCAATTTACAATTTTCTCCTACATACTCACTGTTAAAGGTTTGAGATATATCTTTCACACACACACACACACACACACACAAATATCCATTCTTTTTGTTAAAATTATAAAACAATATTTTGCTTAGTGTTCTGCAAAGATAGTTTTTACATATAATATTATGAATTCTCATATATTCCATATAGATCTATTTCTTTCTTTTGAGTAGCTTTATAATATTTTTACTTTTAAAAATCAAAGCTGCAGTGAACATCATTTTACCTAAATATTTGACTGCCGGACCAACAAATATGTACTTTAAAATTTTGATAAGTAATTAATTTGAAATTTTAATATGGTAAAAGTT
This sequence comes from Bos indicus, assembly GCF_029378745.1. Lineage (NCBI taxonomy): Eukaryota > Metazoa > Chordata > Mammalia > Artiodactyla > Bovidae > Bos > Bos indicus. The sequence continues at coordinate 14,547,916 of NC_091772.1, forward strand.
TTGCTTTAAAAAGTATTTAAAGGTCCTATAGAAAGTATCTCAATTTACATTCTCTGTTACATACTCTACTAGCATTATTTGAGAAACAAAAAAATTCTCTTCTTTCTGACTTGCGTAATATAGATATCTTAGTATCAGACAAATTATGTGGAACGACTCATTTTATTAAGAGTAAAAAAGATGAAGCCCTATAGAAATGGCTTTTAGTCACAGCTCTACTCATTGCTTGTGTACATAAGTGGCCACAGACATATTATTAAACCTGAACGTCCATATTATTGTCATGGAGGTAGGGGAAGAAGTCCTAAGTGCTCACAGAATCTCAATAAACAAAAACACAAACATGGAGGAAAGATATTTTCAGTTAAAGGCACCAGAGAAGGATGTATTCATAATCTACACCTCAACACATACTTATAAATGAGATAATACAAATAAGGTGAGATGAGAGCAAATCTCATTAGTGTCACTTCACATATATTAAAGGGTCAAAGAAACTAAAATTTGTTTCCTCATCATTCATGATGCTTAGAAGATTTCATGCCTTATCTCACATGTATAGGCCACTGAGACATGAAAGATCAAGTGATAAAGTTCAGTGCAATTTATAGACATTAGTAAAATAAAAAGTTAACAGCTGTGCTCTTAAGAGGTCAGGGTCACTTTTGTGTGCAGAGGGCCATTGTTACTGATTTATATGAAAAATGTATTATGTCTTAATACCTAGGTTTACCTAGGGAACTTTGGCTGAGGAAATAAAATTTAAGAAAATGACATATTTACTCTAGATGTAACATTAATACAGTGCCAGCAATATTGTGTTTTGTGGAAGAAAATGTAAAATGTTAAAATGAAGCTGTTACAGTGCAAGATAATTTTTATTTAACTCAATGGTCTGGTTTAACCTTAGAGACACAGTGGCCTTATTCAACTACATTCATTCCTTCATGGTAATATCAAAATAGGTTCTACAATGTCAATCAACAAATACCATCGGTGTATTCTTATATATATATTGAAAATGTGTGAATAAACAAAATGAAATGCTTTCTTTGAGGAATCAATACAAAAACACCATCAATTTATCTCTATCATGTATAAGAGGAAAGAAAATCAGCAAGCTTGGAGACCAGATAGCAATCGTGTAAACCTAGTAACTGAGTAACTAACAAATGTTTCTCAGCCTCATACATAAAAATCAAGACATGATGTAAGCCAGTATTGATAATCAGCTAGTCAACAAGTATGTTTTGAATTTCTACATTTGAGGTCAAGACAAATCTATTATTAACAACTTCCTTGAGAATCCTTGTGATTAATTTCTATCAGGAAAACACTTTAATTAACCTGTTTGGGGATTTCCCTTGTGGTCTAGTGGTTAAGACTCCACACTTCCACTTCAGGGTTTTGGTCCCTGGTTGGGGAGCTAAGATCCTGCATGCTATGCAGTGCAGCCAAAAATAATAATAATAATAATAATAAAGTCTGTTGGTGTTAATGATGATAATAATAGTAAACCCTTTTGTAGCACTTCTTGTGAGCCAGGCACAGCTGTAAGTATTGTATGTACATTACTTAATATTCCTGAAGTTTCTTTATTATAGGTGAGGAAAAAGACACAGAGAGGTTAAGTAATCTTTCCATTGTCACACAACAAAAAAGTAACAGTCTGGATTTAATCCCAGTCTGTGGCTGCAATCCAGATCTCTCCTTTATGCCTTGACAAATAGGTTGATCCCTCAAATGTGTAGGTATTAACTAGACCAACTGTCAGAAAAGTAGATACACAGTTGTAGGATAGAAACACAATTTAATTGCTTTCCAAGAAAACAATTCCAGCTAACATTGAATTTTTTTCTTTTTATCTCCCAACTCATTCTTAATTGACTAATTAAGATAATCTTTAATGATGGATTTGATAACTTGGCTAATTTAAAGATTAATAATTGTATTTCCACTTGAGTTTTACAAATGGTTTCTCTAGTGGTATGCCAAAATCATTTTTGTATTATCTCGAGACAGCTTTACTATAACATACAGCAATGTTTATCTCAGTAGTGAGTCTTCTGTAAACAATCAACCAACACTGTATTATGGAAACCAATCTATATGCAATTGAAACAATCCACAGGTTCTAACCTGGAAACAGTAGGAAACCTGAATGCGTTAGTCACAGCACTGTGAAGACGATATCTACCCTATTTCTGATGAATGTATACATGACATCAGAACCTATAGGCCTCTAGGGGCTTCCCTGATGGCTCAGGGGTGAAGAATCCGCCCGCCAGTGCAGGAGACACGGGGTTGATCCCTACTCCAGGAGAATCTCACGTGACGCAGAGCAACGAAGCCCGAGAGCTACAACCACTGAGCCCACGTGCCACAATTACTGAAGCCCGTGGGCCCTAGAGCCAGTGCTCTGCAACAAGAGAAGCCTCTGCAATGAGAAGGCCAAGCACCTCAACTAGAGAAGAGTCAGCACAGCAACGGAGACCCAGCATAGCCAAAAAAAAAAAAAACTATAAGCATCTAGAAAAGTGAAAGAGAAACTAGAAAACCCCATGACTTAATACATGCAGAAAATACAGCTATAAAGAGGAAAATGATTCACACAAAATGTAAAGGCAATTACTCATGCTCAGAAGTCACATACTCTTAGCTGGTACAGATGTAAATCTGGAGCTGTAAAGCTTATCTATGTTAATTTTCTAAAGTACCCTGCAGACACTCCTATTAGCTTCAAGATGAGAATATCTTGAGGGTTAAGGTCATTCATATCATTATCACTTATCTGGAGAAGCTTCTTTAGAGTGTATTGTATTATGATCCATTGAAGATTGATTACTGAACTATCAGATAGATGCTCTACCAATTAGCCAAATATTTTCTCTTTAATCCATTTGCAAAATAACAAACAAAAGAGAATCGATATGGGTAGAAATTATGGGAAGTACAGCCCTGTCTTATTTATCTGTGTAGTCTCAGCTCTAACACCAACTGTAAGACTGAGAATGCATGGTTGTTCAGGAATCAGTTGTGAAACTGAATTGTAAAAATCAGACTTTAAGACATGCTTCCAAGCTTCAGAGTGACTACAGTTTATTTGAAGAGACAAACAGTGTATCAGAAAAAATAGAAGAATGAAACATCAAACGACTCCTCATAAAACCTAACAGTAAATATGAATTCATAGCGTGGGAAGATGAACCTGAACCAGAAAAAATAAAACTGAGAAGGCTACATTTTTAAAAGAAGATTTTGGCTGTGTATTTAAAGTTATTGTAAAACTGTGGGTAGCACTCCAATGGGAAAGTGAACCTGTGGGAGGTGTTTGGACATGGAATTCATTAAGTTGCGCCAAATCACATCCAAATTAATAGCAAAACTTTGTAAGAATCCAGACCAAAATGTCTAAAGATCTTGTTTCTCCAAACGACTTGTCTGAGAGTAAATGAAATGGTGATGCAACATGTAAATTTGAGTTCTTGCATCTTCCTTCTCTTGGAAGTTAGGGGGAAAAAGCAAGTCTATAGTGACTATGTCCTGGATTAGAGGCTCAGATTCTGTGACAGGCTCCCCCTAACCAATCCCCGTCAACCTTGGCATTTTCCTAGTCAGTTGACATCCTCATATTTTCTCCAACCACCATGTTTCTTCAGGCTAGTCCGTAACTCTTACTCTTTTCTCCTCTTGCTCCATCTTGAAAATAAATTTCACTTACATGTTCACATATCCTAAGAAACAATTGCATTCAAGGTCAAGAACAAGTGAAATCACTTAGAATTATCTCTGTCTCTCTCTTCCTTCCTCTCCTGGGCTTTATAAGTGAACATCGTGGACTTTTCTTTAGAGACTTTGCAGGAGTTATTTTTCCAGTTCTTGGTCTCATATATATAACCGTTCACAGAGCACATGTATATATATATGTGGAGAGCACGACAACTCAGTATTCTTACAAGGAGAATCCCAGGGACAGAGGAGCCTAGCAGGTCTGGGGCTTGTAGGAGGGGCCTACAGTCCATGGGGTGGTAAAGAGTTGGACACTATTGAAGCGATTTAGCATGCATGCAGACACACACACACACACACATATATATATGAAAGGAGAGACGACTCATTTGTTGATGTGTGTGGTGGTGTGATATATAACTTTGTAAGAACACAATAAAGCCCTTGCCACCTTTATCTGTGAAGAAACTGACTTTTAGAAAGAAGAGCACATTGCTTACAAATTTTGTTAAAACTTGATGTTTCAGTTGACAGCAACCTAGAGATACTGATTTCACCTGTGTGCTCAAATATAATTCTGTGCTCTGAAGCTTGTCTCCCTACCTCCCTTCCCTCTTTGCTCTCCCCTTGTGCCCATCCCCACCCCAGCCTACAAGTCTGCAGAATGAACTTGGAGTCTATCATTTGGGGAGGGCAGAAGCGATGTGCCATTCATCATCTCTGAGTTCCCACAACTTGAAATGCAGTAGATATGTCATCAATATTTATTGAATCTTAGTAGCTAAATGAAAACTTGGTCAACCAAACATGGCAATAGATTTTATGCAAGAATGCATTATGAATGGCTTAGGAGTAAATGCAAGGTTCCAGAAGCCAAAGGGCCAGGGAGTCACCGGACGACACAGCCCACTGGACCTTTGCCCAATTGAGCCTGACTCTCCACTTCTCCCCCTGGCCCTGTGTTTACTGATCCTGTATATTCTACATATGCCATCTCTTCTAATGCTAACAAGTAGAGCTAGGAATTACTATCTGTGTTTTACTACCAACAAAGTGCCCAGTAGATGAATCACACTCAACAAAAAGTATCCTTGTTCAGTCATTAAACAGTTTCCTATTTAATTCAGAGTGATTTCTCTGTCCACACAGAACATCTCTCGGAGGGTGTAAGTACTTTTTGAGTTTCCTCATCTAATATTGAAATTATCTTTTCTCACAGGTCTAAGAGGTACCCCCACAAGTAGGGAAGTTGATCTGAGCCCAGAGTTTTGTTGACTTTTTTTTCCATGACCCTTAATTGTAGCAGAAATACTTGTTGGTTATGTTGATGTGTGTGCATGCTAAGTCGCTTCAGTCATGTCCAACTCTTTTTGACCCCATGGACCATAGCCCGCCAGGCTCCACTGTTCATGGAATTTCCCAGGCAAGAATACTGGAGTGGGTTGACATGCCCTTCTCCAGAGGATTTTCCCAACCCAGGGATCAAACCTGCATCTTTATGTCTCCTGCATTCCTGACCAGGCATGTTCTTCACCACTAGGCCACCTGTGAAGCCCTGGGTACATGGATGGATGGAGAGAAATTTGGGTATGTGCAATATGGAGATGGGAAAAGACGGACAGTGATTTCTAAACATCTCTTTCTACTCTGTCTCAGGAGGGTGGTGGCTCAGAGTGTGCACTGCGCTGGTGTCACTTCAGGAGGATAACTCATATTCTCATGGCTCCCATGAGTCAGAGAAATAAAAGCAAAGTCAGTGTGTGGCACTGTATTCCAATGTGCTCCGTTACTCTTCCTGTATGATTTAATGTAATTATTATTCTATATCATAGTTAAACCTTACAGACACTCTCAATTCACCCTAGAAACACCAGAGTCTAGTTATCCTTTTGACACAAAAAGGCAGCAAATTCAGGGACAAACAAATGTCCCCTTGGGCTCATGCTTCATTATTCTACTAAATTTAATTGAGGGAAATAGTTTTATGTCTCTTTATGGTCTGAGAGATGTACCTTTTCTTTGTTTTACTTTGTCAGAATGAATCTGGTTATTCACTATTTCAGAATCAGACTTTAAGGAAAGTATTCATTACCCATAGATACAGAAGATTTAGAAAATTACATAGATTTTAGTCTTGGGCTGAATGTCTTATAATTCTATATGCTATCAATGAATTTGAATAGCATATAGAATTATAAGAGATCCTAATGAGATCTCTGAGAATTAAATACCACGTAACACCGTTTACCCTGTTTATCCCACCTCTTCACTTGTGTGAGTAAAATTATATTTTACTTTTTTTTTTCCTAAATAATTCAAGGAAAATGCCTGTCTAATCAGAGAATACAGATTAGATAAAAGGCATAAAGAAAAATATTTCCACTGCAATTAATAAGTCTTAAAGTTTGATGGTAATTCAATCCATAAGAACATCTTAACAGTCTGTGATAAATTCTATGATTGACTTTCTAAATTTTAGCTTTCTCAAACAATAAATATTTGTTCACAAAGGATTCTGCTCTGGCACGAATGAACAAAGAAGTAAGTCAATTCAGTTCTTATACTTCGATGTATATCGGATCTCAAACACAATCAAGACCATTATTTAAAAACATTAAACAAAATGAATTGTTTAAAGTACTTGACTAGCGTGAGAAAAACATCCAATAACTTAAATGATGTACATTTTTGCGGACTTCTACGTAGGAAGTATGTAAAAGCCGATTCTCTCTTGACTCATCTAGTCTGTGTTTCCCACATAATGATTAACTTTCAGTTATGTAAAATTTTGTAATTTTATGAAAACTGAGAATTAAATTATTGGAGTAAATTATCATTCTTCATTTTTTTGGCAGACTAGTCTTAAGGCATTATTACCTTTTTCTTTATATTGTGATCAAGTTGAGCTTTGTGAAAGTAGTGTAAAACTGTTAGGAGTTTTTAAAATGGTTTCTATGATAAGACATTTATTTTCTTTCTGATGGTACAAGATAAAGTACACTTATTAATAGCATTCATCTTTACTTCTACATTTGGCAATATGTAAACCTCAGGACATAACTGGAATTTCTTCTGTAACCTTTGTGATGTTGGTTAAAGAAAGTACATTTTCTCTCACTGGAAAAATCATTTTAAATTGTTGACTTTGTTCATTCATTATCTTATAATCTCACCTCCCTTCAAAAATTTTTAGTATATTTTAGTGAGTTGGCATAAAGCGTAACTACAAAAACACTATACAACTATTTTGCATTGACTTTTTTTCTTTCTAAAAATACTGGGTTAATGTCAGGCCCACGAATATTGAGTATATTAGAGTAAAAAGTTAGGTGTCACAAATGAACTTACAAAAGAGAAACAGATTAACAGACTTCGATAACAAGCTCATGGCTGCTGGCAGGAAGGATGGAAGGAAAGGCTAATTAGGGAGTTTGGGATGAACATGTAAACACTGCTATATTAAAATGGATAACCAACAAGGACCTGCTGAACAGCACAGGGAACTCTGCTCAGTGTTATGTGCCAGCCTGGATGGGAGCGGGGTTTGGGGGAGAATGGATGCATGGATGGCTGAATCCCTTCACTGCTCACTTGAAACTATCACAGCATTGTTTGTTAATATCCCACTACAACATAAAAAGTTTTAAAAAATATCACAGAACTTCAAAAATGACTGAATCGATACTTTAGAGAACTATATATGATGAGGAGGTTTGATACTCAGCAAGAGTTGGGGACCAAATACATTAATAAGAGAAACAAGGAAGACATTCTTTGGAAAAATTAATTATCCTAAAATTTTTAATCTGTCAATCAAATTGGTCCTTTGTGTGGTAACAGTGTCAACAATCTAACATCTACTTAATTAAATTTCTCTAGGAGTTTGTATATAGTCTGGTGGTGCTGAGTACTGTATATATTGGAAATAATGCTTGTCTGCTTTAAGTCACTAAAGATTTGTCTCTTCCAAAAGACTGTTCTATATATCTGTGTCTCTTTTGCTGTCTCGCATACAGGGTCTTCCATAAAGGTTTCCTGGACGTCCTTACTCATTTCCAGATATTTAGTGAACAATCCTCTCCTGATCTTTCTTTATGATCACTTTTATCATATATTCTAGATATTTCTGTTATTGAGATGTAGCAATAATCCGACATTTGTATCTGGACTTCTAATTTTCATGTTATAGGCTTAAATCCTAAGATTTTCTCATTCTACATGGATTTTTTTAATGTTTACTCATTCATTTATTCCACATATATTTCTAATATGCCTATAATATATATGTGTGTATATAGTATTACATCAATCACATATATAAAACACTTCACTTTGAGAGGCAGTGCGTGATTTAAAAATAGCAACGATTAATACCAGCCTCGAAGAGTTACTGCCTAGTTAGGAAGATGGTAACAGTGCGATATAAAACATCTTCATGCTGACAGAGAGGGACATATGAACTATTTTGTATATACAGAAGGGAACAAGATTACTTATATTGAGTTAAGCAGGAAAAAAGTGGTTTCTGATTTACATATTTGAAGAGAAGAAGAAGAATGTTCTTGACCAGGTGGAACTATTAAAGAATTAGGCACCAAAGAGATAAAACAAAATACCCTGCGCTTGGAAATTTAGGTACAGGGACAAAAAAATTTGACTTGAAAATTAGGTCTTAGTAAAGGGAGGAGTAATGGGGGAATAGCATATAGAAAGATAGAATGAAATGGAATCTAAAAGAGTCTTGAATACAAAATTTAAAAAATTTGGACTATATTTGAAAGTCAGCGAAACTGTCAAGCATTAGCTCTTTGTGCCTCTGTTGACTCTTTGAAACAACCTACTTTTTAAAGGTAAAATGACAGTCATGTACCTTCGATATTACTTTGCACATAACATTATTTGTATCACTTGAGATCCAGTAACTCTGACCTTTCTCCAGTGATATACCTAAAATAGTGGGGGTTCTTAAGGATACCAAGCCCAAGCCAGGCTGGCATGTAATATTAAACAGAAATTGCCAGGTCAAACCTCCAGTAGTTTGTATGCCTGCCAAAGACTTATCTAAATTTATCCAAGCACTTTGTCCTACATGTTAGCATAGAAATCTTGATAAAGCAGGCTCTCTGGATGATTGTTATTTCCTTTCTGACATGCACAAAGCAAAACTTACTCTGAGAATGGCCTTTCCCCTGGTATTTTGATATATCTACTTCTGAAAGTGGGAAGTCAATGACATGTAAAAGCATATTTTTTCGTTTAAATGTTGGTACAGCATTATTTAAAAATCAAAATAAAAGTTAAGGAGCCTTGATCTTTTTTTTTTCTTCTCTGTATTTCTTCTCCCTACCCATTCATTGTTGTTGTTGTTTAGTTGTTAAGTCGTGTCCGACTCTTTGCGACCCCATGGACTGTAGCCCACCAGGCCCCTCTCTGTCTGTGGGATCTTCCAGGCAAGAATGCTGGAGTGGGTTGCCATTTCCGTCTCCAGGGGATCTTCCCAGACCAGGGATTAAACCTGTGTCTCTTGCATTGGCAGGTAGGTTCTTTACCACTGACCCACCAGGGAAGCCCCTACCCACTCATAGTAGGTGTTAACTGAGCACCTACTGTATACTAGATACTTTATACTAGATACTACTCGTATACAGTAGTATACACTACTGTATACTTTATACTAGATACTTTACAGGATGACAGAATACCAAATAGAATATGTTTCTGTCCTGCAGTAACACTAACCTGCTGGAGAGTACACATAATGAGACAGTTATAATGAACTGTAAGAAGTGCTAAAACAGAGACATGAAATACTTGCTTAAAGCCCCAAAGAAGGAGCCCCTATCTTTCACTGCATAAGTTTTGTATTATTACTAAAAGCTCATCTAATGCCTTTTAAAATATTAATTGGTATAAAGCAATTCATTTATTCATATAAATTCCCTATATCTCTGTATTCATATGGCAGTGGCAATATGCTTTTTAACTAAAATGGCTCAAAGTATTTTCTGTTGAATCATAAGGTCAGGTAGAGGCTGAGATGGTTGGATGGTATCACTGACTCAACGGACAAGAGTTTGAGCAAACTCCAGGATACAGTGAAGGACAGGGAAAGCTGGTGTGTTCCAGTTCACAGGGTCACAAAGAGCTGGACATGACTTAGCGACTGAACAAAAGAGATTCCAAAGAGGAGCCTATGTTTTCTATGCCCAGCCTCCAGCGCTTCCTCTCTGTCAATTTTTCACACTGTGTGGTCTATCACTTTGAAAAACTAAATTATGATGGACGAATGAATCAGACAAGAAAAGTTTTGGTTATAAGCAGCCTATGTTATGAATTCTGACTACTAGTCTCTCTGGTACTGGACACCACGGTTTATGCAACTGTTACTATGTGTTTGTCAAAAATTTAACATAATTAGTTATTTTATTGTGAGTTCTTACAAAGCCTGATTTAGAAATAACAGTCCCCAAAGAATGAGAATTTTATTCATTTGCTTTAGGTCAAAAGGTGATCTTTATGAAACTAGAATTCAAAATCTTAATTCTTTTCTTAGAAAATTAAATGAGGCTAAAAATTTTTAATTACCTTTCCTCCCATGTATTTCCCTACATACAGGTTATTTTGTTTAAAAAATACTAAAATGCAGGGAAATTTTTAATTAAGTCTGTAACATTCTGTTTATTCCACTTGAGCGAACCTGAGAATTTTCAGATTCGTTAACATTATGGTTTTTTCTCATGGACTGTATTTGTGTGGGTCCAGCACACCTTTCCACAGTTAAAAAGATAACAGAACTATAGAAGCTGACACACAGACTTGGAATGATCCTTATCTCCCTTGCAGTAATATGATTCTGCTGTGTGACCAGGACTCTGGGAACCTTACCTCAAACCCACATATCAACAAGATACTGGATCTTGAATAACAAATTAGTGAAAAACAGAGAAAACACTCTCTTCAATAATAGAAAATCACTCCCACATAGAGGCTTGTCCTCTGTGAGCACAGTAGTCCCCGACGGGCAATGCTTTTTTAATTCTGAGCAAAGTTTTAGTGAACGTCTTCTTCCTGAAGTCATGGTCACTTCAGGGAGAGAGTTTATGATCTTCTCATGTTCTTCCAGACACCTCTTCTGCTTTGTCATCCAAGCCAACCCAGGGGAGCAAATGCTACTTAGAAATGGATGTGCTGACATCCAGGGCACCTCGAAATCTTCTGTTGCATTTCTTTCAGTTCAGGGAGTCTGTGTTCTCCTCTTCCCACTCTTCTGTGTCTCTTCTCTAACACTATTCCTTTTAATTTCCCTAGGAGTTGTGATTTAAGGGTGTGAAAACACAAGAAAAATGTACTTTGTACATGCAGAGTTTTTTTAGTATTTTACTGAGTTTTTCCATGCTCACCACAACCAAAGACCCAGAAATTGATGTGTGAAATGTGTGTGCAAGTCAAAGCAAGCCTAAACCCAAGTAGTGGGGCAAAACATGGTCCTCTGCAGATCCTACCTTAATAAGAAACAATTAATGTGGTCAAATTTCTGTATGAACAGCTTAGTTCCTCAATTAAATAACGCAATAAGTGAACTTTCTAAAGGAAAAGAGACTATGGAACAGAACAAAGCATTAAGACTTCTGTGACTGTTTCCAATTGATTGGATTCCAGTTTCTAAACACATGCCATATTATCTATGGCAATCTAGCAATTTGTTATCATAGTGTTAATATACATATGTTCTGATTCATAATCACTTTCATTAACACCTCGGGTTCCTAGGCATAATACCCTTAATCTAATTAAAATAATGCTAGATTTAGATGTGAGCTTCTAAAATCCAAGACTTGTGTATCAGGAGTATATTCTGTTTACAGACCACACATCTTTTCATGGTGTTATTTGGGCTGAAGTTCTAACAAGACAAACATTTTCCATGTTATCTTGTTTGCCTGAATCCCAGGAATAATCACAGTGTATTATAAAAGACAGCCACACAAAATAATATTTTTGATGTAGGATTCTAAGAAGGTATACATAAGTAGCTAACATGCAATGTCAAGGCAGCTAAAATATCAGATAAAAATATTTTTGTAGTCACATGCTTAGCCTTTGATATATGGTATCTGGAACTATTTCCAAGTTTTTTTTCTTACATAATTACTTCATTCCTCCACAGAGAGTTTTACTTACTACTCCTAATGGTAGATGGAATTTGTTCCTTTAAGATGGGTGGTAACTTTTAAACCTTTTTAAGAATCTACTTGAAATTATTCTATCAGGAACAGTTGGTGAAGGTTGATAAAAGAATGGCTGAAAAAACCAAATTTGTACCCTTGAACGCTTATTCTTGTGTCCCCTCCCTTGCTCTGTGACATGAATTTTACAGAGAATCTGTTCATTTTCACTGGGAATGCGAAGATGGAAAATATGGTTTCAGAAAATACTATTCCCAAAGGCAATATTGAAAAGCAATGTAAACCCAGTCACATCAGGACTCATGAAGTGAATCCCATACCTTACATACATAAGACGTCACAAGTCGGGAGTATATATGAGCACGAAGGGCTAGGCTGTCTGTAATGTCTGGTACATTTTTGAAATGTATTATATCTATTGCTCTAAAGGGAGACTTAGTGGAAGTAAGTAAAAATTCCATTTTTTTTTCACTTTATTTTTGACAGGGGCAGGGAGAGGAGATGAAAAAACGATGCAAAATTGGAAAAAAAAAAAAGTGATTATTTAAGAAGCTTTATCATACTTCAGACTTGTCATTCCCATTGTAGTGAAAATAAATGTGAAACATATGGCTTGGGTTAAGAGGTCACAGAAAAACAAATTTAAAGTCTTAAGGCCAGAGTATTCATGGCAAACTGCTTGTTGAGTCCTATAAGAATTAAGAGTCCTAGTGAAAGTCCAGAAACCCCAAAGGGGCAGATTGCTCGGGTCACAGAACTCAAGAGAGTGCGCTGACTGAGGCTTTCTCAAGGATGTTCCCGGTCCCAGGCCATCACCTGTATGTACTTGGGGAAAACATTTCTGTTGTTACCTGCAGGACCACTGGAATATTTGCGCTGGGGGGCCCTTCTTGGGAGTCAAATGGTTACAGTATTATTAAGGACAGCAAAAATAGCTTGGGAGAGTAGATGCTAGACTTGGCAGGCTGCGGCTGAGTTTGAATCTTTTTCTAATGGGACATCCTTCCAGGTTTTGAGCTGGGATGGGTGTGGGGAGCAGCATGGCCCAGTCTGCATCTTAAGATAATTTACTCTGGAGTAGAGGGTGGAAGTAATTGGAATAGGGTGGGTATAGAAGCTGAATGATCAGTTAGGAATCTGTTTTAATCAACCAAACCACAGATGTTAGTCCTTTGACTAGGAGTTGGGAAGAAGCAGAGAACTAAGCCTGCAAATACAGGCTTGGATGGGATGTAGTGGAAGAAAGGACAGGTAGATACAAAAACAGATCCTAGATTCTGGCTAGAGTTCCTGTGTGGATAGGAATGCCATTTACTGAGATGAGAGTGATGTTGAGCATAGGTATAAACATTAAAAATCAAGGAATAAGGAACATCCCTTGTGGTCCAGTGGTTAAGAGTTCAGCTTCCAATGCAGGGAATGAGGGTTTGATCCCTAGTTTGGGAGCTAAGATCCCACATGTCTCAGGGTCAGAAAATCAAAACATAAAACAGAAGCGATATTGTAGCAAATTCAATAGAGGGTTTAAAAATAGCCCACATCAAAAAAATCTTTAAAAGACAAATCAACGAGTATATTTGGATGCACAAATTGGAAATACCTATAGATATCAAAAGAAGAATAGCTATTACAAATATTTATCATGTGCTTCACTAAGTGCCAGGCAGAGTTTTAATTCATTTTAATAAACACAGGTATACTTTCAATAATGTTACTCCTATTATTATCCCCATTTTACAGATGAGAAGATTGAATAAAGTTAAAGCATTCTAATGTCACATAGCTAAGATGTGGCAAAGCTGTAATTCAAGCCTGTGTAGTCTAAATCCAAAATCCTTGTTTTTTAAAAATTTCATTTCTTCCACCTGACCATTATTATTGTGCTACGTTATTTAGATAAGTAAGCAATTATCCATATGACTTTAAAATTCAGAAGAGAAGGCTGATATAAAGCTGCAGTTCATGGGCTCACAAAGAGTTGGACACAACTTAGCAACTGAACAACAACAACAAATTATAAGAATAGTTTCAGGGGAGCAAAGACAGCAATAATGCATTTGAGAGGGAGAAAAAGATGATGTAAACAAATAGGAGAAAACAGCACATGTTGATGATTCAAGTTTGCCTCTGGAGGCCAAAAGAAACAAGTTTCCCTGAAAGGACCTTGGAGTCAGGGACATTCTTTTGCTTTAAAGCTACTGGCATTTCCTTCTCCAGGGGATCTTCCTGACCCAGGGATTGAACCCAGGTCTCCTGCATTGCAGGCAGACGCTTTACCCTCTGAGCCACCAGGGAAGCCCCACTCTTGCCTGGAAAATCTCATGGACAGAGAAGGCTGGTAGATTACAGTGCATGGGATCGCAAAGAGTTGGACACGATTGAGCAACTTCACTTAACTTACTGGCATTTGCTTTAAAGATGGGTCATATTTTGTGTATGAATGAGACTCATTTAGAATTGATGAGGCTTAAGATCCAGAAGAGAAAGACTAATTGAAGGAGAAAACTCCTCCAAACAGCATGCAAGACAGTGGTAGGATTGAGGGTTTACTGGTAAAATTCAAATCTAATTGGTTTTGTTTTTTATTAAATGATAAATGAGGCAAATTCATTAATTGAGAAACTGGAATAAAAAGAGATGGAATGAGAGGAGAATAGTATACTACAGCTCGGTGTTGATCCCATATATTCTCTTTAGGGACGTGACTTAATTCTCTGAAACGATCGGATTTGGCGCTGTAACCACAGACACACAAGAGCACAGGCGCACACACACAACACACAGTGTCACAGAATCTGAGGATGGTGGTGGTGTCAACTGTGTAAAGAATGGTAGCAAAGTCCAGGAAAGAATTTTTTAAAGACCATCACATTGTCCTTTAAGAAAAAAATAAAATAACCTTTTAAACAATGCAACCCTGGATAATCAGGTTTTTCCTGCAGTTTCTGAGTACAACATCTTTGGCTGAAAAATGAAAAGAAGTCCTTCGTACCATACAGGCCTATCTTTTACTTTTCTTTTCCTAAATATTTATTTCCAGTGGAATTAGGATACAGCAGAATGGGGGCATCAACTCCCCAGGGATTCTTGCAGACGCCTTGCCTCAACTCATTAGTATCTTTCAAAAATAATTGTGTCACACAATGATCATTTTCTTCTTTTATTCTCTAAAAAGATGCATTTAACTATCCTGAGATATTATTTGCCAAGTTCTACTGACTTATGCATCATCCATCACTACACTAAAAATTATAAAAGGTGGATCGTAGTCTCATGATCTTCCCACCTCCTGTGTGTCAAATTTAATTGTCTTCTATAGGTCACTAGGGCCTCTTGTCCTTTTATATAAGCTCACCTGTGTGCAGAGAAGCACAGCTTGGTCATTTTCTTGGGAAATCGTAATGTTCAGTTTAATGACTGCTTGGTGTGAGAGTGTGTGTGTGTTTCATGGGAAAAGATAGTTTTATTCTAATTGGTACTTCAAACAGCAATGTCATGATAATCAAATTTGAAAAGTACACTTGGAGTTTATTATCTGGTTTTAGAAGACAGCAAGCAAATAGCAAATCAGTTCTAACACTAGAGAAATAGCTTAGAGAGAAACAGCTTAGAACAATACATGTTCAAATATTAACATTTCTTCATTAATGTATTCTTTATTTGTTCAAGTATCTTTTGGATACTCAGCAACACTTGTATTTTGTTGAATAAGTTTTATAATTTTTATCCATTCATTAAATAATGTAGTTTCTATAAATTCTTCTCAAATATAAAATGAAAGAATAAATGTCTTGATAATCTTGTTTCCTTCTTACTAGAATTTTTCTTCTCCTTGAAAAATTGCCAGTGACTCAAGGTTGATTCGTAAGTCTCTACCTAGAGATTAAGTTAATTCTGTTGTTAGAGCTCTGCAGGGTTTAACCACCAGTCTCTCTAGATCTCTGCCTATTGACTTCCCTTAGATTCTTCCCAACTCCAGAGAAGTTAGTTTAAGAGTCAACCTGCCTCATGAGCGATTTACCTTTCCTGTATCCACTTCTCAGAATAGACTTCTTTTTAATTCATTTCACTCACCCACCCACCGCCCCCACAACTAACTGCCCCATGATTGTTTTTCAGATCTCCACCACTTCCTGATTACCCTTTCTTACTACTTACATTACTTGTGACCACCATGTTAACTGACATTTTTCTTTATTGTTTTATAATTCTTTTGAATGGAAAATAGCCCTACTAAGTAGTGCTGTTTGGCACAATACTCCCTAACTGCTTCCTTACTGATTCAATGTAAAGACAGGAAATGCTCCAATTTCTTCACTGCATGACCCTTCCCCAAAAGTGTATGGATTCTTTCCTGACACCAAATATTTGCTTGGCCAGTTTTGTGCTTTCTGTGATAGGTTATGAAATGACAGCCTGGGGCACAAGATAGAAAGCTTTTCCAAACTATTCTCCTGGTAAAATGCCAAACAGGACTAGGGCGATAGTCCTTTAAAATAATATAACACTGTGCTATTTAGGCAACAGTATTAATGCTACACAGAGAAGGTAACTGGATGTGAGTGTCGATAAACACCCTGGAACAAACGTCAAACTTATATTTAGGAATAGAATTTTCAAATATATATCCATATTATTTTTGCTTCTAAAAGGTGGAATTAATTATTTGAATTATCATGACTAAGAGGAGAATAATCACAAAGAGAGAGTAAGATGTTTCTTAAATGAGTCTCCTTTAACTCCTCTTAGTAAAATTAAGAAAAATTATTTCATATTTGCAATGTAACAGAGTACATCTGGATTGGCAAATGCTAAGTAATCAAGATTAAAAATCTGACATACAAAATAGGCTGGTTCGACTCCTCAATTAATGACTATAGATATCATATGTGGCTGACTATTGGAAGTATTAACACATGACATGAGATCCACTTAACTGAAATGAAATCTCGGGCCTTGTTTATCATGATAACAGAAGTTAAAGGGATTTATTACGCTGTGCGGATTCAGAAATTTTTAAAAGAATACAAGTTACAAGTTCAGTCACTCAGTCGTGTCTGACTCTTTACGATCCCATGGACCACAGCACACCAGGCCTCCCTGTCCATCACCAACTCCCAGAGTTTACTCAAACTCATGTCCATTGACTCGGTGATGCCATCCAACTATCTCATCCTCTGTTGTCCCCTTCTCCTCCCCAGCCTTCAATCTTTCCCAGCATTAGGGTCTTTTCCAATGTGTCAGTTCTTCGCATCAGGTGGCCAAAGTATGGGAGTTTCAGCTTCAACGTGAGTACTACCAATGAACACCCAGGACCGATTTCCTTTAGGATGGACTGGTTGGATCTCCTTGCAGTCCAAGGGACTCTCAAGAGTCTTCTCCAACACCGCAGTTCAAAAGCATCAATTCTTCAGTGCTCAGCTTTCTTTATAGTCCAACTCTCACATCCATACATGACTACTGGAAAAACCATAGCCTTGACTATTATTCTTTAAAAGAATAAAGAGTTTAAAGAAATATTCTGGGAATGCTGAATTGCAGCTAACTTTAAATACACACACACACACACACACACACACATATATACACATATATATATGACTTCCCAGGTGGCGTTAGTGGTAAGGAATCTGCCTGCCAATGTAGGAGAATTGGGTTCAAACCCTAGGTTGAGAGGATCCCTCAGAGAAAGAAATAGCAATCCACTCCAATATTCTTGCCTGGAGAACTCCATGGACAGAGGAGCCTAGCAGGCTATATAATTCATGGGGTTGCAAACAGTTGGACACAACTGAGCATACACACATTCTTATAGATAGTTATGTGCATATAGATATGCACAAAGATGGATAATTTTTAGAATTAAAAATATTTAAATACTTAAAAAGTGCCTGGTATATGATCTAGGGATGAACAGAGACTTATTTCATTTTCTTTTCCTTCCTTCCCTCCCTCTCTCTCTCCATGAACTTTCATGTAATGAAGTTCCTGATAAGTCTTGTGTATCTTACATTTTCAGTAGGGATTTCCCCAAAGATAACCAAAATTCCAACAGTTTTCATTGCATGGAAATAAATTTTATTCTGTGGTAGGAACAATTGAAAAATAATTCTGAAGAGTAGTTTTTTATGGAAATGCATCATATTTTCTGTATCTACTTCCATTACCCTCCTGAATTCTGGCATCACTCTGTTTAACTCTGTTAAAACTTAAACTTAGTTAGCCTGTTTTATCTACTCATTCATGAAATGAAATCATCCCATCATGATTTCCATCATGTAGAAAATAGGATGTTTCAACCATTCGGTCTATATAGATCTTTTCCCCCAAAAGATCAACTGCTAAATTAGCACTGTATTTTGGTAAGTTTATTTAGAATACCTATCCATTTCTACAAAAGTTGAGAAACAAAATGTAAATTTATAATCTAATATTTGCTTTTAAAAACTTATATAAGCAGATTACTATTAACTGTCTATCCAAAAAGCCTGATTTGAAAGTGCTGTTTGTTGTTTGTTAAACTGTGTTCAACACTTTTGTTACCACATAGACTGTAGCCCACAGGCTCCTCTATCCATGGGATTTCCCAGGCAAGAATACTGAAATGGATTGCCATTTCCTTCTCCAGAGGATCTTCCCAACCTAGGAATTGAACCTGTGTCCCCTGCATTGCAGGCAGATTCTTTACTGCTGAGCCATCTGTGAAGCCCTGATTTGAAAGTACTTCTGTGTTTTCTCAAAGTACTTGGATGTGTTGTGACATATTGATTTTCTGAAATGCCCTTTAAAAGACCAATATGAAAAAGAATGAAGCATTGAATAGCTAGTTTTCAGATTAAAAAAAATAAAAAAATCTTAGCTTATGAATTAGGGGAAAAAAATTTCTTTTTCTGAGTCTGAACTTTGTTCTGAATTTCTACAACAGATACTCTTATGTGTTATGACTCAAAGTAAATGTTTGTCTCTCTCATAAGCTTTTTTGGCAAATATCCAACGTTTGATTCCATATTAATTCAGAGAAGGAATTGTGTGCATGTGTTGAAGGCGGGGCGGGTGGGGGGTGTTATTTGTTTCCCGTAGCCCCAGCTAGTAAAGATCATGAAATTTTGAAATTATTTTGTTTGACAAACATCCAACATGGTACATATGTTAAGGAAAAGTAGAGTTTGATTTCATATATTTTTAAAAAAATGAATAGTAGTGTTAAATCTAAGTCTTCCCAGGCATTAACTTTGTTTAAACATTTCAAAATAATTGTTTTTGATGTCAATAAATAAGAAAAACCAAACACTGATGTTGTGGGTGGATATCTCTATCCATCTTTCTTTGTTAAACTTCCAGATGCTACTACAATAAAAATATTCATTTGCCAAAGGGGACTATAGTAGTAAGTACACAAAGACATTAGTCTTTGGTGAGAAAGAAGCAAGCAAGCATGGAATTGACTACTTTGTAGGTGAAAAGGGATAAAACATCCTTTTTTTTCTGTGTAAGTATTCCAAAGGCAAATTTTAAATGATGATTATTTTCTAGGAGGATCTGGGAGTCTTTGCTCCTGTATTTTGTCTTCTTAAACCATATTTCACAACATCATATTTTAAAACCTAGAATTATAGTGGGATTTTGGTGGTTCAGATGGTAAAGAGTCTGCCTACAATATGAGAGACCCAAATTTGATCCCTGAGTTGGGAAGATCCCCTGGAGAAGGGAATGGCAACCCACACCAGTACTCTTGCCTGGAGAATTCCATGGACAGAGGATCCTAGCAGGCTACAGTCCATAGGGTTGCAAAGAATCAGACATGACTGAGCAACTTTGACTTCACTTAGAGTCTAAGTTTACTTATTTTTGTTTCGAACCCTCTATTCTAACACATTTATTAGGCATATGATAAGATAGATCAAACATAATAAGTTTCATTAATACTCTTCATTAATAATTAAGCTGTAATGAAATTGAATATGTAAATAAGTAAGAATTACAAAATCAATTTGCCTTTAACATTTAAAAACTGACTGAGTTTTGCAAAACTTAGTACATAGCAGATTCCTTAATTTAGGCAATGCATTCTCATTTGATATATGTTGAAGGATCCATTCTCCGATATGATCCATGAACTGACATCGGTGATGAATACAAGCAGCTATGAGTTGTGCAGTCTTTGTGTGTGTTGGTGTTGAAGAGGGTGGTTGCAAACTGGAACTGAGTCATGAATAAATAGTGTGTGATTTATGTAATGCAACCTACTGAAACTAAGGGACATTTTTGGTCCATATTCCCAAACCATGCTGCTGTGGTAACTTTGGTTTACCATAATTTTAACAAAATCATAAACAAGGAAACATTGTACTAAGTTGTTTTACATCACTGTTCAATGAACAATTTAACCCAATTCTATTATTTTCAGAAGATGCTTATTTGACTTCCTGGCTAATAACCAGTGAGGCTTTTGCAGACACACAAATGTTTTAAGTCACAGAAGGAATTTGAAAAACAAGGAAAAGGGAACAAAGACAATAAATGTGTTCACAGGAAGGGATTTTAATTCAAATTTAGAGATACAGTTTCATACAACTGTGAGACATACAAGTAGAGATTTCAGGACAAGAAATTGGGTACGTGGGAGTGAGGCCCAGGGAGTGTTGGTGTGGTCAGGATGTAGGCCTGGGGATGTGCATAAGATCAGCCATGGAGAATGTGGATTGAGAAGAGAGATGACTCTAGAAGAGTGCCCAGTATTTTAATCAGTATTTTAACCAAGGAGCCAGAGAATGGTTCAAAAGGCGAGAGGAGAGCAGGAGAGGTGATGTCATAGAAGTGAAGCAAGTAAATATTTCGGGAACAAAAATGGTCTGTTATGGTACATGCTTTCGTAACACGCTTTAGTCCAAATTAATTGTACTTGGATCTGGAATGAATGTTTTTCAAGCTGGACTATAAGCTTTGTGAAGAAGTGAACCAGGTATGTTTGATCCAGGGATATATTTTCAGTGCTATGAATGTGTCTGGTACATAGATGAGCTTAATAAATGTCTCTGAATAAATAAATTAGTACATGTGTACATAAATGTATGAATGGTGGATGACTGGTTGTGGAACTGGTGGGTGGTGATGCGGATGTGTCTATAGGGTATGAAACATGAATTCCTATGTGAGTGGGCAAGAGAAGTTTTATTGACATGTGCCGCATAAACAAATGGCCTAGGGAATCCCCTGGCCTGGTGTTCCCATGGCTGGGCCTCAGTGCTTTCACTGTAGTGAAAGCCGGGGCCCAGGTTGGGGAACTGAGATCCCACAGGCTATGTGCACAGCCAAAAAAAAAGCAACCCACAAATGGTCAAATGGTCTGCAGGATTGCCATATACTCTGTGTAAATAATGAATCAGTGTGTTTTCATCATTTATGTGTTGGGGATATTAATTTTAGAAAATTGAGCATGTTTCCTCTCATCTAATGGTGGCCTATATGGATGTTTTATAATATGACAAAATGGTTAAATTATACCTGAAATGGCACACCAAAGTGTGAGACTTAATTCTTATTTAGTGTGGGGGAGCTATGCTATCAGTTAATAAGAGGAACCTAGGAATACATGTGTAGGATAGCTTGTAAAATGTTGACAACTAGATGATGGCATTCCAACTTGCTAAGAAGTCCTTGAGGTATACAAGCTGTTTTACAGATATGAAGAAAGGAGTGTATAGAGATGAGGTGACATTCAAAGGGCACTGAACTGCTGTGGCAGAAAGGAAACATTTTCACCATTACTTCCTGCTCCCAAATGCAATGTTCATACCACCATATTATACCATCCCTTAATAAATTGAAATAAAGAATTTTTTTCAACATGTCTATATGACTATATACTAGACCAGTAATATGCAATTTAAAATACTCTATTTTTATAGTGAATAAAAAAAATTAAACTTGCTTAGAATAAAATGAACAGAAATATACATTAATCCTTATCTGACATAATGGCAGCTCTTATTTACCCATAGATGTGTAGTAATTTGTTATTTATACATAGGATAGTGCACCTGTATTATATCTTTCCTTGCCATTTCCAGCTTCGAAAGACCACACACATTCCCTGGCTTTTGGCCTCCTTCCTCTTGGAAAGCCAGCAACACAGCCACCCTCTGACCTGCTTCTGTTGTCACATCTTTTACGGCATCTTTTTTTCTTCCGCCTCTTCATTCCATTTATAAGGACCAGTGAGATTACACTGGATCCATCCAGAAAATCCAGGATAATCTCCCCATATCAAGGCCCTTAACTTAATCACATCTACAAAATCCTTTTTGTCACGAGGTAACATTCTCTCAGATTCTAGGGATTAGGATATAGACATCTTTACGGAGCCATTATTCTGCATGCCACCCCATCTGATGCATTTTATGCTTTTAATTTTCATCTCTAGGTGACTGACTTGGGTCTCATCAATGTCTCCTGGCTCTACCTCAATACCCGCAGTGTTTCATCTCCCTTCTTAAGCATACGGAATATAGTTATAATAAACATTTTATGTCTTTGCTTCTTATCACCTGTATCATTTCGAGTTCTGTTTCTATTGATTATTTTTTTCTCCCTCCTCTCTGTGGGCCATATTTTCCTGCTTCCTTGAATTCCTAGTAATTTTATGTCGGTCACAGAATTTGTGGATTTTATCTTGTTTGATGCTAGATATTTTTGTATTTTTCTTTATTTTTGTAATTATTAAGCTTTGTTCTGGGAAAAAATAAGTCACTTGGAAACAGTTTGAACCCTTTGAGGCTTTTTTTGAACCATTTTTAGGTATGTCAGTGAAGACTTATTCTATAGCTAAATTTATCTCCTCTACTGAGGCTAAACCCAACTGAGTACTATAAGCAGCATCCTTTGCATTTTCACTGTAGATGATTGAAGGCAAATACATCTGTTTTTTGGTGGGAAGACTCCTCCCAAGCTTGCACTGATCTGTGCTGAGCTGGTGACTTCAGGGAGACCCGCTACAGATCTCAAGGGTTCGTTCTCTTGCTGCATGGTTCACTCTTCCAGGAAGGCCTTCAGGATTCTTCCTCCCTGCACTGTGTCCTGGAAACTCACCAGAGAGTCCTCTGATGCAATCTTCAGGCTCACTTTGTTTCCCCTCTATTTAGAAATTACTGGCCTGTGCTGCCTGCTATCCAGTATACAAAACACCATTTTCCATATATTTTGTCTTTTTTTTTTTTTAATTTTCAGTTCCTTCCAGGCTGATGGATAACTTCAATCTCAGTTACTCAGTTTTAGCTGGAAGTAGAAGTCCTTCTGTCTTTTCATTCCAAAAGAAGAGTCATTTAAAAGACTTATGACAAACCACATCTTGGGAACCCTCTCAAGAAAGGACACATACATAGAGATAGGTATGTGTGTATTCACTGTTTAGTAGGTCTTCGCTGGTGGCTCAGTGGTAAACATCTGTCTGCAATGCAGGACACACAGATTCGATTCCTGGATTGGGAAGATCCCCTGGGGGAGGAAATGGCAACCCACTCCAGTATTCTTGCCTGGGAATCACATGGACAAAGGAGGGACTTACGGTCCATGTGGTTGCAAAGAGTCGGACACGACTGAGTAACTAAACAACAATACTTTTTAGTGTCTTAGGAGGATTTTATTCCTTCCGTAATATAAATCTAATAGATTCCCAAACTGGTACAGATTTTATTTTTTAAGGTAATAAATTCAACCCTAGCAAGAATGCTTGTCAAGAAGATATCATGGAAAGTAATGAGTGTAAAGGAAGTATTTATATTAGAAATATTTGGATACTGTTTCTTTAAAGGGAAGTGCTGCAGCTGATCTGGTTGGCACTGGGGACACAGGAGGGAGGGGCTGATGGGGTCCAGTGCCAGGGAGCTGGGCGTTAGGGCAGCTGCACGTTTTGTTTAAGCTGCCATGGCCTTGCCAGCTCACATGATCCTCTCACAAATCATGCAAATTTCAGGGCTTTTTGGATGCCACTTTGAATTCATGCAGGCAGTGCAAGAGAGAAAAACACTTGTGCATGCACGTGTACACACACACACAGCATTGTGAGGTTTGGCCAGGATTTTGTAGCTGCTAAGTCATGTGCGGAGGGCACGGCTGTTCTCACACCTCTGGGACTGATGATGGAAGGGAAGTGGACAGTTTGCATTTCTCCTGCCAAAGCAAAGCAGGATCAGGGAAATGTATGACTTAGACAACCAGCTGCTCCGCCCCACCGGAGGAACCTGGAGATCCTCTCCTTTGCAGTCTTTCCCTGACCATGGCAACACTCTTTGATTTTCCTGTTCTGAATGCCTTCAGCACCTAGAGTCCCACAGAACTTAGGACACACACAACTCTCTTGCTTTTGTTTTTGAATTGGTGTTTCCTTTTTTTTTTTTTAATGTTTCTTCTTTTAATTTAATTGATTGCTGTCTTTCTGGCTGCTCTGCATCTTTGTCATTGCACTTGGGCTCTCTCTAGTTGTGGAAAGCGGGGGCTCCCCTGCAGTTGCGGTGCCTGGGCTTCTTTTTGCAGTGGCTTCTCTTGTGGCAGAACACAGGCTCTAGGGAGTGCGGGCTTTGGCAGTTGTGGCTTCTGGAATCCAGAGCACAGGCTCAGTACTTGTGGTGCATGGACTTAGTTGCCCCATGGCATGCAGAATCTTCCTGGACCAGGGATTGAACCTGTGTCCCTGCATTGGCAGGAGGATTCTTAATTGCTGGACCACCAGGGAAGCCCTAGTGATTCCTTTTGAGAAATACTTTTTCTTCAGTCAAGTTGAGTGCTTCACGAGGACAGGATTTCCCATGATACACATATGATGCCACAGCATACTGACCTCCACCCTCCATAAAGCCAAAGTGTCTGCTGTGGCCCAACAGACTCACCCCGTTTTTCTAGAGGTTATCTGTGTATTTGGTAGTGATTCTTGCCTGGTATCCTCATCATAACAGGATGTTGGGGTCAAGGAGAAGGAAGTGAAAAGGAGCCACACAGAGGCCATCTCTAACAGCCTTTCCCTGATGCCAGGCCAAAAAGTCATCCCAATTCTGCCCTCCCTCTCCATTTGTTTTTGCCGCACGTACCTTAAAACAGATGGAGTGTTTTATAGCCATGGGGGGAAACAATGCAAGTAGTGACAGACTTTATTTTTCTGGGTTCCAAAATCACTGCAGATGGTGACTGTGCCATGAAATTAAAAGATGATTGCTCCTTGGAAGAAAAGCTATGACCAACCTAGACAGCATATTGAAAAGCAGAGATGTTACTTTGCCAACAAAGGTCCATCTAGTCAAAGCTATGGGTTTTCCGGTAGTCATGTACAGATGTGAGAGTTGGACCATAAAGAAAGCTGAGCCCCAAAGAATTGATGCTTTTGAACTGTGGTGTTGGAGGAGACTTTTGAGAGTCTCTTGGACTGCAAGGAGATCCAACCAGTCCATCCTAAAGGAGATCAGTCCTGAATATTCATAGGAAGGTCTGATGCTGACACTGAAACTCCCATAATGTGGCCACCTGATGCGAACTGACTCATTGGAAAAGACCCTGATGCTGGGAAAGATTGAGGGCAGGAGGAGAAGGGGGTGACAGAGGATAAGATGGTTGGATGGCATCACAACTCAATGGACATGAGTTTGAGTAAGCTCCAGGAGATGGTGACAGATAGGGAAGCCTGGTGTGCTGTGGTCCATGGCGCTGGCAAGAGTCAGACACTACTGAGTGACTGAACTGAACTGAGCAGAGAGTTGTTAGGTGAGCTTTTGGCCCACTTTACTGTGATGTGTGCATTTCTAGCAAAAAGTCAAAAGAGATCCAACTGAGAAAGGATCAGTATAAAACCATGCAATTTCATAGTTAATTCTGAATCTACACAATCAATGAATGTTCTAAAATAAATGAAAGCAAATTTATTTAATTGAGGACAATCCAGGGAAACATTTGGAAAGTTACACTGTTTCTCAAATTTGGAAAGAGCATAAAAATTGCATAAGGCATAAAATAAAATATAGAGGGGAGTTGTTTAAGGGGTATAAAGTTTCAGTTAAGCAAGATGAATAAGTTCTGGAGGTTTTACAACAGATCTTAACTACCTATAGTTAAGAATGCTGTTCTCTGGGCTTGAATATTTGTTAAGGCATTTCCCTGGCGGTCCAGTGGTTGAGACTTTACCTCTCAATGGAGGGGGTACATGTTCCATCTCTGGATGGACAGCCAAGATCTCACATGCCTCGGGGCCAAAAAAAAAAAAAAAACATGAAACAGAAGCAATATTGTAATAAATTCAATAAAGACTTTAAAAAATTATTAATATGGTAGATCTCTTTTTAAGTGTTCTTATTACACACATTTGGAACCAGTCTGTTGTTCCATGTCCAGTTCTTACTGTTGCTTCCTGATCTGCATACAGGTTTCTCAAGAAGCAGGTCAGGTGGTCTGGTATTCCCATCTCTTTCAGAATTTTCCACAGTTTATTGTGATCCACACAGTCAAAGGCTTGGGCATAGTCAATAAAGCAGAAATAAATGTTTTTCTGGAACTCTCTTGCTTTTTTGATGATTCAGCGGATGTTGGCAGTTTGATCTCTGGTTCCTCTGCCTTTTCAAAAACCAGCTTGAACATCTGGAAGTTCATGGTTCAGGTATTGCTGAAGGCTGCCTTAGAGAATTTTGAGCATTACTTCACTAGCGTGTGAAATGAGTGCAACTGTGCGGTAGTTTGAGCATTCTTTGGCATTGCCTTTCTTTGGGATTGGAATGAAAACTGACCTTTTCCAGTCCTGTGGCCACTGCTGAGTTTTCCAAATTTGCTGGCATATTGAGTGCAGCACTTTCACAACATCATCTTTCAGGATTTGCAATAGCTCAACTGGAATTCCATCACCTGCACTAGCTTTGTTTGTAGTGATGCTTTCTAAGGCACACTTGACTTCACATTCCAGGATGTCTGGCTTTAGGTGAGTGATCACACCATTATGATTATCTTAGTCATGAAGGTCTTTTTTGTACAGTTTTTCTGTGTATTCTTGCCACCTCTTCTTAACATCTGCTTCTGTTAGGTCATACAATTTCTGTCCTTTATCAAGCCCATCTTTGCATTAAATGTCCCCTTGGTATCTCTAATTCTCTTGAAGAGATCTCTAGTCTTTCCCATTCTGTTGTTTTCATCTATTTCTTTGCATTGATCGCTGAGGAAGGCTTTCTTATCTCTTCTTGCTATTCTTTGGAACTCTTCATTCAGATGCTTATATCTTTCCTTTTCTCCTTTGCTTTTTGCTTCTCTTCTTTTCACAGCTATTTGTAAGGCCTCCTCAGACAGCCATTTTGCTTTTTTGCATTTCTTTTCCATGGGGATAGTCTTGAACCTTGTCTCCTGTACAATGTCATGAACCACATTCCATAGTTCATCAGGCACTCTATCTATCAGATCTAGTCCCTTAAATCTATTTCTCACTTCTACTGTATAATCATAAGGGATTGGATTTAGGTCATACCTGAATGGTCTAGTGGTTTTCCCTACTTTCTTCAATTTCAGTCTGAATTTGGCTATAAGGAGTTCATGATCTGAGCCACAGTCAGCTCCTGGTCTTGTTTTTGCTGACTGTATAGAGCTTCTCCATCTTTGGTTGCAAACAATACAATCAATCTGATTTCGGTGTTGACCATCTGGTGATGTCCATGTGTAGAGTCTTCTCTTGTGTTGTTGGAAGAGGGTGTTTGCTATGACCAGTGCATCCTCTTGGCAAAGCTCTATTCACCTTTTCCCTGCTTCGTTCCGTATTCCAAGGCCAAATTTGCCTGCAACTCCAGGTGTTTCTTAACTTCCTACCTTTGCATTCCAGTCCCCCATAATGAAAAGGACATCTTTTTTGGGTGTTAGTTCTAAAAGGGCTTGTAGGTCTTCATAGAACCATTCAACTTCAGCTTCTTCAGCGTTACTGGTTGGGGCATAGACTTGGATTGCTGTGATATTGAATGGTTTGCCTTGGAAACGAGAGATCATTCTGTCAATTTTGAGATTGCATCCAAATACTGCATTTCGGACTCTTTTGTTGACCATGATGGCTACTCCATTTCTTCTAAGGCATTCCACCTGCAGTAGTAGATATAATGGTTATCCGAGTACATCAAGGCTGTATATTGTCACCCTGCTTATTTAACTTATATGCAGGGTACATCATGAGAAATGCTGGACTGGAAGAAGCACAAGCTGGAATCAAGACTGCGGGAGAAATATCAATAACCTCAGATATGCAGATGATACCACCCTTATGGCAGAAAGTGAAGAGGAACTCAAAAGCCTCTTGATGAAAGTGAAAGAGGAGAGTGAAAACGTTGGCTTAAAGCTTAACATTCAGAAAACCAAGATCATGGCATCTGGTCCCATAACTTCATGGGATATATATGGGGAAACAGTGGAAACAGTGAAAGACTTTATTTTTTTGGGCTCCAAAATCACTGCAGATGGTGACTGCAGCCATGAAATAAAAAGATGCTTACTCCTTGGAAGAAAAGTTATGACTAACCTAGATAGTATATTTAAAAGCAGAGACATTATTTTGCCAACAAAGGTCCATCTAGTCAAGGCTATGGTTTTTCCGGTGGTCATATATGGATATGAGAGTGGACTGTGAAGAAATCTGAGTGCTGAAGAATTGATGCTTTTGAACTGTGGTGTTGGAGAAGACTCTTGAGAGTCCCATGGACTGGAAGGAGATCCAACCAGTCCATTCTAAAGGAGATCAGTCCTGGGTGTTCTTTGGAAGGAATGATGCTAAAGCTGAAACTCCAGTACTTTGGCCACGTCATGCAAAGAGTTGACTCATTGGAAAGGACTCTGATGCTGGGGAGGATAGGGGGCAGGAGGAGAATGGGATGACAGAGGATGAGATGGCTGGATGGCATCACTGACTCTATGGAGGTGAGTCTGAGTGAACTCCGGGAGTTGGTGATGGACAGGGAAGCCTGGCATGCTGCCATTCATGGGGTCACGAGGAGTCAGACACGACTGAGCGACTGAACTGAACTGAACTGATTACACACATACACACACCACAAATTGGCATAAGAAAACTGAAAGTGTTGGATATAACTCTTACCTTCATTGTTGTTATGGTTTCATGGATGATGTCCTAACTCATGAAATTAGTCCAATTATATACATTAAATATGCACAGTTTATATATTAATTTTACCTCAATAAAATTGCTATATATAATGCATAAAATTTATAACATTTGATAAATTCAGTTTCAGAACTTAAGGAATGACTTTCCAAAATACAATTATTATAATAATAATGAAAAATGATAATAATTAAAAGCCATAATTGCTCTGGATTTCACAGAGTATTTCTTTTTTCTCTTATCTGTGTTTTGTTTTTAGATGTATAAATAAGAAGTGGTTGAGAGCAAAGGGAAGTCCAAAAACACAGAATAATAAAAAGATGATGGCAAATTTTGTTGTTAAGTTTTCATCATTTTTAATTCCATTGTAATGACAGGGAAGGAGTTGTCTGTCTGTTTGTGAGTCTGTTAGAGAGACTCATGTGTGGCAGGAACTGAAGAGATCCAGTTACTTTCAAAATTTACCCTAGTCCTGGTTGAGGCTGAAGCATAGGTATTCAACAATCAACAAAACCAAAGGTTATCCAACATTTTCCACATATACATGTGCACATGTGCAGACTCAGTCACTTCAGTCATGTCTAAGTCTTTGCGATCCATGGACTGAAGCTGCTCCCCACCTCCCAGGCTCCTCTGTCTATGGGTTTCTCCAGGCAAGAATACTGGAGTGGGTTTCCATGCCCTCCTCTTGGGGGGATCTTCCCAACCCAAGGATCGAACTCACATCTCCTGAGTCTCCTGTATTGCAGGCAAATATTTTACTGCTGAGCTACTAGGGAAGCCCTTCCCCACATATGCTGCTAAGTCGCTTCAGTCGTGTCCGACTCTGTGCGACCCCATAGACGGAAGCCCACCAAGCTCCCCCGTCCCTGGGATTCTCCAGGCAAGAACAATGGAGTGGGTTGCCATTTCCTTCTCCATCCCCACATATACTACATATATATGCTGAAATCAACTTTTATTCAGCCTACCAGCAATTCCATCCAATGCTCAAAATTCTCCAAGCCAGGCTTCAGCAATATGCGAACCGTGAACTTCCAGACATTCAAGCTGGTTTTAGAAAAGGCAGAGGAACCAGAGATCAAATTGCCAACATCTGCTTGATCATCAAAAAAGCAAGAGAGTTCCAGAAAAACATCTATTTCTGCTTTATTGACTATGCCAAAGCCTTTGACTGTGTGGATCACAATAAACTGTGGAAAATTCTGAAAGAGATGGGAATACCAGACCACCTGATCTGCCTCTTAAGAAACCTGTATGCAGGTCAGGAAGCAACAGTTAGAACTGGACATGGAACAACAGACTGGTTCCAAATAGGAAAAGGAGTATGTCAAGGCTGTATATTGTCACCCTGCTTATTTAACTTATATGCAGAGTACATCATGAGAAACGCTGGACTGGAAGAAACACAAGCTGGAATCAAGATTGCCGGGAGAAATATCAATAACCTCAGATATGCAGATGACACCACCCTTATGGCAGAAAGTGAAGAGGAACTCAAAAGCCTCTTGATGAAAGTGAAAGAGGAGAGTGAAAACGTTGGCTTAAAGCTCAACATTCAGAAAACGAAGATCATGGCATCCGGTCCCATTACTTCATGGGATATAGATGGGGAAACAGTGGAAACAGTGTCAGACTTTATTTTTCTGGGCTCTAAAATCACTGCAGATGGTGACTGCAGCCATGAAATTAAAAGATGCTTACTCCTTGGAAGGAAAGTTATGACCAACCTAGATAGCATATTCAAAAGCAGAGACATTACTTTGCCAACAAAGGTCCATCTAGTCAAGGCTATGGTTTTTCCTGTGGTCATGTATGGATGTGAGAGTTGGACTGTGAAGAAGGCTGAGCGCCGAAGAATTGATGCTTTTGAACTGTGGTGTTGGAGAAGACTCTTGAGCGTCCCTTGGACTGCAAGGAGATCCAACCAGTCCATTCTGAAGGAGATCAGCCCTGGGATTTCTTTGGACGGAATGATGCTGAAGCTGAAACTCCAGTACTTTGGCCACCTCATGCGAAGAGTTGACTCATTGGGAAAGACTCTGATGCTGGGAGGGATTGGGGGCAAGAGGAGAAGGGGATGACAGAGGATGAGATGGCTGGATGGCATCACTGACTCGATGGATGTGAGTCTGGATGAACTCCGGGAGTTGGTGATGGACAGGGAAGCCTGGCGTGCTGCGATTCATGGGGTCGCAAAATGTCGGACACGACTGAGTGACTGATCTGATCTGATAGTGTAAAATACCTGCTTACATGTACCCATCAGAGTGACTGCAACTCATCTGAAGGCAAAAAGTGCACACTGTCATTTCATAAAATCATTTACCCAATTGTTTATTTTGTCTCATAAAAAAAAAAAAAAACACTAAGGAATCAGTAATTTATAAGTAGCTCTTCCAAGTTTCTTGGAATGGATCCATGCTGCTTTTCATTTTAAAATGTACTTTCAACTGTTCTTTGTAACTTTGATCTCTGCTTTGAATTTTACAACAAAGGGAAGCAATCTTTTGGGTTAATTTCTAATTGTGATAAGAACATGTGATATGGGTTAGTTATAGGCACAGTGTTGTACAGCAGATATCTAGATGTTGTAACAGAAACTTCATACCCATTAAACATCATCTCCCCACTTCTAACCATCAGCCCCTGGCAAACACCATTCTGCTCTGTTTCTATGAGTTTGACTATTTTAGCTTCCTCTTATAACAGGAATCATGCAGGAATTGTCCTTCTGTGAATTATTTCACTTGGCATAATATCCCCCTGGCTCATTTATGCTGTTGTATTTGACAGGATTTCCTTCTTTTGGTCAAATAGTATTCTATTGTATATATGTGTCACATTTTCTTTGTCTATTCATCCATTATATGACCGTGAATGTGGTTTCCATCTCTTGGCTCTTGTGAATAATGCTGCTTTGAACTTGGGAGTGCACACACCTCGGAGATTCTGATTTCAGTTCTTTTGCAGATATATCCAGAAGTGGATTGCTAGATGTAAGCAGCATTTTGTTTTGGAAAGAATTCCCTGTGTTTTTCTGAAAAATCCCAGTTGGTTCGCTGGAGAAGTCACAATGATTTGCTAAATTCATTTTAATTAACAGTTTTATATAGGTAGTTGGTGAAATATCAAGAAATCCAATACTGTAAGTAGACTTAGCTGATATTACTTTAATAATTTTTTCCATAATTCATTGCTCTATTTCATATTTGTATTTTTTTCCTTTTATATCTATTTGTACCTAAGTATCAGACTCACAATTTAACAGCATGGTAAATATTGTGTTCTACAAGGTACTTCAGTATTGTTCATTGTTTGCTTTAATGCTGTTATTATAGACAGAACCATTTACCTCAGTTTTTCTGACCTTAAAATTACACTAAGACTCTGATCCTTTTATTTCCATAAGCAATACAGTACACCATGATGGTAACAAAGAACAATATATTTAAGAAATATGAGCAATAACTCAAAAGAGACACTAGAAACATTAACTGAGGTAAACCATAATTTGCTTTCAGCATGTTGCTGCTAAGTTGCTTCAGTCGTGTCTGACTCTGTGCGACCCTATAGAATGGCAGCCCACCAGGCTCCCCTGTCCCTGGGATGGTCCAGGCAAGAACACTGGAGTGGGTTGCCATTTCCTTCTCCAATGCGTGAAAGTGAAAAGTGAAAGTGAAAAGTGAAAGTGAAGTAGCTCAGTCATGTCCGACTCTTTGCGACCCCATGGACTGCAGCCCACCAGGATCCTCCGTCCATGGGATTTTCCAGGCAAGAGTACTGGAGTGGGGTGCCATTGCCTTCTCCATTACAGCATGTTACTGAACTAAACAAGTCAGCTTCTTAGCTTATGAGTAACTTTCAAATGTATGAATTATCAGGAGGTTTTTTCCTTCAGGATGACAGATCAAACACACTTCTGGAGCTTGACTCACACCTGAGATCCCATTATAAGGGTAGTAATGGAATAAAGGAGGTGTAGACAATAACTTAAAAAATTCTGTCGCATTCTTAGATCAATATAAGAAGATATACATGCATGCGTGCATGAATATGCACACAAACACACACCACACAAACCAAATGAGTAAGTGAAAGAGAATGGGATGCTGTGAAAAAGGAGCACATAGAAATGTAAAGTAAAATTTCCAACTAAAGGCTTCAGAAATAGATTTAGAAGATAAATGCAAGAACATTAGAATATGAGAGTCTGAAGATGCAGGATAAAGGTAGAAAACTTAGGTGGGATATCCAGAACACCCAACATGACAGGACTAGGATTTCTAGGAAGAGAGTAGGAGAAATGGACAGGGAAAAAAATATCAGTGAAATAATACATATTACTCAAAGCAGAAAAGAAACTTGAGAGTGTGAACCATAAGGACTGAATACTAACTCAGATGAATTGAACAGAGACATAGCGTCTTGCCACGAGCCAACAGGTAGACCATCGAGAAGGGCAATAGCATATAGTGACACATCAGAATATATTACACAGGCGGATGAGAAATAATCCTGTTTTTAAAAAAGGATGTATACCACATATAGCAAATATGTGACACACATCCTGGTCAGTTATAGTATACAAGATGCTTCAAAACGGTAATTTACGTAAGTATCTGTGATCATTCTCCTTTCATTGAAAATACTCACCTTTACTTAAAATAGTCATTAATAGTTTACATAAAACTTTAAATATATAGAGATGTAAGCATGACAAATCAATTTTTTCTGATCATTTCATGTTATTCACATTAGAGTTTTCAAGCACACACATGTTATTAAAAGTAGCAAAAGTTTCTTTATCTGTATATATTATATATATATAAAAGTGTACATGCATATATATAAAATATACATGGAGGAGGAAATGGCAACCTACTCCAGTGTTCTTGCCTGGGAAATCCCATGGACAGAGGACAGAGGACCCCGGTGGGCTATATCGTCCATGGGGTCACAAGAGTAGGACGTGACTTAGTGACTAAACCACTACATAATATACATATACTTTTACAGGTGGAAAAATTGAGTTTAATTGTTTTCAAAGTGGATTCTGAAACTCAATCTCTTCATCTGTAAAGTGGGCAGAATAGTGAACCTATCTCATATGGTGACTTTTAGAAACAATTACACTTAAACATACAAAGCGATTGGAACAGTGCTTCGCAGAGAGGAACTGCTCAGTGAGAATTAGGTACTATTGTTAGAACAATGAAAAGCAGGCCAATGTATCTCAATTATAGAGAAATTGGTGGTAATGGAAAATAAAGCGTGTAGATTAATACAAGTAGAATGCAGGGATCTTGTAGGACACAATGATTTTACCTTTCAATGTTAAGCCCTTTTGTACTATTTAATTTTTAAACATATTCATGTATAGGAAAAAATTGCTTTCTTGAAAAATTGCTTCCATTTATGTGTTTATTCTAGATCTCTTAAGCCTGTACATTATAAGCATTGAGTAAACATTTGTGGGTGAGTCAATTATGAGGGACTAATCTGTTGAATCATAATTATCTATCTCACTCTCACCACTGACTTTGAAAATACATTTCTACTATACTTTGATAGCCTGGGTTAGCAAACATTCTACACTACAATAACTTAATTATTTCCTTCCTACTTCAACAATCAGAATGCTGTATGGAGATAATAAAAATATTATCAGTTCATTTCAGCCAACATGATGTTTTTTTGTTTCAGAAATTGAAATACCCACCATTTTCCTATATCTCTTAGGAATCTTTTTGAGAAAGAAGTACATTACATGACTGAAAATTTGGTCATCCTTCAGTTCAGTTCAGTTCAGTCGCTCAGTCGTGTCCAACTCTTTGCGACCCCATGAATCACATCACGCCAGGCCTCCCTGTCCATCACCAACTCCCGGAGTTCACTCAGACTCACTTCCATAGAGTCAGTGATGCCATCCAGCCATCTCATCCTCTGTCGTCCCCTTCTCCTCCTGCCCCCAATCCCTCCCAGCATCAGAGTCTTTTCCAATGAGTCAACTCTTCGCATGATGTGGCCAAAGAACTGGAGTTTCAGCTTGAGCATCATTCCTTCCAAAGAAATCCCAGGGCTGATCTCCTTCAGAATGGACAGGTTGGATCTCCTTGCAGCCCAAGGGTCATCCTTGAGTTCTGCCAAATCCTGCCACTAGCTTTCTGGTTTATCATTATGTCACTCACTAGTTTTTGCACATGATTTATGAATAAAGATGATGACTCTTCTGATTGCTTACTAAAGGAATATAAAGAAAGTTTCCAACAGGCCTTTGAAGGAAGGGTTGAGCTGAAATCCTGTCTTTATCATTTACTGAATAAATCCAAAACAAATTCTCTTCCTTTTAATAGGAGGTAGATATAGAAAGGAGTAAAAAAAAAAAAAAAAAAAAACCTCTAAAAATGTGTGGGACTTAAATGAAATAAGCATTTGTGAGCAAAGTGGAAGAGTTAGTCACTCAGTCATGTCTGACTATTTGTGACCCTGTGGACTGCAGCCTGCCAGGCTCCCCTGTCCATGGGATTCTCCAGACAAGAATACTGGAGTAGGTGGCCACGCCCTTCTCCAGGAGACTTTCCCAAACCAGAGATTGAATCTGGATCTCCTGCATTGCAATTCCTTACCATCTGAGCCACCAGGGAAGTCCAAATTAGAAACTGCTGCTGCTGCTGTGTCGCTTTAGTCGTGTCCGACTCTGTGCGACCCCATAGACGGCAGCCAACCAGGCTTCCCGTCCCTGGGATTCTCCAGGCAAGAACACTGCAGTGGGTTGCCATTTCCTTCTCCAATGCATAAAAGTGAAAGTGAAAGTGAAGTCGCTCAGTTGTGTCCGACTCTAGCGACCCCATGGACTGCAGCCTACCAGGCTCCTCCATCCATGCGATTTTCTAGGCAAAAGTACTGGAGTGGGGTGCCATTGCCTTCTCAAGTCAATACTACATGGAAAACAGCATTTAGCCCAGATGTAAAAGGAACATGGCCAGTTATTATTCTGCTTAGAGAAAATATGGTAGTGAAATCTGAAATTTAAAAAGTCACAATAATTATCATGCTACAGCAAACCCAGAGCATGTTATCTGTCATCTAATTGGTGGTGATGAATAATATAGATTAGTGAGACTGAAATTTTTAGTTTTCATAAATATGATTTAGTGTCATATTTTGCTTACTAAAAATTAGTCTTTTGGAGAAAACCAGAGATGACATTCGAAGAGTTTTAGGAAAAAAATATTAAGTATGAAGTAAACATGCGTTGACCTAACATTATTGGTCTTTGCATTATCAAGAAAACTTGGAAAGGACAGGTTCAGAAAAATATGATGTTTTTAATTGTTATGATGTACATTTGTGTTACTTTAATGAAATGTATCTTTAATAATAGCATTTTGGGCTACTATTTTTATAGATAAAATGAGTCCAATATATTAATCAAAATATATTCTAAGGGCCTTGTCTCAAAGAGTTTTGATGGATACAATGAGGAAAAACCCATTTTTCTTACAGAAAATAAAATAAAATAAAATCACACTTCGCTACCTGTGCTCCCACCAAAAAAGGAAAATGCATTACTGTATTTAACCTGTATCTCAGATTATGCTCCTGAATGATACTCAGAATTTGCAGCAACATAATATCAAATCAAACTTTAACTATTTACAGTTTCTTTTCCCCTTGAAATCACAATAACAACTCTTTTCCTGGGGGTAGGAGAGAGAGGTTATGCTGTAAAAGCTATCTGAAAATGAGCATTTTATTTATCCTATTTTTATTGAACCTAGGAAAGGTTGGGAGTGTTGAAAACTATTCAGGACCTTATGCCATCTGTCCTTATTTCATATGTTCCCTCATATGGGCTGGAACAAAGGAGTGGGCTGGATGGAATTAAAGAATGTGTATACACACACACACACACACACACACACACACACACACACACATATATATATATATATAAAAGGAAAGTAGTGATCAAACGCTACTGATAAGGGAAGCCAGTGTGCTGCTGGGTGATGTGTGTATTCAACTCCAGGCTGACTCCTCTTATGCTAATACAGCCAATTTCCTCTTTTATTTCATTTCTGGAGCCTGAATCTGCGATCTCTGATAAGGTTCCCAAGGATACCGCCTTCACTCACACAGGAGGAGGGGGAAGGGGGAGTGGGTGATGGAGATGTGTAACTCGGAGAGAGCACTAGTGGATGAATAATTTAAAGCTCCGCCCGGAGATTTGAGGCAAAATGCAGAGATAAGACACACCACAGGGTCTTCTCTGTTTATTCAGAGCTTCATCTTCCAATGACAGCTGACCTCCAAGGTCAAGGGTATGATGGGAAATAGAACCAACAGTGGGAAAAGGTACCACACATCCCAGAAGAAAGTAGTGATTTACTTTGTGTCAATGAAAAATTGATCTTTTTATTTAACTACATTTTTGTTGCTCTTCATCAATAGAAAATCTGTGATGGAACAAACTTTTCATAAACCACAATATATTCCTATTTCCCATGATATCAAGACCCTCCCACAAGCTCTTTCTCAGCAGCTTCAGCTTGATATGTTTTAGTACTCAGGTTCACAAAGAAATTTTTGACATCAAAATTAACTTTGATTGAGCACAGAAAGTATATGTGACTCAGGACCTCAAGTGACAAACACAGCATCTGGATTCAAAACATCTTTAGTCTCTCTTAACGCAAATGATCTGTTTCCTTAGCTCCCTACCTTTTAAAATTTGTACAATTAAAGGGTTCACTTTTCCCCCTCATTACATTTTTTTGGAGCCTTACATAATCTCCTTTGTGGCAAAACAACATTACATACATTGAATCTAATCAAATCTTTGTGTTTTTACTAGTTTGCTGCCTAAATCCCTGAATCTAATAACTCTTTGCAGTTCAGAAAATTTGAAGCCATTTGTCCCGGCTGGGACCATGTTGTTAGTTTAGGATCTTACAAATTCTGACAGTAAGACACAGACCTAGGCAAAGTCCGTGCCCCATTATCAAAACCGTCTGCCCAGTTGCTCCTATTTGTTTCAATAGAACATGACCATGACCTCTGCGGAGGGAGAGGCAATGTCAGATGTTTCTCAGGGCTGGTTTACATTTCCCTCATCATCTTAAACTGCTGTTTCTGCTTTCCCCTGTTTGAATGTTACCCATGTTTTCATTCCTGAGGAATCATACCTTTTATCTTTTTTAGATAAACATGAAAATATACCAAGGTCACCGCTGGGTGAGAGAGAGGCAAGATGTGCGTGACTGCCACCCAGTCTCATGCAGGTTTTTTTTTTTTTTTTCTCCCTTCCTTGACAAACAATCCTGGAGGGTTCCAGGCAAGGGTGATTCAGAAGCTGGCCACATCTAGTGCCCGCACAGGCTGTGCTTCCGAGTGCCCCATTAGCGTGGAGCCAGCCTGCTCGGGCTTTAGCACACACTTGGCCCTGTCTCCTTTTTCCTTCTTTCCCCCCTCCCTGCTACATTCTTGCTTCCTAGGTGCACTTTATGCATTTTTGCCAAGGCTTAAAAGAAAACTATCCCTATTATTTTTGGTCTGGCCTTTGTTTTTTTTCTTTTCCTTCTCCTCCTCCGTCTTCTCCTTCTTCTTCTTTTTCCCCCCGAGTTAAAGAAAGAACAATGGGAGAGGGAGCACACAAGCTGAAAAACAAGTTAAACTGAAACAGGAAGTCTCCGATGAGACTGCTGTAAACAAAACTAAAATATCAACTGTTCGGTAGTGAGGGAATGTAGGTCTTCAAGTCAGCCTTGTTGCCATCTTCTTTCACTGACTTGGAAATCAGATATACAATTTAATTTTGACATTGAGCACAATTAACAAAAGAACAGGTATCACTTTGATTAACCCCTAGTGAGAACAGCAGGTCAGTTCTTCACTCTCTGCTCCTTTCATAGACATTGGGGCACATCAGTTTTTAGTTTCAAAGAATTTCACTTTACTGTTTCCATTTGCAACAAACCAAGGAGAAAAATGCTCATTTTGCCAGATAACGTCGACTAAACTATGTTTCTAAAATGTAGAGTGCAGTTTTGCACACAGTAGGCTAAATCTCATGTGGGCCCCATGACACATAATTTTCATTTTATTCTAAAAAGTGATTTGGTTTGTTAAATTATTGGCTTTTTAGGGATTTGTTTCTATTCCTTTTCTTCCATTTTATCATTGTATATAATTTCTCTTAATTTTATCTTTAAAGTATGAGCGCTTAAATATGGAAACTCAATTTTTTAACTAAAAGTGACATTCAAATTGACATTAAGTAGATCAAGAGGACATCAAGAGGATATCAATTAAATATAAAAAACAACTTTGGAAACATAAGTAGACTGAACTATATAAAAAAACATCATCTTCAACTGAGAGATCTTTCTTCCCATGTCAGTGTTTAGAAAACAGGCTTCCTGTTTAATAAAATAATCAGGAATTAGTCCATATTCATTAATGTATTTTATTGATGATCATAACAAATGAGATTGGGGTAGACAGTAAAGATATTCTAGTACAAACTTTTTAAGAGAAATTAATGGCAAAGTCAGGACCGAAAGCTCTACTTCCAGCTCTCCCAGTGGTTTCTCCACTGCATTCACAAATTATCTTTGTTAATATGATTAAATATACAGTTGCCAGCTATCATGCCATAGACCTGAAAAGGGCCAGAATTCACTTATGTTCCTAGACCCTCAAAATCCCAGAGCCTCTGGTTATTCTCTTCCAGAAACAACTGTCCTAATAAAAGCTCGACTTTGTGAGAAGCTTAGCCAAATAACGCTGTACACACACATGGAGAGCTTAGATAAACTATCAAAACATTAAGCCTTTACATTTTTTAAACTTTGTTAGTTCAAAAAGAATGTATAACAATAAAAATTAATTTTACTGATGATTGTGAGTACACTCACATAGGAACAGACAGATGAGAAGAAAATGGAAATTATCTCATAGAACTTATGAATAAACCTGTATTTACCTATGCTGCTGCTACTGCTGCTAGGTCGCTTCAGTCGTGTCCGACTCTGTGTGACCCCATAGATGGAAGCCCACCAGGCTCCCCCATGCCTGGGATTCTCCAGGCAAGAACACTGGAGTGGGTTGCCATTTCCTTCTCCAATTTACCTATAGGGACTTTTAAATTTTAAAATAGTTAAACAAAAAATAAAGGAAAGTACAATGAAATTAAAATGGCAAGAGATACTATTGTTATAGAAAATGCATTGAAACTACTTTAGAATCGATGAACTAAATTTAAAAACTATGTTAATTAGAAGTCTAGATACTTAGAGAATATTTGGTTTAATTCCTTCATTTTTTAATCTGAAGTCCATGTTGCTCTGAGAAGTTAAATGACTCTCCCAGGTCAGCACAGCTAGTTTGCAGGCGAGTTGGTAATGAACTCATGTCTTCTCCCTGTAATGGCTTTTCAACATTCAGCTAGTCTGATCATCTATGATGCCTCAGATCATCAGAATCTCTCATTTCTAGCCCCAAACCAATGACCCTAAAGTACTAAACTACATAACTTTCAGTTTTAACAGAAATATTATTCCTACGATTTAGGATTCCAAAGCCTCTGAATTTATCTAAGTCTATGTCTTTTTTAAATTCAAAAATTTAAATTAAATTTGGATATATCAACTTAAAAAACACCCATCAAAATAAAGCAAATACATACAATAAGCATCTAGTCTGTATTCTCCTTTGGTGTGTGATTGTTGATTCTTTCACATCACTGTGTACGGCTGAGTTCTGACTGCCCACTTAACATGTCTTAGATTTGGGTTCAAACTTACTTAGGGCCATCATTTACTGCAGAGAAGATTCTTGAGCATCTAGCTAGCATTATTTGTGGGTTTCTTAAGGCAGGGACATTTTTACATGATGTGATTCTGCAAAGCACTTTTACCTCACCTGTGGGAATGTTGGCTGTAGGGTGTTCAGTCATTAAATTAAAGGGACCACATTCCCCTTGGCTGTTTCCTGTGGAAATGACTCTGGCTTTGTCTGTGCCATACCCTGTCCTGCTTCCCCAAGGTGAATTAATCCATATGTAAAACCAAATCTGTGGGGTGGTTCCTCTCTTATCTCTACTATTTGCATTTTGTTTCAGACTTGGGAAATTGGTTTGATCTAAGTTTAACTTTCAAGGTCACTATATATATATTTATTTATTTATTTATGTATAGCTCACAACATTGTTAAAACATCACCATGTGCAGATTTGAAAATATCCTGTAGTTCATTATGGTTATTAATACACTTTGATAATTGGCAGATAACTTTTGGCAAATTAAAAAAAAAGCCTTTGCAATTTCATTCTTTGTGTGCCTTAACCTTCATCTTATTCTTACATTTACTTAAACACATATCATATAACACATATATATGATATGTGTTAGTTAAAATATTAATTACAGAGGTCAGTGAATCTAGAAAAGAATGTATGGTGTTTTAAGTTTTGTGTTTTTTTGGCATATGCTTACTTAGGTGAACTCTTCTACTTATAACCTAGTTCTTTCTCTCTCCATAGAAAGAAAAAAATCACACTGTCACTTAAACATTTTTCTGGCAGATGTGATTAGCTTCCTCCTTTAGCTAATACTTGCGTGATATACATTGTAAAAAGAGAAATTAGCAGATGTTCAATAATTTTATTACCTAAAATCCTCAAAATAATGATACTTCTCTAAGCATAAAATGCACATTATCTTTTTCAGAATTAATTTTGTAAGTTAAATCAAGCTAGTAACTAAAG
This sequence comes from Bos indicus, assembly GCF_029378745.1. NCBI lineage: Eukaryota > Metazoa > Chordata > Mammalia > Artiodactyla > Bovidae > Bos > Bos indicus. The sequence continues at coordinate 14,589,722 of NC_091772.1, forward strand.
CTGTACTTCACTCTCTATGAGTAGACATTTCCAAACTTTTTTTTTCATGTTTTAAAAGACATGATTTGGGGAAATGTTTTTAATCAACTTAAAAAAAAAATAAAAAGCAAGTATGTTTTAGCCACTTTCGATTCAATGGTATGAAATTTTGTCTCTTTCATTTAGTTATGGGTGAGTCAAAAAGGCAGCACCTAAACATATCTGAACTATAACTTCAGTAGGATTTAATTCTCTTCATTGTAATAATTCTAAGGTTGGTAATTGCATGGCTCTTCCTATTCTTTCAGGAGAAAATGTGTTAGTGCTGGTTGAGGTTTACAACTTGGGCTTGTATTGATGTGAGGTCTTGTCAATACTTAGTTGAAAATTAATAACCCCTGTGTCTATTCTGTGTATATTACAGAGATGTATGAGACATCTGTGTAAACCCATGTTTCATATTCACCCACCTACCCAAACATTCACCTGTATTTCAGACTCACAGTTGGTTGTCTTAGGGTTTATACAATGAAGATTCACAAAAATTAGGTGATGCGGTGATCTGTGGTGGAGGTTGAAATGTCTTATAAATGTTAGTTTGCTTGTTAACTATGACAAACACTTAAAAATGTTGGAAAACTGGTTTTAAATTTATCACATGGTATTTATTGAGTATAAATTAAATAATACTGGTTTTAGAGTATTTTAAGTGTATTTTCAAATCCCTGAATGAGAGAAACTATCAGATATTTTATAAGGTGGTATCTTGGTTTTGGACAAAAAAAGTGTTTAGATGTTGCTAATGAGTCAGACACGACTGGGGCACTGAACTGAACCGAACTGAAACTTAAAGTTTCACTTAGTAACTGAACTGAACTGAACTAAACTGAAACTTATTAAGGTTTTCATGGGAAATAGCTATAAAGGGGGTTATTTCTGAAACAGTAAATACTACTTTGGACATATATTTAGAAAACAGAAACTGCTGTATTTTGAAAAATTATAGATGATTTCATATTAAAACTGTTCTAACAAAATAAACCTGTTTTGATAAGATCTTTCAAATCTTTGTATTTACCTGTCTACTTAGGTCTTACAACATTTAAATTTATTAAGAATAGAACAAAAACGATAATCCTGTTAGGTTTTTATGAATAAAGAAACTAAGATTGAAATGATATAGCAGACAATTAGAAATCGTTTTCATATCAAAATACTGAAAGGGAATTTTTGATGGTTATAATAAAATGGGACGTATTGACAGATCATTTTTCATCATTTTTCTCTTTTAAAAATAACCATTCATGAGAAATAAAGGAAAGTAACACATAAGATATTGTATATGCTATATAAGAATATAGCACACTGTGTGACCTAGCTTATCTTGAGCTTGTGTAAGTAGATATTCACTATAGCAATACAACTTTATTTAACACGTCTCATTTGGAAAAGCCTTACATGTTAAAGTATATAATTAGGCAAATAATTAGAAGAAGTGAAAGGAGCAAAAGATAAGCAAATTAAAAACCAAACATTTAAAATATCGGGTGTGAGTACCTAATTCAGAGTTTGTTTAACAGTTATTTATCAGAAGATTCTGAACCAATATAAAGGACATAAAGTGCTAGATATTAAAAAAGAACATTAATAATAAGAAATGTTGGCCGATATTACTTTCATCCTTTTTTTCTGTACCAGTGATTTTTTTTTTTTACACACCCCAGTGCCTTATTGAGTCGGTGTCATATCCTGTGTAACTGCATGATCCATTTTTTTTCATTTGGTTCCACGGGATGAAGACTGACATTCTGATTTCACAGAGAAGATACGGATTCATAACAAAGGGCTTAAAATTAGGGTGTTTCTTCCCCATATCAGTTTTGCAATTACAGATGACACTCAGTTTTCAGAACAAAATTATCTGTAGTTTAATTTGATTCTGTAACACGTGTAGAGGTTGAAATTTAGGTTCACTGATAAAGTAACTTCATGTGGATGAAACTTCAAAGATGAAGAGACAGATAAAATGCCTGGGTGCTATCAATACAGAGCAGGTACAAATGACTTAGATCTCAGGATGGAATCTCGAAAGGGACAAGGCACTATCCTCAAATCTCTTCCTTGGGATCACACTCCCTTTAGTTAATGTGACGGTGGACACATTTTCTTGCTTATCTAGTAATATATTTTTATTTGTTCAGAACAAATTTGAATGATATCACCTAGTAGTAATGGTGAAGCTCATCTTTCTCTGCTATTGATTATGAAAAGATAGTAGAAGAATGTAGAGAAAGCAGGGTGGGATTTGAGAGACTCAAAAACTATATCCAAATTGAATAGCCAACCTCTGACCTTCAGGTGGGTCAAGGAAGGATGAAGTGGACCATGTACTTAAGTCTGAAGACTCCCCTAGATCCTGGGCATAGAAGGTATCCCCACAAAATCACCAGAGGCCTGGGGAATTGAAAAATTGAAGGTGGGCGGAAGCATCAGGAGAATCATCAAATTAGCCATTCCTTTCTTAATCTTTCTGTCTAGATCTGACCTTTAGGACTCTTGGAAATTCTAGCTCATCTCTATGAATACACTAAATTCAACTGTTAGAAGAAAAGCAATACTCTGAAAACCATAATGAATCTTCATTTGGTTACCATGTTTTGGTGCTGTTTTTTCTGCCTCCTAAAATCACCTTACATTTTCAGGACACCATAGAGCACTGAGAAGTGATCATGGGTATGATGATCTCGTTATCATAATTTCACAAAATCCTTGTAAAACATAGAAAAGTGTTTATAATTATTCCTGCTTATGCATTGGAAGAAGATAAGCAAAGGAGACTTAGAGAATCACCGAATTTCTCACAAGGTTTTCTGACACTGATCCAAAGCCTTTTCAATAAGTCTATCCTGTTTCTCTAAAAGTAAGCATTTCTCTTCCTTGACCATGTGTTCTTCTCTTTCTCTGTTTTCTGTCTTGGAGATCTCACCTCTTACAAACTCAGTTCTGCCTTTCAGTGCAACTCATTTGGTGGTCAATAGTAAGATATTTTCATCAATACAATCAATTATTTAACTGGTAAATGTGCTGTGCATAAAATAAGTATGGTCAAGCAAGTATGAATTATATAACATATCTTCTGTGCTTTGCAAACTGGATTCTTAAACACTAGTGGACAATGCTGCTCTGCTAAATGGTCATCATAAAACAAGGGCAGTCTTTAAGAGGTTTAGTTGGAAATGTCCACTAAACAGGATTTGTACCAGCAGAAGTTGTCACATTTGTCATACAGTCATGTATGTAGAGAGATGAGCTATACTTAGACTCCAAAGAGCATGAAGCTACATTTCACAGGGTAAACCAAGCTTAGGGTTGTTTAAAAAAGAAAAAAAAAGCTTTAAGACTGTAGGAAAATATGAATCTGTTCTTCAAAAAAGACATCCACAGTCAAATACATTTGTCAATGGGATTAAAGAAGAAAAGCAAAGGTGGATTTTCAGGCTTTGTAAAAATGCAACTCACCACTTAAAGAGGGATATGATTATTATTCAACCACCTGCATTAATGGCTTCCTGACTACCACTCCAACTGCCCTCGTTTAGGCCAGTTTTCATTTATTCACGTAAACACCCTTACCTTCCACATTTGCCTGTTTTTCTCTTGTTTTTTTTTCAGTAGTTCTTCACTGAAATTCAGCATAAAATCCACTTCTTCCAAGTGCCCTCTCTTTGATCGTAGGTAGCCCATAGCCGATAGCAAACTTTTTTTTCACTTTGCATTTCTATAGCACTGGTGCATATTATTTGCATCTTAACGTCGCAGTTGCCTAATTCTTCCACTAGGTATATAAAGCAAAGGTACGTCTTCTATCCCCTAAAATACTGTATGCTTCCCCAGAGATTCTAGTTATTTATTTTTATTCCTGAGGTCTTGGGTCAGTGTGGGGACTGGAGTAGACACATTAGAAATGATTGATGGATAAATGCATGTGCAAATCAACCACATAGGGAACAACTATATACAATAGTATTTGCATGGACAGAAAAGAATGTAAAGAATCGAGTTGGAGCAGTGAGTGTTGTTAATTATCTCGGCACTGGCTGGGTTGCATTAAGACAAGGAGGCTGGTGTGTGTTAGAATCTGGTAAGGGAGTATTTCCTAATTCAATCTACACATCAGCAAACAAGGAAGGAGACTCTGCGTAATTTGTGATGAAGTATTGAAAGGGACGTTGCTGGATGTCTGAAGATATGGAAATCCTGGTCTATGAACTCACAAACTCTGGTTTGCTAAAAAGAATTAGCATTGTGGATAAAGGGATGTAGAAGGGACAATCCTTCCATGTGTATCTGGAAAGCGAAGTACACAAACTTAACACAACTTTCAGTCCGATAAAGGAGTTTGCTGCTTTCTCTTTTTGTGAATTCCTTTGAAATTGAGAGACAATTGTAAATTACTTTTAGTTCAACCAATTAACCAAAGCATACTTTTGTTATCAAAGAAAAGCATAAAGGTTAAAAGAACAACAGCAAAAAAGACTTAGGTGTAAAAGTCTTTTGCGTTTGCCACAAGAAAGGAAATAAAGCTTGTAGTTAATGTCGCTCAGTTTCAGTATTATCATGAAGGATTCATTTGTCAGTATTCCTGTGTTAGGTCTTCTACTGAGTAAATTGTGAAGACGTGACCCTTATTACTATTAGTTTATAATTAAAGCATGATGCTAAAAAGCCTATGGCAAATTTACAAAGTTCAACAGTGAAGAGATATAATAAGTAAAATGCTTACGTGAGTGAGCATTCTAAGAAATGATGACTGATGCAGGGAGAACAGAATTTGTATTTTCAGTTGGTGAGGTCAAGTGGAAATCGCTACCTGTCTCCCCATGAATAAAGGGAAGTTTCATTTGTGATTTGGCACCTCCTCCTGCCAGATCTCTAAGTAACTCCACATGAAGTCTGGAAAATAACACCCTTTAAAGAAGCTCAGAGATCTCGGTGGTATGTCATGGTCATCATGAAGACTGGTACAGGGAACAAAGGGGAAATTTCTCTAAACTCATCATGGGAAAAGGCTTTCTGTAGCCTGATTGCTCTTGAAAAACTCAGAGTTTAATAATTGGTCACTGGACATACAGTGAAGGAATCTCTCAAGATTTTGCAACTCCTGAAGCAGTTTCTCAAGATGATGCAGTTATATCCGTCTTATTTCAGAGATGTGCGATTGGATCTTTCTCCACCCTGTGTCGTCTCTCCCTGTCCTGCACCCTCGTCCCTTGCTGATGGGGGGGTAGCTAATATCTCAATATTTCAAGGTCCAAGTACTTAAAATCAGAACAAATTCATTCGTGAGTAAAGTTTAACATCTACTGTCTTGATAGTCAAGCTCACCATGTATTTTGGTCACTGCATACTGAAGAAGGAAACGGCAACCCACTCTAGTATTTTTGCCTGGAAAATTCCATGGACACAGGAGCCTGGTGGGCTACAGTTTATGGGGTTACAAAGAGTCGAACTTGACTGTGCACACACACACACACACATACTGACACACTAGTTAACTTTATTAGCTGGAATAAATTTCATGTCAATACAGATATATAACAGATTTGTCGTTCAGTCGCTCTGTCATGTCCGACTCTTTGTGACACCATGGACTGTAGCCCACCACATTCCTCTGTCCATGGGATTTCCCAGGCAAGAATACTGGAGTGGGTTGCCATTTTCTCCTCCAGGGGAACTTCCCAACCCAGGGATTGAACCTGTGTTTCCCACATCTCCTGCATTGGCAGGCAGATTCTTTACTGCTGAGCCATCAGGGAAGCCCCATATAACAGATTAGTCCAATGTTAATTTGATATATGAAAGATTATTCCAGATTCCTTTTAATTGGGAAAACAAATATGAGAAAATTCATTTTTGAACTATTAGTCAAGAAACATCAAAGGAAAAAAATTCCGCACTGGAACTTAGTGGATAAAACGGTTTTAATTTCTCAAAGCCACACCAGTTACCCCCTTTCAGCTCACATGCAACATCCTCTTATTTTGGTCCAGATTTTGTAAGGAAATTAAAGTGCCATACTGGGAATAGGCCATATCTGGAGAAGTAGATGCAATGAATCCCTCCAGATAAAAAACAATTAAGGATATTAAATTGATTGAAGTAGATCAAAGAGAGTTAAAATAAAAGAGATAAAGAAAAACAGTATTCCCAAGGACTAATAATTTGGGAGTGAGTCATGATAGCTCTGGAAGGAGGAGAGTGGGTGGTATCATGATAAAGAGAATTTGACAAGGCCAAGTCTCCAGTAAATGTGCTGCAAATCTTTCCAAATTAGTTAGAAATCTAACCTTGATGTGGCTTCTTTCTCAGGATATCCCAAAGTAAATGAGTGCTATTACTCACAATCTCTCTCTCACGTAATTTTTAAGACAAAAGGAAGTCATGTGGAAAATTAGTGGAGGAAATGGGGCAAGAACCCGAAAGTGCCGAGTCCACACTGTATCTAAATGGAGAAAAACTTAGGAAACTTCTGTCGTTAGTTGCAGATACAGATTTTATTGCAAGTCCCAAGGCCATATAAAATTATCTCTCATTGGGATTTTTGGAGACTACTTGGCTACTATAAAGACTAGTCAACTATTGATCACCTATCTCAATTTCTAAGCTACCATTCACAGTCCATTAGTTGCTAATATTATTATTCTTTGTTAGGGGCTTACTCCTGGGTAATGACCCAATTACATAAACAAGTGGCTTTTGTCCACAGAAATGTGAGAAGGGATACAGCCTGAGAATCAAAACTGACCCCTTGTGTGGGATCCATGTGGACAAGTTGCTACTAAAAAGTGTCATGTTTCAGTCATCACTGTTCCCGATCAGGGTTCCCCACAGGCACCTCGTACGGCAGCCCCAAGGCTTGCTACATGTTCCAAGGAGTTCTGCCGTGTTACCCTGCTGGTGTTAAGGTTGGTAGGATTTGTGTGTTTCAGTGAAGCTCAGAGGGGAAATTTGGTCATTGGGTTTTGTGATCACATGCCTTGGTGGCAGGAAGAGGAGTTGCTACCCTACTATTTTGTAGAGCACATTTCTGTGACTGGTTAAAATATAGCAAGTTACTGGGAGAATTGTTTTCTCTCAGGTCTAAAAAATATAATTTAAGAGAAAAGTCTTGATAACTGTAGAGTTCATATTGTAAGTACTCAGATCTGCTGAAGAAAAAAAATTTTTTTGTATTGGAGGATGTTATATTGTCGATGTACAAATAGTGATAGAAATGCCTAGTAACTACTTAAAGGGAATTGTGTTCTCATCTCACCGTGAATTTTACCAGCTTTGCTCTAACAAGCAGCCTAGCCTCGCATCTGCTAGAACCACCAACATGCAATTATTTGCAAATATATTGTTTTTTTTTTTTTTCCCATATTCTTGTCTGGAAATTCTTCTGTGCTGGCACTTTAAATTTTACAGGCGTTACCCAATTTAACTCTTTCAAGATGAATATTTTCTCCAAATAATTTATGAAGAAATTTAAGAAGTTTTAGAATACCTGAAACTTTTTGCTTCTATTAGAAAATGTTACATTCTAAAATATTGCTGGAAAGTTGATGTTTCCTTAAAATAGGAAATTGGACTCTCCTTGTCAGCTTGTTAATGGAAAAGCTAGGATCCAAACCTAGATCTATCTATTGATATTTTATGATTAAGGTGAGCAAAGGATGGTGATGCAATAAGCAGTCATATCAGAAATGCCAGACTAAGTTACTCTTGAAAAGAATAAGTTCCCCTTGTAGTACTTTGAGATAACAAGGCAGGCTCTTACTTCTCTGTTCTCTACCTGTTCTCAGTCACACAGCTAGCCATGTGCGCTTTCTTCCTGCTCTGTTCTGCTCAGCACTTTTCTCCATCTTGAGAGGTGTTCATATTCTGATGTTCTCTTCTTTAGCCCTAGTGCCCTTTGACCTATTGACTACTGGAGATACCTGTGGATCCAGAGGCGAGATATTCTTTTGGTCAGTGCTGAAAATGAAATCTCTAAAGCCAACCTCCAGAGTTTGAAATTGCTGCAGACTTGGGCCCCTCATGCAAAGAGTTGACTCATTAGAAAAGACTCTGATGCTGGGAGGGATTGGGGGCAGGAGAAGGGGACGACAGAGGATGAGATGGCTGGATGGCATCACTGACTCGATGGACGTGAGTCTGAGTGAACTCCGGGAGTTGGTGATGGACAGGGAGGCCTGGCGTGCTGCGGTTCATGGGTTCCCAAAGAGTCGGACACGACTGAGAGACTGAACTGACTGGGCGCCTCATACATGACCTCCAGTACCTGGATTCTCACTAAGGCCCAAGGGCCAGTGATGGTTTATAATCTTTCTTGGTGATCAGTTTACACTTGATGCTTTTTTTTCGGGAGACTGATTTATCAAATCCATGGGGCTATTTGGCTCTATTCTTACATAAATTCAGTTCTGATTTAACTGATCCCTTTTCTAAAGTTTGATGCTTTAGCAAGAAAGCCTTAATATTTTTGTATCTCAGACCCCTAAGAGAGGATCTGAGACAGGAACTTGCTTCATAAATTGTGGTGACTAAATCAATCAATCAATTGATCAATCAATCAACCCTAAAAGAAATCAGCCATGAATATTCACTGAAAGGACTAATGCTGAAACTGAAGCTCCCACACTTTTGCCACCTGATGCGAAGAGCGGACTCATTGGAAAACACTCTGATGCTGGGAAAGACTTGAGGCAAAGGAGAAGGGGGTGGCAGAGAATGAGGCTGTTAGATAGTATCACCAACTCAATGGAGATGAATTTGGACAAATTTGGGGAGATAGTGAAGGACAGGGGAGCCCAGTGTGCTACAGTCCATAGGGTCACAGCCTGACACAGTTTAGTGACTGGACAACAACAAACAACAAATAAGTTTCCAAACTTTCAGGCCCCTGGACTACTCTGAATTCTTAAAGCCTTGCTCTTTAGAGTTGTTCAATTGTCTACTCCTATATTCTTCCCTGGTGGCTCAGACGGTAAAGCGTCTGCCTACAATGCGGGGCGTCTGCCTACAATGCGGGAGACCTGGGTTCGATCCCGGGGTCGGGAAGATCCCCTGGAGAAGGAAATGGCAACCCACTCCAGTATTCATGCCTGGAAAATCCCATGGATGGAGGAGCATGGTTGGCTACTGTCCATGGGGTCGCAAAGAGTTGGACACGACTGAGCGACTTCACCATTCACTATGTTCTTAGAAGGGGCTTCTCTGATAGCTCAGTTGGTAAAGAATCTGCCTGCAATACAGGAAACCCTGGTTCAATCCCTGGGTTGGGAAGATCTGCTGGAGAAGGGATAGGCTACCCACTCCAGTATTCTTGGGCTTCCCTTGTGGCTCATCTGGTAAAGAATCTGCCTGCAAAGAATCAGCTGGCTTTGCTCCCTGGGTTGGGAACTGGAGAAGGGAATGGCTAACCACTCCAGTATTCTGGCCTGGAGAACTCCATGGACTGTATAGTCCATGGGCTCACAAAGAGTCAGACACAACTGAGGGACTTCACTTTCTTTTCTCAGTTAGTACTCATGATATATGAATTATCACCTGCATTCTACAAAGAGGTTTCTGGAACCCTCCTAAAGTCACAAAACTAGTAAGCCTTCAGGCTATGATTTAAACCCAGGCTTCCCTGGTGACTCAGACAGTAAAGAATCTGCCTGCAATCCAGGAGACCTGGTTTCAATCCCTGGGTTGGGAAGTTCCCCTGGACAAGGGAATGACAACCCACTCCCAGTATTCTTGCATGAAGAATTTCATGGACACGGGAGCCTGGCAAGCTACAGTCCATGGGATCTCAAAGAGTCAGACATGACTGAGCGACTAACACTTTCACTTTTTCATTGAAATGATAAAATTACAAAGGTGACATTTTTACCCTAGTTTTTACTTTTTCAACTCTTTTCCCCTTTGCTGTGCCAAAGCATAGTACAACTCTAATTTCTTTCTAGTGGCTCTCCTTTTTTTAAAATTTCCATCTTACCGAAACCTAACTTCAGAGGATATGAAATCAGTTTTACATAGTCCGCGTGTTGAAAACACTCTATTCCATGTATATATTCAGATATTGAATTAATAAATAGAACACAGGATTTACAGTTGTAAGAGAACCTCCTATTGTTTCTAGGAAAATATCTCAGCATCAGTTCCAATATTTGTATGATGAGACTAGATGCATTTGCTCTGCCTGCCACATGCAGAGATTGCAAGATAAAAATAAAATCTCATATATGAAAGTGATATTTATTCCACAGGGCTATGGAACATCATGTATCCATTGGCTTCTTTGAAACTTAAGGATTAACTATGGTTTGAAAGGCTTTAACACTATTTATTGAACACCAGCTGTTAATGAATAGGTGAATCTCAAGTCAAAAGGAGTCTTTCCTGATACTTGGAATCAGGACAAGTATTGTTTGCTTCTCGCAGGTACACAGAAGCAGAACTGTTAATTAGCTAGAACACAATGTTTGCAGTGAGGACTGTGGCAGTTCTATGCCAGTGCCACGGCTCCCCCTGCCCCCCGCCTAGTCATGGTAAGGGTGAGCATAAGTGTGCATGTTGAGTGTGCTGTGTGTGGTCGAGAGTCCTCAGGATCAGCGTGTTAGTATTCTACCTCCGTCCCTGAGAAACCCAGGGAGAATACAGGTTGGCAGAGCCCTCTCTAACTGTTGGGAGGTTAAGAGCAATAAACAGCCTTTAGCAGGGGACCTTTAACAGGCGGTCTCCCAACACCAGTAAATTAAAAGTGATTTTCAGAACTATTTTTGAGGAGTCATCACTTTGGAGCTTCTGTACAGTTTTTAGATTCCTTAACTTCAAGATCCAGGAATATACAGACTATGTACTGGGTGTACTAAATCGACACCTTTTTTTTGGAATGGATATGTATGTCTGCAGTATGTTCTGCAGATGTAAAAGTTACAACTGCAGAAGATATTTATCTGCACAGTTATAGCCCTCTAAGTCTCCTATTACGACTATGGCTTTCCATCAACAACTTTCATTTATATGGGGAAATTTTTAGACGCTCAAGATAACCAAATCTGGATCAAAAATGAAAGGAAAAACATAAACACCACTCTTATCATAAAAAAGGATAAGGACAGCTACAAACAGTGCACAATCAGATTAGCAGTATTTTCTAGGCAATAAATGAAAATGCTTGTAAAGCAGTGGAAACTTAGGGCAGTCACTCTGCTGCCCACTCTCATTTCCCAGTCACGTTGATCCAGTGGAATTCCTCTCTCTCTTTTCCCTCGCCTGTCACATCTCCACATCTCTGTTGATTTTCCCACAGAGAAGCAAGAAGCAAGGCATCCACTGCTATCTGAAGGGGTCCTGGTAACACCTAACCCTTTTCCAGGCTTTCAAGTGTGTAGAGCTGATGTGTTCCCCATAGACCAGCAGAAGACAGCAGCTGTGAGAAAGCTGGAGTCAGGAAAGTCAGAGTCGGGAAGCTCTGATGACTCATGACATCAGCATGTGCTTGCCTAGATAATCCCAAAGAAGGAGAAAAGGGGCCCATAGGGTTATAAACTTGGTGTTGTATTCCCTGACCCCAGAATTCTCCCCTTCTCCACATTCAACTCTTCTTATTTTTATTTTTCTAATCATCACTACTAACCTTATTCCATAGCCATTTCAACGTGCTTGAAATTCTAAAATTTCTTTCATTCGTTTTTCTCTTTTAGACAAACTTGGGGGTACAGTCGCAATACACAAGCTGCTCTGATACCACTGTCTGCAAATTATAATATGACCTTTAAAATACCTTTTATTTAGAGTCAGGCTCTAGCCTGGGTTCTAGCTGACTCGCCAGGAAATGGCCTGTGTGCAGGTCCATCAGACAGAGCAAGAAAATCAGAACTGACATTTCCGAGGGTGATACTCCTAAACCAGGTGATACAGCCCTTTAGGGCAGGAGCTATGTCTCTTTAACCCAGGACAGAAAATATTTGATGTGCTTTGTAAACAAATAATTTAGATGATGGATGAGACGCACTGTTGGGAATTTGTGTCATTAGAAGATGGGGCCACAGCAGGACAAGATGTGAAGCTAAACTGTCATTGTTTCTCTTCTGGAAAAATACTGGCTCTCCTGCTGGCAATGAAGACAATGTCTTTCTGAATGAAAGTTACTTTATAGTGACTCTTCCTCTTTGTTATTATGATTACAATGATCATTTTTTATGCTCTTAGTCCTTTCATTCAGAGACATTTCTACAGGACCACAGCTGCCTTGTGATGTTTAGAAATTGAGCAGTATGATTGAGTTTAATCAAAAGATGAAAACTTTCCAGTTATTGAAACATTGCTAATCATCCCATAGTCTTGTTGCTTAAACACTTTTACCTGAAAATACCTGCAGACTGGTTTCCACTGCCTAGCTTGTTCCCTAATTAGCAGGATTCTCCTGCAGGCAAACACCTGCATAATCTTACCTGCTGGCCCAGGCAGGTGAGCGTAGAGAAGCCAACATGTACTCTGCAAAAAAGACACCAAACGAATTCTTTTTGTTTCCACAACCTCGTATGCAGATTTGTTATATATTGAAAGTGGAAAGTGGGATCGAGCACTTTTCTGTATTTCTTCCCCAAAAGTCAAAGGTAATCTAAATGCATTGCTGGAAAATTATTTAAAATATTAATAAAAAATCAACTACAGATTTGAAGAAATGAGTGGATTTTTCCTATTTGACAGCTTATCAGTAAGTTGTCGTTTAAAATGTTTTCTACCCTGGGAGTGTACCTCAGTGATGATAGCCATGTATAATTCATAAAGGAAAATAGATTTAAATAAGCCTGCTCAGTAGTTCAGGGTGTGAAAATTCAACAAGCTAGTTTCTTTTCACTGTGCCTGCAGTCACTTTTCCTCCTTCAAGCTCCCACATTCTGCATTGTATTTACTTTTTTGTATTTCGGATCATAATATAATTTGTTTCCAAATGTACATTTAAAGAAGGCAACTTTGAGTGACACAAGAACAGCACAGTAAATGAAAAGTAGGATGGTATTTTCATGTAAATCACATTTTATAAATATTTAAATTACTTTCTTTTGCAGAATAAAAGTGTATGAATACACTTTACATTTAAGCTACAAATTATGCTGAAGGAGTTTTACCTTGTAGAGTTATTGTTCACAACAATGTATATTAAATTTTTTCTGTTCTTACATAATTCTTCAAGACTTTTTACTGGCTGAGGTCATGAGAAGGCCAGAGATAATCCATCTGAACTTGACCATCTGAACTAAGTGTCATAAAACTCGACAACAACAAAAAATTTTTATGCATCCTCAAAATCTTAAAATTTGAGACAGTGAATATCAAAGTCACATTTTATTTGGAAGAGTGGTAACTGTAAAATATATGACTTACAAAAATACAATCTAATCACACTAATTCCTATCCTGCTAATTTGGATTTTGCAATAATTCAAAGATGATGTATATACATTAGGAAAAAAGTGGTTTTGATTTAAAAGGAAGGACACCAAGGCATCAAATCTGAGCATTTTGAATCCAAGGTTAATGAAATGGTGGTGAAATAAAACTCATTTGTTTGTGTGCTTATTGCTTCAGGAATTGTGATCTGGTTAGGATGTTATTTCCACCAATGTTCAAATGTTTATGAAGTATATAATAATATTCAAATTTTTCATAAAGAAAACTAGAGAGGTTGACTGATTTATCAAAGGTCAATTGACTAAAAGAGTCAATTAATCCGAACCTAGTCTGTCTGAATAGAAAATAAAAGCTTTGAATTAAAATTATTTTAATATGCTTTCAATGTATGTTTTGAAATCCTAAGTCTCCTGTGGAAAAAGACTTTTGTGTAGGTAACATATTATTAATTGGTGTAGGTTTATTCTGAATTATCATTTTCCATTACCTAAATTTACATTGATATTTTAGTTGGAAATGTGGATGTATTACTTAAAAGTAAAAAAGTTAAAAAGTATTTAATCATTCTAATTTTTTTCTCCCTCTGCACTGTTTAATTAGTAAGTTTTTACTGTATTAAAGGTGTATCTCTAAAAATAATTTAAGATGCAGAATGCTTGCTAAATAGCTTTCATGATCTATCATACTAAATATATCATGCACCGATTATCTAAAAGTAGGTAATGCCATATCAAATTTGGGAAAATAAACAGCAAAAGATAATTTTGTGTTAATATGTATAATTATCATTTTCCTTATATCTGAGGCCCAGTTGATAATTTACATTTAATAAGAAAATAAATGTCTTTTAAGCTGATTGATCATTACACAATAGAACATATAACACAACCTCAGGCATTGTTGGTTTTCAGTGACTTCTTTAAAAAAACAAAAAACAAAAACAAATAATTCATCCTCTCCTATCTATCCTCAAAGATTGTTTGCTGATTAATACACTGAAGTTTAGACAGAAGTATCCGATGCATAACAAAAGCCAAAATTTTCCATGTTTCTTTTCTAAAAACAGACATTGGAATCAATGAGGCAGTATTTAAAAATAACAATATAGTAAAATAGACTTTGAAAAAATATGACTAATTATGGTTACTAGATTTCAAATATTGAGAAAATAATGTTTCAGAAAATAAATAAATGATGAATATAGCACATCCCAAAATACCAAGGGAACTGTTGTTTTTCACTTTTGTTTGTATATCTTTGTGGTTTTTGAGTTTTACATGGTAGTTATCTAGGTGAGAGGTTTTTGATGAATAGATCTGTGTTGCTTTACATTCAACACATTTGCTTTCTAGTCAACAATGATATGGTGATGAGACAGGAGAAAACAAGATTATGGCAAAGACCCAAAATGATAGCAGCTTAAATAAAATTAGAGGTTTCTTTCTTTTTCTCTCACACAGAAGTTGAGCTGATGTGGCAACTCTGCTCTGCAAAAGTCCTCATGTGCCCAAGCTCTTTTCTCTCGTTGTTCCACCTTTTCTAGGGAATTACCTTCGCTTGCGTGGTCCATGATGGTTCATTACCAGGTGTACCTTCTAACTATGAAGGAGGATGGCTTCGACCTTGAGCAGCTCTGGGCAGAAATCCACTGGAATCTTCTCTCCACTTCTATCTCTTTACCCAGCATCTTCTCCCCACCTTTCCTTCCCCTAAAGCCACAGATCTCATTCCTCTTCATCTGCTGAGTCCACTGGAACCTGGGGTCTCAGCTATACACCTGCACTTCTGCTGGGCCACCTGTAAGGGACCCCAACCTGATAGGGCTGAAAGCTGGCAGTGCAGTAGGCTCTGCTGGAGTGTGAGGTGAGAAAGGCACCCCCTAGCTCTAGGTGGAGTCTTCCACATCGTGTCTGCAGGAATTTTTCTATTTACTGGAGAGAGCAAAGACATATCTTTCAGGAAAAGAACTGAGAGATTATTTTCCCCACCATCCTCACCTTTCTCTCCTCAGTCTGCTAGGGAACTGAGTAGAGATTGTGTGTGCTTCGTCCCTCAGTTATGTCCAACTCTGCAACCCCGTGGTCTGTAGCCCACCAGGCTCCTCTGTCCATGGGGGTTCACCAGGCAAGAATACTGGAGTGGGTTGCCATGCCCTCTTCCAGGGGACCTTTCCAACCCAGGGATCAAACGTACGTCTTTTGCATCTCCTGCATTGGCAGGTGGGTTCTTTACCACTAGTGCCATCTTGGAAGCCCAACTCTGCTCTGCAAAAGTCCTTATGTGCCCAAGCTCTTTTCTCTTGTTGTTCCATCTTTTTTAGGGAATTACCTTCGCTTGCGTGGTCCATGATGGTTCATTACCAGGTGTACCTTCTAACTATGAAGGAGGAGAAGGAGGGAGGGGAACACCCGTCTACTTCCTTAAAAGTTATGACTTGGAGGTTGTAGATCTTCTTGCCTCCTCCCACATCCTATTGGCCAGAAATTAGTCACATGGGCCCACCTAACTGCAAAGGAATCTGGGAAATGTAGTTTTTAACGGACTAGCTTGTGCCCCTAAAGTTCTATTCTTATATAACAAACCATTAATGAATACGTTAGCTCCTTCTGCCATATTCAGTATCCATAATGAAAAAAAATACAACTTTAAAAATAAATATACACTTCAATTTGCCATTTGTAATGTGGTGATACCAAAATTATAGGTTCAGAAAAATAATCTGCTAATGACTTTTTTTGTAATTAATAAACTTTATTTTTTAGAGCAGTTTTAGGTTCACATCATAATTGAGCTGAAAATACAGATTTTCCACATATTCCCTGCCCCAACACATGTCTTTCCCATGATCATATCTTGTCATTATAAATTTGTCCAAACCCACGTGTGGAATGTTGTCACTTTGGTCGTGTCCGATTCTGTGCAGCCCTATGGACCATAGCCTGCCAGGTTCCTCTGTCCGTGGGATTCTCCAGGTAAGAATACTGGAGTGGGTTGCCATGCCTCCCTCCAGGGGATCTTTCCAACCCAGGGATCAAACCCACGTCTTCTGCATCTCCTGCATTGGCAGGTGGGTTCTTTACCACTAGTGCCATCTTGGAAGCCCAAACCTGTAGCATGTACAATATTAAAAGTGAATTCTTGTGAGCTTTGGGTGATAGCAAGACATCAGTGTAGGTTCATCAGTTGCAACAAATGTACTCCTCTGGTGTAGGATGTTGATAATGATGACATTTTCTATATAATTTACCAATCTATTGCCTTGCAACTCTAATTAAACACTTCATTGCTCAGCATGTGATTTCTAATCATTTTCCCCCTGCCATCTGGCTTCATGTAAAGCTTTCTCAGCGGGGGCACTGGAGGGAACCTGGAGGCAGAAGGACTCTTCATCCTGGTTCTGGTGTGTGTTTTTTCTCAGCAGGGTCCTCTGGTGTGTGGCAGTCACCAGTGCATGGCATCCCTTGTGGGCAGTCTCCCCTGACACCCAGAGGGAGGTTTCCCAGCGTACTTTCCCCACCAACAGATTCCAATGAGCTTCATGTGGCCAGCTGTCCGTGGATGGCTTCGCCCTGGCACCCTAGAGGGCAGATTCCCAGTGATTCCGGGTGCCAGGGAACCACAGCTGACTTCTCTTCCATACACTGGGTCATAGCCATGCCCTCACAAGTGAGGTCTGCCTCAGTCCTGGAGACAGGGTCCTACTGCAAATTTGTTCCTGCCTTGAGTGCTGTATTTCAGCCTTAGGGGTAGAATCTTCTATTCCGATATTCTTTCAAGTTAACTCTACTTCTTAATACCCAAGCCTCAGGTACTCTGATGATTCTCTGTTACAGTTAATAAATATGTATTTTTCATATTCCCTGTTGAATTTGAATAGATTCTGCTTCCTGATTGGATCTTGTTTGATATAAATGAGGAAAGTCAGTCATATCAAGACAACCAAAGAGTTTCCCCATTTTCTTTGTGGAATGTAAGAGGCTACAGAAAGAAATGGGAAAACTTGTGACATCCTCCTGTGTCATTTTTGAAGTCCACGATAAATGTGAATACTCAGATATCCTGAGAATATCATGGAAGTAAATATACAAATCAAACCTGACAGCAACAAATTGTTTATGAATTAAAACTTTTTGTGTCTGAAAGTAGTGAGCATTCATGGGAACAGAATCAATGTGGGTGTTTTAAAAAATGCAGTAGTTATGCTGTGATATTTTTAATTCTTTATCAACATCAGATAAAAAAACCCCAAGCCTTTAGAGTGTCCTCCAAAAATTGTGTTCCTTCTCCTACACTATTCTCTTTGCAGTTCTAGGGAAGAATATTCACATTAAGTATAGGAAAATGTTTCATTTTGATAGTAAATTATGCTGCTTTCTGCATGACTTCATAGTGATGTATTTGTTTTAGACAGGATTATTAGCTGCCCTGCATCCCTAGCCTAGAAGGAGTCTTTCAAAGCTGTAGCTCTGGAAATTAAGTTGGATATAAGATGGAATTTTGTTAACAGTTTCAGTTGGGATGTAATACCAAGAAATGTTAAGGTGTTAATTTCTTTTTCTAAACCAACGCTGGGCATAAGAGAATGAGGACAAATATGCGCAGTTCTAAAGGCAGGGTGTACTTTAGGAGTAGCAATTTCTTCCATTTAGTTACCATCATTCTCCCGCATTATGAGTATATATTCAATGCAAGTTTAAAAAAATTACTGTTTATAGATTTAAATGATTATTTTAGAATTATCTCATATATTTATTTTATTTAGAAATATATGTTGGTTTTATCAGCAATTTTTGCTTTGCATGTTTTTGTTACCATTTTTACTTCACTTTTATAGATTTCTTTAAAAAAAGTAAGAGTGAAAGTACTGGTCGTTCAGTCATGTCCAACTCTTTGCCATCCCGTGGTCTGTAGCCCGCCAAGCTCTTTGTCCTTGGAATTCTCCAGGCAAAACTACTGGAGCGCGTTGCCATTTGCTTCCCAGGGCAATCTTTCCAACCCAGGGATCAATTCTGGTCTCCTGCATTGCAGGCAAATGCTTTACCAACTTAGCCGCCAGTCAAGCCCCAAAACTACCATCTAATGCCACTTTAGAGATCGCAGGAAGTGTGCTATAGAAGCTCCTAAGAAGGAGAGAATGATAAGATGTTGTATTTTCCTTGAGTCCCATTTTCATAGGTGTCTTTGCATAATGAAGCATATGTATTTAGAGTCTTGTGTTTCTGTATTTCCGATCAAGTTTCTTGAAGTTCTTAAAAGTTTTCTTTAGTGGTTTTTGTTTAAACCTAGTTTTCTCTTACAGAAAGCTATGTAAATTCGGGTAAATCTTCATTAACTCTAATCAGAACTGTATATGGGTGGCAGATGTTTAAATTTAATGAACTCTGGCAGTGGGTTGTTGTATATGGAGTCAATAGGTGCATATTTAAAACATTTTTTTCAGCATGAAATGTTTATTTTTACGTTTTCAAGCATCATATATACATTTTTCTTCGGTATTAATTATTTTTACATGCAGCCTGTTTTCTTTGGAATTTGTTTTTCTTCTGTAGCAGAAACTCAACTACCTTTTCAAGTTATTTCTGTTGTCTTTATTTTACTTTAGTCATTGTATTCAGTAAGAAACGTAGGCATGTTGAAGGATGAGATCCGGGCATGGAATTTTAGGAAGCTCCTTCAAGGGAAAACAAAAAGTGAATATCGTGAATTAGAAATCCAAGTATCTTGGGAGTACTGTTGTTGAAATAACCTATTTGTGTACGTCACTCTGCATTATCTCTCCGTTGTTAACTTTTCAATATGTATTTGTGGAACAAATGAAAATAATCCAGATGAAAATGTATATATATATATATATTTTTTAAATAGGAGTACTAGATTCTCTCTTAAATTCAGACTTTCAAGGTACCAAACCTTAAGATAGTTTTCAGCTGGGAAAGTATGCACGTGCCTCACGTCAACGTCAAAATTTAAATCCACTGCAAAATCCCCACTAAAATTTAGCCCTGAACACATGAAAATAATTCACGGCAGTGGAGCAGTTTAGATCCCCTGCCTGCTCTCTGTCCTAACAACTTGATCTATTCTGCCTTACTTCCTACTGTCACGGTGTCTTGCAATTGCCAATGACAAAGCCATCACAAACTCCTAACCTGTTTCTTTGACACTGGGTCTGGAATAGTAATACCAATGTTCTAGTTCATAAACTCAAACAGCCCCTAAACAGCACCTGGGATCTGCACAGAAATAGGAATGGTATACATATATTTTTAATGTGATAAGTAATAAGATGATGAATCAGTTAAACTGACTATATAAATTGTCACACAAATACAGCTCAGAATGCAGGCGGAAAGCCTAAGGTGCAGGAGATTAACATTCTAGTTCAAATAAGAAAAAAGTGCATTGTCTGGAGCTTCCAAGAATATGTAACTGTGTGCAGGTTTTTTTGTTGTAATTTGGATGGATTCCAACTTTTCCAGAAGAAAGCCTTTGCTTACATATTAAGCAAATATATAACAGAAAAACAAAGAGGTAATAGATACAAACATTTTTTCTTTTTAAAGAAAAATGTTCAAATTGTTTTAACTAATGAATATACATGAAGATGTTCTATTCAGTTATATGTTTGACTCTGCCTTATAAAAGTTCTTTTAAAATAAGAGAACCATTGTTAGTCAAGGTGTTAATAGATATGTACTATATATATATATATATGTGTGTATATATATATATATATATATATATATATAAAGTTTTGAAGCTTGTTGGCAGATCACGGTTTGTTGAAATGGCCAACACCACTGAATCCACAGTAAATGCAAAGTTACTTATATGCCAGGGGACCTCCACAGCTTGATTAGCAAGAACACCAAGGAAACAAATCTCAGATTGTCAGTTTTTGCTTTAGCTTTGTGGATTAGCCTTAATGCATTGTAAATATGTATTCACATAGAATAATATAAATGCATGTCCCATGCAATGAAGACATTCTTTCTCTTAGGTAAAATGATTCCACTATAGGAAAAAATGCAGAACACAACCTTTCATGGAAGGTCTCATTTCTCTAAGACCTGCTGGAAGCAAATAGCAATGCAGTATTGAAAATCAATCTCTACAAAATGTCTAGAGTGTGTAACACAAAAATGTAGGATTTAATTATATACAACAGGTAGATAAAAGAGGAGAGAGTAAAAAAAATTGAACTGATACCATTTTTTTGGCTGCCATTTTCTTCTCCAGGGGATTTTCCTGATCCAGGAACCAAACCTGGGTCTCCTACGTTGCAGGCAGATTCTTTACCATCTGCTACCAGGAAAGCCCCTTTTTTAGGATAATCCTATGTAAATCTATTAGAAACATAGATTAATTTGAAGCTCTTTGAAAGCTTTGAAAGATATGAGCTTTTAAGGAAAAATAACATTCTATTATACAAAATAAATTATTGCATATATATATATATTATTGAAAGATAAGGCAATTTAAGTTGTTAAAAAATTCAAAGCCAAAGAGCCTTAGTAGGACTTTACTCAGAAGATGGAAAAAAGTGTCTCTTATATGTATGGAATAAATATGGTCAGCAAAGTAATAGAAAAATAAAGAGGGTGCTATGCTACAGTGAACTGAAAAGTTCTCTGCCCTCTCTAATTCTTCTTTATCAGTTTATATGTTTATTAAACACACATATGTCAACTGTACCTTCCACGTTAATTGCATAGCTTTCATCTGTGTGCTATGACCTCGCTGTGAATATCAGTAGATCTTTGTATTAATAACACTATAGAAAAAAAAAACTACGCCAAACCATTGCATTTTTGCATCAGTGTCAATCCCCTGATATTATGGAGATGTATTCACTTGGAGTTTATATTAAGTACTTTAAATATCAATCCAGAAATACTAGCAAACTCTGACTTGCCTAAAAATCTATTCATTTTATATACCCTCCCTCAAACCTAGGGAGAAAATCGTAAAACTCAAACTTAGTATGAAAGATGATTTTAAAAAATTTTTGTTTACCCATCGTGTATCTTGCATACGGTAGACTTGTCGTGTTTTATTTTCTATTTAAGAGATGGGACAGGCTGTCCATCTCCACTTCGTTACCAGGAAAAACAAATGGGGTTTGGTTGCACATGCAATAATTAATGCTACCACTAGGTGGTAGTGACAGCTTTTTGTCTCCAGAATGCTCGTGTCTCATGATAGAGGTTAGTGACACAACCCTTGGCCTTGAGTCTCAGGACATCAAAGTGTGAAAACTCACTGACACTCCTTTCTGACAGTTCACATTGCTTTCAGATCTCTTGCCTCTGTCCTACCCCATCTTAAGGTGGCCAATATAACTTCCTTTCTTTCTACACTTTTTAGGAACTTGAGAGTGGTCAATAGAGGCCGAGTTGGCAAAGGCGAAATAGGAAAATAGAGACGGAAGTGAGAAGGGAAATAAAAACAGCAGGTCAAATTCCCTTCTGCTACTGAATGATGCTCAGCTTGCAGAGGACCACAAATGTATATATTTATTATTTAATTGTTTTCTGCCACAGAGCAAAAAATATCCCTGATTTCTTTCAGCATTTTGTGGTAAAAAGTGTATCTTCAGTCATGACCTACACACATTCCAACATGCATGCATGTTTCAAATAATTGTTTATAGTTGGGACAATTAACTGATGACAGTTTAGTTTTCCAGAGTAAATTGGTTTTTAATTGACAATAAGAAAAATAATACTTTAATGTTTCTTTATATATAGTTAGACTGATAAAATCCTTAGAAAAAAATTTGTAGCTTTAAAGTATGTAAATAACTGAATTTTTATCAATCAAATCAATCAAAGATTAATAATAATTATGAAGGTGTTAGATATTATCATAGCTTATAACAATGAAGTAATTTGTTTTTCAGGGAAGGAAGCCTTTAAAGGTCTTCACCTGAGTAAAGGCTTTTGATTCTTAATAAATTTGCAGGGCTACATGAAGGGAAGAGACCTCAGATTATTATTTTGATGAGTGGGCTAAGATGATAAAATAAAGAAGGTTAATTATTTATAAATATATATTAATCAGTACAGATAAATTTAATTACCTGTTTCAGAGAACATCCCCACTTATTCCCGTATATTCCTATTTTAAATTATAAAAACCTTGACCTATACCATACTATGACTTTCTGGCTAATAAAGCTTAATAAGTATGCTATACAGTTAGTTGACATCTATGCAAAGTTATAATTTATACTGAAGAAACTTAATATGTGCTTTTATTTGTTTTTAAAAAACTACTTATTTATCTTTTAATTGATATTGAAATAGTTTATAAAATATTAAAGAATAGAAACAACAACAAAAACAAAAAAACACTAGAATGGGAATTCTGGGGCATTTTGTAGTGTGATTTTAAACTTTGCAAGCATCCGAAAAATAAGAATTTTTTCAATTGTCAAATTTCCAATAAGCTTTGTTTTAATTTTCTTAACACAGGAAACTTGGCTGAGTAATAAAATATCCAATGGTAGGCATAGGGATTTAAAAGAGATGTTAATCTCTATAAAAGTTGTTACCTCTAATTTTGCATGAATACATTTTTTTACTAAGTGAAAAGAGATAATTTATATATATAGTATAGGGATCTATTGTGGATCTGCAAAAAACAAAGATAAAGATTATTTCTTTATATTTATCTTTTGTTTGTTTCCCACAAGCAACCCATATATATGGAGTACATATAAATATATCTAATCCATAAATCTGAGACAGCTATATATATTCCATAGATAAGAGACAAATAAATCAATCAAGTACATTTGCAAAAAGAAATTCTAAAAATCCAGGAAAAGACAGGAATTTCTCTTTTCACAGTTCTGTTAACATTCTCATATAAAATTATGGCAAAATTCAGTAGTATTTGAAAGTGATATAGATCATTTATTTGGTGCTGTGTAAAATCCCTAGTTTCTCTTATTTGTTCTTCATGACATAGCCAGATAGAAATGGAGTTGAATTATTTGAAATGTGTTTTAATTTTCCATGTACTTTAAAGTTGAAGTTTACTGGCTACTTTGTTGCATGAAGTAAAGTATATTTGCAATATTGTAAATATATACATATTTTTCATGCATAAACAGATAATTCAAAAACTCAAGCTAAAATGATTCCTCTATGGAACCAGGACCCGCTCTTATGACTATATATATTATATTAATACACTGATCAAGAAGTTTGAATAATGTTCTAGTGTTCCAGTTTTTGTATTTTTTTATTCTGGAGTCTTAGGTTTCAACTTCAATTATTTAGGGAAAATCTAGTCAATGACTTTTATGTAAGAATTTTAAGGAGTAAGAAATGGAAAGCGAAATCATGACAAATTATGTAGTAATACCTATTTACCTTACATCTGAGAAGCAGCATTAAAATTTCTTAGATAAAAAGAATGTCTCCATGTCCTTATGGACACAAACATCAGTGTTGTAGAAGCAGTACAGGCAAACAGTTCTTCCTAATTTTGGAGTACTTTGTAAGGCTTTAAAAGGCAAAGAGCGTGAAGAGTTATTTGAATTTGTGTGTATATGAATGCATTCAGATGTACAAGTGGACGCGAGATGTCTGGGACAGTCTCACTACGTGGTTTTACAGCTTGATGTTGGAGACTGGGAGATGATGCTGTATGAAACATCTCTAAATTTTGCATAGGCTGGCATTTTCCAGTGTCATGAGTGTAAGCCAATTAATGAACAATGATGAATGTTGGTTACATTTAATATGTCATCTAAGGAGTACAATATTAAACACTTAACAGCTAAAAGGAATGCTTCAGGCTTGTCCACACATGCCTCCAACTTCCCTCCAAAAGACAACACTGCAGAAAGATCTCATCATGTCCTAAAGGCCTTCAAAATAAATGCAGTGCTTCAGGAGCACACATATTAAAACTGGAATGATCCAGAGAAGATGAACATGGTCCCTGAGCAAGGATGGTGTGTATTAATACATCCTTCAAGTGTCTCATATGTCTAAACATGAGGCAGTTTTTTTAAAAGGCTTAATTCTGTCAATGGTCAACAAAAATTTTTAGGTAGCAAACAAGACATCTGCAAAGCCAGTCACATCTGTGAAAAAAACATTTTATTTTTTTTACCAAATCTGTATATTGTAAATATATGCACTTCAGTACAAAAGTAATCATGAGATTATTAACTTTTAAATTATGACTCCCAGAAATAAATAATTAAATAGACAGATAAATAATAGATTATCTCAGGTGTGACAGGGTGGCGAGAGGACAGTTTTTTTTATTAAATGAAAGATGCACCAAAAACTTTTATTGGAAATAAAATAAGATAGATTTTAGTCATATAATAACATTCTTAGACTTCTGACTCTAAACTAGGCTTAAATTCCTTGTCTTTGTTACAGAAACTTGATAAAGAGACCAAAGTCATTGTTTGCTTAAAGTTTTGTAGTTCTATGAAATAGCTCCAAACAACTAAACTTTAAATAACAAATATTTCATTTTTTTCTACTGTATGCTAAGGAAGAGAAAGAAACCTAATATTCATTGAAAGTTACCTAGCACCTGCTGTTATATCCTTTACATGTGTTATTTATGTGGTTTTAGAGACATTCCTAAGGTACTAAAATTAAAATTATGATCATTTTGCAATATTTCCAAGTCACTATTGAAAATATGGCAGACATTCAAATTAGAGATAGATTTTAGGGATTAAATATTTCGTAAGGCAAAAATACATTTTGTTTACTGAAAAAAGAAATTATGAATGCAGTTTGCATTTGACCAAGTCTTCTAATCCTGGACTTGGTTTGTGTTGCAATAGCAATGCTTGTCAGCAGAATAACGTAATTGCTGTAGATAATGTTTGAGAAAAACCTTTAACAACAGAAAATAGTAGCTACACATTCCAGAAAGCTATATTCTAAATTTTTTTTGTGTGTGTGAAGTAGTATCTCATTGGTTTAATTTATAATTTCCTAATAACATGTGATACAGAAATATGACTCTACTTTTATTTCTTATTCTTTATGTTGATAAGGACCTGCAGGATATATATTGACTAGAAAGGATGACTGCAAAGATCCTTTTCTCATCCTGATCTTGAAACAAAAGCTTTCGACTTTTTCTGTAAAATTTTATTTTACAGAATGTTTATGTATTTTAATATTAAATACGTAAAAGTAGGGGTTCAAATTCTGATGTAAGTGATAAAGTCAAGCAAACTCCATAAAGTATTTAATATTTGGAAAATCCTTTGAGGAATGGCTGTTTGTATAAAGAACTGATGTTCTTAGTCCCTTTTCTACTTTCCCAATCTTCATGGTTTCCTGGGCATTGCCAAACGGACATTTTCAATCCAATTAAACGCACAGATTCCAGAATTTGCCTCTGTTTTTACTTTCCCTTCTTAATACTTATTTCACTTGGGTCAATATTTGTTTTCGGCTTATTTCCTCATTCTCTGTGTTGAACCAGTTTTTCTAAAAGTCCACTTTTTCTGTGGACTTCCAAATGACAAAAATAAAATGTGTTTAACTAAGGTCAGGAAGAGGTTCACAGAAAGCCTGTCATGATTTTAGGAATAGTTAACAATTCAGACAGGAGCACCAATAAAAAGAGCTGCCAGTGGAGAGCCCAGGTTCCTGAGTCCATTTTCTTCTATCACATGTAAGTTAATACTCACTGATAAAACACTAAATGCCAGGAAGCACATGAAGCATCTGAGACAATGGAATGAGCTGCCAGAGACTGGCAGCAGAAGAGCAGTTGCAAATATGGGTGTTGTGTGACTAGGATGAAATATCACAATGTGTGCCTAATTTTTTTTTCCAATCTGATTCCTATGCACAAGTCAGCTAAATGAGATGAAAACACCAAGAAAATCATAACAAAGACAGAAATGCCAGATACTTATTAACTTGTAGATGAATGTATAGACTCTAAGTAGAAATGACCCCATTCAATGACTTTTAGATGGACAATGTCAGATTCAATATTGTAAACATATTAACAAGATTTTTTTCGATAAAATAGGCATAAGTAATAGGAATAGAAAGCAAAAACAAAGAAGAGTTTATGGTGTATGAGAGATATCTGTTTTAGTAAAAACCTGAGTGTATTAAAAGTTAAATCTGTTCTTTTTTGAATGGCATTTTCCTCTTATTATTTATTATTATTTACCTTGAGACATATTATTATTTACCTTAAGACATTTAAGCCTCTTACATGGTCACATCTTAAGTTTTTATCTGCAAGGATTAAGTATATTGTTATAGCTAAGTACTACACTATTCATATTTAGCCTGATACACAGAAGGACAAGTTCAGGATCCCATTAGTGTTTCTCTTGTATAGATACCTCTTAGGTCAGCCATCAATTCTTTTGGATTACCTTAATTTAAAGTGAATGTAACACCGCTTTTCCAACCAAACTTGTTGTTTAACGTTAATTGCATAGTTAAAATAGATTAGACTAACATTTATTAATTAAGTGGAAAGTTTTATTAAATCATTATAACTTAGGTGAGGAGGGATACTTATGTGTGAAAAGCATTCAAGAAAACCATGTTGCATGTTTCAGTAGTCAAATCACGTTGAAAACAAAGTTTGTAATGGGGTATCTGCTTATTTCGTTTCTCTCTTCCTTTAAGATAGCACATTCTTTTTGAGTACTGCAGTGCACATTTAAAAATCTGCCTTGTAGTTTTATTGTTGACTATACTGTTCTGTAGAGTTCATATCCCATATTTCTATATTCTATCAAACCCTAATGAGAAATTGCCTGGGGTAAGATACTAATTTGTTTTCAGTGTTATGTTCCTTAGTTTCTAATACAGTGTCTTATATACATATATTGAGCATGCAACAATTTTTGAGTGCATACTATAAGCAGGCACTGTGATAAACCAAGGGGCTATAGATAAGAATAACACAGAAAATACTTTTTCTTACATTGCATGTGAGATACTTAGAAAGCAGCATACCGTGGATTCAGCACTTAATTTTGTAATTAGATCTAGATTCAGACCCTACAAGTTCTTTCTGTTTCAGTTTATTCATCAGTAGGAAAATGAATAGCACTTACCTAGGGCTTCCCTGGTAGCTCAGCTGGTGAAGAATCTGCCTGTAATGCAGGAGACCTGATTCGATTCCTGGGATGGGAAGAACCCTTGGAGAAGAGATAGGCTACACACTCCGGTATTCTTGGGCTTCCCTGGTGGCTCAAATGGCAAAGAATCTATTTGCACTGCAGGAGACCTGGGCTGGGAAAATCCCCTGGAGGAGGGCATGGCAACCCACTCCAGTATTCTTGAAGGGGCTTCCCTGATATCTCAGTTGGTAAAGAATCTGCCTGCAATGCAGGAGACACTGGTTCAGTTCCTGGGTTGGGAAGATCTCCTAGAGAAGGGAAAGGCTACCCACTCCAGTATTCTGGCCTGGAGAATTCCTTGGACTGTATAATCCATGTGGTCCCAAAGATTTGGACATGACTGAGCGACTTTCACATTCACTTGCCTAAGAGGTTTGTTGCAGGTGCCAAATCATATTATTAAAGTAAATCTCTTAATATGATGTTGGGTTGTATGAAGTTTATAATAGACAGAAGCTGTTTATTATTTAACTTGTGTTAAATTGTATTACTTTATTTTTTAATGCTATTAAAAATAGCATAGCACACATTCCTATAACTACATGTTTAGGCATATATATACAAGGCCATTGGGTAAAATATTTATGGTATAACATTGTCTTATTAATGAAACCTATACCACATATCTCCTCATTGATTTTGGTAAGATAAACTTTAATAAGTTTCTTCTGAGGGATTTTTCAATATTTAACTTTGTGAATTTTGCTGTGTTTATGTTTAAAAGCTCTGTGATCACTGAGAAATATTGTCATTTATATTTTTATCTTTCCTAAAA
Source organism: Bos indicus (assembly GCF_029378745.1). Lineage (NCBI taxonomy): Eukaryota > Metazoa > Chordata > Mammalia > Artiodactyla > Bovidae > Bos > Bos indicus. Next base: position 14,618,082 of record NC_091772.1, read on the forward strand.
TATATATTTATTTTATAAATTTGAATCCTCTTTTACCTTTTTGTTGTTCAGTTGATAAGTCGTGTCTGACTCTGTGACCCCACAAACTGTAGTGTGTCAGGCTTCTCTGTCCTTCACAATTTCCTGGAGTTTCCTCAAACTCATGTCCATTGACTCAGTGATGCTATCCAACTATCTTATCCTCCTTCACTTTAAGTTCATACTAACTTAAAGTGTAAGATAAGGATACAATTTAAGGGCTATTTTCCAAGAAGCCATGTATCTCAGAATTATTTGATAATTATTACATTTGGTCATATAAATTACATAATATATTCATGATCATAAAGTTCATAACTCCTGGGAATAAGAATTATATTGTTACTTAAATTATGGTGTTGCTTATGTTGTAAGCATATATAGAGACCTAACTTCTTATTTCTTTCAATGTGAGCTTTTTTTTCTTGGTGAGTAAATATGTCTTAAATATCAATATATACCACAGTAATTTCAGATTCAAATATCCCATTCTTCAATTTTTAAATGTTATTTATCATTACCCTGTTGTGCATTTTTAGGTAAAAGTTTCCAGGGATGTATCTGTGAGCAGTCTATGTTCTGAATCCTGCAGATCTAAGCATAGATGTCTGCTCTGTTACCCCAGAATATTAAATACTTTGTTCTTGGTCAAAATATCCTTGTGCCACAATATTTTTACTCTCAAAACTTTGTTCTCATTTTACATTGCATTCTGGACACTCTGAATTAAGTAGAGCCTAAAACCAGTATGACTTTATTTTTACTTTTTGTGAATTTTTTCTTTATCTGCCAAGTTTATTCTAAGTCACTTCATTTGTGTGTGTGTGTGGGGTGGGGGGCCGGTTAATGAACTCTATTGACTCGTAAACTTAGGTAATGCCTCTTGCTTTCTTTATTTTTGCAATCTCTTAAAAACGGTTCTCTTAATGAGTGATTGTTTAGCTTCAATAGTTATAATTTATTCCCAAAGGCTGTTGATTATTTATTTTGTCATTTTTTCTTCTACAGTTTCTACTATTATTATTATATTTTTCTTTATATCTAGATATCTGTAATCTTTATTAGTGATTGCATTTTCTACAAGGGCAATTATGTTCTTTACTATAACTGAAGCTGACTTTAATTTTTCCGTGTGGTATCTTTTTCTTTACCATATTCTTTTAATATACTTGCCAGCAACATTTAGAATTCAACATTCTCCCTATTCTCTTATTTTTCCCATTTTATATGTATTTGACATGTTTATGGCATACTGTTTTCTTAAGGAAAAACTGTATTTATTAGCTTAAGGTCAATGTTATTTTTTATCCTTGAATGAGGTAAAGCCTAACACTGTTGATATTTGCAAAGGACATTATTCTTTTCTATGGATATCACTTTCTTTTTTTTCTAGAATCTCATAATCGGTTTACTGCTCTCTTCAGTGATGCATATCTTTTCTAGGTAAATTCCAGGATCAAGCAAACCTTTAAATAGCCTAGTTATGCAGAAGTTATGCAGAATATTATCCTGTGTCTCCTGCCCTTTACTCTAAATATTAGGAGATGAATTAGTTCCTAGCTAATTGTAAATATGCTATATATTTTCAGAATGAATTATCCTCAGGCGTTAGCAGTAGTCTACTAATTTCTGCTTTTTCCTTGCAATGATCCTTGAAATGCTTCATCAATTTTCAGTCCTCTACAAGGGAAAGTTGTGGACTTCTGTAGACTAATGATAGATAATGACAAGGTTAGGAGAGTAGTCCTGACCAACTCTGGAATGAGAGCTAGGAGTTAAGAGTGACCTCAGACTTTTTCATTGGCTCCTTGAATTAAAATCTTTATTGGATGTTATGTTGATGGATAAGATCTTTCTTTCTGTATAATAGCATTCTTATTTCATATAATCAGACATAAGTTAGTTCCTAATCATTTATTAGCTGGCTAATATGTAACCTTTCATCTTGGAGACTTAAATGTATTTCATCAGTATTTGTGGTTTCATCGGCTGCTACAATTTATTTTTCTGTGTTTTCATGAGTATATCAAAGGTCTGGCACAGGTAGGCAGCTGTCATCTGAAAGTTACACCATTACTTTCTAACACAGATTTCAGCATCTTTAATAATAATTGGTAATAGCCTTTACTGCCTGTTGATACATTTGCTTTAATGATTAAGATTTATCATGATATTAAAAACTCTCAAATAAGGAAAAATTTAATGTAATCCCCTTTCAGAAAATTTCACATGACTTGAATAGCTGATGATATGCCTTTAAAAAAAAAAATCTGAGAAAATAATTTTTCCTGAACTTTTGAGAAGTGTAACTTGAAAGAAAAGTAGACTTTTGTTTTAAAATTCATATTTTTTATGATTATGGAACAAATTTTATGCAACTATATAGAAAAATATGAAATTCCAATTTAGAATTCCATCATGAAACCACATCATTCTAATTTCTCCATGCCACGGTTTGTTAATATTCCTTAAAGTCCCAGGATGCAACTATAAGACTGCATTCAAGTCTATGAACATGAGGCAATCATGCTCAGCAGAGTATAACAATAATTATAATAGAGATTAAATAAAAATAATTAGAAAAAGTTCATCTAGTTTTGATGTATTAATTATTCTGACCCTGTTCTATTCAGAGTCTAATTATCTGGTTCAGTGAAAATGCCAAGATTTCTACGACTCATAAAAATTGCATTCAAGTAATTATGTCAGCAAACTAAACAGTATTCATTTACCATGCCTTTTTATGCACACATTTGAATATGCTTTTTTAACTGTTTTTGCTCTTTGTTCCTATTCATGGGAAATAATACCTGTAGAGAAATTTGAAAGTCAGTTGCACTCTGAGTGTAATGTGCAATTCTTGCCGATATTCTTCTTTTGTAAGACTGCTGTAAGTCTCATATAACCTTTGTTTAAAAAACATGAATTAAAGTTCACTCTTCAGTTGTTTCAAAGAAACCTTTAAAACCTGTAGCTGTAGTTAAAAAAATTTCTTTAAAGCAGTAATACAAAGCATCTCCTTGAAAGTTTCTTACCTTTGGTAGCTCAGAAACAAAGTAAGCCTCCAGAGTTACTTTTCTACCCTTATTTCTTTTAAAGACATATAACGTCATCTAAAGACATATAACGGCATCCTAGAAAAGAGTCTGGATTTAGAAAAATTTGTGTGTGTATATAATATTGGTATCTTAATCTCATCAACTAAGTTTTAATATAGTTAAATATTTCAAATCACTCAGCAGTTTTAAGCTATGAAAAGTTTTCCATTTTTATGGCCCAGTTAGGAATTCCTTAATGCTCACAGCTAAGTAACTTCATATAACAAAGACACAGAATTACACAGGTGAGGAAATCAATATCTGTTCCATTCCTTTTAATCTCTTTTACTATCTTAGTAAAATATCCCACAGACATTTTAAGCAAAAGTTTGTTGCTGGAAGTATTCAGATTGTTGCTTTGCTTCTGTTTCCTTCTTTGTATGGACAGACAAACAGAAGATTGGTTGAAAATATAACCTTCAGTTAAATTCATATTGGGAAGAATATGTTAGTGGTTAAAGTTTGAACTCTTTCCCTGGTGTTCTAGTAATAAGACATATCTATGATACACACAAAAGGAGGGACTACATCTACCTTGATCCTCAGTTTATTTTCAGGAACTACAAATTAGTTCCAACATTTATCCAGGATAGGAAGGGGCAGATGAATCAAGGAAAGGTATTAAAATGGATGGAGCTGAAGTGAAACTAAGATGCTGCTGCTGCTGCTAAGTCGCTTCAGTCGTGTCCAACTCTATGCGACCCCATAGACGGCAGCCCACCAGGCTCCCCCATCCCTGGGATTCTCCAGGCAAGAACACTGGAGTGGGTTGCCATTGCCTTCTCCGATGCGTGAAAGTGAAAAGTGAAAGTGAAGTTGCTCAGTTGTCTCCGACCCCTAGCAACCCCATGGACTGCAGCCCACCAGGCCCCTCCATCCATGGGATTTTCCAGGCAAGAGTACTGGAGTGGGTTGCCATTGCCTTCTCCGAGACTAAGATGAGAAGCAGGCAATAAAAAAAATTAACATAAAATACACTCACAACCATGGCAAGGCTACCATGGCTCTGTATTCACTGAACATAGCTGAGGGGCTTCCCTGATGGCTCAGGGGGTAAAAATTCTGCCCGTAAGGCAGGTGACACAGGAGATGAGGGTTTGATCCCTGGGTCAGGAATATTCCACTAGAGAAGGAAACGGCAACATACCCCAGTATTCTTGCCTGAAAAACCCCATGGACGGAGAAGCCTGGCAGGCTACAATCCAAAGTGTCGTAAAGAATGGGACATGACTGAGCAACTAAACATATGCACACACGTAATTAGGTAAAAATGGAAGTGAGGTTAGTGATGGAGCTGGTGCTGAAGACAAGTGGCCCAAAGACATGATTCCTTTGTGTTTTATATTCATAGAAATGACCCTGCTAGGACCTCCACAATAGAATTTTTTCATAGTCTCTACTTTTAAGCATACATTGAAGTGTTTGTCAATGCTAATATTAATAAGATATCACGAGAAACAATAAACTTTACAGAGAAAATGTCGTCCTTTGAATTTGTGAGCTGTACTCAGTATCCTAACTTGTTCTGAAGTACCAGACATTGAAAATGAAACAATAAAATTTTATAAGTAGCAGTCTGCATCTAGGCTTTAAGTAGAACAAGAACCCAAGTTTTTTCACATGTTCAGATAATCACATATACACAGAGTATGTCACTTTCCCCCTATTCTTGAAATAGCAGAAGGTTTAGAAGTAAGTAACTAGCTGTTTTGTGTTTTGATGCCAAGTGTCTCATTTTGACACCTGTTAAGTTTTCCCCTTGAACATGTTACTCGTTATTGCTGCGATACAGAAAATAAGATAATAATAGGAATGTATGCTTGCAATTCACCATCTAAATACATGGACCTAAGAGACAAGGTTGTGAATAGCTTTTGGCAAAGGCTTCAGTGGAAGGAAAGTTCATCTTACCTGTTTTGGGTAACCCACCTTTCCACATGCTGCACCCTCCTCATCCAACCTTATTCTGCTGGGTTGAACAGAATTCCCCAAGGTTGCCTTTACAGTATTCTTCCTGCCTCTCAATCAGCTGCTCAACTGATGAACCCATATGAGATATCTTGGGGTAATTTCTGGTGACACTGGAAAGACAGCTCTGGGGTTGATCTCCACCCCTTCAATTTATCCACAGTGTTCTCATCCTTCAGTGGCTCCCTACCCGCCCTTGGAACTTGACCTGGGGGGCTAGAGTCCTATCAGGAGTCTCTTTTAACCTGAGTTCTAGATGCATCCCATTGGTCCCCTTCCTTCACTCTCGGTGAAGTGCTATCATTTTGGAGCCAGAAATATTGCCGTACACTGTCAAGTGTAGAAATTAAACTATAGAGTCAGACTGCTTGCTTTCAAATCTTTTCCTTCACAGCTTGATGACCTAGAGCAAATTACTGAATCCCTATTGTCTGCAGTGTTCCTATCTCATAGGTTGCTTGAGATTAAATAAATATGTGAATATATATGAAATGAAGAAAAGCTCTTGGCAAACAGTTGGCACGATGTAAGTTTTAGCCATAAAATGACAATACCATTTTACACAAAAAGGTTACTATGAATTGCTTTTGTCATTCCCTACTTGTAATATATATTATATATCAGATCAGATCCCAAGCCCCAAATTTTCTATGTTTGGCTCTTGATACTCAAGCAAATTATTTAGAAGTCCTTAGTTTTTCTTCTCTGTCAAATGTGTGGCATTTGCAAATGAAAAGCATTCATATTTCAAATTGTTACCCCTCTTACATATTTTAAAACTTACTGAGAAGTTCAGTGGTTGGTTAGTTAGTTTAGGCTACGTCTATAATTCACCCAAGGCAGGGGGTGGCACTGAATCAGGTTTGAATGGTCTATATTTTATACAAATACATATGAAAAACAAAAAACCCAGTTAAAAATTATACATTTTCATGTATAAATTTATGCAATGTAAATGCTTGATAACATAGACAAAGAAGTTTTTATGCATGCTCAATTGTTTCTGACTCTTTGAAACACATGGGTTTTCCCAGCAAGAATACTGGAATGGGTTACAATTTGCTACTCCATGGATGGAGTGATCTTTCCCTTCCAGGGATGGAACTGCATCTCTGATGTTCTCGGGGATCAAACCCTGTCTTGGCAGGGGTATTCTTTACCAATGAGTCACTGGGGAAACCCAGAAAAATAAATCTTTATGACTATTAACAAAATAGGAGCTTCCCCATCTTGAAATCTGTCAACACGCACTGTACAATATTTTTTTAGGGACTTTCTCTTGCAGGATCTCAATGACTTTTACTCCTTTATAGGGTAGACCTTATCTTCATCACGCAAACACTAAAACTGATACTTAGAGATGGTAGATGATTCTAAGTGAGTAGTAAGTAACAGCAAAATTTAAATTCATGTTTTCTTCCCTGTGGCCCATCAACAGATTAATGGATTTAAAAGATGTGGCATATGTATACAGAGGAACATTACTCAGCCATGAGAAGGAAGGTTATCCTGCCATTTGTGACTTGGATGGACCTTAAGCATGTTATGCTATCTGAGATAAGTCAAACACTGTATGATGTCACTAATATGTGAAATCGACCAATGTCAAACCTCAAACAAACAAACAAACCAGGAAGTAAAAGTGTGATTACCAGGGGATGGGAATGGAGAGATAAGTCTAGAAACTTGTAACAAGTATTAAATAAGCCATAGAAATATGATGTACAGTATCTTGGATATAGGCAATAATATTATGCTATAAGTATGTAATGTGAAAAATATTGGTACAAGAGCAACTATGTTTTATTAATGATAATATATAAATGTCTCAAAGTGACATGCTGTGCACTTTACATTTACACATTGTAAGATGTCACATTTATCCAATTTAAAAAGAATGTGTATTTTCTGATGCACCATGGTCCATCCAGTGTCTATTTCATTTCCCATCTATGCATTTATCTGGTCACCAGATGCCCTCATCACATGGATCTTAGAATTCTAAATTTAGGCAAGCACTGTGTCCCACTGCAATTGCAGAGCTTTGGTCACATGGCAGGCCAATGAATCTGAGAGACGAGGAGTTGAGGCAAGGAAGAGACTTTAATCTGGAAGCCCGTAAAGGGAGAAGATGTCGGGCTAGCGCCTCAAAATAACCATCTTATTAGGAGTCTGGATGCCAGGTTCTTTCATAGATCAGAGATGGGGGGAGGTGAGGAAGCAAAGTATAAAGGCCATTCATCTTGCAAAGATCTCCTAAAATGGCAAGCCTCAGGCAAGGGATGTGTTAATTTCTCCCTCCCCGTCATCCACGGGTGGACAGGGTTCTGAAGAAAGGCACTTTAGTTTAACCCTCAGGTAGAAGCTGAGTCAAACCATTCTGTATGATTATAATAACAACAGCAACAAAAAGCAAGTCAAAGACACAGTTCCATCATGGGGTCAGCATTGGTTTCCTCCCTGTCACACTTTCTTCTTGTCTTTGTGATTCTGTATATGGGGAATTTTTGAGTTTGTTTTTTTAATGGATGGATTCACATCTCATAAGACTGTCAGGGGAGTGTGTGATTTCCTCGGTTCTGTCTCATCACAACAAAAATTTGAAGCGATGGACATTAAAGCCCTCGGCGCGTCACAGCTCTCGGACAGTGTTACAGCTCCATGTTACAGCTCAGTTTTATTTAGAAAATAAAGGAAAATACATCCTCGAGGCATGAGGGCATGCCGACCCAAAAGACACGAAGAGGAGAGAGAAAGAGAACGAGAGAGCGTGCGCACGTGAGAGAGAGACCCTCAGCCCTTTGGCCCCTCTTTTTGCATGGTTTTTCCTCCCCCTGGGCTTGCCCCATGTAAACTGGGCTAGCCAGGAGTGCTGTTTGTTCTACCTGAGGTCCTCACTCCGGTCCTTGGACCTTCCTTTGTCTATTTTCGCGGGCTTTCTCCCTTCCTTGGCTTTTGGCCACTGCCATTCTGGACTCCTTTTTCCTATTCTAACTACCTAACAAGACCGTTTTCTTCTATCCCTTTAATAGTGGAAATTAAAAACATTTTCATTGGCATAATTTACTTTGCTTGTTATACCCAGGCCATAGGGAGGTGCCGTTTGTGTCAGAAAAGATTTGCTGTCTGAAGATTTAGGATGTGCAAGCTCTTTAGAGCTCAGTAACTATCAGCCTATTTACTTTGAGTATAATATTAATAGCTGCTACCCAGAGCAGGGCTCATGGCGTGATTCATATGTGACAATTTGCATATAGATTCCTAAAGAAAAGTGTATTCTAGGGAAAATTTATAATGATAATGGCAAAGAAATTAAAAGTCACATCTAACTGATGAACCTATTTGCAGAGAAGCAATGGAGATGCAGACATAGAGAACAGATTTGTAGACACAGGGAAGGAAAGGATGGGACCAATTGAGAGAGTAACATGGAAACATATACATTACCATATGTAAAAAGATAGCCAGTGGGAATTTGCTGTGTGACACAGGAAGCTCAACCCATGCTCTGTGACAACCTAAGAGGGTGGGATGGGGTGGGAGATGGCAGAGAGGTTCAAGAGAGAGGGGAACGTATGTATACCTGTGGCTGATTCACGTTGATGTATGGCAGAAACCAGCACAATATTGTTAAGCAATTATCCTCCAATACAAAACTTACAAAAAAAGTAACAAGTATAAGTTTTTTTTTTTTTTTTAATTAAAAGCAACTGCTAGAGGAGAACATAGGCAAAACACTCTCTGACACGAATCACAGCAGGATCCTCTATTCCCCACCTCCCAGAATATTGGAAATAAAAGCAAAAATAAACAAATGGGACCTAAGTAAAATTAAAAGCTTCTGCACAACAAAGGAAACTATAAGCGAGGTGAAAAGACAGCCTTCAGAATGGAGAAAATAATAGCAAATGAAGCAACTGACAAAGAACTAATCTCAAAAATATACACGCAACTCCTGCAGCTCAATTCCAGAAAAATAAATGACCCAATCAAAAAATGGGCCAAAGAACTAAACAGACATTTCTCCAAAGAAGACACAGATGGCTAACAAACACATGAAAAGATGCTCAACATCACTCATTATCAGAGAAATACAAATCAAAACCACAATGAGGTACCATTTCATGCCAGTCCGAATGGCTCCTATTCAAAAGTGTACAAGCAGTAAATGCTGGAGAGGGTGTGGAGAAAAGGGAACCCTCTTACACTGTTGGTGGAATGCAAACTAGTATAGCCACTGTGGAGAACAGTGTAGAGAGTCCTTAAAAAACTAGAAATAGAAACTGCCTTATGACCCAGCAATCCCACTACTGGGCATACACACTGAAGAAACCAGAATTAAAAGAGACACGTGTACCCCAGTGTTCATCACAGCACTGTTTATAATAGCCAGGACATGGAAACAACCTAGATGTCCATCAGCAGATAAATGGATAAGAAAGCTGTGGTACATATACACAATGGAGTATTACTCAGCCATTAAAAAGAATACATTTATACATTTGAATCAGTTCTAATGAGGTGGATGAAACTGGAGCCTATTATACAGACTGAAGTAAGCCAGAAAGAGAAACACCAATACAGTATACTAATGCATATATATGGAATTTAGAAAGATGGTAATGATAACCCTGTATGCGAGACAGCAAAAGAGACACAGATGTATAGAACAGTCTTTTGGACTCTGTGGGAGAGCATGAGGGTGGGATGATTTGGGAGAATGGCATTGAAACATGTATAATATCATATATGAAATGAATCGCCAGTCCAGGTTTGATGTAGGATACAGGATGCTCGGGGCTGGTGCACTGGGATGACCCAGAGGGATGGTACAGGGAGGGCGGTGGGAGGGGGGTTCAGGATGGGGAACACGTGTATACCTGTGGTGGATTCATGTTGATGTATGGCAAAACCAATACAATATTGTAAAGTAATTAGCCTCCAATTAAAATAAATAAATTTATATTAAAAAAATTAAAAGCCAAACATTTCAGAAATATGAAGCCACATTAGAATTGTGCATAATAAATTTGTATTAATCTATACATAAGTCTTTGATGGTTAAGTTTTAGTAACTTCTTTAGAGGAGTACAGAAGTGAACCTAGATGATAGTACCACATTTTATTTATCCAAAAATAATTAACAGAGGTAGATGAACTTAAGCTTTTACAGGTTATCATTTTAAAATAGAGGTGACTGTTCTTCTCTAGAAAAATGCAATGCACTTTGCTCAGCTTTCTGGCCAGTGGGGAAAGCCTCAGCCACTTTGCGTCAGAAGACTACCCTGAAAAAAAGGCTGGGGAATTTCCAAACTTCATACATACATAGTAACAAGTATCAGAAACAGTAGAGAGCAGGTAAGAGTAGTAAAGGTGCAATTTGCACTTATAAGAAGAACATTAAAACATTTTAATACTAGAATATTCTATACCCAAATCCCAAGAAGTACTATCTCATGTTTGAAAACCTCAAGCAAGTGTACTTTATAGGTGCATAAATACATATATTCAGTCATTCTTTTATTGCACCTAGATGTCTTTTGATATTATAATGATGAAATATCTCTCAAGGAAAAAATGAAAAGGTAAAGCAAACACTTCAAAAATAAAAAAGATTAAAGGAGAGATTATGTCCATATTCTCTTAGTACATATTGTGTTTTTTTTTTTAATCTAGACATATTAAAATTCTAAAGGTAGATGGATAGTTGTCAATATAGGAGTATAGGATCTTAAAATTTTTGAAGTTTTAGAAGCAGTGAAATGATACAGAATAAAGATATCTGAAGTTTAAAACTCCTGGATTTATTAATCAAAGCAACCAGATAGCAAAGAGGGTAAACCAAGAATCAGGCCTCTGCGGCTCTCAGTCTTATCATGGCCTCTTATGAAACCCTAGACTTTCAGCTTTTTTAGATCTTAGATCCTTCGCCTAAAAATATTAATGTATGTACTAGATAACAATTAAACTTCCTTTATTCTCTTTATTATGAAAATATATTACATTAACTTGGAGTATATCTTAGACACATCTGGAAAACCACATTTTAAAAAAATCTCAGTGGAAAGAGATCTCTCTCTACTAAGATGCAGGTGAAATTTGTAAGTTTGTTTAGGCAACATAATCCTTTCTTATTTCTTTCAAAGGAATACACTTTGATCGCACCAAATGCAATATTACCTTAAAATATTTTTGTGGAGAGTTCTTGTATGAGAAGAAAAAGATTTTTCCAGTAAAATTCCACGGAGGATGGTTAAGTCACAGCTCTCCATTTCTGAGTATAATTTTTAATTATGTCTAGCTTTCGGCTTATCCCTAATGAAAGAGAGGTTAACTTGTTAAACAGGGAACTGATCCCAAAGTATAAATTAAGTTTTTAATGTATTTAGAGATTATAGATCTTTTTTCAGCTGGGAAAAAAAATAGACTGGATCATCCCCCTTCACAAGTATAATGTCTTATAACTTAACTAGGCCTCTGATCACATGTGTATACTTTAAGTGCTTGAGTAAATTCATCCAGTTTTACCTTTTCCTAGTCAATAAACTCAAAGATACTTGGTTTTGATAGGTCAGAAAAGTTGGTGTATCTGGAATATAAAAAAAAAAAACTCACAAAAAACTACATGAAGTATTTCAAGTTGAGCATTCTTCTTTTATTTTGTGTTGCAGACAAGCTACTGAAATATTTTCATTTTGCACATATATGAAAGGAAAGGGTATATATACCCACTTTGTTCCATTTTTTAAATATTAAATATATTATATAGACAAGTGTTAAGTAGTAGGTACTAGCACACACCCAAGTTTATATCATCCAAATATAAAATATATTTGAAAAAATGTCCCTGTTCATCATCAACTCCTGGAGCTTGCTCAAATTAATGTTTGAGTTGGTGATGCCATCCAACCATCTCCTCCTCTGTCGTCCCCTTCTCTTGCCTTCAATCTTTCCCAGCATCAGGGTCTTTTCCAGTGAGTTAGTTCTTCACATCAGGTGGCCAAAGATTTTGGCGTTTCAGCTTCACCATTAGTCTTTCCAATGAATATTAAGGATTGATTTCCTTTAGGATGGACTGGTTGGATCTCCTTGCAGTCCAAGGGACTCTCAAGAGTCTTCAATACCTCAGTTCAAAAGCATCAATTCTTTGGCACTCAGCTTTCTTTATGGTCCGTAGAACCTTTATTTTCAATGATTGAATAAATTCTGATACATCCATACAAAGGAACATTATTCAACAGTAAGAGGAATAAACTATTGATTCATGCAACAGCCTGATAGGTCTCAAGGCAATTATGCTATGTGGAATAAAACAGTCATTCTCAAAATGTACACATTATATGATTCCATTTATGTAACATTCTCAAATGGCAGAACTATAGAAATGGAGGACAGACCAGGAGTTGCTGGGGACAGAAACGGAGATAGGAGGCAGGGGTGTGACTACAGAGAGGTGACACAAAGGAGTTTATTTGTGACGAAGGATTTTTTAAAACTTTACTGTGCCTGAATACGCAGTAAACACTAGTGAATAGGTATTCACTATTATTATTTTTTTTATAAAGTGTTTTCCCCCTCAATAATTATAGTAAAATTATTCTTACCATTTAAAAAAATGGAATATTTTTTACCATATTTTGTCACTTTCTTTTATTCTTTAAGAACTCAAATAGGAAAAGATCCAGGTTAAGCATTTTCATCCATCTGATTTTCTCTATCTCAGATATAACAGTAATATTGAAGTTGATGTCTGTTGCTTCTGTCTACAATCTTATACTTTTGGTTCATCTGCATGCATACATTATATATAGTATTTTGGTTTGTTTTTCAAACTGACACAAAAAGGCCATATTACAGAGATGTTTTCATAACTTGCTTTATAACCATATAATATTCTGGAAGTATATACATGTTGATTAATGTATACACAATCCATTAATTTCAACTGTTTTATTACATTGTGAGATTATATCACCGTTTTTTTTTTCCTATCTCATTCCCTGTTGATATAATTTGATAATTTTATATAGTTTTTTCTTGATTAGAGACAAAGCTTTTGTAAACATCGTAGCACATAACTCATTGTGTATATATGCCAGTAGTTGTTCAGATTATAAGGCAGGTAAAAAATTTATATATTTTATATTTACATATGTATTTTACTAGATATTGTCAAACTTGTTTTCAGAGTGATCAATTTCCGTTCCAATTAGCCATATATAAGTGATTTATTGATATTATGAATCTTAATATCCATCTCTATCTATCTATCTATCTATCCATCTATCTATTCACATATAAAAGCTATTTGGTTCTTTTGGTAGTTTGAATTTGCAGAAAATTAAGTTTAAGCACGGGGCTTTCCAGGTGACTCGGTGGTAAAGAACATGCCTGCCTAGCAGAAGCCCTGGGTTCCATCCCTTGGTCCAGAAGATCCCCTAGAGAAGGGAATGGCCACCTACTCCAGTATTTTTGCCTGGGAAATCCCATGGATAGAAGAGCCCGGCAGGCTACAGTCCACAAGGTTGCAAAGAGTCAAATGCATACTTAGCAACTGACCTACAAGTTTAAGCATACATTCCTGCACTGGTTATTTGGTTTCTTTCTCCTTTGAATTATGCTCATTGAATGGTAAATATTGAGTAAAGAGGTAAAATAGTAGGGGAATAAGCCATACAGATACCTGAAGGAAAACTTTCCCAGGAAGGGAGAAAAACATGTACTAATGTCTTCGTGGAGGAATATCTGGTAAGAATGATTAGATAATTAGAGAGCAATGAGTAGACAAATTCAGGGATTGCAAAGACTGAACATGCCCATGTGCACTCAGGAAGGTAAAGGGTGGTCAAGAGTGTACATTGGGAAAAGCTGGGTAGATGATTAAGATGATTTTGCCTTTTACTTTGAGTGAAATATGAAGTCCTTGGATGGTGTTAGTAAATCAGTGGCATGAATAACATTAATTCTAACAGGATCATTCTGACTGCTGAGTTGAGACTAGATGTCATGACAAAGAGCAGAAGCCAGCAAAGCAGTGAAGGAATTGTTACCAAAAAAACTAAGCAAGGGTTAATTGTGGCTTAGATCAGGGTGACAGGAGCAGAGGTAGTCAGGAGTGGTAAGAATTTGAATATATTTAAAGGCAGGCTCAAAGAATGTATTGATAAATTAAAGGTGGGCTGTTAATAAAAAAAGATGAGTCAAGGATGACTCAAGCTTTTTGGGTTGAGAAATAAGAAGAAGGAAGTTCCTGTGTACTAAGATATGTACTAACTTCTTGACATTTCAAAGAATTTTACAATATCAAACAGAAGTACGTGTGGTTATAGTTGAATAAGTGTCTGTAGCAGAATCAGAAGACTTCTGATTTTCGAGTAGAGACATAAAATGAGGGCTCTGATGGAAGAGCCGATAGCTTCAGGTGAATTTCTGTGTCTGGCAGTGGAAGATCAACTGCCTCCCTCTAGAACTGTCAGAAAAAACAGGTGTGGGAGAGATCGAGGGGAGATGTGATATAAAATGTATTCAAAGTTACTGGAGAGCTACCAAGGAAATGAAGACTTAGTGTTCAAGATTCCAGAAGATGGTGACTCTCTTCCTTGTTGCTGTCTCAAGACATCTTCTGTTCCAAAGCAAAAGCTAATAGGCTGAGAAATTATGCCAAAGTGACAGAGAGTCTGTAGAGGCTGAAAAGAGGTTCTAACCATCTCATTAAAAGCTATCATTCCACTACTACAAAGAGGAAGTGTGTGCATGCTCAGCCTCTAACCCATGTGGGGCTGCCACAAATACTGTAGGGGTTTTGTGGGACTGTGACATGCTTACCAAAGGAATGTGTCATAAAATAGAAGTAGAACACTGCTTAGAAGGACTGAAGACCATCTTTGAATCATCTTAATATCTAATATCCTAAATTGATTTGGGATTGCTAGTGCCAGTAGTGTGACTCCATAAACAAAGTAAAAGCAAATCCTTTATAAGAGAAGTAATGTAATCTAAGGTCTCACATTCTCTCTAAAATTTTTAGTATGAAATATCCAATATTCATGTAAAAATAACTTGGCATGAGAGAAAACAATACCTGAATGAAAGCAGAGATAAGAGGCAAAAGAAACAAACACATAGGAATCGAGATAATAGAGTTATCAGATGCAGACAGCGAAATGACAAGGGTTAATAGGTTTAAGAACTTAAGTGATAAAATGGAGAATTTCATTAACTATTGAAAATAAGCAAAGGAAACTCTAGAACTGAGAAATCAGTAATGGAAATTAACCTAACTAAAAAGACTGATTTGTTTAAAAAAGATGTGTGTGTGTGTATATATATATATATATGTATTCATATATTCAGGTTGAAACATGGTAAGGAAAATATCCCCCCAAATAAATAAAAACATAAAAATAGGGTATAATAAAAGGCCTATTATATGCACAATTGGCCTCATAAAAGGAAAGGAGAAAGAATGGGAAAACATTTGAAGAGATTACAATGAATTTTCCTAAACCAACAAAATATCTTGAGACACAGTCTTGAAAGTCAGCATATATTAAGCAGGTTTAAAGAAAAGTACATTTAGGCACATCATAGCAACATGTAGCACACATTAAAGAAAAGCAGTCAAAAAATAATATTTAGGAAATTCCCTGATGATCAAGTGGTTAAGACTCCACACCCTTACTGCCAAGGGCCCCGATTCAGCCCCTGGTGGGAGGACTAAGATCCCACAAATCTCGTTGTATAGCCAAAACAAAAGAACAACAACAAAGAAACCCACAATCTTTGGTTTTACTTTGAATGAGGTCTGTTTTTCAACCAAATTAACGAAAGACAGAAAACCATGGAAGCATCTTTTTAAAATGCAGGAAAAATACAGTGACCATCCTAGAATTCTATATCTAGCAAAGTCGTCTTGCTAAAAATAAAGGCAAAATATAGACATTTTCACACAAAAGAAAAACAGAGTTGGTCACCAGCAGACCCACACTAAAGGAAGGAAATGCCCAAAACAATTGTCTAGGTAAAAAGAAAAACAGCTAGGTAAGGAAGTGTAGAGCTACTGGGAGGAATGAAGAACATGTCTTGTAAGTGTGTGAGCAAAGCTAAGAAATAGTAATGATCTAAAAATGATATAATTGTAGTGCATTATAGAGTTTAAAATATGTACATAAAAAGTAAACTGTATGAAAACCTAAGCAGAAACAAGGGGGCACTAATAGAAGTTTTGTTTTAATATTCTTGCAATATAGGAAAATTAGTAAAAATACAAATTTATGTTGGCCTTTAATAGATTAAGAATGCACTTTTTAATCTCTGGGATATCCACTAATACATTTATGAAAACAGATTAAAATAATGAATTATTAGGTGGAAACGGGGGATGACAAAGTAATTAATAGAATGAAGCAAGAACGCTTATGATAAAGGAAAAGCAAAGGATGAGGAAAAGAGAAAATGAGAATATAGCAGATCTAAAGTTAAATACGTATGGAATTATTATAATGGCATGGCAAAGAATTTCAAACTAGATTTTAAAATCAACTGTTTGCTACTTATGAGAGAGAAATCTAAATTATCAGAATGCACAAATGTTAAAAATAAAGGATAAAAAGACATACAATGAAAATAAAAATCAAAAGGAATCTGGCATAGCTGTAGTAATATCAGACTAAGTAGATTGTAGGACAAAGCATACTAGAGATAAAGAAGTACTTCATAGTCATGATCATTAGTATGTTAACAATTATAATCCACCAGGAACATTTAACAATTTATAGTATATATATATATATACACTAATTGCACAGCCTCAAATATGTAAAGTAAAACTAAAATTAAAAAAAAAAAAGCCACAATCTACTTAAGAGTTTTTGGACAGATAGTGAATTTTGTCAAATGCTTTTTAATCTTATTGAAATGATCCTATTTTTTTTCACCATGTATTTTTGATAAATGAGATTGATTTATGAATATTTTAAGGAATTTACATTCTTAGGATAAACCTAACCTAGCCATATGTTCCGGAGAAGGCAATGGCACCCCACTCCAGTACTCTTGCCTGGAAAATCCCATGGATGGAGGAGCCTGGTAGGCTCCAGTCCATGGGGTCGCTAAGAGTCAGGCACAACTGAGCGACTTCACTTTCACTTTTCACTTTCATGCATTGGAGAAGGAAATGGCAACCCACTCCAGTGTTCTTGCCTGGAGAATCCCAGGGATGGGGGAGCCTTGTGGGCTGCCGTCTATGGGGTTGCATAGAGTCGGACACGACTGAAGTGACTTAGCAGCTGCAACAGCAGCCATATGTACGGTTTTTTGTTTGTTTTTAGTATTGCTGGATTCGATTTTCAAATCATTTAGTAAAAAGTTTTAAAACTGTATTTGTAAGAGTCTGTAATTTTATTACTTCTTTTAATCAGGTTTTATTAAAAAGGCTATGATAACCTAATAAAATGAGCTGGAAATGATTATCTTATCTCTCCTTTCTATAAAATAGACTATATCAAAATGTGTAGAACGTGCACACCTCTCAAGCCACATTCTATACTTTGATACAGTCTATTTTCATCATCATTCATTTCAAAACATTTAAAAATTTCACTTGTAAATGCCTTTTTAACTCAAGCATTATTTAGATGTATGTTATTCACTTTACAAATATTTGAATATTATATAGATATATCTATTGTTACTTTCTTATTGCAGTCAGATATCATTATCTGTAAGAATTCACTCTTTGGAAAGTTATTGTTGTTTGTGTCATGGCCTATCATATGGTCAAAATTGTTGAACATTTCATCTGCATCAGAAAAAATGGGTATTCTTCAGCTGTCTGGATAAGTGTTTGATAAATTTCATTTAGGTTAAGGTGATTGAAAATGTACTTACAATTATTGTGGTAAAGAAATGATCTTCTTACAATTATTATGATAAAAATGATTGTCTTATTGTTATGAAATGTCCCTCTTTATCTCTCATATTAATTTTTAACTTAAAATAGCATTTACAGTTCTCTGCTGAGATTCCCCATTTGTTCCATCATTGCTATAGTATTTAATACTCTGAAAATATTTTTAGTAGCTACAGAGTACTTCTAATTTCAACATTTGTCTCATCTTGGTGTCTGTTTCTATTGACTATTTCCTGATTCAGGTCACTTTTGCTTATTTATTTGCATGTCTAAAAAATTTTATCATATACTGAATATTGTGACTAATGTAGAGAATTTGGATGCTGTTTTCTTTCTTTTAAAAATGCTGATTTTTATTCTAGCAGGCAGATCACATGTTTGTACTCAAGCTCCAACCTCTATGTCCCCTGTTTTGGGCAGCAGCTAACATCACTGCTCAGGTTCTTAGATTTTTCAGTTTTTATTTTGGGCTTCCCTGGTGGCTCAGATGCTAAAGAATCAGCCCGAAATGCAGAAAACCTGGGTTTGATCCTTGGTTGGGAAGATCCCCTGATGAAGGGAACGGCAACTCACTTCAGTATTCTAGCCTGGAGAATTCCATGGAGAGAGGAGCTTGACAGGGTATAGTCCATGGGGTCGCAAAGGGTCAGACACAACTGAGTCACTTTCACTCTCACTTTCAGCTTTTATTTTCTGTTGGTCTTGCACTTTCCCACATGTGTGCACAACTCAATTAATAGCTTATATGAAGGTTTGGTTCATATAAGGTTCTCTGTGTCTCCCTCTTTTCCAGATTTCCCCCAATCTCTCTCTCTCTCTCTCTTACACACACACACAAGTTCAAGTACTTGGTCAGCCCCGAATTCTGCTCTTAGATCCCCTTCCATAAGAATGCAGCTGTCTGAGTTTGATTATCCAGTTAAGATCCAGGAGTACTCTAAGGTGTAAAGGGTATAACATGGCATCTTTCTCAATGCATTTTCTTTCCTTCAAATGTCTATCATCTATGCTCAGTTTGGTCACTCTCTAGAGCCTCCAAATAACTGATTTTAATACTTTTCCTAGAATTTATAGTTGCCTGTGAAATATCCATAAATAGGTTACTGAGATAAAAGTTATTCTGTCCTTCAGTTCAGTTCAGTCGCTCAGTCGTGTCTGACTTTTTGCGACCCCATGGACTGCAGCACGCCCGGTTTCCCTATCCAGAAGCTGAATCTCTCTTTTCTACAATAAACTACCAGAAGGGTCCCAAAGTAGCTACACACCAGGCTCATGAAGACCCTTCTTCCTCATTCTTGGTGAGTCACACAAAGAAAAGGACTAACATCTCACCTAAATCTATTAGTATGTCTAGTAAAATACCAAGAATGGGACCTCTCTGAGATCTGTTTTGTGGCTAGAATTTAAACATAGGTCTCAATAGAATGACAAACTGAAGGCTACCCAGTGGAGAATAGATTAGAGGTTGCTCCGTTGTACTGAAGGATTTGTTAGTCAGTGACTTGAAGCTGAGACTAATTTCCTTACTCCATAAAATGAGAGGCACTAATACATACTTTGACCCAAAGGATACTATGTGAAGAGTTTTGTTAGGTCTAAAATGTTTGAACTTCTCTAAGAAAAATATTATGTAAATAGAAGATGTATCTTGTAAGAGAAATCATTTAATTTAGTTTTCTAATCTACTCCCATAATACCCTTTCTACCGATGCATAACTACTAATGATAATACTATTTGTATTTTTAATTACTTTGTGTGCACTGGATATTTACTCTGATCCCAAGAAGTATATTGCCTTCAGAGGGTGGTGTTATGCTACAGTCATAATTAACTTTTGCTTAAAAGTACCCCATGATCTTAGGGAAAAAAAAATCTGTTAACAGTATCATATTTATTCTTCATTGTACTGCAGAAAATTAATACATAATTTCTTTTGGTTTCTTTTGATGTTTGCTACCATTGCCTTAGACCAAAGATGATATTTTCTTTAGTTATATGTTATTAATTATTAAATTAAAAGCAGAATATGACCATATATGCAGAGAATTTGATAGACTTATTGGAATTAATCTACTTCGTATCAGTCTGTAACAATGTAAGAATAAAAAGTTTATAATTAGAATAATAGGTTGCTTCTTTTTTCTTAAATACTTTTTAGTGGTATATACTGCATTTTACTGGAGAAGGCAATGGCACCCCACTCCAGTACTCTTGCCTGGAAAATCCCACGGACAGAGGAGCCTGGTGCACTGCAGTCCATGGGGTCACTAAGAGTCGGACACGACTGAGCGACTTCACTTTCAGTTTTCACTGTCATGCGTTGGAGAAGGCAATGGCGACCCACTCCAGTGTTCTTGCCTGGAGAATCCCAGGGACGGGGGAGCCTGGTGGGCTGCCGTCTATGGGGTCGCACAGAGTCGGACACGACTGATGCAACTTAGCAGCAGTGGTATATACTACATTGTATTACCAAAATTTTCTCAGTGTGACCCTTATATTTTTTTGTGACAGATTATAACTAAAATTCTCTCCACTTACACTAGGTTGCTAAGTTATTTGTGATAACAGTGTTCAGATAGGAAAACCACCTATACTTGCTATACTCGTGTATCTATATAAATACGTGTATGTGTATATGCATTATATATATATATATATATATAAAATTAGATTCTGGAAATAGGCACTATAAGCTTTGCATATGAAAACTATTATCCTTCTTAGCTATTATAACATAACACAACAACTAAGCTAGAATTACAAAATAGATATGCTTAACTCCATATGGAGTAAGAATATAGATATTAAAAAATAAAGCATTCTTGAAGGGACATAGAAATAATAAGTCTATTAATATCAGGATGAGTTTTAAAGACTATGAAATTCAAAATAAGTGAAGAGGCCAGCATGTGCAGGCATTTCTTCAGAATACCAAGATAAAGTAAGCCAGTGCAGTTCAAGCTGATGACTGATTTTTTCCATTTACACAGTTAATGTGCAAATTAATGTAAATTCAAGTCATAATCTAGGTCAGAAGAGTATCATAATGAGTATTAGTCAGATTTTTTAATTAATGTGAATATGATTTATATGTACTTTGAACAGAAACATAGGCTATTAGATCAACAGTGTTGCTATAGCTTTACTATTTAACTATAAGTAATGAGATTTATTTAAGATTAAAAATTTAAGCCAGTTCTGTTGTATGGCTTGCCATACACACAGACGGCTATCAAGGCATCTCTCCCTTGTGACAGTGATACAGTATCTATTTTTTATAGTTACCATTTTACTGAAAGAATAAAACATCAGACACATCAGAATCTCTGAGAATTCAATGTATCTATCCACAAACACAAACATTATCTCAGGTAAGGTGATGAACTGTACTTATGGATCCTTGGGCACAAGCATGTCCTTCCTAGGCAGCTGCAAATATATCCAGGCTGATGATTGCATTTTGGGAACAGATAAAATTAAAGGCTAGGTCACAAATATGGGGTTTTTATGATTTCTGCACTGTGAATGGTTGGAGAAAAATGTCCATGTACTTAGGTAACTATTCATTTCAGTCAAATTTAAAGAACACAGCACTGTTTGCATTGAAAGTCAATGTACTAGGCACGAGAGAAAGCCAAAAGTTAAGAGTCTGTCCTCTGGGCGTTTATAGTCTTTTCCTGCTGCTGCTGCTGCTGCTGCTGCCAAGTCGCTTCAGTCGTGTCCGACTCTGTGCAACCCCATAGATGGCAGCCCACCAGGCTCCCCCGTCCCTGGGATTCTCCAGGCAACAACACTGGAGTGGGTTGCCATGTCCGTCTCCAATGCATGAAAGTGAAAAGTGAGAGTGAAGTCGCTCAGTCGTGTCCGACTCTTCGAGACCCCATGGACTGTAGCCTACCAGGCTCCTCCGTCCATGGGATTTTCCAGGCAAGAGTACTGGAGTGGGGTGCCACTGTCACAGAATAAGCCAAAAGTGGACAAGAGCCAAGAAAAACATACAGAGAGTTTTCTGAGGTACCAAGTGGGGTTTCTGAAAAGAAAGTATATACATCTGTAATGACACTGGAAAAATAATTTAGAACTGTGTCTGGGAAGGTGTTGCTAAAATTAGGAAAGAATTTATAAACAAATTTAATGTTCTAAGTATTTATTATTCAATATTTGAACTGAGAATTGGCAACATACATTTCTAATTAAATATTCATTCTCCATGGTTAATGTTACTAGTTTCTTCCACTGAAGAATTTTAGAAAGATGGTATTCAGTGGCTTTGATTCTAGTCCTGCAAAACTCATAGCTAAAGTATGCTATATTATGAATGGAAATATTAATAATGAATAATTAATAATTCATTTAAGCTTAATGTAAAAGAATTTTAAATACAGTTTTTTAGTTGAGTGGCCACAGTAATAATAACAGATAATCAGTGAGTATAACAGCAAGAATTTTAAAACAAATTTCACGAAGTCTGTAACCTTTTATCTTAGATATAAGCCCAGCTTTTCAGTCTCTTATAACCTAAGACCATCCCACTGAACTCTTAGTAGAGTGTCATTTCTCCTTTGATTATCAGTTTTCATAGTACACTGAAATAAATCCTGTAAGTATCTATCAATGTCATTCATTCTATATTCCATGACTGGGGAGGTCTTCATCATTACTAACAAACATTCAATGTCTCTGGGTACAGAGCTCCAGCGTTACTTTTTAAGAATATTTCTTCTCATCTCTCTTTTTTTTTTTTTTCTCTTCTTTTTTTTTTTTTCCTTTTTTTTTTTCTCATCTCTTTTTAAGTAGTGCATGCAAGTTCAGTCACTCAGTCATGTCCAACTTTTTGTGACCCCATGGACTGTAGCTGCCAGGCTTCTCTGTCCATGGAATTTCCCAAGCAAGAATAATAGAGTGGATTGCCATTTACTTTTCCAGGGGATCTTCCCAACACAGGGATAGAACCCGTGGCTCGTGCATTGCAGGCAGATTCTTTATTGCTGAGCCACCAGGGAAGCCCTCTTTAAATAGACCGAGTGATAAACGTGTACCTGGAGAAGTACCTGGAGACTAAGTGGGGAAGTCCCTTTTCTAGACCCACTGCTGTTGTTTTATTCAGCAGCTTCCCAATGAGATCCCTTTGTGAAGAAAGCTCCTCCCACTGCTTCTAGCCTTCACTGAATGTTTTCTTCCTAGAACTTCAGTTACAACCATATATCTTTGACATCCTTGGATGACATGATTTTATTTGTAAGGAAACTCAGAGGGAAATGGGCAGGAGCATACAGAATTTTGTATTACAGAGATGCTGCCTTTCACATATCAGAGAGTGTATTCAGTGGTTGAAAGTGGTGGTCTTTACATCAGCTCGATACTTGGCATAATATTGCCACAAAAAAGCTACTACTTTTTTTTTTGCTGGTTTGTTTTCTCTAAAATAAAGCTGAAAACAGTACCTCATGGGTTAGAGATGCAGATTTATATGAAGCATTTGGTAACTGGCACATCTTATTTTAAGCATTGTTATTTTCACATAACAAATAAATGCACATACCTGCAGAGATTCAAACATTTATCTTTTTCCTATTCAAATAGAAAGCAATTGGTACATTATACAAGCTGATTCCTCCCTGCTTATGCAATAATAACTGTTACTCTTCTGGACCTTCATGCAGAGCATTCTAAGATCTAACCTCATACTTTTAACCTTTGTGCCTTCACTGCAATCCAAAAGGAAAAAACAAGACAAAACCATATTTTATAGTCATGATTGTGCCTAGAATATAGAATCCCCACCCCATCTCTGTGTTCATGCTTTTCTCTGTCTACCCACATCTCTACCTGTATAGATTCAAGTGAAGTGAATCATTCAAGTGATTGCTAGAGCCAATTAAGTGAAGTGAAAGTCCCTCAGCCGTGTCCAACTCTTTGCAACCCCATGGACTATATAGTTCATGGACTTCTCCAGGCAGAATACTGGAGTGGGTAGCTTTTCCTTTCTCCGGAGGATTTTCCCAACCCAGGGATCGAGCCCAGGTCTCCACAGTATAGGTGGATTCTTTACCAGCTGAGCCAGCACTCAACATCCACATAAATTTCCTGCTTCTTCCATAAAGACTTGCCCCTGCCTACCCTAGTCTGCCCACACTCTGACTGTCACAACCCTTTGATGGTATGTCTCCTATCTCTCAAATCACTTAGTTCATAATTTAAATGTAATCAACAAGCCAGAGACCAGACAAGAGTATTTTCCAGCTCAACTGATAGAAAATATTATCTAAATATATTTTTGGAATATTCAAGCCTCATTTCAATCAAAACCCATAACAATATCCCAAGTGAGAGATGTAAAAATTATAGGAATAATATTTCTCCCCTTTCAAGAAGGGAAATAAAACCTTTTGCTGTTGCTGATACACTGACTTAAGGGAAAATTAAGTTCAAACGAAGGCTTCCCTAGTGGCTCAGTGGTAAAGAAATCTACCTGCCAATGCAGGAGAAGCAGGTTTGATTCCTGGGTCAGGAAGATATCCCAGAGAAGGGAATGGCAACCCACTCCAGTATTCTTGCCTGGGAAATCCCATGGACAGAGGAGTCTGGCAGCTACACTCTATGGGGTCACAAAGGAGTCAGACATGACTTAGTGAGTGAGTAAACAACAGGCGCTTCCCTGGTGGCTCAGACAGTAAAGCGTCTGCCTGCAATGCAGGAGACCCGGGTTCGATCCCTGGGTTGGGAAGATCCCCTGGAGGTGGACATGGCAACCCACTCCAGTACTCTTGCCCGGAAAATCCCATGGATGGAGGAGCCTGGTGGGCTACAATTCATGGGGTCGCAAAGAGTTGGACACGACTGAGTGACCACTTTCAAACAATAACAAAGTCCAAAGGATTTAAATAAATTTTTCAAATTGAACATGAAATGACTTAAGGACACCGTTATGGTTGTCATCAAGTCATTGTCTAGGTTGGATGAAAGGGAAGGTGTTTAGAAAATTTAAAATTTTTGTGCACCATGCCCTTATGGTATGTCCAAAACACGCATATGGAGTGTGTGCAGAATCCAGTATGATAACGGCGGTCCTGATCTAGCCGACACTAACACTTCCACCTACAAGTGTACGATAGTAAGGGTGTCTTTGGCTGCAAATTTTTTGTTATCCACACAAATTTCTACTCTCCCCATATGATTTTGTAATCCATTATTCATCGTAAGAACCAGGCAAAAGCTGACTTCAGAAACCTATAAACTACATTTAATTGTGTTGTACTAGAAACTTGGGATATTTCATATTTTAATAACAATAATTCTATTCACAGATTTTCTTTTGGGAGACCAGCCCTAAACAAAAGTGTCATGTTAGCGTTCTTAGCATAATGCCATGATACCACCTTTAACTGAAACTCTCATTATTAGAGTCACAAAAGCTTTAGATTGCAAAGCTGGGTCATTGTGTCCGGAACTACCCTTGTGATACCGGCACAGGGGAAGTAATACAGGAATGATAGGATTCTTGGGAAAACTGCCAAGAAGGAACATGTTCCTGAGTCATAAGTGTCAGAGAAAGGAACAAGAAAGAAATGTGACTGTTAGGCTGGATCTCTACAGGAAAGGACTAGACATTAAATTAAATCCTCTATAATTAAATTAATTATTCTATATATCAACACAAACATTGATTACAGTTTTCCTCTCTTCATGTTTTAAACTCTTCATAAGTAGTTTTATTTGAAATGGTTACCAAGACTGCTTCTGTCCTTGAAATACTGAGGTATGTGAAATTCATTGTTTCTGTGAAATCTAAAGATAGGTTGTCTGTCAGATCAGATCAGATCAGATCAGTCGCTCAGTCGTGTCCTACTCTTTGTGACCCATGAATCGCATCACGCCAGGCCTCCCTGTCCATCACCAACTCCCAGAGTTCACTCAGACTCACGTTCATCGAGTCAGTGATGCCATCCAGCCATCTCATCCTCTGTTGTCCCCTTCTCCTCCTGCCCCCAATCCCTCCCAGCATCAGAGTCTTTTCCAATGAGTCAACTCTTCGCATGAGGTGGCCAAAGTACTGGGGTTTCAGCTTTAGCATCATTCCTTCCAAAGAAATCCCAGGGCTGATCTCCTTCAGAATGGACTGGTTGGATCTCCTTGCAGTCCAAGGGACTCTCAAGAGTATTCTCCAACACCACAGTTCAAAAGCATCAATTCTTCGGCATTCAGCCTTCTTCACAGTCCAACTCTCACATCCATACATGACCACAGGAAAAACCATAGCCTTAACTAGACGGACCTTTGTTGGCAAAGTAATGTCTCTGCTTTTGAATATGCTATCTAGGTTGGTCATAACTTTCCTTCCAAGGAGTAAGTGTTTTTTAATTTCATGGCTGCAGTCACCATCTGCAGTGATTTTGGAGCCCAAAAAAATAAAGTCTGACACTGTTTCCACTGTTTCCCCATCTATTTCCCATGAAGTGATGGGACCGGATGCCATGATCTTTGTTTTCTGAATGTTGAGCTTTAAGCCAACTTTTTCACTCTCCACTTTCACTTTCATCAAGAGGCTTTTGAGTTCCTCTTCACTTTCTGCCATAAGGGTGGTGTCATCTGCATATCTGAGGTGATTGATATTTCTCCTGGCAATCTTGATTCCAGCTTGTGTTTCTTCCAGTCCAGTGTTTCTCATGGTGTACTCTGCATATAAGTTAAATAAACAGGGTGGCAATACACAGCCTTGACATACTCCTTTTCCTATTTGGAACCAGTCTGTTGTTCCATGTCCAGTTCTAACTGTTGTTTCCTGACCTGCATACAAATTTCTCAAGAGGCAGATCAGGTGGTCTGGTATTCCCATCTCTTTCAGAATTTTCCAGTTTATTGTGATCCATACAGTCAAAGGCTTTGGCATAGTGAATAAAGCAGAAATAGATGTTTTTCTGGAACTCTCTTGCTTTTTCCATGATCCAGCAGATGTTGGCAATTTGATCCCTGGTTCCTCTGCCTTTTCTAAAACCAGCTTGAACATCAGGAAGTTCACAGTTCACGTATTGCTGAAGCCTGGCTTGGAGAATTTTGAGCATTACTTTACTAGCATGTGAGATGAGTGCAATTGTGCGATAGTTTGAGCATTCTTTGGCATTGCCTTTCTTTAGGATTGGAATGAAAACTGACCTTTTCCAGTCCTGTGGCCACTGCTGAGTTTTCCAAATTTGCTGGCATATTGAGTGCAGCACTTTCACAGCATCATCTTTCAGGATTTGGAATAGCTCAACTGGAATTCCATCACCTGCACTAGCTTTGTTCATAGTGCTGCTTTCCAAGGCCCACTTGACTTCACATTCCAGGATGTCTGGCTCTAGGTCAGTGATCACACCATTGTGATTATTTGGGTCGTGAATTTCTTTTTTGTACAGTTCTTCTGTGTATTCTTGCCACCTCTTCTTAATATCTTCTGCTTCTGTTAGGTCCATACCATTTCTGTCCTTTATCGAGCCCATCTTTGCATGAAATGTTCCTTTGGTATCTCTGATTTTCTTGAAGACATGCTAGTCTTTCCCATTCTGTTGTTTTCCTCTATTTCTTTGCACTGATCACTGAAGAAGGCTTTCTTATCTCTTCTTGCTATTCTTTGGAACTCTGCATTCAGATGTTTATATCTTTCCTTTTCTCCTTTGCTTTTCGCTTCTCTTCTTTTCACAGCTATTTGTAAGGCCTCCTCAGACAGCCATTTTGCTTTTTTGCATTTCTTTTCCATGGGGATGGTCTTGATCCCTGTCTCCTGTACAATGTCAAGAACCACATTCCATAGTTCATCAGGCACTCTTATCTATCAGATCTAGGCCCTTAAATCTATTTCTCACTTCCACTGTATAATCATAAGGGATTTGATTTAGGTCATACCTGAATGGTCTAGTGGTTTTCCCTACTTTCTTCAATTTCGGTCTGAACTTGGCAATAAGGAGTTCATGGTCTGAGCCACAGTCAGCTCCTGGTCTTGTTTTTGCTGACTGTATAGAGCTTCTCCATCTTTGGCTGCAAAGAATATAATCAGTCTGATTTCGGTGTTGACCATCTGGTGATGTCCATGTATAGAGTCTTCTCTTGTGTTGTTGGAAGAGGGTGTTTGTTATGACCAGTGCATTTTCTTGAAAAAACTCTATCAGTTTTTGCCCTGCTTCATTCCGTATTCCAAGGCCAAATTTGCCTGTTACTCCAGGTATTTCTTGACTTCCTACTTTTGCATTCCAGTCCCCTATAATGAAAAGGACATCTTTTTTGGGTGTTAGTTCTAAAAGGTCTTGTAGGTCTTCATAGAACCATTCAACTTCAGCTTCTTCAGCGTTACTGGTTGGGGCATAGATTTGGATTACTGTGATGTTGAATGGTTTGCCTTGGAAACGAACAGAGATCATTGTGTCATTTTTGAGATTGCATCCAAGTACTGCATTACGGACTCTTTTGTTGACCATGATGGCCACTCCATTTCTTCTGAGGGATTCCTGCCCGCAGTAGTAGATATAATGGTCATCTGAGTTAAATTCACCCATTCCAGTCCATTTCAGTTCACTGATTCCTAGAATGTCGACATTCACTCTTGCCATCTCTTGTTTGACCACTTCCAATTTGCCTTGATTCATGGACCTGACATTCCAGGTTCCTATGCAATATTGCTCTTTACAGCATCGGACCTTGCTTCTATCACCAGTCACATCCACAGCTGGGTATTCTTTTTGCTTTGGCTCCATCCCTTCATTCTGTCTGGAGTTATTTCTCCACTGATCTCCAGTAGCATACTGGGCACCTACTGACCTGTGGAGTTTCTCTTTCAGTATTTTATCATTTTGCCTTTTCATACTGTTCATGGGGTTCTCAAGGCAAGAATACTGAAGTGGTTTGCCATTCCCTTCTCCAGTGGACCACATTCTGTCAGATCTCTCCACCATGACCTGCCCATCTTGGGTTGCCCCATGGGCATGGCTTAGTTTCATTGAGTTAGACAAGGCTGTTATCTGTAGTCAATAACTATTCTAATAAGACAAAAAAGATGAATTTATCAATTAAAACCTGTAAATAGTGATGTAATAGCTAAGCAGTGAATGTTTTCATTGTTCGTCTTTGCTGTGTTTAAGGGATGGACATTAGACATGATCTTTGATGATGCAGCAGTCCAGATTCAAAGGCAAATGCTAAATCTTTGTTATGGAGTAATAATAGGAGATATAATTTAATTACCTCTTTTGCCACATCAATTCCATTCTGTTAGATTCTTACTGAGAAAAGCATGTGTAAAAATATTACTTATTCTATGGGCTTCCCTGGTGGCTCTGTGGCAAGGAATCTGTCTACCAATATGGGAGACCCAGATTCAATCCCTGGTTCAGGAAGATCCCCTGGAGTAGGAAACGGCAACCCTCTCCAGTATTCTTGCCTGGGAAATCTCATGAACAGAGGAGCCTCAAGGGCTACAGTCCATGGAGTCACAAAAGAATCAGACACGACTTAGTGACTAAACAACAAAAGTCTAATCTATCACATGTGATTCATGAATATTATTTTTATTTCTGCCCAAATGGTGTCTGTTTCTTAACTAAATCTGGATAATTATAATGATAGTTCTGTGATCAAGACTCAAAGAAAAAAGAGGGCCAAAGTCATCAGCTGTGTTTGAAAATTATAAGAACTTTAAACTTCTTGTTAATAAACATATTTGGCGATGCACAAATTTATAAACGTCTGCAAGAACAATATTTTGACAATTTAGATAGGGTAAAAGGGACAGGACTATCATTTTTTATGCTTATATGTCTTTATTTTTAATTTATTCCTTGGTCTTTTTCTTACAGAATTTGGGAGAAAAATGAATGCAAGATTTTTGTCCACGCGAAAGTTGAAAGATGTTATAGCTTCTTTTCACATAATGAATTGGCACATTTGTCGCCTTCATAGGTATAAATCTTCTCTCTCCTTTACAATGGTATTCTCTGCTCTCCTTTATTTCTAACTATTGCTGTCTATATGCCATATTACATTCTCTAATTTCCTTTTATCTTTTCTTTATTTTGCAATGTCTCTGTATGTGTCTCTTTAAGACAAGTTAATTTAGCAAATTACTCCAGTTTGGTTAAAGATAAAATCTTTAATTTATCCAGAACTCCTTTTATTCTTTCTAGGATACTCTTTCCATTAATTTCATGAAACATCCTAATTCTCCAGTTTTAGGGGAAAGTTAATTTCTCCATGTACATGCACACATGTACACATACACACACACACACATGCACACTCAGATGAAAACCAATAAATAACTATACTTTCAAAACTAATGTTTCCTTTTCTTTGATAATCATTCTTTTTGCATTTTCCAAGGTTTTTGAAATGGTGTGAGAAATCTATACTTATTATATATTATGTTATCCTTAAGCTTTTCAAACTCATTTACATTTTAGTGAAACTAAGGTTCATCTCCTCTCTTGAGAGAATATTTCGACAGAATAGACCATAAGAACTTAGAATGCCTGAAGGAATGTCTGGGTAATTATTATTGAGAAAGGTAAAACAAGCAAGACTCAAGAGCTTGAGGCATTCGGAAATAAAAATGCCATTTTAATTCATCTATTTATTAAAACATTGCACATGCTAGTCACTGTATTAGACAGAAGGGCAGGTGAAAAATGCCAACACTGAACTTCAAACTGGGGGAAAGAGATATGAAGTATATGAAATGATGCAGTTCTTGCTAAATGAATACATATGAGGAAGTAACCAGCCCAACCTAGGGCAAGTTCCAAAAACGAGGGACATTTGAGATAGGTTTTGAAGATGATAGCTTGAAAGTGCCTATTTTATTGATTTTGTACTTCTGATGTATTATCTCAGTAAACCATTAGCAAAGACATTTCCTGTATAATTTGACGTGCTGAAATGTCTTTATTCTTGTACACATACGAACTACTTCACCTTCCAATCCAGATAACCTAGAAGAGATTATGTCTGTTTCAGATACTGGAGAATTTGCTCTTAAATATGTGCTATCTCCTGCTTTCATGTGTAAATAAGGTTTTTGTTCATACTATATAAACAGCAATGAAAATGATATATGCAAAATATGCTGAATCTGATCATGAAAGGATCAGAACCACAAAAGTGTATTAAAAATGATGAAATATTTCAGTATGTGATGATTACTTTTTAAAAATCTGGTTGCCACAATATCTGTGCTCCTCTCCTTGCCTGTTTCTTTCCTGACTCAGTTATGCTTTTTCTCTCTGGCCCTCAGAGCCTTGTACTTGAAAATCCCAATGAATTGTTAGCACTGTATTCTTTGCCTCATGTTATTTTTGAGAGTGCCGAAGTTAACACGTGCCTTGGCACAGGGCTTTGGAGTTCGGTCCCTTACCTCTCTGAAAACAAAAATTGCTGGCATCAAGTGGTATCATAATTACCTAGGCATCCATCAGTAGTAATTATGATGTGCAGGTGGAGGGCAGTACTTTGGGAGGGAGGGACCTTAGCAATTTTAGGAACCATGTTATTATAAGGAGTGTGGAGTAATTATTCAAGATGGCAGTAGAGACCTTAAATATTAGATTAAAATAATCCAGGAAGAAATTTTCCAAATTAATGTACACTCAGTAAGTCAGAGGACATGAAATTCACAGGCTTGGTGGTTCTTCTATGACAAAGTTAGGACTTTGAAAGAGATGGGGCCGTGGGTAAATGAACTTGACAATAACAAACCCCAAATTTCAGCCCTTTTCTGTTGCCATAGGATGCGGGCCAGTCTCTTCTTACCTAAAGACTATGTGATAGTCTTACATGAGGCTGCCATCTTGCAATAAGACACATTTTCCTCCAGATATGTTCCCACTGCCCTACGTTGCCTACAGGTCAAACCGAAGTTGGGTCTTAGCTCACCTTCAAAGGGGAAATCAAAGTGATCCTCCAGGAATAAATAGCCTACCCTGGAAAAGTGGTGGCAGAACAGGGTATGTTGGGACAAGAAACCGGAAAGTACCTACGGGTCTGGGTCTTGAGACTGCAACCCTGGGAAGGGAAATGGAAAGCGAGATCGGATAGGCTCAGAATCTCAAGAGTCAGGATTTAATCTTTAGAAACAACTGCCTGAAGCTTGTCCTGATAATTTTCTGTGTTTGATCTCAGAAGTCTGGACTTAATCGTGTCCAGAAATAATCAAAATAGGACTGTAAGAACTTCCTTGGCAAAATGTTAAAGAGGAAGTCAGAAAGTTCTAGTATATGAGAATGTTATAATGGTTCTTTTTATCCATAGTTCAAGAACTTATCACATGACTAAGTTCCCTGAGAACCAATGAAGGATCCTCCACTAACAAGGGAGTGAAAAATACACTGTCAGAGGTGAGGATGGGTACCACCAGAGTCCTTGATAGTTTGGTAGGATTCAACTGTCCTCTACAGGGTTTTTTTTTTTTTTTTTTTTTTTCTCTTTCCTTTAGAAAATTCAGCCATTAACCTTGCTTCTCTATTCAGTCTAGGAAAGAGGAGATTCCGGGAAGACAGAGTGCAAGTAGCAACAATTAATCATTAGCACCAAGATGGATATAATCATCACAATGGGCAGTGGCAAATGGGACACTGACTCCCAAAGATCTACGGTGGCAGCTAGTGGGTCAGGTCAGGACAATATCATTGAAGTGAGACACATGGACAGCTGAATGTCTGGTGTAGTTGGGAAATGGTCAAGAATAAGTTAGCAGAAAGTTAATGATAACTCTTGCAATGGAAAGTCATGATTACTTATCCAGTTTCCAGCTATAAGCCAGATCCCCAGAATGCACTGATGAAAGGGGAGGCTAGGCTACCTTGAGCAGGGACTCTGCAATTCTACAGCAAGTCTATGCAGTATATTTCTACAGTCACTCTTCTGAATAAGTGCACGTAGAAATTTGCCAAGATAATTGTGTACTGTGCATGCATGCTCACTCACTTCAGTCGTGTCTGACTCTTTGGGACCCTATGTACCTTAGCCCGCCAGGCTCCTCTGTCCATGGGATTCTCCAGGCAAGAATACGGAGTGGGTTGCCATGCCTTCCTCCAGGGGATCTTCCTGACCCAGGGATCGAACCGGTGTCTCCTGCATCTCCTGCATTGCAGGCAGATTATTTACCACTCAGCCACTGGGTAGATAGCAAATACATAGATTGTAAAAATAATGTTAGGCATGGAGTTTTAGAGGACAATTGATGTCTGTGGATTTGAAATGCCACCACAATTCACTGGCTAGAATGGGGCAACTATCAAGTGATAAATGTAGTATTGGCTGGAAGTTATTTTGTAAAGCATGTTATGATCACTTCCCCAGAGAACACACAGGTCTTGTTTGAAACACACAAATGAACATTAGCAGTTGAAATGGGTGCTGTCTGGGATATAAACCTTGTAGACCTTGTCATTTTTCCTTAACTGTCTCTTTCCTCTCTGATGGTCAATGACTTATCTATCCATGCTGATTTTCCTTTCCAATGCTATACTTTGGTGAAATGTCCAACAAACAGCATGATATTCAGTTGCTCAGAGGCTGACAAGGGGTTGAATGATCCAGTTTGAAAGAGGAAATGAGTTAGCTCTCCTTGGGGTGACGCGGGATAGAAGACTGGAAGACTTAGATAAATTTCCCCCACCTTCCTCTTTCATGGGAGGCTGTTCCGTGTGATCTCTCCATGTGAACCTTACAGGAAAGTCTTGCTTGCCAAGCAAACACAGCTTCTGAGCAAGCAGTTGGCGTTCACAGGGTGTGTTGAAGAAGCCACTATCAGAGCCGTGACTAGCACTGCTGCTGCTGCTGCTAAGCCACTTCAGTCGTGTCCGACTCTGTGCGACCCCACAGACGGCAGCCCACTGGGCTCCCCTGTCCCCGGGATTCTCCAGGCAACAACACTGGAGTGGGTTGCCATTTCCCTCTCCAATGCATAAAAGTGAAAAGTGAAAGGGAAGTCGCTCAGTTGTGTCTGACTCTTAGTGACCCCATGGACTGCAGCCTACCAGGCTCCTCTGTCTATGGGATTTGCCAGGCAAGAGTACTGGAGTGGGGTGCCATTGCCTTCTCCAGTGACTAGCACTACAATCAGTTTATCTCTACCTCATGCCAACCTTTCTTCTCACCCTCAGCAGCCTGGGCTTGAGCTTTATAAACAGCATCAACACTTCAACCCACACCTTAGGTTGTCCAATACAATAGTGATATATTGTGTGAGTATTTAGAAAAAAATTAGCTATTTTTCAGCCAACCAGATGGGTTTGGGAGAGAGGTATTATTTCACACGTCCTCTTGAGTCAAAGCTATTGACCATGCAAAATATTTTCTTTTTCCAATTTGACACAGATTATAGTATAATTAGCCAGTGTGGGCAAAAGGTCTTAAAAATGCATATTCATATGCCATCCATTTGCTCTGTCATTCACTTCTTTTGGAGATTTTTTTTAGGTTAAGTTGAATGAGGATTGAATGCACTTCTATCAGCAATAACTACTCTGTCCTTTTCTCTTTTGCATTTCAGTCAGTTCTGACTAAGCATCATATCCATTTCTTCCTCTTCCAGCAATGTGTTTCCTCTCCTTCAGTCTCAGTTACTATCTGTGCTATCAGGTAACCTAAGATAATAAAAAATTCAGCTCACTCATACTTCATACATAAAGTGATGTGTGTGCTGGGTCTAAAGAGGGCAGGTGAGCTGGCTGAGGCACCAGGGTGTAGGTGCATGTAGGTGGCGGCTGTCGTGGTGGAGGTCACATCAGTGATAACAGAGGGAGCTTTTCTGGGGGCCTTCAGGGCGATCTGCTGCTTCAGAGTAGCCCTCCACCATCCTGAATGGTCCTCTTTGTTCTTAATTCTCCTTGCAAACTGATGAGGGTCAGTAAGCTAGGATAACCTGAGGTTTCAATACAGTCCAGGGCCAGGGGTATAATGTAGAAAAAAGATTTAGGTCAGGAATGTATAGCAAAAAAAAAAAAAAATACATACATATATATATGTATGTATGTATGAGGGAAGTAATTGCTCCAAAATCAGTCTGTGGCAGAGATGATGCTGTTCACCAAATCCCATTTTCTTTTCTTCCTGGGAACACAGATCCGTTCCTGTGCTTTCCTAGCCTTAGGTGACTGAGGTCTGTCCATGTGGATGAAAATGACAGGCTGGATCCTGAAACTACTGTGTGGCTTTGCACACAGCATAAAATAGACCTCGAAGCACCAGGCGATGGCCTCCCTCCTCAGAATGAACCTGCCACAGACAGTCTTGTGAGCCAGAAATAAACCTTTACTAGATGACTTTACCAATAAACTTTTACTAGATGATTTTACCACTTGGGAAGTGTTGATTATAGCAGTTGGACTGTCCCACATAATATGGATCTTAAGTCTCTTCTTTCTCTTAAACATCTGCATTGAAATTGAGCATTAGTTTTATCCCCTGAAGGTGGGGATTGGAGCAGAAGTGAAAGTGAACGTCGCTCAGTCGTGTCCAGCTCTTTGCAACCCCATGGACTATATAGTCCATGGAATTCTCCAGGTCAGAATACTGGAGTGGGTAGCTGTTCCCTTCTCCAGGGGATCTTTCCAAAGCAGGGATCGAACCCAGATCTCCTGCACTGCAGGCAGATTCTTTACTAGCTGAGCCACAAGGGAAGTCCATTGGAGCAAAAGAGATGTCAAATTCATAAAACTTGGAGAATGACAGAGGAAAGAATAACCTTCTTTATGCCAATAATGCACTGTTGTCAGTACTCTGTAAAACTCAAAGAGGAGAAATGCTTATTTCTTTATAGCAAATGAGAGTCTTGAATCCACTCCATAAAAGTTGAATCCAGTATCTGAAATGGATGTGCCAAACTCGGCCTTTTAAAAATGTGACACGTATGAACCATTTTTTCCAAAGAAAAATGTCATCATTGGTGGCTTACATATGGAGAACTATTTACATACTCCATTTTCTTATCACCAATTATTTTATTAATTATTGTATACTAATAAGCATAAACATAAATGACTAGAGGTTTCAAATGGGCACTCATTAACTTCCTCTGCACTCATTGTGCAAAGTCGTTTTACAATATGCATATTATATATGACCAAATGTTTCTTTCTGCAATTTTATGTTAATTATTAAACTTAGAATTAACAATTATGAATAATTATTAACATATTCCATTCATTGCTACCATCATTCATGTTTTTATAACAGAGACTATATTCCACAAAGAAAAACCTCATTACATTCAAACATCGTTTATACACTTTGGGCTTCAACCATTTAAAATACCAGCAAAATAACTAATATATCCAAGGCCAATTTAAAAACTGCCCTAATGAAAATAATGAGAAAAACAAAATTGCCATTATTTTTCCCAAGTCTTCATTATTTTTTCAGACACAATTCTCTTGGTGTTTGTTGTTGTTCAGTTGCTAAGTCATATCTGACTCTTTGCGACCTCACAGACTGCCACACACCACGCTTCCCTGTCCTTCACCGTCTCCCAGAGCTTGCTCAAACTCATGTCCATTCAGTTGGTGATGCCAACCAACCATCTCCTCCTCTGTCATCCCCTTCTCTTCCTGCCTTCAATCTTTCCCAGCATCAGGGTCTTTTCTAATGAGTCAGCTCTTTGCATCAGGTGGCCAAAGTACTGGAGCTTTAGTTTCAGCATCAGTCCTTCCAATGAATATTCAGGGTTGATTTCCTTTAGGACTGACTGATTTGATCTCCTTGATATCCAAGGGACTCTCTTTCTTGGCATAGACATAATAAAAATAAACAGTGTTTAACAGTTTTTTAAAAGATGGCAAATGATAATTTATGATAATATTGGGTAACAAGGAAGTTTTGTTGGATTGTCAGTCTCTGATTAATTCCATCAAAGAAATATGTTACTCTGAATCCTTTTTCTTTGACCAATAAGACAAAATCATTTGGTGAAGTGAAAGACAAAGGAATATTAGAGAAGGCAA
Source organism: Bos indicus (assembly GCF_029378745.1). NCBI lineage: Eukaryota > Metazoa > Chordata > Mammalia > Artiodactyla > Bovidae > Bos > Bos indicus. Next base: position 14,655,042 of record NC_091772.1, read on the forward strand.
ATACATCATCTTAGAGTTCATGGGAGCCAAGAATATGAGCAGAGAGCCAAGTCCATGTCTTATGAATCACACAGGTTGAAGGAAAAAGGGTATATTTAGTTAGGAAAATATCTTCATTTGGATGATATGAAGAAGCAGTCTATTTGGATACAAAATACTTCTCAGCACTGTTCATATAGAAAACTGATATCCATAAGACATGGGCAGCAGGAAGAAATTGTGAGTAGGACATTTTAAGCTTAATAAAGGAAAAACAAAACAATGAAATATGTCTTAGATTGGAATGAATTGAGAAAACGAGGAGGAGAAGGGGGTGACAGAAGATGAGATGATTGGATGGCATCACTGACTCAAAGGATGTGAGTTTGAGCAAACTCTGGGAGATAGTGAAGGACAGGGGAGCCTGGCATACTGCAGTCCAAGGGAAGCTCCATGAAATATCTGGTCTGTGCACTTGTGCACAGAGCCAGAACAAAGAACCTCAGGAATGGAGATGACTGCAGCCATCCTCTTTAATGAAAGAATGATTGTCTCGGTTCCGGGAGTGCAGTCACTGGACAGCCCTCAGGTGTCACCCTTTTTCCCATTTTTCCCGGATGGTCCGCCTGTGTTCACTTACTGATGGAGGTGAAGTTATCAAGGGCCAATTATTTTGGCCCAACTCAGGACAATCCTGATGAGCCATTTTACTTCTGTGGTACTCTTGTTCATTTGCTAAGTCATGTCTGACTCCTTGCAACCCCATGGACTGCAGCATGCCAGGCTTCTTTGTCCTTCATCATCTCCTAGAGTTTGCTCAAACTCATGTTCATTGAGTCAGTGATGCTATCCAACCATCTAATCCTCTGCCACCCCTTTCTTCTTTTGCCTTCAATCTTTCCTAGCATCTGGATCTTTTCCAGAGAGTCAGTTCTTTGCATCAGGTGGCCAAAGTATTGGAGCTTCAGCTTCAACATCAATCCTTCCGATGAATATTCAGGGTTGATTTCCTTTAGGATTGACTTGTTTGATCTCTTTGCACTCCGAGGGACTCTCAAGAGTCTTCTCCAGCACAACAGTTTGAAAGCATCAATTCGGCTGAAACCAAGGTCGCTCAAGTTTGGCACTAGTGATGTTTTGGGGTGGATAATTCTTGTTAAGGGGCTGTCCTGTGCATTATAATGTTCAGCACCGTTCTTGTCCTTTATCTACTATGTGACAGTATCAATCCCTTACCCCCAGTTCATTGCACACACACAAGTGTCTCCAACATTATCAAATATTTCCAGGGGGCAAAATTGTCCTCCGTTGAGAATCACTGGACTAAAGTTGGCAGGTCTACAACTTCTCATAATTCCAATCTGTCCTCCCACCTGTCTTCAGGTGTTAATTTCAATGAAACTACACAGTAAGTAGATATCTCCGACACTAAACCCTGTCACAGATTCACAGACAAAAAGAAAAAAAAGAAATGCTATTTCAAATCAAAGTTGACTGGAGTCAGTAGGTTTTTACGAAGTAGTCATAATTTATGAAATCTCTTTTGCCTCCTTGCAGAGGCTGTTGAAAGAGGCAGAGATTCAAACCCGCAGTTAGCAGATGAGGCCTCAAGATAGTCAGCTAGCTTAAGGAATCTCTGGATGTGTAGAGATACAGGCTTTGTAAAGTTATAAGTGGAGAGAAATTTAGGTGGGGTAAACTGAAATGCTCTGCACAGTTTAAAAGGAGGGGTTTTGAAAATGTGGGAGCAATAGTCTAATGAGAAGAAACACGGAGATTGGCAAAATTGGGAGAGGCTGGGGCCCCATGGAAAGTTTCCTCTAAGTAAGAATCAGGGGAGAAAGTCAATTAGTTTATTAGTGTTTTGATACAAATAAGCCTTCCCCTCCTTCAACCTTCAGTAAAGTCTGTTTCTTCCATAGGTTCACAATTTTGCTTCAAGTTTGTTAATGTAAACTTGGGGGAAAAATTAAATTTGAAAAAAAATTTTTTTAATGTATTAATAACACCTCATGAAAAGTTCAATTGCTGGTGCAAAATGTCTCTGAAATATTTCTAGCCTCAGATCATACTTTTCCTGTAGTTACCAGTTGCTGGCCCTGAGGCATATTTTCATATAGTGAGCTACATGCTTTGTCTTTTATCTCCAGCCAGACTGCTCTTTAATCACTGTGGTTTTACGTGTGGGGTAGACTCTTGCTAGAGTTCTGCTTTTTTTTGTTGTTTTTTAAATTTTATTTCTTAATTGGGAGAGGTGTGGGTCAGAGTTGAGATTGTTCTTCTCTGTACTTCTTCCAAATTGTCTGGGGTTTAGGGGCCTTAAAATGATTTCCCTACCCAGGTGTGATAGTCTCAAAATTTCAGAGACATTACAGAGTCAGCCTGTAATGAGATGAGATGTAGCTTTCTTTGTCACTTAATAGAACTCCTTTGGATAAACGTCACTAGACTACAGGATGTTTAAGTGATGCCATCATTATTCTCATTGTAGTTTTGAGTCAAACAGTGGATATCAAGGAGCTAAATGTGTTTCTTAGTCATAAATATTTCTTTCATTAAGTTTTTGTTTCCAGCAAGTGGTCCTGTTATCTGCTGTCCTGCAGCAAACTAACCCAAGTCTTAGTACCTTCAAAGTCATTTTGACTGTGATTATGAGTTGGAGAAGGCAGTGGCACCCCACTCCAGTACTCTCGCCTGGAAAATCCCATGGACAGAGGAGCCTGGTAGGCTGCAGTCCATGGGGTCACTAAGAGTCGGACATGACTGAACGACTTCACTTTCACTTTTCACTTTCATGAATTGGAGCAGGAAATGGCAACCCACTCTAGTGTTGTTGCCTGGAGAATCCCAGGGACGGGGGAGCCTGGTGGGCTGCCCTCTATGGGGTCGCACAGAGTCGGACACGACTGAAGCGATTTAGCAGCAGCATGAGTCAGGAATTTGGGATGAGCTTAGTTGGATGGTTCTTCCTCTATCCTTGTAACATGAGCTGGTAGAAGCAGGGCTGGACAGTGCATTTTGAAGATGCTGTCTTTTCTCACATGACAGTTTGTTTCTTAGCTCATCTCTATCCTTCACACAGGACATAAAATAGGTCTATCACAGAGTGATACACTTCTTAGTCTCTAACCCTCACCAAATGGCTTAGGTTCTCACAGTTTTTTTTTTTTTTTTTCTTTTGAAGAACAGTCTTTGTGAATTCTTTTTTCATTACCTACCCCAGGTAATTTCTTTTTTTATTTAAAAAATTTTTTTTAAACATAGATTTATTTATTTTAATTGGAGATTAGTTACTTTAGAATATTGTAGTGGTTTTGCCATACATTGACATGAAGCCGCCATGGATGTACATGTGTATTCTTTAAATTTGTTTCTCTATTTTTGGCTAGGCTGGATCTTTGTTACTGCACACAGGTTTTCTTTCAGGGCTGTGGCTTCTCTCATGGTGGAGCTTGGGATCCACAGGCTTCAGTACTTGCAGCTCCAGGACCCCAGAGTGCAAGCTCAGTAGTTGCGCTGAGTTGCTCTGTGGCAAGTGGGATATTCCTGGACCAGGATTCAAACCTATGTCTCCTGCATTGCAAGGTAGATTCTTAACCACTGGACCAGTAGGGAAGCCTCTTCTCACAGTTTTTCCTCTAGAAAGAGTTTGGAATCCTAAACTAGTAGTGAGTTTAAAGAACTCCAGGGAAAGACCAATGTTGGTGCTTACCCTCTGGGTCAACTTAGCAGGATTGGGGAGGCAGTTTTCCTAAGAACACAGCAAATCATGTGACAGCCTCACTGTTGGAGAAGTAAATTCTTGGGTGAGGGAGAGCATTATGCCTCCAATAAGCCTTTAAAAACTGAAAAATTAGGTTTTGTAAAATAAATATAATTAACCCAATCTGCGTTGCTTCTCCAGGATAGTCATGAATACTAAGAGAAATAACGTATGTAAATATAAATCTCCTAATACAGTGTCAGTCACTTAATAGATGCTCATAAATTATTTATAATATAAATTATAAATTACTGATAGACTTCCCTGGTGGTTCAATGATAAAGAATCCACCTGCCAGTATAAGAGATGCAGGTTTGATCACTGGGTTAGGAAGATCCCCTCGAGAAGGAATGGCAACCCACTCCAGTGCCTGGGAAATCCCATGGACAGAGGAGCCTCATGGCTACAGTCCATGGGGTTGCAAAGAGTAGGACGACTTGGTGACTAAACAATAACATAATTTATTGTTCAGTTCAGTTCAGTCGCTCAGTCATGTCCAACTCTTTGCGACCCCATGAACTGCATCACGCCAGGCCTCCCTGTCCATCACCAACTCCCAGAGTTCACTCAGACTCACGTTCATCGAGTCAGTGATGCCATCCAGCCATCTCATCCTCTGTCGTCCCCTTCTCCTCCTGCCCCCAATCCCTCCCAGCATCAGAGTCTTTTCCAATGAGTCAACTCTTCGCATGAGGTGGCCAAAGTACTGGAGTTTCAGCTTTAGCATCATTCCTTCCAAAGAAATCCCAGGGCTGATGTTCAGAATGGACTGGTTGGATCTCCTTGCAGTCCAAGGGACTCTCAAGAGTGTTCTCCAACACCACAGTTCAAAAGCATCAATAGTTATTATTAGTCTCATGAATATGAATTTGACATAAGATGTTTATACCTTTTATTTAGAGAAATATTTGATGATTTCTGTTATATTGATCTCTAAAGCAATACATCTATTTATTTATTTATTGGCTGCACTGTGAAGCCTGTGGGATCCCAGTTCCCTGACCACAGATGGAACCTGGGCCCTTGGCAGTGAAAGCACTGAGTCCCAACCACTGGACTGCCAGGGAATTTCAGATAGATGTTCTTTATGAATTTCTCTCATGTAAAATTGCATTCTGAGACATGTTACTGTGACACAACATAACTACAGGTTTATGATGAGGCAGCTATTTTTATATGGATGTATACAGTTTAGAGGATGCTGTATAATCATTCAAATACATAGTAAAAATATTAAGCCAATGCTTAAGAAGAATAAATGCAACTCTACCCACTTCAAAAACACTGCTTTCAGTTTGACATAGGTCTTTCTAGTTCATAACATTTGCATCTCTTGGAACAAATCTGGCTACCACCTACTTTTGTAAATAAAGTTTTATTGGAACATGGGTATGATCATTGGCTTACATAGTGTCCAAGACTGCCATCGTGCTATACCAATACAGTTGAGTAGCTGCAATGTAGACCACATGTCCTGCAAGACCAACATATTTACTACCTAGCCTTTTATATACAAGTTTGCCAACTCATCCTTTAAATTCATAATGTAAGTGTACAGAATTTTGCATGATTTTTTCTTAATATTTCAAAAGTATGTTCTAATTTCTATGATCTAAATCCTTTCTCCACTTATCCACTACTCCTCTGTCATTGTAGAGTCACAATTTATTTACCCTCTCTTTTTTGATAAAATATTTAGGTTGTTTTCATATTTTGAATTGTCCAAAATACTCAGAGAGCATTGTACATCATATAGGACTTCTTTCTATCCATTTGAATTTATTTACTTTATTTATATTGTGAAATGTATATATATATATATATATATATATACATATACATATATATATATATACATGTACATGTTTTTTTTCCTATAGAAAAGCACTTCTGGGTCAAAGAGTATGATCATTTCTGTGTCTTGTGATCTCTTGATCTATTTTGCTTTCCCAAAAGATTTGAATTAATGTCCAGTGCTAGCAGAAGGAAATGGAACCCTGACTTTTACCTCTAGATCCCTGATATGGGATCAATAGGTATTATGTTTTAAATTCTTATTTCATGAGTTAAAATTAAATATAAATATTTATTCACTTTGCATATATTTGATTACCAAAAATCTGGAAATTAAAAAAAAAAATCTATTTCCTTAACATTTACATTTGTTGCTATGTTTACAGTCTATTCACATATTATATTAGTTTTTTTTTTCTTCTGTGAATCCATGTAACTTCAGTCTAATGAAAAAAGTAAGAACGGAAAGTCTGCTTTCATGGTTTAGTACAAAAGTCAGTTTGGATACTGGAAGCTAGGGAAAACTTTAATCCAAATCAACCAAATATTTATTAAACCTACTATGATAGGCACTGGAATAACAGAGTGGACCAGACTCCATCCTTGTTTTCTAGAAGTTAAATTCCCTGATGTGTTAGGAACTAATGATGGTACACCAAGATTTGGGGAATCCTAAGCGAAAGTATACTTCATAAGTACCATTTATCTTTTTTGTTGTTGTTGTTCTCTCTCGATCACCTGTAGCATTAATTTTTTCTCACAAAGTGTTCTAAATCTTTATGTTATACTTAGTTGATTATAAGACAGTAATTATACATTTTTTCATACTTCCACTCAGGAAAACATTTGTATCTGTTTGGAAGGAGGAAAAGCTTCTGTTAGGCAGTTAGAAATATTGGCAATTGTGCCCAAACTAAATACTGTAAGTAAAAAATAGATAAATTTTCGATTTTACCTATACAAATTTTATACTACATTGTGAATGATATTTTATTTTCATCACCATCTGTTACCTCTTCAAAGCCTGTTGAGGATATTGCTTCAAGTTTTAAGAGCCCACAACGCATTACAGTGTTAAAAGCTATACTTGAGATTCATTCAGAACACATAATATTTCAAGTTACTGGGCACTCCTCAATGGTGTTCAGAGCTGTCCCGACAGGCTTGCAAAATCTGACTGTGACCATCTCTTCCCAGCTACACATTCAGTAATGTCATGGTGGCTTGAAGTAAATGACAGTAGGAAGTGTTTGCACCATAGAAATTGTCAATGATATAAATTAGGGCTTCCTTTTCACTACCCCCAAGAGAATAAGTAGTTAAACATGTACAAGCACATCACTGCCTTGAGTTCTGACTTTTCTAATCAGTTCCTTAAGTATGAGAAACATATTTAAAAACTCACAATTTTCCTCTAAGTTGTATGAGAATTGTTCTTTCAACCCAAACTGGCATCCGTTATAAACTAGGAATCATCAATGCACTGAATTTTCCTACCAAATATCCATAAGCCTGAAATTCTTTGCCTGCCTATGGATGGTGATAACCATAAGCATAATGGGGAAGGAAGCCGTGTTGTAGAGAAAGGACATTTCCTGACAAATGTGTCTAATCATACTGTGTATTTCAAGGTGATGTATCATCATCAGTTCCTCAGTTTTCAGAGAATTTATCCTTAAAGGACAGTGGCAGAGTCTAGCTCATTCTGTAAGCCAGGACGTAGCTCAACTTTTGCAAGAAATGACCAACCTAGACAGCATATTAAAAAGCAGAGACATTACTTTGCCAACAAAGGTCCTTATTGTTAAAGCTATGGTTTTTCTAGTAGTTATGTACGGATGCGAAAATTGGACCATAAAGAAGGCTCGGCGTAAAAGAATTGATACTGTGGTGCTGGAGAAGACTCTTGAGAGTCCCTTGGACACCAAGGAGATCAAACCAACCAGTCCTGAAGGAAATCAACCCTGAATATTCATTGGAAGGACATGCTGAAGCTGAAGCTCCAACACTTTGGCCACCTAATGCACAGAGTTGACTCATTAGAAAAGACTCTGATGCGGGCAGGAGAAGGGGACAACAGAGAATGAGATGGTTGGATGGCATCACCGACTCCATGGATACAAGTATGAGCAGGCTGTGGGAGTTGGTGAAGGACAGGGAAGCCTGGTGGGCAGTCCATGGGGTCACAAAGAGTCAGACACAACTGAGTGACTGAACAACAACAAAAAGCATAACTACAGACCTCACTTGGATTAAAGAGCCTGTTATTTACTAGTTGCTTCTCAGTTGTACAGATTGGTGTTTTCTTTTCTCCTTTGAAAATGAGTAAACAGGCTCATGGGCCCTGCATCTGGGACGTCTCTGAGGCTCGTACGGTGTACTTGCACTATTTTCTCTTAACCTTTAAGTTATTTCAGGTAACAGGCTCTTTTTTGCCTGCTCTTTACAGCTTCCTTTGGCTCACGTGGCAGGAGGATGGGGATGTGGTTTTCTGGTTACACATGTGCTGTCCAAGTATCTTCCCCCTTGCTAGGGTTTCTCTCCCATTCTTTCTACCGAATTGACGGGAATCAAATTCTAATAAAGGAAACACAGAATCAGGGGGTTCTGTGAGCTGGAAACCTTTTCGAGCTGGGGAAGGAGACGCCACAGGAGACTGCCTCCCACTGGTGGCTTCCTGCGGAATGCCACAACGTCCCTTGGTGAGCACGCTGCTTCACAATGCAGGGGCTTGTACAGAAGTGCCGCTCCTCGACCAGTCACCAGAGTCAGACCCTGAGCACACCCTTCTCTTTGGCGTGGAAAGAGGCCCCAGAGCCAGCAGTAGCTGCTTTACGGATTCTGATGTGTATCAGTCCCCAGCAGCAGGATCAAGGGGAGATAGAGGCACACTTATCAGAGAGGAGGAACTCTACCCCAGCTTTGGCATTTACTTATCAGGTGATCTTACATAATTAAATCGGGAAGGGGAAAATGCCTTAAAAAAAAAAAAAAAAAAAAAACAAGAAAAGCAGAAAATGTATTATTTTGGAGACTGGTAAAATGTAAGCAAGCCAGCTATTCATGGCATACTCAGAAGCTCAGACAGAACTAAATTATGCTTCAGATTAATGTTTCGGTCAGTTCAAAGGTTAGACAAACAGCTGTTTCTCAAGGAGGCACACTACAAAGCTGAACTGTTCGTTGGAAGGTCTGTAATGGTCTCAGTGGATTCCCAAAGGAGTCCCTGTTATTTGTTTCTGATTCGGAGATACCCCAAACTGACTCCATGCTACTGATGACCTCTGTTGCTAGGGCATGAGGGTGAAACTCTGGAGCCAGTGTGATTTTACCAGTCTCTGGGAAAAAAAAAAGAAAAGGAAAAGAATAGAAGCCACCCACACATCCAACATGTCTTCAGTGACTCAAAGATTACCCGCAGCCCTGCCGTTTGCAGTGACAGAAAGAATGCTGGAGAGTCAAGAGGTCTGTGCTCTCATTTCTGCAAAAATGTAAAATAACTTAAAATAGTGAGCTATTCAAGTATGTGGTTTATAGTAGTCAGGTTTGATTTGATGCAAGACTAGGTAACTGGTAGTTTAAAAAAAGAGAAGGAGTTCAGTTCCATCTTTATTCAATATTTCCCCACCATCCCTTGATGATTTTTAGATACTTGAATTGAATTACTCTTCATAAGATTCTGCCAATTGTAAAATGAAAAACAAAATAAAGCTCTAAGAGAAAGATGCAGAGAAGAGAGGGAGAATTTAAGTTGGAGTTTTCAATTGGGATATAACATATGATGTTTGAATGGGGTTATACTTTAAAAGTACTGAAATTCTCAGAAAGATAAAGAGGTAACTTCTTGATGAGGTCTGAGAGATTCTTAGGGATTCCTCCATAATGATTTCAAATGTCTTCTAATGACACGATTCAACCTTTTTTACGGGGGGACTCAGATATTCATGATTTACTCACTGTAAGACACTCACCAGTAATTATTAAATTTATGATTCTTTACAACAAGAAGTTCTAAGGTCTTTTTGGATTTTGTTAAATATATATATTCTCTCTCTCTCCCTCTCAATAGATAAATTAAATAGAGAGAGTGGAGGGTCATCTGGAATACTGCTCAAGGATAAAATAGCACAATATGAATCAAAGGCTGAATTAAGCTGAGAAGAAGGTGACTGCGTAATGAGCTCTTCACTTTTGTTTCTGAACTGCTCAGGTACAAGGGCATATACCCTAGTCATCTTTATATCCATGGTGCCTAGAAATAGAAAAAAAAAATCTATCACATTGTGTCTTAACTAAATTAGAAGAAGGATACAGAATAATTTGGTAGTCTATTTCAAATGAGGAGGAATATTATGGTTTTAGAACAAAGGCCAAGATCCCTCCTGAATCCATTCATTCATTCAGTGAATTCTGGGTTTAAGGAACATTTGGTTAGAAGTGTTAGAAGATCACACAGTATCTTGGTTAGAAGATCACATTTTGTTAGAAGATCATGCAGTATATACAAAGTTGAATAAAATAGGAAAAGATAATAGTTTTGAAGCATAGTGGATCATTTAAGAAAAGTCAAATTTAAAGAAAGATAAAGAGATGAATGGATAAGAAAGCTGTGGTACATATACACAATGGAGTATTACTCAGCCATTAAAAAGAATACATTTGAATCAGTTCTAATGAGGTGGATGAAACTGGAGCCTATTATACAGAGTGAAGTAAGCCAGAAGGAAAAACACCAATACAGTATACTAACGCATATATATGGAATTTAGAAAGATGGTAACAATAACCCGGTGTACGAGACAGCAAAAGAGACACTGATGTATAGAACAGTCTTATGGACTCTGTGGGAGAGGGAGAGGGTGGGAAGATTTGGGAGAATGACATTGAAACATGTAAAATATCATGTAAGAAACGAGTTGCCAGTCCAGGTTCGATGCACGATACTGGATGCTTGGGGCTAGTGCACTGGGACGACCCAGAGGGATGGTATGGGGAGGGAGGAGGGAGGAGGGTTTAGGATGGGGAACACATGTATACCTGTGGCGGATTCATTTTGATATTTGGCAAAACTAATACAATTATGTAAAGTTTAAAAATAAAATAAAATTTAAAAAAAAAAAGAACTTTTCATCTCACAGAAAAAAAAAAAAGAGGTACTATGAAAATACAACAGAATAAGGTTAAGAAAAATGGGATGTGACACCAATGATGAAATAAATGCTAATTTCAGCAGGCATAATCAATTAGTCTAGTATTATATCAACCAGCTAATATGAATGAACTGACATGAGTTAGACCAATAATTCTTAGTCTTCTAAGAGCCTATAAAACATGCTGATTCCAGGATCCATCCCAGAAATGCCGATTCAGTAGCTTTGGCTGGGACCCAGGAGTCACAAGAGAATGGATCCTCCAGGTGATCCTGACAGTTTCCAGACCTCACTTGTGGAAGGATGAGTTCAATTGAAAATTGATAAGAAGTTAATTAGGAGGATAACTGCATGTAATTTGTATGATACTGGGATAAGGGAAATTGGGTTAATACATTTTAGTGCCAGAAATGGGCTGAAATTAGCACTTCTTGGCCTGAATGGATGCATATTTTTCTGCCTAATATTCCTCTTCTGAATTCAACTAATTTCAAAAGAGGTTTAACAGTTCTCTATAAGACAAGGTTTTAGGGCTTCGTATTTGAAGAAATCAAGGGAAAAATACATTCAGATGAATTAATTGACTCTGCTTACAGAATGCTGCTTTGGGAGGAAAAATATGAAGGAGAAGTAACTATAGTTATCGAGATGTTTTTTTTTTATTTTATATATTTTATATGTTCTCTAGTTTAAAAAGAAGGCTTTGACTTTATATTTTAATTTCTATTTACTACAGGTTACAATTCTGTAATATTTAACCTTAAAAATATGATTTAAATTTTCTAAAAGTTAGAAAGCCCCTCCTTAGAAAAAAACTATATAAATAGATAATATATTTCAACTGTAGCAAATACGTCATCTATTACCTAACCTCTAAAAATGACAGGGCATTTTGAAAAAGAGAAGCTTCTTTTCACTCTAATATTAATTTTTTTCCAAAATAAAACAGTATTCAGCATAAGCTATTGGAATAATTCATTTCCAGCAATTTTTAATTTGTGACACCTCCTAATTGGTATCTGTCTTAGATCATGAGAGAGAAATATACTGTTATAGTTTAAACTCAAGCAATTGAGAAAGATGTTATCAAATTACAGATTCTATGACCTTTAGTGACCTGGCTGCAAACTCTGACTTTTCAGGGCTCCTGGAGATACTAGTGGGGCTTCCCAGGCAGAGCTAATGATAAAGAATCCACTTGGCAATGCAGGAAACATAAGAGACGTGGGTTTGATCCCTGGGTCGTCAGGAAGATCCCCTGGAAGAAGGCATGGCAACGCAGTCCAGTATTCTTGCCTGGAGAATCTCATGGACAAAGGAGCCTGGCAGGCTATGGTGCATGGAGCTGCAAAAGAGTACAAGACTGAGAACATAGGCTCAAGGAACAGGCTAGCAATTGACCCAAGGAAGCACAGGATGAAACAATTAGGTGCCCTCAGGAGGAAGGCAAAGGCCCTCGAGTCATTTTCATTGAACGTGTTGATAAGTTTCAGAGATCTTGATCATTTTCCAAACCATGTTCTTATTTGTTTCGTAAGTCCAATTGAACATGATGGCATCATGTTCTTTTCTCTCTAGGGATTTGCCTGAATTCTTGAGAAGGAAAATCATATTTCGGTATTTGAAAATACATTAATGAAAAAGTTTAAAAAGAGGTTGTTTGTCATCATCCTGTTTTTCCTTCTTTTTTTTCCTTTTTATCTTCTTTGGCTTTCCCATTCTGAAGGATGATGCCTTCTTTTCAGTCAGTAGACCAAAAGATTTGGAGGTCTTCAAGTAACCATAAAGATGTCAAGCATCATTTATTGAACCACTTAGAATGAGGCAGATGTGTGTGGCATTGGTAGTTAATCAATTGGGTTATGATTTCTATATTTTAATAGGCAACTCTCTAGCTGAAAATGGCTTTTGGTATGACAGAAAAGTCAGAAGGCAAACTATTGTTACAAATGTTTAGCAAGTTTTTAGACTCTGTAAAAGATTTGGAGGCCAGTACATGATGCTAAATACCCTGACACTTCTTGAAGAGTTTATTGCTATAGATATCATGGATAAAACTTGAAATATGATTCAACTATTCTACACTGCAAGTTTAAAGGAAATATTTTCAAAACCATCTTTAATAAATATGCTGTAGTTAATTCCATAATTTGTTTAATAACTTCCATAATTACTTATTTTAGATGTGTGATTTATAAAGTAAATCTGATTTTTCAAATTATTGAACTATTGGTTGTTAGGAGTATATCCCCCAAGTGTATTATAATCCTCAAAACTTCCAGCTTTGCACTTAAGAGACCCTTAATGAATATATTTCCAACTGAAGAAACTTCTAATTTCTTCAGAATACAAGTTTGGGCCTGAAAGCGAAAGTGAAGTCGCTCAGTTGTGTCCGACTCTGTGCAACCCCACGGACTGTAGCCCACCAGGCTCCTCCATCCATGGGATTCTCCAGGCAAGAATACTGGAGTGGGTTGCCATTTCCTTCTCCAGTGGATCTTCCCGACCCAGAGATCAAACCGGGGTCTCCGTTGCAGGCAGATGCTTTAACCTCTGAGCCACCAGGGAAGTGCTGTCCTGAGGGCACCATGATTAGCCCAGCCATTTTCTCCTCACATATTCCTCCTAAACTAGGAGACTTAATCTCAGCCTAAAGCAAGATCGACCCACATGCTTCACTCCAGGAAAAGAATAAAGATTCTTTCTTGAGTGGCAGGAGAAAAAAGGTACATTGTGGGCAAAGCTTTTTGTTGTTGTTGAATAATTGCTTTACAATATTGTGTTGGTTTCTGCCATATATCAACATGAGTCAGTCCCAGGCAGACACATGTCCCCACCCTGCTGACCGCCCCTCCCAGCTCCCTCCTATCCCACCCCTCGAGGCTGTCACAGAGCACTGGGTGGAGCTCCCTGTGTGGTTGACAGCAAGTGACTTTTTTCTTGTTACCAGTTCATGGCTCCTTTTTCAGCCCTTTGCTACAGAGAGGGCACCAGTTCTCACTTCGGAAGGAACAAAACAGAACAAAAGAGCCCCCCCTGCATCAAGGGCGACTCTCAGTGTGGAGGATAACTTGAGCAGCCTGTCTTGCTGACTGCTGCCACACAGTCTCAACTGCTCTCTTGGCAAAGGTTTGAAGAGAAAGAGAACTCCAAACCCCACCTCCCTTTCCAAATCCTGGGGATTAACACTGTTGTTATTTGCTCTTCATGTCAAGCCAGCCCAGAGGAATGGGCAGGGCCAGTCAGTGGGATCAAATCAGCACATAGGGACAACAGCCCAACTTCCCCTATTCTCACAGGCTGCAGTGATGATGTTGGAAGCTTAATTCAAAATGCTGGAGGCCCCCCTCCTTCTTATGTATAAAAATAATAATGACAAGCCTCAAGTAACTCAGACATCTAAGATAGCCTTGAGTGACTTGCACGAATTCACAAATGAGAGTTAGGACCCCAGCTATGAATTAAAGTAAATTCAGATAAAATATTCCTTTTGACTTCAGATCTGAAATTCTGAACTGTCAGAAGGGCATTAGCAATATGTTCACTAATTAAATAATTTTTAACTCTCTCCTTGGCATGGGAAAGAAGGGTTAATTTATCTCAATGCGGTTCTTATTTTATTTTTCAAATAACTAGATAACTCAGTGGAGCGATTAACATTCTGAAACAACAAATGATCATGTTACAGCAAGGTCCTGACTTACTGTCAAGTCTCCAAGGTAAAAAGGCTTTGAGCCGATACTGAAACTCCATCCTCTTGTACTGAGGTATGGCTCCTAGTAAGGTAACATGTCTGGTGCCCTGCTGTTTGGGAGTGACCCCAAGGCAGCCGTGGAAGATGAAGTTTCAGCAGGAGAGACTGAGGATCTCAGAGGATTTGCTCTGTGACACAGAGACCCCTGCCTGTGAGTGACAATTTCCCAAGAAGCCTTCGCTGATAATATTAAGCGATTGTGACTGTTCAGGTCTTTTGGCCTGAGCTGGTGATGGTGGTCTCTGCATTTAAATAGTGTGTTGACTCTGGATGGCAAACCTGGAAAATTTTAGAAGCCGGAAAACATCATATGAGGTCTTGAAAGACATAACTCAGACATACGAAATACATTTTCTCAGACATTCCTCTCTCTCTCACACACACACACACACACATACACACAGACACACTTTCTTTATTTCCCACTGGGGAGAAATCACTGCATGAAATAAATTTGAATCTCCAGTATTTTCTCTTCCAAATATGTTTTCCTTAGTTATCATATAAGATATCACATATCGTACAACATACAAGAGAAGAATTATGGAATGTTGGCTTTTCTAGCCATTTAAGTTTGCTGTTTCCCTGAATGAATCAAGTTATAATAGAAATATTCCAAAGCCAATGGTATCTCAAGGTTGCAAGTTGTTATTTAGGAACTTTCTACTCAGGGTGATTTTAAGCTTTAATATTGTGGACAGTAAGTCTTGCTGCACCATTGCATTTATAATGAAAACATTGGTTTGCAATTGTGAAAATCTTAAATTCCGACTCAGGCGTGCATTAGAGATACTGGCCTTCAGTTGCCTGAAAAGTCTATGCGGAGGAAAAGTTCTTTTGAACAGCAAAACCTACCATATGGGCGCTTGTCTGAGCGAACCCTCCACTATTACATAGGATGAGAACTTGGCCTTGGAGCTGAATGAGCTGCTGAAATTTGATCAGTTAAAGGCCAATCTGCAGGAAGCTGTCATCACCTTGCAAAACTTAAAAAGGAACCACTTTCGCTTTCAGAGTTTTTATGGACTGCGGGCGATTTCTTGTCCTGAAGAGTTGCAGCAAGTCTCAGTCTTTTCATGGATTTGTATTGTTTGTGGCCTCTTGTTTGTTTTGTTTTGCCTTGCCCCATGTTTGATTTCTCTGTATATCTCTCTGTTGTATCTTCTGCGTGCCCAGAGACTGGAAAGTTTCATCAGTGAAGATAAGATGTCTCACTTGTGCTTCTGGCTATCTTTCTCTTTCTCATTAGTCCTCTTCACTCCTGCTGCTGGTTTATAATACAAAAGCCACACCCTTATTTTTTACCAGGGATTCACAGAAGTGCTTAGCTTTGAAGTGAGCACTGGTGATGCACTTGTGAATCATTTCTTAAATGTGTACATGCATTTAACACAGGGAAGCAGTACCTTCCTGGCAGACTCGGTTATGGCAGTATTTCTCAGAAGAGCCAGCTCCACCTCGCAGGACTATACATGTCTTTTCCATTGATCACACCTTGCGAAGCATTTCTTCTTTCAAGTGGATTTGTTTTGAGAGGGACAAGAATCAAGAGATGTTTTCACTGACAGAAGTTGCTGAAAAAGCATTGAAATCCAATAAATATGGATTGTGATGTGATCCTTTTAAAGACAAATTTTAAAACCATTTTCGCTAATATGTTTTCTTATTTTGCCATGTAAACTTTAACTGTGGCAGATATGTATACAAAACTCTTATAAAGAAATAACTTTGGGTACCAGAACTTCCAAATGCACAGAAAGGAAATGTCAGGCATTTTAAAAAGAATCGATACTTATTTTGGCTGTTTTCATATGGTTAGTACACATGAGACCACTTGGTATAAGAGAATGGGTTCTTGACTTTGAGGTTTTTCTGTCATTGGTGTGAGATTTAAAATGAATCATGGTTGTGGACTGCCTAACAGGACCTGGAATACTAAATGTTTAGTAAATGCTAATTGAGTGTGAACTTGAATGGTATGAGGCCTCAGCCACAAGGAACATATAATTGAGATTATGACCATAAAGTAAATCTAAAACCCTAGAGATAGAACAAACATGAAAAGTATAATCGACTCAGTCTGATAATTAATTGTCATGAATATTTATTCTTTTGAAGGGACTATTTTCCCAGCTGATACAAAAAGCAGAAGTGCCAGTGATATGAATCTTTAAATATGAGTCTTGAAAAGCAAGAAGGTAGAGGAAGAAAGGGAAAGGAAGGGAAAAAAAGAGAAAGAAGAGGAGAGAAGAGGGATTAACTAAGTATTATGCTAGGCACTTAAAATGGGAAGTACTAGATATAGTTAGAGCATAATTGTTAAAAAAAAAAAAATTGGGGAAGCAAGACTGCCTGGATTTAAGTCTTGCACTAATCTGTAATAGCAGCATGACCTCAGGCAGGTGACTTAATGCCTCAAGCCATCCCTGCCCTCCTCTGTAAATGGGGGTGATAGTAACACTTACCTTTTAGGGAGTTTTTTGAGGATTTAAATGAGATAACAAGTTTAATGCATTTAAACAGGACTGTCTCTTGGTAACAAAGATTAACTAATAAAAATTAGTTAATAAAAAAGTAAGCGTCACCAAGCAACGGACATGAATTTGAGCAAACTCTGAGAGATAGTGGAGGACAGAGGAGCCTGGCCTGCTACAGTACATGGGGTCGCAAAGTATCGGACACAGCTTAGTGACTGAGCAACAAACTAATATAAGTTTAAGAATAAAATACTGGAGAAATATGTAGCAGGAAAAAATCATTGAAAATAAAGTCACCAAAATAAAATAGTTTCAAAATTAATATTGAAAAGATGCTTTTACTTGACTTCCATCTCAGCGGATGTTTATCAGATTATTGTGTGTGTGTGTGTGTGTATGCAGAAGACAGAGGGCTAATAGGCACAAATCAACAGTCTTTTTTTTCCCCCATATTTTTCTTTGTTATTAGTAGGATGTTGTGTTAATATTCAGGAGAGAGTGATCCTGGCAAAGGTTTGGCAGAGAAGGTCCCCACAGGCTCAAAGAGCAACATTTCCAAAGTCTAACTTCTTCCAATTTGCTGAAATAAACAAAATTGCATTTGAAACTCCCCCATTTATATATATAAAGAGCAATCACTATAGAGAAACAAAAAATCTTGCAGTGTTAAATAATGAAACACTGACTAGATCAAGGCAGGTAAATACTCATAAAAAATTCAATGTCAATTGTCTGTCTCTGTAATATTTATATGACTGGGAAAGATTGCCAAAATATCCATTCATTCGTTTATTCCACTAACATTTATGGGGCATCGATTTTGTCCAGGAACCATGTAGAGGGTCAACTAAGGAATATTGTCTGGGTGTATTCTAGTGAAGAGATATACAATTTAAGACAAAAATAAATAACACACATAGTAACATGGTAAATAACATAGATAAAAAATAGTAACATAGTAACATGGATAAAAATAAATTGAGTGGAAGAAGAGGTGCATTTGGGGAAGAGTGGTATCATTGTAAAAAAGGTGTCAAGAAAGCCTCCCTTAGGAGGCACCATGAACAAACAGCTGAAGGAGGTGAGCTCTTTTGTACGAGCCATATCAAAAAATATATTATATTGTTTCACTGGGACACCCAAACCATGAGTCCCGTGATGGATTCGGCCTCAGGCTAGCTCTTGTATAAAATTTATTGGCTTATTAGGTGAAACATTGGCACCCTCCAGTCTTATTATGGATGGCATTAATAGGCAATTTATCTAATCTTTGTGGCTCAGTTTCCTTAAATGTAAAATGGGGATAAAATAGGACCTACCTCATTGGATTGTGTAAGGATAGTTGAGTTGTTACATGAAAGTGCTTAGAACAGTGTCTGGTATATAATGAGGTCTGTATAAGTGTAAGCTCCTTTGTTATTATTGCTGTTGTTAGAATAAAATATCAACAGGCTAAAACATCCTCTAGTGTATACTTTATGTTGGAAGCATGAATATTATTAAGCTTTTTAGAAATGTAAGTGAGGAATAGTTAATTTGTTATAAAATTATAAATATTTGCCCCTTTTCCTTTATATGTAGTTTAATGTCTGACCTTGGGTTTATAAAATGAGTCAAGTAAATGTAGTAAGAATTTTGGGGAATGGGATGAAGTCTTAAACATCAGTAGCATGTTATGAACCAAGTATTGCTTGGGGCAAAGATTTTTATCCCTTATTTCCTATTTAATCTTCTTGGGCGGTCCCATTACTATTTTCTTCGACTTGGCATAAACTTAATAACTGTTTTTAATCATCACAGAACAACACGGCATTCTGTAAATGACATATGAATTTGGAGAAGAAAGGAGGCATTGAACTAGTATATCCTTACATAAAGGGAATGCATTGAAGGAAACCAGATTCAATTATCTAGTTACCTAGTGTATTTACAAAACTGGAAATGTGATGAAAATTCTACTGTTACTCTCAGTACTCGTGAAAACTGAGATAGTTTTAACAGAATCATTGCCTTGTCTGATGGGCTGTACATCCAGGAGAACAGGATCCCAAAGTTAAAAGGTACCACCATAGTTTCTGAAAGATGAAAGTCCAGATTGCACTACAAGCAAAACTGTTATCTTCAGTGTTACAGATTTCTGCTCATAACCAATGCCAAGTGTTAATAACTCAATCTCTCCCTCTCAAGCTCTCGCTCTCTTTCTTTTTAAAAAAGACTCAGTAAAGTTGAGGTATTTAAAGCCAGAAATTGATACTCTCAACTATTTGAAGAACAGAAATAGTTGTTTCCTAACCAAGCAAACAAAAAAAGGTTTTTAAGTAGAGTGTACGTTCAACAACCAGAGCTAAAAGAGGAACAGTGTATGTTTTTACTGCCTTTTCCGTGTTCTTTCTGTTACACACCAAATCCATTTGTACCAACAGTAGCAACTTTCTTTTTCCCCCATGTAATCAAACATTTAACCTCACAGGGCTATTAATCACACTTTGCACTTAGATGGCCTGAGTTTGAAAAGGCTTTGGCTTAGAATTCTATAAACAGTCATTAATCCTTCAAAAAAAAAAAAAAGAAGAAAAGAAAAAAAAAAAGAAAAAAATCAGGAGGTTGTGCAGTTTTGCAGTTGTTTTATTCGAATTATCGAGTTTATGGAATTATCCTTAGGGTTGCCAGTTTTCAGAGGACCCATGCTCATTAATAAGGTGCTTCCCAGGTGGCTCAGTGCGTAAAGAATCTGCCTGCAATGCAGGAGATGTGGGTCCAATCCCTGAGTCAGAAAGATCATCCAGAGGAGGGTATGGCAACCCACTCCAGTATTCTTGCCTGGGAAATCCCATGGCAAGAGGAGCCTGGCAGGCTACAGGTATGGGGTCGCAAAGGGTTGGACACACTGAAGCTACTAAGCACACACACATGCTCACTGATGCTTTTCTAGGTGTGAAAACTAGTTATGGGGCTGATGCATGCAAGTGTTGAGGGCCTTGGCCACCTTGCCTAGCTGTTAGCTCACAGTCCTTCAGTCTTCACTTTCTCCCTCTTTGCTTGATGGTTATTTTTTCCCATGAAGCTTCTCTGGCACTGAGAGGTGGTTCCTACTCTGGGTGCCCCCGTGCCCTCTATGAGTTGTACGGACTAGCACCCACACACCCCCCACATATGGTATCATTTGCTTACATAAGCCACATCTTTCCAAAGTTAGACTATTAGTAAGATCTAACAAAATAACTTGCTTTACTTATCATTGCTTTTCCAGTCTGTAGCACGATGCTCATAGTAAATAATACCTATTTGTTATCAAATAATGAATGTAATACATCTATGAAGTTCTAAGTAAAATCCAGCCTCTATCATGAACTAATGGTGTAACCTTAGGCAAATTGCCCTCCTTTGCTAATAATGATAATACTAATATTTGGGGAGCAATTTTATGTACCAAGTGTTGTTGTGAGCTGTATATTAGCTCATTAAATTCTATGAAATCCTGTGAAGTAGATACTCTTATTATCTTTTGCTGCTGCTACTGCTAAGTCGCTTCAGTCGTGTCTGACTCTGTGCGATCCCATAGACGGCAGCCCACCAGGCTCCCCTGTCCCTGGGATTCTCCAGGCAAGAACACTGGAGTGGGTTGCCATTTCCTCCTCCAATGCATGAAAGTGAAAAGTGAAAGAGTGAAGTAGCTCAGTCCTGTCCGACTCTGAGCGACCCCATGGACTGCAGCCCACCGGGCTCCTCCGTCCACGGGATTTTCCAGGCAAGAGTACTGGAGTGGGGTGCCATCACCTTCTCCAATTATCTTTTAGGTATAGTCAAAAGAATTAAAGCCCAGGGGGATTAAATAACCTGTATATTAGCAAAATGACAGAACTAGTAGGGAATTTGAATCAGGCATCCGGCTCAGATTCTTAATCATTACTCTATATGCCTCCTGACACCCTTAAATCATTTTTCACTTTTGTTTCAAAATTAATGTTAAATGATAGTGAATTTTTTAAAAAGATTTTTTCATTGGTTGATTCTGGGCATGGAACCTAGCTCAAACTTTTCTTTCTTTTATAGCTATTAGCTCTTATGCTGACTGACATTTTACATTCTTATTTATAAGAGCCATAATATTTACTTTGTTTCACAATATAATACCAAAATATTTTTTCTGAAGTAGCCTAGAGGGAGAGGATAAGGGATGCTCATTTTTAGCCAGAATTGTTCAAATTAAAGATTTACAAGGAGGGTAGATCTTAAAAGTTCTCATCACAAGAGAAAAAAATTGTAACAATGTCAGGTGATGGATATGAAATAAATTTATTATCTTAAATAATAAATTTACTTGTCTCTGTCTCTTTCTTGGTATGTGATCATTATGTAGTAAGCTTTAACCCAAAACAATGTTATATATTAATTATATCTTAATGAAACTGGATAAAAAAAACTACAGTGAATGAATTATTTGGAAAATTACAGGTTCCCAGTTGCTTTAGGGCCAACATTTCATCCAAAGTCAAGAACTTAGTCTGACTTAAAACCCAGACACTGCTAGCAGCAATAAAAACAAGCCCTGTTTTACTTAATTAGGTGGGTAATGAACCCCTAGGTTACAGATGAGGCCCATGTGCCCATGGTCAAACTGATCTAAGAGGCAGAGCCAGTATTCAAAGATGGATTTGACTCAAAGGCTCTGGGCTCTTAACTGTTGCATTACGTGCTATTTGAAAAGCATGGTTTTAGACAGTGTATACATTTCTTTACCAGGCTCATGTGGCTTGATCTAACTTTTGTTCATAGCATTCTGCTCCAAGGAAGCTCATTAATTCACTCAACAATCATTGAGAGGGATACACTCTGTGTATCTGAATCTTCAGTCTCTGAATTAATTGTAAGCATACAGAGGAAAACCACTCTATTTCACTTACTTTCTGTGAATAGAGAAAGCAGAAACTTGCTGCATGCATGTGTGCTCAGTTGTGTGTGTGTGTTCGTTGTGTGTTATGTGCGTTCAGTTGTGTGTGTGTGTCTGCTGTGTGTTATGTGTGCTCAGTTGCATGCGTGTGTGCTCAGTTGTGTATGTGTGTTCGTTGTGTGTTATGTGCGCTCAGTTGTGTGTGTGTGTCCGCTGTGTGTTATGTGTGCTCAGTTGCATGCATGTGTGCTCAGTTGTGTGTGTGTGCTCAGACTCTGTGCAGCCTCTTGGACTGTAGCCTGCCAGGCTCCTCTGTCCATGGGATGTCCCAGGCAAAAATACTGGAGTTGGTTGCCATTTCCTCCTCCAGAGGATCTTCCTGACCCAGGGATCAAACCTGATCTCCTACATCTCTTGCATTTGCAGGCAGATTCTTTACCACTGAATATGGGAAGCAGAGATTTGCTACTAAATTTTTAATTTTATATTATTACAGTTAAACAACTCTTTTTTCAAAATTAGCAGAATAAACTGAGTTTTCAGATGAACTAGACTAAGCAGGTCACAAGGCAGAATCTTCTCTGAGAGAGAGGAGAAAAAATGTGCTAAATGGGCATTTAGCCAGTCTTTAGGAATGGACACAGCATTTTCAGACTCTTCAGAGTATTAAGAACAGGTCATAAGTAAAAGAAAATAGGAAATAAGGACCGGAGGTTGGGAAGCCTGGAGTCAGTTCAGACTGTCTGAATCACTTATGTTGTGGTGGTGATTTGAGCTGACAAAATGTTATTGGAGGGATCACTCTCCTCAACACTGTTTGCTTTGGGAAGTCAGGCAGAGATTTATTATGGCTGAAAGCCTTTACAGCTGTCGGATGTGAATTCTGGGTTAAGAGAGTTGAAAATATCAGTTGAAATTAATAGCATGAGTTGTGATTTTGAAAGTTTGCAACAATTGCAAAGGGAAAACAAACAAACCAAAAAAAGTCAGAGACTATAGTTTTATTCTGCACCTACAATTAATTATATTTTGCTGTAAAAAAGTCACAATACATCATGCAAGGAAAAGGGCAACTCAGTATCCTCTGAATATAATCCAGAAATCTGAAATGCTGATTTACAGGACTGACAGTTAATGAGATGGCATTTTGATGTAAGTGAAGATGTTAGATTCGATATTCTAGATACAGATGCAAGAAAGGGAACACTGGAAGTGATGTCTTTCTACAGAGTGTTCATCTTGTAGAGTAAGAATCACTACAATTCATGAGTGTCTGGAAAGATACCAAGAAAAATATATTTGGAAGATTAAGATAGATTGATGATAGGTGGATAGATTAAATAGATAGATAGGTATGTTAATGACTAATCATTATTTTTATGTCTATATCTCTACATAGGCAATTGCTGTAATTATGTTTGTCCATCTATCTGTCTTGGAAAATATAAGGTCAGTCACACTGGGGTTTTGCTTTCTTTCCTAGGTCCGTAGGTGCAGTGACGAAACTGTACATGTCCTAAGAGTTACACAGACTTTTGGGATGCAGGACTACTCACAGCTAATGCTCAGTATGCAGTTGAATGGGAATTCATTACACAATGGCTGCTGAACTTACATGTCTAGGACTCTTTCTTGGGGAGAATCTCATGGGTTAGTTTTCCTCTGAATACAGAGTGAGAAATGCTTTCTCTGCAGGGAATGTGTATCTTGAGAAGTTCTTCCATCACTTGTCCTGGATAACTGTATTTACCAGGTATACAATTCAAAATATGGATGCACAGCACAGGAAGCGCTCAAAGCATTGCTGAATGAATCGATACATATACTAAATAAGTCACGTCTCTATTCTTGTGATCTTAAGGGACATACAATCCTGAATTAAGTGATGCATGTGTGCTAAATCGCTTTAGCAGTGTTGGACGCTTTGTGACCCTATGTACTGTAGTGTGCCAGGTTCCTCTGTCCAGGGGATTTCCCAGGCAGGGATACTGGAGCGGGGTGCCATGTCCTTCTCCAGGGGATCTTCCCAACCCAGGGATCAAGCCCACATCTCTTATGTCTCCTGCATTGGCAGGCAGGTTCTTTAGCACAGCACCACTTGGGAAGCCCATGCTCTTAGATGACACCAAGGATAAGCGAAGAGATAGGACACTTGACTGAAAGATATAAGCAGGGTGAGATTATTCCTCAGCTCGATGGGTGGCAAAGGAACAAATTCTTGAGTCTAAAGAATGTCTGCTTGCATATATATTCCCTTTGCTGTATTCCAGCAACATTACACAGGGCTCCCTGATAGCTCAGTTGGTAAAGAATCCACCTGCAATGCAGGAGACCCCGGTTCGATTCCTGGGTCAGGAAGATCTCCTGGAGAAGGGATAGGCTACCCACTCCAGTATTCTTGGGCTTCCCTTGTGGCTCAGCTGGTAAAGAATCCACCTGCAGTGTGGGATACCTGGGTTCGATCCCTGGGTTGGGAAGATCCCCTGCAGAAGGGAAAGGCTACTCACTCCAGTATCCTGGCCTGGAGAATTCCATGGACTGTATATTCATTCCATGGGGTCGCAAAGAGTCGGACATGACTTAGCCACTTTCACTTTCAGCAACATTACATAGCATAATCTCACGGGCTGAATCATACCTTCCCCAAATTCATATATGAAGTCTTCAGGTCTTGTATCTCAGAATGTGACTATTTTGGAGATAAGACCTTCAAAGAGTTAATTAAGGTAAAATGAGGCTGCTAATCCAGTAAGACTGATGTCCTTGAGAGAAGGGGAGATCAGGACACAAGCAAGCCAGAGGAAAGACCCAGGGAAAAGATGGCCATTTTTAAGCCAAGAGAGACCTCAGAAGAAATGACCTCGTCCATACCTTTGTTTCTGACTTCTGGCCTCCAGAACTGGGAGAAAATTGCTTTCTATTGTTGAAGCCACTCAGTCCGTGGTACTTTATTATGGTAGCCTAGCAAGCTAATATGCAAACCATGTTCTTACGTAGAAGGATGCTATAATGTAAAGGTTTCTGCCCCCAGCAAAAGGAAGTGAAGAAAAGCTCTCCATGCCATGTCCCAGTCATGTTTCCTCCATTCTCCTCTGTTCTCAGGGGATAGTAATAGATACTTCCTTGCAGGATATTTTATGCACTCCTGAAACATTACAATCAGTTCTAAAGAGAGGCCCTTCCCAAAGGAAGGGCTTGCCTTAGAGTGCACCATTTGAGAATGCAAGGCACGAAACTTCAACTACTTCAAAAATTATACAAAATGATCAGGAGATAACGGCATTTCAGTAGAATTTAGACTTTCCATTGGATGTCTACTTGGTGCAAAAGAGTAGGTACAGTGTAGACGATAAGGGTAAATATAACGTCATCTTATCTGTGTGGAGTTCGCTATCTCAAGTAAGAGAAGAAATGTGCAGTGGTGCTCAGACAATTTTGAAATTATTTATTTCAAGTAGGGTGGCCTCTCTCTGGCTGAGATGGATCTTTATTTTCCCATATTGACCTCAGAAATAATGCTGTTTTTCTAAGTTGGTAAACATGAGATTGAATAGAAAACTACTTTTATTTTTCATCTCAAATAATATAAACCACCCCATTTCAAATATGGGAACTAGTATTAGATATCTACAGAATTGTTGTTGCTCAGTCACTAAGTCGTGTCTGACCCTTTGCAACCCCATGGACTGGAGCACGCCAGGACACTGCATTTGAAAATCAAGATACTTCAAGAAGTAGTTGACAACTTTAAAATAACTTCCTGGCTCTTACTATATACCAAACACTATCCCTAAATCCCTTATATAGCTCATGGAATATTCTCATGGAATATTCCCAACACCTGAAGAGTTTGCTTTTCTCTATTCCTGCATTACAGATAAGGAGAGAGAGATCTGGGGAGTGTGAGTAGCTTGTCCAAGATCACAAAGTTATAAACCATGGAGACAGATCAACACTAACTAACAGAAAGAGCTCTTAGGTACAATGCTTGACCACCACACTCACTTCTATAACTTGTAACTCAAATAATTCTTTTCCCAAAATTGGATATCTGAAGAACCAAAGGACCCTCACAACAGAGGTGGTCTGTGTAAGTATTCACTCGGTATTTGACACAAAATAAAGATGGGAACATAATTATTTATGGATAAAGAAAAGTAAATATGCACTTTAAGACTGATTTCCTAATCAAATTATCACTGTAATACTAACAGCCGTGTAATAGGGAAACGTTCCCATCAGCAAGGCTTCATGTTTAAGCTCTACATCAATACTCTTAGGAAAAACATAGCCCTGAAAGCCAGTAGATTAAATGCTAGGGAACTTGCTTCACACTTCATATATTGGGACAGAATGCTGTTTTTTTCTGTGTATGCATGGACACTGGCCAGCCCTCAGTTGCAGTCACGTTCAGAATACTTTGGAAAATATAATCAAATACTGTTTATTATACCTGTTTAGTTTTTTTAAAAAAAAGAATATTGAGAACAAAATACAAATTATGTCTAAAGTATTAGTGGAATATGGAGCAGAATCAGTTTTTAGTGCTAGTGGGACTCAGTCAGTTCAGTTCAATTGCTCAGTCGTGTCTGACTCTTTGCAACCCCATGAATTGCAGAACGCCAGGCCTCCCTGTCCATCACCAACTCCCAGAGTTCACTCAAACTCACGTCCATCGAGATGGTGATGCCATCCAGCCATCTCATCCTCTGTCGTCCCCTTCTCCTCCTGCCCTCAATCCCTCCCAGCATCAGAGTCCTTTCCAATGAGTCAACTCTTTGCATGAGGTGGCCAAAGTACTGGAGTTTCAGCTTTAGCATCATTCCTTCCAAAGAACACCCAGGACTGATCTTTAGAATAGACTGGTTGGATCTCCTTGCAGTCCAAGGGACTCTAGTGTTCCTCTATTAAGATACTAGAAATTTATTCTGATCTTTACAGAGACTCATATCCTACCCACCCTCAAAAATAAGTCTCTAACTATATTTCTCCTTCATTTTATAAACATTGACTTAAAACTGAACAATTAATCATCCAATGAATGTCTCCTTATTAATAAGACAGGGAAACTGTTTCCATACAATATTTGAGAATTAAAATTCTAGGTCTGTTTGGAATTTCAAATTAATGGCTGCTGCTGCTAAGTCGCTTCAGTCGTGTCCGACTCTGTGCGACCCCATGGACTGCAGCCTACCAGGCTTATTCATCCCTGGGATTCTCCAGGCAAAAACACTGGAGTGGGTTGCCATTTCCTTCTCCAATGCATGAAAGTGGAAAGTGAAAGTGAAGTCGCTCAGTCGTGTCCAACTCTTAGCGACTCCAAGGACTGTAGCCTACCAGGCTCCTCCATCCATGGGATTTTCCAGGCAACAGTACTGGAGTGGGGTGCCATTGCCTTCTCCCAAATTTATGGCTAGTAATGCAAAGTGAGAAATTTGTACCAATCTGGCTTATTAGATCAATTTTGGCAGTAGTACAGAATAGTTTGGGGGCTTCCCTGGTGGGCTTCCCTTGTAGTTCAGCCAGTAAAGAATCTGCCTGCAGTGCAGGAGACCCGGATTCAATCCCTGTGTTGGGAAGATCCCCTGGAGAAGGAAATGGCAACCCACTCCAGTATCCTTGCCTGGAAAATCTCATGGACAGAGGAGCCTGGTGGGCTGCAGTCCATGGGGTCTCAGAGTCAGGCATGACTGAGCGACTAACACTTACTGCTGGCTCAGTGGTAAAGAATCCCCCTACCAACACAGGGGTTTGATCCTAGGGTAAGGAAGATGCCCTGGAGAAGGAAATGGCAGCCCTGGGATTCTTGGTGGCAAATCCCATGGACAGGGGAGCCTGGCAGTACCCATGGGGTCGCAAAAAGTTGGACATGACTTAGCCAGTAAATAATAACAACAAATTGAATTATTTAGGTATTTTCATATTTAAAAAATAGATTGTTCCAATTTACCTTGTCTTGTGTTTGTTGCTCAAATGAGATAATTCATGGAGAGCACTTATCAAAGTGCTTTTATATTGGGAGAGCTTGAAGTTCACCACTGCTTTTGTTTTTTAATGGAAGAATTTGTGTAGAGAATTATTTTAATGATAGTATTTCTGATGGAATAATGGAACTAAAATATTATGCTGTAGAACTTTGCATGCATTTCTCACTGGCTTTCATGATTCTCAAAAACTGACACTAAATATGCCCTAGATTCAAAAGACAATCTTGAGCTCCAAAGTTTACTTATTTATAACAGGCATTATAAGCATCAAGTAAACATTCCAATCTTAAACACTGATATACTCTAATTAATGGAATACACAAGAGAACTGAATGCATTTTCTCCACAGCAAAGTACTTCCTGTTCAAGGAGAAAAATTAAAATTTATCCAAATGTTTGATTTTTTTAGTTCAAATTTTATTAAATCATGGGCACTTTCCAAAGATCAAATATTTTCAAGTCTATTTCTCAATTGGCCCATTTATTTTGGCTAATCAGCATATTTATTTTACCCAGCTCCGCTTCACATTCAATGGTCAAAGACAGTCTAAAGAGAGGCAGGTGTTGGTGAAATTATTGGAAAGGAGAAGCCATTCATATTGGGAAATTATTTGATTGATAAACATTATAGTTGCTTTAAGCAATTACTGTTTCTTTTGCTAACCTCCAAAGCAGTAAAATCCTATTTTGAATGGAAGGATTTGCTAGGCTATAGCAATGCCCAGAATATATGTTGAAAGTAGGATATGCATATGATGAAAATTGAAGGTCATGTATTCCTACTTATAATGCTGTTAAAATATTCTCAGATCTTAGACTTAATGTCAGGAAGTAACTCATTGCTTTTGCTGCAAAGAAGACAATTGCAGGTAAATCTCAATTATGTCTATTGTATTCACTAGTGGGTAAATGACAGAAAGAGAACCATGAATCATAGCTTTCCTGAATCCCACAAAAAAGTCATTTTTCTCTGATCATGCCCCCAAACCCTAAATATATCATTTTCATTGCCATCCCATTTATTTTCTCAAATGTTCATGGATTAAGCATACGTGCATGTATTCGCACTCACATCTATTTATCAATTCAAGAGTTTAAGCAAACTCTTGAATTTATAAATTTATAAAACTTAGTTTTATAAACTGTTTGTTTTGTTTATAAAACAAATTTATAAAACTTAGTCCTGTTATATATGAAACACTAACCTAGTACCAGACATGCAAAGATGAATTAGACAGGTTTGAGGATTTAATTATACTCTGATGAGTTCAGATGCATTCAAGAAGGTGTGATTACGAACTCCTTAGGTAGCACCTTCTAATCATTTGCGATTACTTGATTTTTTTATTCCCATATTATAAGCAAAAGTCAAAAGTCTCCTCAGTATTCTTGTACAAGCTAAATATGTATTAGGAGCCCAGTAAATGCTTGGTTGATTCATTTATGTTGCTTTAGGTAAACTTTGTTTTTCCAAAGACCCTGAGAGATATTCTCTGACTAGTATATCTTGATTTCATAGAATTCCTATAATAGCTATCTACTGTCTCCATTTTCAATTCCAAAGATTAATCTGATTTGGATTGGAATTTTTGATAAAGACAGTTCTATCACAACCTATAAAAAGAACTCAAATTATATAAAATCATGGTGCCACAGTTACTGTGGGAAGTAAGAAAAGCATGATCTTAAAACAACTTTTAAACAATTTGTTGCTTACTCTCTTACTTTATGAGGAACAACTTGAGATTTATCATACTTAATTGGACCTCGGGGAAACATTTACTATTTTCAACAAGATTTACACAGGAAACCTCCCCACACACATCTCCCTAAGACAAAGTATATCCTTTGAGATTGTAGATCTAGAGTGAACCATAACTGATGTGTGTTATGAAAATAGCCTATTATTTATAGATGGATGGATTTATTGCAAGATATTCTACTTCCCACATGTGACCCATCATTCCAAGATAAGGTCACTTTCAATTAGCAGCCCCGATAATAATAATCCACGTTATGTACATATCACTTTATGGATGGCAAGTGTTTTCATATAATGTAGGTTACTTCTTGTAACATTTGAATATGTTGTATAAAATATTGGTCATCTGAAAATAGTTTATGCTTGGTTTTAAAACATGATTTGGGGATAGAAATGGAAGTTTCATAAACCCACTGTGTATCCACTGCTTTCCCGTGTTGTTTCATGCTGAGAGTGTAAGTTTCAGAAGCAGACTGACTTCTGACCAGCTTACTGCTTACAAGCTGGATTACTTGGGTAAATAACTGAATCTCTTGCCTCAGTTTTGTCAATGGCACTTTGGAGATATCTGTATCTACTGCATAGGATTTTTGTTGAGGTCATAGGAATTAATACATATAAATTGGGTATCAAATGTTTACCACAAAGCAATATAGAAATGTGATTTCTCACAGCAGGACCATGTCATGGTCATTATTGTCTCTATTTTACAGAGGAAGAAAAGAACTTTTACAGCAAATTACCAGAAAAGATAGCCTTTAAATCCTAAACCAAATATTCTAACTTTATCTCAGTAGTGGTAATTGTTGTTTTAATAAAACCAAAGGTGTTTCATTTTATTATTGTTGCTGATTTTTTTAAAGTAGGTAAAAAAAAAAAAAAAAGAAGAAGTGACTTAACCAAGGATAAGACTTGACTTGTTTTCTACACTTATGTCTTCTATAGTACTTTATGTACTTTCTTAATTTAAACCCCCTCTTGGACCAATTTTATTTGTAACATGTATTACTACTGTTTTGCTTTTCCTTAATCTATTTCCCCCATGCTGAGCAAACTACATGGTTATACAAAGGACGTTGAATGAATGTACTCATTTTGGATTTTTGATTCTATAGTACTTACTTTACCATTTTTTTTAAGAAGATTCCCTCTTCTCCCTTTCCCTGCTTTTATGAAAATGATTGTACTTGCCAGTGGTAAGACCCACACAGGGACCATTTATTAAGTTTAATTCTTTTAACCATGCTGTGAGTAACAAACTGAGTACCCATGGACAGGGAAAATGATGTTGAATAAACATTGTCAGTACATAAGGTGGCTGAAATTGTTTAGTTTCAATTCAGGGTGCAGGTTATCCTGAGATAAAGCAGTGCTTAACTATTTCTTACATTCCTCATAAAGCTATTTTTTATTTTTAAAGAATATCTGTAATGTAGTTCTAGATCTTTGAATGTAAGTTGAAGCATGTGTTCATGTAGTAAAAGTGTAATTAATATTTTAATGTCTTCCTATATCTACCTGAACTCTTAAGAACATTTTAATCATTTTTTAGAGAAAACATTTCCCACCTATCAATTGAAATCTATGTCTTAATTTTATATTATTTTCTTGGTTTTTCAAATAAGAAAAAGGCTATTAATGAGGACTTGAACTGTTTGTGAACCAGAGTAAATAAATGTTTAATGAGCTATTAGTAATGCATCTATTTCAAGATGCTTCTTCCAAAGGTTAGTGTATAATTTTATAACAAAGACTGAGGGTCTTGCACATTTTATTGTAAATTGGGGGAATTAGTAACACTCTTAAGGTGGCTTTAATCCATGTTACAAAACAAAGCTCTTTATTTGCTCTTAGAGGTGAAAAAGGAAAGAAGGGAATCAGAAAGGTATGAACATGCTATTGTACAGGAAACAGGGCAAGAAGGATTACTTTACATTCCTCTTGTCTGAAATTATCTAATTCCATTCTATACCATCTTTGTTTGGCATTCCCCTGGTTGTGTGGTTACACATAGGGGGGCTTTGTTTCTGTATCCAAAACTCTTATCATGTTACCTTTAAAATTTGGCATACGGCAACAGAAGGGTCAACAGTGCCACCTTCCTCATGGTTTGTATGACTTCATTAGTGAAATAGAACTGTGGGAACCAATTTTCTAGGCGACATTGAAGTCATTAGGAGCAATGAGACTTTTGTATCTATTGAAGTAAATGGTTTTAATGTAGTTTGACCATCGAAATAACTTTATGACTAGCAAAATATTGGATGGGTTCTATTTGTAGTGGGCCATTGAGAAGTACTCATTTTATAACGTGTTTAATTTTCTATGCAAAATATGCAGTGTTTCCAATTTAACTAGAAGAGTCAAAAGATTTTTTTTTTAATGATTTCTAACCCCTCACAAGATGACAATGTTGGGGAAAAAATTTACAAGGCTATTTCCGTTGTTTATAGGTAAAAGTAGACAGAGGGTTAAAGGATGTTGGAGAGCTTTTACAGGGAAAAGAAAATTATTTTGAAACCTTAACATAGAGAATTTTCAGCTCTAAAATCCTATACTTTTATGTTTTATGGTTTTGGGGATGGGTTTTCACAACATAAAAATTACCCAGAAATAATTGCTCTAACCAACTGCTCTGTTTCAAAAATCTTAAAATGAGAATTTATAAGCCTGTAGTTTTAGCTTAACCTTTTTTTTAAACTTTAAACCCTGTACATAATCACCTTCAAATCCAGAAGAATGTAAGCACTGAAGTCTGGTCCTTGGCATATTGAAATTCAGAAATCAATCTCTCATTTTTGCTTGTTGTTTTGTCCAGAAATTAAGCATATAGTATGCAGAAGTCACCCCTTCTCCTTCTTTAGAAAATGTTGCAGGAAAAATAACTGCTCTGTGCCAGATGCTGGGAGCCCAGAATGAGAAATTGGAGCCACGGAGGATAGACCAGGTCAGCTGGCCCACCTCCCCTGCCAGCACAGCCTCACCAGGGTGACTTCAGGGGCCCCCTGTATCTTGTATTCAGTAAGCATGGTTACCCAGCCTGTGGCTTTTAAAGTTGCTTTTTAAAATCCCACAGATATTGACAAAATCCCACAGATTTTGTTTTTGCTTATCATCATTTTGCAAAGCTGCATCTTATAACCTCATGATGTTATCTTCAATAGTAAGTATCTCCCTCCCACCCCATTTCAGCCAACTGACTTGCCTCTGGTCTTGTCATGGTCCTTCATGCTATTTATTTAATAAGAGAGTTTTATCAAAGCATGACAAGGAATTTAGAGACTATTGTGTACAGAACATAACTCAATATAGAATTGATTATAATTTTTTTTATAATGGCTAATTTAATCATGATGGGGCTGCTGTCATATAAACTTTATCGTGGTCATATCAAATGTAATGATTGCAGCTAACCTTTATCCCAGCGTGTATTCATTTCCAAAAGGCTGCTATGAGAAATTACCACCAACTAGGTAGCTTAAAACAACAGAAATGCATTCTCTCTCAGTTCTGGAGACTAGAGATTAGGAGTCAAGGTATCGGCAGTGCTTGTTTCTTCTGGAGTCTCTGAGGAGAAATCTGTTCCGTGCTTCTCTCCCAGCCTCTGGTGGCTGATGGAATCCCTGGCACTGCTTGGCTTGTAGGCTCATCACTAAACCTCTCCCTCATCTTCCCATGGTGTTCTCCCCCGTGTGTCTGTGTCTCTGTCTCTGTGTCCAAAGTTCCCTATTCTGCAAAGGACATCTGGATAAACTCCACTCTGACCTCTTCTTAACTTGATTACATCTGTGAAGGTCCTATGTGCAAATAAGGTGACATCCACAAGGTTCAGATGGACATGAATTTGGGGGGAAACTGTTTCACCTAGTACACACAAATTGATAAACTTTTTCTCTATGGGGCTAAATAAGAAATGTTTTAGCCTTTGCAGGTGGTGCACTTGCAACTACTTAACTCTGCCATTTTCCTGTGGAAGCAGCCATATACAAACAGAAATAAATGCTTATGACTGTGTTCTAATAAAACTTTATTGATGGACACTGAACACTGACATCTATATAATTTTCACTTCCCATAAAATAGCGTTCTTTTGATTTTTTTCAGTCATTTAAAAACTGTTCCAAGCATTCATGTTTTGCAGGTCAAACAAAAATAAATGGTAGGCCACATTTGGCCCACAGGCTGTTGTTTGCCAACTGCTGTTTTGTAGTCTTATAGAAGTATTGGACTCCAGACTTTATATGAAAAGTGATCAGTCTATTCTACATAAAGAAATTATGGCTACTACCTTCAAAACATTGCCTTTTTTCAGTTTCTGATGTGTTGATTTTTCCAAAATTTTTGTTGGAATAAAGCAAGCTCATTGTTTACAAAATCAAGATGAAATGCAAATTTCTTTCCTGATTCCAATTCATTCATGGTTTCTGTTCCTAAAGGAAACAACTTCAATTATTCCAGTTAATTAAGCAGTTTCTATTAGAAGCTACTTCCATATTTTAATTAGGCATACATATACAACTGTTGCTCATTATTTCAGTTTTTGAGATGTATTGATGTTTTGCTAAGAAAGAAATATTTAGCTTTCTTGCTTCCTTCCTCTGATTTCCCCGCCCCCCCCCTTTTCCAATGTTGTTTACTCAAGAGCAGAGTTAGAAGAACTTTGACTTCAGAGAATCTTCCTTTCTAGTTTGCTTCCTCTCAATTTAACCTAGATTCCAAAAGCTTTCACAGATCTCTAGATCCTCCTTTCTATCAGGATCATTTCATTGCTTAACTAAGAAAGACTCTGTTTGGTATTTATTCCTTTTGAGTGGACATGAAAAGTAAAAGCGAAATGTAAGGAGACGATTCTATACAGTGGTTCTAAGACAGTAAATGTGTACAGAAAACATGGCCTGTGGTTGAGATTGTTGTTGTTGCTGAGTTACTAAGTTGTCTCTGACTCTTTTGCAACCCCACGGACTGTAGCCTACAAGGCCTTTTCTGTCCATGGGATTTCCCAGGCAAGAATACTGGAGTGGTTTGCCATTTCCTTCTCCAGGGAATCTTCCACACCCAGGGATCGAACCCGTGTCTCCTGCATTGACAGGCAGACTGATTACAACTGACCCCCCTGGGAAGCCCCTGTGGTTAAGAAGATGTCCTCAGATCATGCCACAGAGTCCGCTTTATGTCTGATGAAATCAGTCTGCTGATTCACTTTTACACTTTAGAAATCTCTGACCAGTTTGCCCAGTCTCATGGGTTTGTGTGGATTTACATAGTCAGAAGTATTTGTATATGTGAGCTGATGGCAATGCACAGCCTCAGCTCTGTTTATACAGAATAACACTGAATTCTGCTGTAAGGACCTAGAGTAGGTATGGTTTCTTTTCTTGGCACATGACATTCCAGTTTTTAAAGAGATTCTTAATTCTAACAACATCCCTTCATGTATGTGCTGAGAAAAGCTTTTACAATCTGTGTGTGACTATGTCAAAGTTATAT
Organism: Bos indicus; assembly: GCF_029378745.1. Taxonomy (NCBI): domain Eukaryota; kingdom Metazoa; phylum Chordata; class Mammalia; order Artiodactyla; family Bovidae; genus Bos; species Bos indicus. Next base: position 14,690,086 of record NC_091772.1, read on the forward strand.
ATACAGTTTCATATATAAACTATATATTTTTTAATATTAAATTCAGGAATTTCAACTACTCAGTTTTACTGTTTGGTAGAAATGTTTGGATACTGATGAATAATTAATAGCCAAGGCTGAGTAAATCTCTTTGAAACTAAGTATCAATTTTTAGTGGGGGAAGTACACATTTATTTAAAAACTCTCATGGGTCACATACATATTCTGTTATTTTTATCGACTTTGAATTATTCCTGCATCAGGCATGTTCTAGGCCATAGATTGTTTTTCCAATTGCCTTTTTAAGGTAATGGGGTCGTGTAACTTGTTTTAGTTCAAAACTGTTGACTTTGTTGGAATGTGTATCTATTTTAGGTAATGCAGGCCAATTTCAGTCAATATATTATGCCAATCTTAATCTCTTAGATAAGGGTTTAAGATTTAATGTGCCCCAGAGCACATTTCAACATCACACACAGAAACAAACAAAACAGAACAGAACAAGACAAACCCTCCATGGAATACTGTTCATTATTACTTTTTTTTTTTTTCTTGGTAAAAATACCAAAGAGAAGCATAAGTGCACACATTTCCACAAGCAAGACAGAAGTGTATGTGAAATAGTCCTGTTCTGACTCAAATCTCCTTCTAGACCTCTTTCCTCTGTATCCTGGTGTTCTTAAAAATCTGAAGCTCCAGAGAGAACCAAAAACGGTTTCCCCATTGGTAAACATATCACCTATTGCTACCTGCTGTGTAACAAACAAGGAGTTGGGAAGATCCCCTGGAGGAGGAAACGTCAACCCACTTCAGTATTCTTGCCTGGGAAATCCCAAGGACAGAGAAGCCTGGAGGGTTATAGTCCATGGGGTCACAAAGAGTTGGGCATGGCTGAGCAGCTGACCACATGAGCATGTATAACAAACAAACTCATCTTGTATACTGACCAACGGTCAGGTGCATAAAAACACAGCCAAGTTGTGTTTCATTAGTCAACAGAAAACTGGAATTTCTCCATGATGTGCCTCAAGAATTCTCTTCAAAAATAACATCTGGCTGATGTCAGTACCCGGAGAAGGCGATGGCACTCCACTCCAGTACTCTCGCCTGGAAAATCCCATGGATGGAGGAGCCTCGAAGGCTGCAGTCCATGTGGTTGCTGAGAGTCGGACATGACTGAGCGACTTCACTTTCACTTTTCACTTTTATGCATTGGAGAAGGAAATGGCAACCCACTCCAGTGTTCTTGCCTGGAGAATCCCAGGGACGGGGCAGCCTGGTGGGCTGCCGTCTATAGGGTCACACAGAATCAGACACGACTGAAGTGACTTAGCAGCAGCAGCAGATGCCAGTACCAGGGCCTGTACTCAGATAAAGCAACGCATTTGGTTCTAAGGTTTTACTTGGTTTATTGAGTTGTGTTAATGCTGTATTCACTCCATTTGACTTAACTGGCCCTGATAGTTGTTTTTTTTGGTTTGTTTGTTTTTCATTTTTGAGTCTAATGACAGAGTTAGCAGCTTGAATCTGCAGATATTAATGTTATTACTAGATTAATTGAATCACCAGCTGTTTTGGTTTGTTTCTTTTTCCTAGTCTTGAATTGAAATTATATGATGTGACCTAGGACATGATCATTCATGGTGCAAAACAAATAAATGAATAGTTTTATAGAGAAAGAGGATTTTTTAAGATAAAATTTTGAGATAAATTTTTGAGATAAAATTTTTTGAGATAAATTTTAGATGACTTAGTCCCCAGTTCACATGAGTAAACTGAGGCACATAAAAGTTAAGCAACTTGCCCAGAGGCAAAGATTTACTTAGTGAGAAGATGTGGATCTGTACTCAAAACTATGAAATCCCAGTTGAACACCCAAGCGAATGTATCGTATTCTAACTATAACTTCTTCTTTACATGTAGGAGGGAGCCATGCTAAAATGTTTTCATGAACCACCAGAGTGCTACCTTATGGGTAAGTCCCAATACAGACATTGGCTAAGCCATGAAATATAGATAATATGTCCTCTGATGCTTATCTCCCAGGCATCGTGTCTCTGCTGCTAGGTCACTTCAGTCGTGTCCGACTCTGTGTGACCCCATAGACGACAGCCCACCAGGCTCCCCCGTCCCTGGGATTCTCCAGGCAAGAACACTGGAGTGGGTCACCATTTCCTTCTCCAATGCATGAAAGTGAAAAGTGAAAGTGAAGTCACTCAGTCATGTCCGACCCTCAGCAACCCCATGGACTGCAGCGTACCAGGCTTCTCCGTCCATCGTCTCTTTAAGATCATAAAGATGAACTCAAGTCTTTGTAATAGCAATAAAGTAATTAACTCAAAAGCTTGCTACTAAATATTGCCTTTATATTCAAAGTATGTGATCTTTTCCTGACATAATTGCCATTTTAATGGGGAGATCTTGAATACTGAAAACCACTTAGATTCTAAAATTTACATTTTATGTTGAATGTCACTGTATATACACCTGTGTAACTATATATATATACACACACCCTAGTATGAAATGAAAATATATCAATATTTTAATATAGCTTTTTCATTAAAGGCAAATGAACAAATCTGTATGCAGTCCACTGTCATTTATTTTGCTTTCTGTTAATACAATACTTATTATTATTTTAGAGGGTACTATGATTCTCTAATACATGATATTGTGTTAATTTGGACATACAAATGTTCTATTTAACAAATTAAATATGAGAAAGACAGAAAACAAACAAATGAAAAACCACAATTCATCTATTTAAATTTACTTTCCAATAAAAAGGAGCTAAGTAAATGTCATTTTTCTTGACTAGTCTTTGAAAAATGATGCAGATACTGTAATTTAAAAACTAGTTTCTTCTTCTTATTAATTATAGTTAACCCTGTGTTCTGAAAAATATTAGTAAACAGAACACACTATTTACACCTGAAATCTTTAGTTTCATGGCAAAGTCATGCTGGTAAAAGGATAACAGCTAATTATTTCAAGCTGGTAAGGAAATCCTCTTACTACATCAGGTTCAAGGAATGGTCAACCAGTTCTTTGAGGAGCTTCTGGTCTGTGATGTTCTAACAGAGCAGAATACTTGCTCTCAGGAGCCATCAGAGAATAGCACGCCACACAGCTGGGAGCATAGTCTGGTATGATTTACACGCTGGAACCACCAGCCAAACGGATTACATGTCTTGTGACTTTTACATTTGCTTCCAGTCATTAATAAAATGCCCTGCACAATCCATATGAGCATATCATGTTTCCACCATAGATTGTGATTTTCAAAGTCATTTAAACTACAAATAATTTTACATGAGAAACTAACTAGATACCTTTGTAATCTTTTAAATTATTCCTCAGCATTTGTACTTTGTGTTTAAAAAATAGCTTACTTTCTTAAAGATAACTCTAGAATGCTCCCCAATCTTGATGTTTTCTTATATGTATATTTGAAAAGAGAAACTTGGGAGATTTGTAAAACTAAGAATATCACTTTATGTATATGTAATCTAAATGACATATATCTACATAACACATTACATATAGTATTATGTAGTATTTAAGTGTGGACAGAAAATAACTATATATATATATATATATAGATAGATAGATATAAACACAAATTATATACCTGTATTTACATCTCTACCTGTCTATAGAGAGAACCTATACTATATAGAGAAAATGTGTAATTACTAGAAAAGTGTGCCAAAGTATAAACAGTTAACATCTTTCATTAGTAAAATTAAGAGCAATTTTTATTATGCTCTGTGTATTCTAAGTTGTGAGCATGTGTTACTTTTTAAAGTAGACTATACACACACACACAGTATAGATTCTTTGTTCAAAGAACAACTTTTTGAAATATCAAATACCCCTTTCACAGATCAGTCTGATGGTTTGCATAAACAGATTAAAAGCATGTGGAATTAATTTTCATAGAAATGTATTTTGACCCCCAAATTTTTTAAGAACAAAGAGCTTTCAGGAATTTTTTTAGGTTTAATATTATCCCCCAAACAACATTTGGCTACCTAGTCATAATGTGTTCTGAGTACAGTAGGTGATTTGAATGAAGGAATGTGTTTTTTTAAAAATAGGCTTAAAATGTTTTCACATTTTAATGCTCTGAAATCCTTGCATAATTTCCCATAAACACTTGAATATGATCCCTAGTTACATTTAGTTAGCCCACAATATTTAAAAATATGGAATTAAGCACCTATTAAAACTGAAAAACACCACTGTTCTTTAACTACTAAGTAATTTTAATTGCTATTAGAATAATTATTTAAGTAATTTATAGTTGTGTCTCTTATGTGTCTGTCATGTGCAACATTTACTGAAAACATATTTTAATTTTGCCCATTTATGAATTAGGATGTTTGAGATACCAAGGCCACGGAAGCATTCAAAGGTGAAGCCACAGGTAAGGAGTCTGTCTTTTTTGTTAGATATTCATGTGTCTGCTGCTCTACTTGATTTCTCTAATTTTAAATGGAATTAAATCTAAAAGATGAGACTTTTACAAAGACAGGATTGTCTTTATGTTTTGAATTTGTTATGACAAAAATGAAAAATAAACGTATATGGTATAACAAATCATTTCTGATAATAAGAATGTTTGGAAATGTTTTCCTTCAAATAAATTTTTAAACATATTCTTCTGATAAAAATAATTTTTAAATAAAATTGAACATTGTTATAGGGTCACTCTAAATGTTTAAATTGGAGATGACAATTTTGAATCTGATCTTCGTGCCAAGTGTTACTGTTTTTAATGTCTCTATTAGCCTCCTTCCCATTTTAGACTTTTACTAATTTAGTTTAAATTCCTCCTATATTGTAATTCTTGCCACCTGTAACTGTCTTTCTAGTAAATGTCAATTCTCTACCTTCTATTTTATTGAAATTATATTTTTCTTTACTCATTATCTCCACAGTTTCAAGGAATTCAATTTTTGTGAAATATGGATGTTAAGAAACAAAGCATGACACATTAATTTGAAGACATTTTTCTAAAATCACAGTATTGAAATTCATTCATGAAATATATACCTTCTATACCCCACTTGTATTCATTTTTGAGATCATTTGTTATGTTTCTGAGGATACAACTAGTGACTGGCAATTCAAAGACTAAAAACAAGATAGCATTCTTTATGATTGGGATTGGTGCTCTTCTCATGCCTAAATTTATATTTTATCTGTTGAATAACATGATTCGTGCTAGTGATGATACAGCTACCTAGTTAGAGAGAGTGAACTATTCGTATATCTATCTTATCTCTATATCTCTAGAATATCTGTCAGAATATATGAAGTGAAACAAACTCCATCAAATAAAAGAGTCAAAACCCATCAAAACAAAGCAAAACAGAAGAAACATTATAGTCTAATATGTAAACTGCAAAAAAAAAGAATTTGAGAAATGTGTTATCTGATATTATTCAACTATCTATAGATTTATAACCTCAGCCTTTATAAAGACCATAAATATAGCCTTTGAGTACTCAGCAATTGTTAGGCCCTGTGTTAAGTATCTTTACACCTCTCGAGCCTTACCCTCTTTACAGTCTAGCTGCCATAAGTTTTAAGAGTGGGATAATTTAGGTTTAAATTTTTAATGCCATTGTTAAACTTGAGCACAGTAGTTGCTTTTACCAGTACATGGAGCTGCCTTTTGGAAAATATGAAGTGTTTTAAAAACATAACTTGTTATTAATCCCCACTGAGCATCTGCTAGGTACCAGGTATTTGTCTTCCTTGAATAAATAGTGTTAGTCGCTCAGTTGTGTCCGACTCTTTGTGACCCCATGGAATGTAGCCCACCAGTCTCCTCTGTCCATGGGATTCTCCGGGCAAGAATACTGGAGTGGGCAGACATTCCCTTCTTCAGGGGCTTTTCCTGACCAAGGGATTAAACCTGGCTTTCCTGCACTGCAGGCAGATTCTTTAGCATTTGAGCCACCAGGGAACGCAGATAACCCTTGAGTTAACTCTGCACCTGCCTGTTCATTCATTACAGTATTATTTATATTAGCCAAGACATGAAAGAAACATAAGTATCCATTGATAGATGAATGGATAAAGAACTTGTGATATATAGATATGGATAAATGGATAGATAGATTGGTAGATGGATATAATAGAAAATTATTCAGCCATTAAAAAAACAAGGAAATCACACCATTCCAAAAAATAAGGATAAACCTTGAAGTTATTATGCTATGTGAAATTAAAAAAAAAAAGGCAAATGCTGTATGAACTCATTTATATGTGGAATCTCAAAACAAAAAATGAAACAAAAATTGATAGAAAAAGAGATCAGACTTGTGGTTACCAGTGACGACAGTAGGGGCAGGGAAATTGGAAGAAGATGGTCCAAAGGTCCACACTTCCAGTTCTAAGATAAATCAGTATGAGGGATGTAATGTACAAATGACACCCATAGCTCACGCTGCTATCTGGCATACAGGAGATTTGTTAAGAGAATAAACCCTAAGTTCACATCATGAAGAAGATTTTTCCCCCTTTTTCTTTCTTTTCCGCTTATTGTGTCTACATGAGATGATGGATATTAGCTGAACCTATGTGGTAATATCTTCATTATATATGTAAGTCAAATCACCATGTTGTATACATAAAGTTAAAAAAATAAATGAAGTAGAAAGAATTATTAAATATAACAGTGTACTTTTTTTAATGAGCACTTATTATCCTCCAGTTTTGGGGTTATCTAAAATATGGGGATGACTTAGTTGTGTGATTATGGCTCATGTCTCTTATGGGGTCGTAGCCAAGCTACTGGGGTTTCCTGGGTGGCTCAGTGGTAAAGAATCCTCCTGCCAAGAGGATATGGGTTCAGTCCCTGGGTCAGGAAGATCTCCTGGAGGAGGAAATGGCAACCCACTCCAGTATTCTTGCCTGGAGAATCCCATAGACAGAGGAGACTAACGGTCTATAGTCCATTGGGTTGTAAAGAGTTGGACACTACTGAGCGTACATACACACATGGCTAAGCTATTGGCTGAAGTTTCAGTTTTGTAAGGGTTAACAAGACCTGAGAGCTTTGATTCCAAGTTGGAAGGTCTGAGTTCCTTGTTAAATGGGCTCTACCAGGCTCTTGAAATGGTAGCTGGCTTACCCCAGTGAGAATGGTTTGAGAGAGAAGCCCAGAAAATCTCCAAGATGGAAGCCACAGTGTCTATTATAACCTTACCTCAGAAATGACACGCTATCTCACCTTCCATATACAACTGACCACACAGACCACCTCTGGAAAAATGTGGGAGGTGTCTTCACAGGGGTATGAGTTCCAAGAAGTGGTGTTGGTTGGGAGCCATCTGGGAGGCTGACAACTACGTGTTCTGAGTGTGGAACACCCCTTAGACCAGTGGTCACGTGCTGAGTTCTCAATTTCCAGCAATAGTTCTGAACATAATGAAGGAGTACCTCTTCCTTCCTTCCTTTCCTCCTTTCTTTCTTCCTTTCACATGGTGTGAATATACTTTACTATCCTAGAATCTTAGACCTAACAGGGTCTCAAGAGAAAATCTTAACTAATTTTCTTTTTTTTTGAAGTAACAATTGAAATAGGAAAGACAACATAAGTAGTTCAATGTCCCACAGCCCTTTGGAGGAATAATCAAGGTGTCTTGACTATGATCCCAGTATGTCTTCTACAACAGCATCCTGAAATCTATTGTCTTGTCATTATTTAATTTTAGTTCTAATGATTCATACATTAGTTTGTGTAATATTGAATCAGAAAAATTATCTGGAATAAGAGTTGACTGATTTTCTGAAGAACTCCCATTACAATTCTTGTGTCTGGTCTTCTTTGTTTTAATCTTGGTTTATTTCGATAATCATCTAAATGGACAGGACCTAGCCTCTGATTGTTCCATCTTATTTTCAAGTTGCCACTGAGGTTTGCCCTCTATAAGCTCAAACTTGATCTGGAAAATTACATCTTTGTTTGTTGCCAACAGATTCACCAGATTAGACAGCACTAAATAATGCTATGTGTGTGCTCAGTCACTCAGTCATGTTCACTCTTTTGCGACCTCATGATGGTCTGTAGCCCCCCCAGGCTCCTCTGTCCATGGAGTTCTCCAAGCAAGAATACTGGAGTGGGTTGCCATTTCTTCCTCCAGGGGATCTTTCCAACCCAGGGATCAAACTCACTTTTCCTGCACATTGGCAGGAAGATTCTTTACTGCTGAGCCACCTGGGAAGCCCCAAATAATCCTAGTTCAGTTCAGTCGCTCAGTCGTGTCCAACTCTTTGCGAACCCATGAATTGCAGCACACCAGGCCTCCCTGTCCGTCACCAACCCCCAGAGTTCACTCAGACTCACGTCCATCGAGTCAGTGATGCCATCCAGCCATCTCATCCTCTGTCATCCCCTTCTCCTGCCCCCAATCCCTCCCAGCATCACAGTCTTTTCCAATGAGTCAACTCTTCTCATGAGGTGGCCAAAGTACTGGAGTTTCAGCTTTCGCATCATACCTTCCAAAGAAATCCCAGGGCTGATTTCCTTCAGAAAGGACTGGTTGGATCTCCTTGCAGTCCAAGGGACTCTCAAGAGTCTTCTCCAACACCACAGTTCAAAAGCATCAATTCTTCGGTGCTCAGCTTTCTTCACAGTCCAATTAATCCTAAGGTGCATGTAAATAGTTAGATCAAAGTTTTTAATATTTATTTAAGAAAATAAAGACAGGGGAGGCAGGCAGGGGGAGAGAGAGGTGGACTGGTTGGGAAAGAGAAGAGGGTGAGAGTGTTGTTGCTCATTTGCCCAGTCGCATCCAACTCTTTGCAATCCCATGTACTATAGCATGCCAGGCCTCCCTGTTTCTAAAGGGCTCTACATGAAATACTCCTGTGAAGCTGAGAGACAGATTTCAATAGATGGTTCAGAAAGGTCCATTTTTTTGCACAGGAACATTACAGACCAGGATGTATTCTGTTGGAGAAAGTATAAAAGTCACCTGCACTGCAGGCAGATTCTTTACCAACTGAGCTACAAGGGAAGCCCAATGGAGAAATTAATTTTCTGTAAAAACTGGTATTAATAGTTATTTACAGTAAATATTCCAAAGACAAGTGTCTGCTTTTTATAGCAGGTTCAGGAAAGTAACAAGAATGTAAAATACTTCACTGTTTTTTAAGTCATAGTGAAGTTAAATCATCTTATAGTATGAGAATATTTGCATTCTCATATACAGAAGGAAAGTTATGACCAACCTAAATAGCATATTGAAAAGCAGAGACATTACTTTGCCAACAAAGGTCTGTCTAGTCAAGGCTATGGTTTTTCCAGTGGTCATGTATGGATGTGAGAGTTGGACTGTGAAGAAAGCTGAGTGCTGAAGAATTGATGCTTTTGAACTGTGGTGTTGGAGAAGACTCTTGAGAGTCCCTTGGACTGCAACGAGATCCAATCAGTCCATCCTAAAGGAGATCAGTCCTGGGTGTTCTTTAGAAGGAATGATGCTAAAGCTGAAACTCCAGTATTTTGGCCACTTCATGTGAAGAGCTGACTCATTGGAAAAGACTCTGATGCTGGGAGGGATTGAGGGCAGGAGGAGAAGGGGACGACAGAGGATGAGATGGCTGGATGGCATCACCGACTCGATGGATGTGAGTTTGAGTGAACTCTGGGAGTTGGTGATGGACAGGGAGGCCTGGCGTGCTGCAGTTCATGGGGTCCCAAAGAGTCAGACACAAACGAGCAACTGAACTGAACTGAACTGATACCTATATATGCATATGTTGTTCTACATGCACATGTGAGTGGTGTGTGTCTTGTGTGTGTGTGTGTGTGTGTGTGTGTAAATATAAGTTTATTTCCTTGGATGGAGCTTCTGTGAAAAACAACTCATGGAAAAATAGATCTACTAATGTTACATACATGTCTGGAGGTTGTTTTCTACCAGTTTTGAGTGGAGAGGGTTAACAGGTGGCCCACAGTGGAGCCTGTGTATTCAGGATGCCATTACAGTAAATGAGGTAATACCATTTTGCTGAGACTGGGTAAAGGGTGGCTTAGAAAGGATGAACTCAAGCTGGAGCCAAATCTAAATTAATTAACTCCAGCTACTCTGAAATTCTATTGTGAGAAAGCAATGGCTTAAGCCAGGACTCAAACTGTACTGTATCATGTCGGTCAAGCAGCAGTATTAGATAACTCTGGTCAAATATGATTTATAGTTAGTTATAGCTGCTTAAAAGCTTCTCTAATTAGAAAACACAATTCAGAAATAAGTTCATATACATTAAAATGGTTGCGGGATTTGCTTAAAATGAATAAGACATGCTTGAAGTAATCAGGCATTGTGATCATTATTACATACATTTTACAAAGCCTCATATTAGTAATTACATTTTGGCCTTCCTCAAAATTTCTAAAGTATAAGTAAATTGACTAATCTCTTGGATCTGTGATGGAGGAGGAATTAAATTCTTAGATTCCCAGAGTATTAACACATTATATACTTTAGATGCAATTTAAAAAATATGAGATGCAAAATCCATCTGTTGTATCATCAACCATACCTTTCACTTCCATTCTGGGAGGGGCTTTATAGAGCTGTGTGTTATCAGGCACTAAAAGATAGAAATCCTATAGAAGTGAATAACTAAAAATTTTATCCAGGGGAAGAGAATGCACAATGAATCAACAAAATTATGAATTCTTTTTCTGTTGAATCTCTAATGCATGAATTGGTCCTCTAATGCACAATTCCTCATCGCTGGTATAATGTTAAGTAGTTCCCCAATATGATTTAGCTCTCCTTGCTTTGAGTTGTATATAAATAGTTCTAGAAAATACCCCATGAGTATTTTGGATGGAAAGAACTTCAAAAGCATTTATCCAAATGTCTGGCCCCTAGTTGATTCCTAGGAGCCTTTTTATTTCTCCAAACCCCAAATGACCTTCCCCCCGCATCTGTGTTACCACACCAATAGTACTGTCTACTTTTCAAATCCCTGGGTTTACCTAAGCCTTTTCTTAGCCTCTCACAGGTGAGATGCAATCCGTGTCAAGTGAACACTCTCAACTGTTCTCCTTTCAAATTATCCTAAAGAAAATAAGGCATCACACTGACAAGCTTCTCCCTCAAATAAACCCTTAATAAACAGAAGAGATTGATAATCTGATAAATCATGATGCCTGATGGTCACATTTTGTTCAGCCTTTTGTGACCACATCAATGATTGAAAATAGTTGGAGAAAAGTGATGGGAAGAAGTAGTTCCACTAACACTTCTTTAAGGTGGGCTCCATGTTTGGTTATCATGTTACAAAAATATGTTCCTAGTGGAGACAAATGACTTCTTCCCTCTATGGTGTAGTAAATAGACTGACTGGAGTGCCTAATTCTAGGGCACAGTGGTGCTGGTATGATCACCAGCCAGAAAACTGAGTGACAGCGTAAGGAGGTGCCCCTGGTAGCTGCGTGGGCATCGGGCATCAGGCTGCAATCTAATTATGGTTGGACACAGCAGCAGTGGAATTCAAGAACATGCCACCAGCTGTTTCACAAGTAGCTGAGGTCTCAGTATGCAAATTCATTAAAGAAGAGGTTGACCAACATGCACACGCACACACGCATATGTACACGGACCCTGACTGACTCTTACCTCCTTTCCTTCTAGCAAAATGCCTTGAATAGTTTGCACTCAATAAATACCGGTTGATTTGAAGGTGTATTCAAGACATATTTGTCCAGCCAAAGAATTTCATCCCTTTCCATTTTATAGAGCACTATTTGTATATTCATTCGGATGGAAAAATTCAACATGATTTATTGTAATTTACCCCCAATGTCTAAAAAAAAAATAGAATGGTCTGATGTGTTTTGAAAAGTGAGATAACGTACAAACAATGTCGATATTTGTGTTACCAAAATGAGAAAGCATCATGTCCTTATCCTGAGACATAACACTTTGTGAAAGGCACTACGGCCACTCAGTCGCAGAGCTTCTTCTTGCTTCTGAAGCTCCGTGAATCAGGCTGCCATTAGACACCCAAGGCTGAATTCAGCTCAACAGAAAAGATGAGGTGGTGACCAAGGTTAGAGTTATCTCCTAAATTAGTGTAACTGAAACGTTCTCGTATTCCCAGAGTGCGCCTGCTGTCTCCCTTAATAGACTAAACATATGTGTCTTTTCAATCACTTAGGAAAAGATCTTATGAAATAACTATAGTCATAAATGACCCATAGATGGTTTTAACATAATATCATAATCCATTCATAATTTCTAATTGACTTTCAAATGCATCACAGTTAGCTATTTATTTTTAGTGATATATTATCTGATAGAGGTCATAAAAGAAATCATGGATTTTTTTGTTCAGTATTGCAGAAATAACATTGGCCATCTATTTGGTTTTCCAAGGAATAATAATGTCTTTATCTCTCTAAAGTTGTTTCTTAGGTTATATTCTTAGAAGCCAAATGAAAGGAGAATGCTATTTATTTTTCACTGGAATTGCATGAAATTTTCACTTGAGTTATATGTATTTTTTCTATACAGTGGTATTATTTGTTCTAGACAGAAAATCATTTCTTGCCATCAGAGTCCCCTTTGATTGTGATGGAGGTCTCATTGTGGATGTCTGCAAAACATCATTACTATCATTAGATTATGTACCTCCAAATGAAACTGATTGATGTAATGACATAATTTTTTTTGAATGAACACATTTGTTCTTTAGCTGATTAGATGAGTTTACCTTAGTGATCTGTTTGGGCTGTGTACTTCATCTCTTAACTTTCTATAGAGAAGTTTTACTTATGATATTAGAGTTAGAATTTTATCTGGTAATGATCTATGTTTTAATAATTGTAAAATGTATTTTTTTAATATTTATTTAATCATATCCTCTGACAGTTGAACGTTCAAACGCATGAACACAAACTAGAGTCTATGAACTTAGGGAGTATTCTTTACTGACTTTGAGTCACATACCTCTTGAGAATCTAATAGAGTTGAATATGCCTTCTAAAAGGTTGCAGGGACACAATCATTAAGTTCCCTTTCAGGGCTGGGAAGAAATTACAGTAGTATTTTAAAAGTTTTTTGCATATATATATTTTTTTTCTGGTTGAAAATATAGAGTTCTCTGCTTCCCTTATGCAGTTGCTTCCTGATGAGGGTTCAAATCACCCCTCAAAACCAGATCTGCAGAACACACTTCAGCACACTTCAGTGAATCCCTGGGTGCAACCTTAGGATTAAGAGAAAAAAGTCACATGTTACAGTGAATCATGAAATATCGCCATGTCTATTTGTGACTTTTATGTGAGTAGACATAAAAAAGTGGAAGGAAAAAAACAAAGAGGAAGAGTAAGGAGAAAAAAACAAAGCGGAAGAGCATTTCTAGAGTAGAGAAGGGTTTCTAGCTTTACAAAAATTTCTAGAATTTACCTGCCCCTATTGCACATACACAAAAGTCTATCTTACAACTCACAGAAATGTGGAATTAATTTCCTCTGTCTCCATGAGTGTCTATTATTTGAGATAGAAAGTATCGATGCTTCTTTTTCTGGCGCTTGGCAAATTCTACTCGGGCTACACAATATGGGTAAATTACAGAACCTTCTTTGCCCAAGAAGAATGTTTTGGAAGAAGCTCTTAAGAAAATGTCCTTCTTATCAAAAGAAGGGAGGTACTAATCCACTCTTACCATTAACTACAAATTCCACTTAAATATTATATGTTCAATGTTATAACAATCAAAAGGTCACAATTTCAACACTTGATATCCTCTCCGTATCTTTATTCCCCTTCCCCAGAGTGGTTTTACCAGGACAAAAGTAATACATGCAGTTTCAACATCACCGATCATTTTACCTAGTCTCCACTTTCAAACGTATTAGCTGTGCTTGTTTCAACAAAGACTTAATGAAAGGAGTTCTGTCCAGAAATGATTATATTTCACAGTCATATGCCTCCCTCACTTATCTCTACCTTTTGCATTTAGCCAAAAATGTTTTCAAGATCCACCAGCACATTCCATCTACAGATTCTCTTTCTCCAGACACACTCATCACCATTTTTTCCCTCAAAAATGTTTAATACATCTTTAGCTTCCCCTTTTCTAAACTCCATGTTTTAATGCCATGATTTCTTCAACTGACTTCCAAACCAATCGAAATAGTTATCTAACCCACTCAGATCCTAAATTATATCTTAATGTTCTAGATATTTGCTGTGAGTGTCTATGTATAAACTTCTGCAATAGTTGGTTTTCTTTTTAAATCCAAGGAAACATTCCATTTACTTGAATCCCGCCGGGCTCTCCCTTCCAGGCAGTTGGGTGAAGTTCACCCCAGATCGCAGACCATGGCTTTTACTTCCCCTCAGTGCCACGGTTTGCTTTCTTGAGTTCAGAACTGCATTTTCCCACCAGTTCTGTGAAAAACCCAGAGGCATCATGGAAATTATTACTTTTAAAACCTCACTGATTTGAGGAGGCAGCAAATGACCGTCTGCCATCTTTCTGACTTGCAGCTTTTGCTCTGTCTGACTTTTGATTGTTCTTTCTCTCTTCCTGTGTCCCTCCTTCTCCTCCTTTTCACCCTTTTCCACAAGCCAGGGCCTCTGCAAACCTCCTTCATACCTCTTTCATACACCTCCTTCATACATCTCAGCTCCTTCACAAAGCAAGGGCATCCCACTAGGCTCTCTGTTCCTTCATATGCTTCTTTGGAGATTCAGAATCTTATACGGTGGTAGTGAAGTTTATAAATTTATGAGCTTTCAGATATGTAAGAATGATTGTAAGTGGCATTTATCAAAGAATATTACTGGGACACATTTTTATTACTTGCAAGGCAACAGGAATACAAGAATATAGTATTATCTATTTTGGCCCTCAAGTGACTTATAAGCCACTTCAGATCCAACCTTTCAAGGGTTAAATCTTGATAATAAATAGGTTTTAAGTTCTTCTAAGATATGAAAAGTGAAGAGGAAGTTTTTGATTCAGGGCTTTTTTTAATCAACATTTTGAACGTTAGTTGCTTTCATATAAACTGTACTGAATTTATCCAATTCTACCTAATTATACAATGCGTTGATATCTTCAAGTAGAGAGCTCTTCAAGAAAATAATTGCCAGTAATAGTAAACACATACACACATATATGTAAATTTAATTAAACAATGTCTTAAAGTTGATTAATTTGTTATCCCACCAAATAGCACATTTAATGGCATTATTTTCAAGAAATAGACCTCCCAAATCTTTTAGAAAAAATTTTTCCATCCAAGGAAAATGATTTATGAAAATCTGGATTCCCCCCATAGATAATCATGATTGGAACACAAATAAACAACTCCTTCACTTAAAAATATTGCCCTATTATAATATTTCATTTACTTTATTTTTATCTCTGATTTACTACACTAGTATATTTTGAATACAATTATTTTCATCTACTCTATATTAAATATATTTTTCAATGCAGTAAAATATTTTCAAGGAATTTCTGTTAAAGATAAGTAATGACTAGAGAAAAGGATAATATGTAGTTTCATTGAGATGGAAATAAGTTGGTTTTTTTTAGCAGAACTTCATGAAGTAAGTGTTTTATAGTTATTTATATTCTAAATCAGTTATTTGCCAAACAATGGAAACAGAAATATTGCTGAAATGTTTTTAAGATAAGTGAGAATCATATCAAGTAACATAAACCTGAATACTTTTTAACTTAAAAATTATTTTTTACTCAAGCAAAGTTGAAAGAAATAGTACAGAGTGTTCTCTTGTGTGTGACTATCTAGCTTGTCCTGTAATAAGTCACATTAATTCTTTGTGGAAGTAAACTGAAAAGAGGAACCAAAAAAGCTATTTTTGAGAGAAAAATGTGAGTGTTATTTCAAGACAAACTGTAGGTAAGATTATGCTATTGAGAACACCAATAGATGGGATGATAGCAAGTTACATAAATTAGAGATTGTAAAGTCTGTGTGTGTTGACTGTATCTTTGGTTCTATGGTTATTCACAGTTTCACTGGACAGAGTTGTTTCCTATTTACAATTCACTTTTTAAAAATTGGTCAAATAGAGAATCCCCTGGCAGTCCGGTAGTTAGGACTCCTTATTTACACTACCAAGGGCCCAGGTTTGATCCCTGGTCAGGGAACTAAGATCTCACAAGCCACGAGGTATGGCCAAAAAAAAAAAAAAAAAGTCAAATATGTATCTTTATGCAAAGCAAGGTACAGTAAGTATATAGATTTAAGTGCTTTGGGATTCTAATAGACAGACATAATGATTATTTTATAACTTTCAGAGTTTGTTTTCTCTGAACCTTGGAGTTCAACTTAGAACAATGGGCTAATTTTGCAAACAGAATTTCTACACAAAACAGAAATATTTTGCTTTTACAGATCTGTGCTACCTAGGTAGACAGGGCACATATTCAGCAGTAGTTTCATCTGAACTTCCTCTAAAGTTAATTGTACTTTTGTGAGTAAATCATATAAAGTTGTGACTTTCAAAATGCATACATATTAGACATTTAAGATATCAACTAGCCAAGTCTGACTACTTTTTTAGAGGCCTTAAAAATTCCTGGTTGGGATTTACTTACGTGAAAACAATAAATCTTATAATGAAAAGGACAAAACAATTTCAAGTGAAAAATAAATTGGGATATTCTTAGGTTAAATATTTGATTTTTGCTGTGCAAGCATCACTTAATCTCTTGGTTGTTCCTCTAATTGGAAGCCTCATATCTAAAGAAGAGAGGTATTTATGCGATTAATAATGTGACAACTGAAAACTGAGTGCCAGGTTCCAAGTGTAGAAAATCCTCAGACTAAAGTGAAGTACCTTGGAAATTTCATGGATTACAGTGAAATGTTGATTTTTATTTCTTTGTAAATAATATCAGGCAGGGTTACACAGTGTGATTCAAAGGTAAAATCTCTCTTCCTTGGGAGGAATTAACTATGTATTAAAATTTTGATACTCTACAACTATTCAACTATTTTCAGACTTTGTTAATGATTCTGAAATTTTTTGTATTTGAAGCACAATGGAACTCTAAGGAGAATCTTAGTACTCTGATTCTGTCATGAGATGCCCTTAACTGAACTACTTACTAGCAGTGAGTTAGTTGAGCTAAAAAGGTTTTCCCCCCTACTTTGTAATGTAGGCATTCTAAAGATAATTTTCTAAGTAATTATTAAAGTAGACATGTATTACTATTTCTCTCATCGCTCTGTTCTCAAAGCACATAACGTACTATTCTGCAAACTTTTGCTTCTGTGTATTTCCCCAGGTTACAGTAAAAACAATAATCATTTCTGGGCTATTTCTCTGCCATTATTTACTACAATGTATAATCCTTTCACTGAGGAATTAAGTGGGCAAAGCTACTTTACACCATGAGTAGATAAAAGGAGCCATGTAAGAATTGGTATTATTCATTATCAAGTTTTTGTTGTGGTAGTGGTCTGGTCCTTTTCTGAACTTGGCCTTGCTCTTACTTTACTGAAATAGTATCCCAACAACAGGGAGATGGCTGATATGGGAGAGGCTAAAAAGTTCAGTCTGTTGGGAGAGAGATTCATTTCAGCCCATCAGTGTTGTTGTTCTGCTAAGTGGTGACATAATCCCAAATTCACATTCCCAAGAGATTGGCTCTTGGGATCTCTCCCATTTGCTGACTTTACTGCAAAAGAATGCCAGCTTCTGTTGTAATTGAGGAAAAAGGTTTTCAGGCCAGATTATCATTTCTGAAATGGATCAGATAACATATCTGAAAGTGTTAGTATAAACCCAACCTTCTGCCCAGAGATTTTCTTCTTTTCAAACAAATAAATAGATTTTTAAAAATCCTGTTTTGAAAGGGCAACATATGATGGGATTATTTGTCTTTTTAATTCCTATAATTCTGAGTTTTCTAAAAGAAACAGCATCCCAGATCAATATTTAGTACATGGAGGGGGGAAGAAAAAAATCAGAAACAATAATATTCACAAACAAGGGTGCTGACTAAGTATTCTGCAGTCACTACAAAAAATAAAGTTCCATATAAACTCCATTATATTAGAAAAAATACATAACATGTTAAGTGAATATATCAAACTGAAGTAGAATATACATAAAGTGTTGACTTGTCTGTGAGACCCATGATATATATGCTTTCATTAGACATACATGCAAATATTCACAGATACGTGAACCCATTTACAGATGCTGTAGATTTGGATACATATATAATTAAATTATTGATGATCACTTCTAAAGAAACCAGAGTGAATTTTAATTTTATTTCATAACCTTCTGAAGCATTTAACTCTTCCAGCCTGACACACTTTCATAATTATAAAACGTAATGAAAAATTTTTGTTTCTACTTTGTCTTTTGCACACTAAAGTGTTCTTAATGTGCAAATTAAAGCATATATCTAATGCATTACATATTTTATGTTAACTCTACCCAATTGTGATATGTATTTAATACAACTTGCTAAATGCTGTATTCAGTCAGTGAGTGCCCCAAACCACTAAGGAACGTTAGCAGCAGACAGAAGCTAGGATAGTGAGGACTGAGTAATGATAGGAAATGCCCAGAAAGCACCACACAGAGATTTAAGACCAGCCAGGGTCCAAGAGTATCTTTCAGATATTTGCAGTGGGTGAAAACCCAAAACACATTTGGCCAAGTTCTATATTTCAAGATAAACTTGGCCCATATGTTTTTTATTCATTTACATGTAATTCATTGAGCTGACATTCTGAAAGAGTTATCTGATGCGTAAGGAGATTTTTGTGCCATAATTACATGTGATACATATAATACAATGTATAATAATTTAGAGCAGAACTTGAATTTTGCTGGGTTACAGATTCCAGGCACATGCTCCTTCATGATGAGTCACTGTGCTTGAGCTAAGCTGTTGAGTGACTCACTGAGTCACACTATAGTTGAGATTTACTTTACTGAATTTTGTACATTTTTTTAAAACAGGGGCGTATTTCCCATGCTTCAGTTTCCACAGCTGTAAATTAGAATGATGATCTTTATTAAAATGTACTCTGGTTATTTAACAGAACCTATAAAACTTACTAAGGTCTTCCCAGTGGTAAAGAAACCACCTGCCTGTGCAGGAGATGCAGGTTCGATCCTTGGGTGGAGAAGATCCTCTGGAGGAGGAAATGGCAACCCACTGCAGTATTCTTGCCTGGAGAATCCCATGGACAGAAGAGCCTGGCAACCCCTAGTCCATGGGATCACAAAGAGTCAGACACAGTGGAGCGACTGAGCACACAGTAGTTTATTAACATGCTTGCAAATAGCTAGTCCCCAGAGTTTGTGAATTTTTTAAAAACTATGATAGGTAGCACAGTTTAAACATGCAGCTTGGAAATATATTGAAATACCAACTCCCTATACTATCTCTTTCAACCTAGAGGATAGACTTGTTAGAAATCTCAGGATCTATGAGGACAATCTCAAAGATTTATGGATGTTCAGGTGTATTCATAATTATTGTAAAGGCTAGAAAATGAAATGAAATGTCATATTTTTCATATCTCTCACTTGCCCAACAGGGCAGGCTGTTTTAGGTAATAAGATTTGTATTATCTTTCTTGTTATTTAAAAAGTGAGATGCAATTCAGAGGATTCTTACTTTTCTTTGTTATGTATAGTGAAACACATTTTCTCTATTTTTAAATACATATTTGATTTATAATTTTTTCTGTGGTTCCTGTGGTAAAATTTTTGTTTGCAGCTCTCCTAATCCACCTGGAATTTATTTTACTGTGATATAATGTGAAGACACATGTCTGCTTTCAATTTGTAGGGCAAAATACTTTGTTTGCATTTGTAAGATTTTTATAATTGGCATTGTAGTAAAAGTGATATTTATGCTTTCCCTAAGTGCCTGTCCCTCTTTCTGGATTTGGCATATTACTCCTAAATTCCCCACTTTCAGATTTTCACTTGGCTATTAAGAAGCAAGATCCCTGAGATTTATCCACCAGAAAGTTCCTAAAAATCATTAAATGGAGACAAAACTGAAAAAGATACCTAAAATGCAAAAAACTTCCAACTGAAGTATAATTAAATTATAATATGTCAAATAAACTTGATAAATGTGAGCTGTAGGTCAAAATATTATCAAACTGATTGGTTTTCAAAGGACTAATTTCTAGTGGTTAGCAGCAGAAAAAAATTATATGTATCATA
Source organism: Bos indicus (assembly GCF_029378745.1). Lineage (NCBI taxonomy): Eukaryota > Metazoa > Chordata > Mammalia > Artiodactyla > Bovidae > Bos > Bos indicus. Next base: position 14,710,290 of record NC_091772.1, read on the forward strand.
CTAAGTGAAGTCAGACAGAGAAAAGCAAATATCATATGATATCACTTATATGCAGAATCTAAAAAAAATACAAATGAACTTATTTAGAAAACAGAAACAGACTCACAGACTTAGAGAATGAACTTATGGTTACCAGGAGGGAATTGCGGGGTTTGGGGGAAGGGATAGGCTGGGAGTTTAGGATTAACATGTACACACTGCTATATTTTAAATAAGATGCCTTTCCATGAAAAAAATAATAAAATTTTAATGTTATTGAAAATGATATAAATATTAAGTTCTAATGGTATCAGTGATAAGAATTAAAAACGAAATCACTGACTTGTGACTATTTCAAGCTTTTTCATATTAATTTGAGGCATCTATTCATCCATTTACCTGAAAAATAGATACATTCAAATACTTGAAGTCATGTGCAGCTAAGTTACCAGTCTGTGTGTGTAATTCCTCAAAATACATGGGTTAGACAGGACGGTGCAGTTTGAGAACAGAAACACAACTCTGGTTTAGGCCAAAAATGTGTTTATTGGAAGGGTACTTGTGTAGATGAGATGGTTGGATTACAACACAGACTCAATGGACGTGAATTTGAGCAAACTCTGGGAAATAATGGAGGAGACCGGTGGGCTTCAGCCCGCGGTGTTGCAAACAGCCAGCATGACTTAGGGATGGAACAACAATAACCAGGAGTATAGCCCTCTGAATTGAAGGAAGAACTGCTATCACTACTGTTCCTGTCCTCTTGTTAACATCTTTCAGGTTCCAGGAACTCTACACTCGTATTTTTACATCCTCGTGACCAAAAGAGAAAAGAGATGTCTGTCTCTCAGCTCTAGTCAGAAATACTTGGGGAGAATCCTAGTAGACCAAGCATGGATCAAGTACGCATGCCCAGTCACGTAAGCAGTGAATTACAGTGAGTTATCAGTGAGTTATTTTCACCCTCCTGGTAATAATTTTTGCCAGTGCTTACTCTGTACCAGGAACTATGAAAATCACTCTGTGAAAATCATTATGATAGTTCCATGCTATTATAATTCCTAACTTACAAATTAAAAACTGACCCAGAGAAGTTTAAGGAGTTTGCCTAAGGCCAGCTGAGAGGTGAAGGGTAAGCATAATCTGAACCCAGAGCCAAGCTTTAACCCTGACAATGAACTTGATGCCCACAGAGGCCAGGCTTTCCAATAAAGTACCACACTTATAGCAAAAACCAGGTTGGTCACACTGACCTCTGAAAACCCTTCACTGACAGTAGCCATCACATCACCCACAGTCACAGGTCTGCCCTCTGTTCTCCAGTCTCCATCCTTGCCCAGTGGGAATGATGATGGCAAAACTAACACTACCAACCTGATTTTTCTGTCTTCTTTTCCTCTTGCTTATTATTGCACATCCTACTCGTGTAAACTTTCCTAGGTTGGAGACACTGAATGTGATGTGACTATAGCAAGCTGTGCGCCCCTCCATCCTTGAGGAAATGGATGAATAAGATGTTTTAATGAGGATGTAGTGGTTACAAGCACTTGGGAGCTGTGATACTCATTTCAGATGGTATAGAGTTTCTCCTGAGAGAAAAGGATGGTGTACAGAAAGGTAGTAGCCTGGAAAAACACTGTCTCTATTTTTTTCTTGCGTGTTCAGTCACTCAGTTGTGTCTGACTCTTTGCAACCCCGTGGACTGCAGCCGGCCAGGCTTCTCCGTCCATGGGATTTCACAGGTAAGAATACTGGAGAAGGTTGCCATTTCTTTTTCCAGGGATCTTTCCCACCCAGGGATCAAACCCATGTCTCCTGTATTGGCAGGTGGATTCTTTACCACTGAGCCACCTGGGAAGTCTCTATTTTTGCCATTTTTTGATATAGGCATCTCTAATAAAATGTAGAAATGCTGGGCTGGAGGAAGCACAAGCTGGAATCAAGATTTCCTGGAGAAATATCAATAACCTCAGATATGCAGATGACACCACCCTTACGACATAAAGTGAAGAACTAAAGAGCCTCTTGGTGAAAATGAAAGAGGAGAATGAAAAAGTTGGCTTAAAGCTCAACATTCAGAAAACTAAGATCATGGCATCCGGTCCCATCACTTTGTGGCAAATAGATGGGGAAACAGTGGAAACAGTGGCAAACTATTTTTCTGGGCTCCAAAATCACTGCAGATGGTGATGGCAGCCATGAATTAAAAGATGCTTACTCCTTGGAAGGAAAGTTATGACCAACCTAGACAGCATATTCAAAAGCAGAGACATTACTTTGTCAACAAAGGTCCATCTAGTCAAGGCTATGGTTTTTCCAGTGGTCATGTGTGGATGTGAGAGTTGGACTATAAAGAAAGCTGAGTGCTAAAGAATTGATGCTTTTGAACTGTGGTGTTGGAGAAGACTCTTGAGAGTCCCTTGGACTGCAAGGAGATCCAACCAGTCCATCCTAAAGGAGACCAGTCCTGGGTGTTCATTGGAAGGACTGATGTTGAAGCTGAAACTCCAGTACTTTGGCCACCTGATATGAAGAGCTGACTCATTTGAAAAGACCCTGATGCTGGGAAAGTTTGGGGGCAGGAGAAGGGGATGACAAAGGATGAGATGGTTGGATGGCATCACCGACTTAATGGACATGGGTTTGGGTGGACTCTGGGAGTTGGTGATGGACAGGGAGGCCTGGCGTGCTGCGATTCATGGGCTCGCAAAGAGTCGGACAGGACTTAGCAACTGAACTGAACTGAATAAAATATAGAGGAAAGACCAGCATTTACTTGGTGCTTTCTAGGTACCAGGTGCTCTTAAAATATACATTAACTATTTTCATCTCTATAACCCCCTGTATGAGGGAGGTCTTATCATCTCCATTTTATGGATTAAGTACACTGAAGCTCAGGTGAAAATGCTTGCCCCAGATCACATCACTAGAAAGGGAAAATATGCAGACACTTGACTCCAAAATCCTATTTTCTACTATGAAAAACTGACCTAGAAAACTGACCTTTTACATTCCCAAGAGGCACTAATGGCAAAGAATCCGCCTGCTAATGCAGGAGACCCAAGAGACCTGGGTTTGATCCCTGGATCGGAAAGATCCCCTGGAGGAGGGCATGGCAATCCACTCCAGTAATCTTGCCTGGAGAATCCCATAGACAGAGGAGCCTGGCGGCCATAGGTTTGCACAGAGCTGGAAATGACTGAAGCGAATCTGAGTACATGTGTGCACGCACACACACACACACACACAAACAAGGAAAACATCTGAAATTCCTGAAAAACCATATTCAATGGAACATGAGAGTAGATTCTATGTTAGTGAACAGTTTGCCCATTTAAATAGTGATAAAATATTTTACTTATAATTTTTAAAAGAAGTACAGAATCTCTGAGAATAAGGGATTGCCAACTAGGGATTATATCTCGATTTACTGTGTGAATAACAAACAAAACAAATTCCTTGTCGAAAGAGGTCTGGAGGCCTACGTTTCCTAGTTGTGTGAAGCAGAAGGGGCCGGCCCAGGCTGTTTCCCTGCCGTACCTTCAGCTCCCTCAAAGGCTAGTTTACCCAGAGAATTTCCAAAGAGAAAGAAAAAAGTGACAGTGCACGCACACAGACGGACACACAGACACACGGACACACACAGAGACAAACAGAGAGAGAGAGAGGGAATGACAGAGATGGAATCCCAGGTAATTTAAGGTTTGCCTAAATCGCCAGATACTTTGCAAGTGAGGAATTTTGCTTTAAATAGGATGGCTTATGGTCTATTTCCTGGTAATTTGGACAGATTTGCAGTGCACTGATAGCCCGTTTTGTGGTAACTGTGTTTTGTTAGATACTCATTTATTTTAATGCACGTTTGCTTTATCCTGCCAGTTTGTTGACCGTTCCTTGCTGAGTAGGTCTGTAATCTAAACTTTAAAGGAGGATTAAGCCTCATGGTATTTACCTAACTAAGCATTGTCATTGTGTTATCCTCTTATATATTTGTTACCTGGGGGAAAAAATTCATTTTAAATGGGCTTTTCTTTTACTTTTGCAGGAAAGCCTTTGTGGCTTTAAAAAAAATTTCTATTTTATGATCTGCAACTGTCATTTAACTAGAACCAAGAGTTAATTTAGACTGCAATGTTTTTAATAGTACTTTTTTTTTTTTTTTTGGTTTTGGGAGTCACAAAGAGTCAGGCACGACTGAGTGACTGAGCAGGCAGGATATTTATCACTGGATTATTTATATTAATAACAATGAGAAATAACCAAACCAATGAAAGCAGAAAAGTTAACTAAATCATAGAACATCCCTATAATTGAATATAAGGATGCTATTACAATTATTTATTTGCAGAATATTTGTCATGAGAAAATACTCATAATAAAAAGTTTGGGTGCAGAAAACGTGTAAGGCAAAAATAAATACAATGTACAGATCCTTATTTGGGAAAAAAGAAGGCATGAGGAAGACATTTATAAGCATATGTACAATGCTCTTGCTTCTATACACACATATACACAATTATTCAAAATGGCTAGAATTAAATTTAATATATCAATAATATTTATTCCCAGTTAGTTACCTTGTGCATAGGTAAGTATTTATTTCTTTTACATGATAAAAATCATGATTTATAAATAAAAACATAAAAACTAAGGGTAGCTGAAAATTAAATTTCAAGAAAAAGATTTTATGATTAGCAATATATTATAAATGCAGAGAAAATACTGCATCCACAGGAAATGAGCAATAGCATCATAATAGAGATCACGTATGGAAAATGCCTTCAGAAAAATAGAAAATAATGTGTGTTTTTCCACATAAGGGTCCTCCTAGGAGGTGCAGTGGTAAATAATCTGCCTGCCAATGCAGAAGATGCGAGAGAGGTGGGTTCGAATCCTGGATCAGGAAGATCCCCTAGAGTAGGAAATGGCAGTCTGCTTTAGTACTCTTGCCTGGGAAATCTCATGGAAAGTGGAGCGTGGAGGGCTACAGGCCATGGGTTGCAAGAGTCAGACATGACCGAGCACACAAACGCACACATGTGCACACACACACATTTTCATATAAATATTGAGTTTGCCAAAAAGTTCGTTTGTATTTTTCTTTAATATCTTACAAAAAAACCCAAAAGAGTGTTTTAGCCAATCCAATAACTGAAAGAAAGTGAAAGTGAATTCATTCAGTCCTACCATTTCCTTTTCTAGGAGATCTTCCCCATCCAGGGATTGAACCCGGGTCTCCTGCATTGTAGACAGACGCTTTACTGTCTGAGCCACCAGGGAAGTCTCAATCCAATAACTAAGAAACAGTTAAACTAAATAAAGATTTTTACATATCTGCCTGGGGTTCTTTGCCGCTTAGGAGGTCAACACATCACTGGTTTGGGTGGGGAAGGGGAGAGCAGAACTAAAACAAGTTGGGTTATCTTCCAGATTCTCTCTATAGTGTGAGAGCTGTTGATTTCCTGAAAAAGAGTGTGAGAGAGAAATATGTAAAATATATTTTATAGATGTTTTCTAAAATATATAATATGTATTGTATGTAGTAAGTATATATATATATGAAATTTCATTTGTATTTAAGGGAAGTGATAATGTCTCTAGGGGCAGAGGTTAGGTAACTCCAGGTAAAACCTAAGGAACTGATAAGGGAAATGAAACAAATGCACAGCCTAAGGCCACGCTTCCTGCTTCTTTTCTTTTTCAAAAAATCTTATACACATTCTTATTAGCCCCTTACTATCCCCATATCTGTCTCTGAATAATAACGATGAAAGCACTAAATTGACAGAATAACCAGCTCAAAATCCTCTTTTAGATTTAAGATCTGAGAAAACATGGTCCATTTTTTTTTCAAGTCACAAAATTACTTAGTGACAAGAGTTTAAATTCCTAGGGGTCTCGATTCCCAGTATAGTCTTCATTCCATAAAACCATCATAATTTGTTCTTTAAGGAAAGCTTCCACCTCATCACATAGAAACTGGCATATAAAGATGCTCAAACTTTTTTTTTTTTTTTTTGGTTTGTTTTATGGAAATAAATAGTTAATGGAAAATCCACTGAACTGACTCTAAAAATGTCCTGGCTTTGAGTCCTACTTCTTCCATGGCCATCAGTGTGGCCTTGTTTGTCATTTAACATTGCTATATCTCAGTTTCTTGTCTGCAAAATAGAGTACACTCAGTCTTTCCCAATATGTTTGAAGACATCTGACAAGAACCCTGCAGAATTATATAACTGGTGAGAATAACAGAGCTCTGACAAAGATGCGATCTTTATTTATGTCTTGCTTATTCAATTACTCCATCTTCCTTGAAACTCCAAATAAATAACTTGAGATGTGGAAGTCAAACAGTAGCTGAAGAACTGTTACATATCCATGGACATTCACAGGTAATGAAAAAATAATTATAAATGAATGCAGGGAGATCTCAAGAGCTGAAATGTAGAGGACTCTTTGTTTTCACTGGGAAATGTATACAGAGGAAATGGGAGAGTATAACAGTCTGGCCGTGGGAGGAGACCTTGGTGACAAGCAGATAGAAGGAATTCTCCAGACATGACTTGGGGGCTTCCCAGGTGGATAAGTTGGTAAAGAATCCGCCTGTCAATGCAGGAGATGTGGGTTCAATTCCTGGGTCGGGAAGATCCCCTAGAGAAGGAAATGGCAACCCACTCCAGTATTCTTGCCTGGGAAATCCTATGGACAGAGGAGCCTGTCAGGCTACAGTCCATGGGGTCGCAAAAGAGTTTGATATGACTGAGCGACTGAGCACACATACAGACATGACTTGATGCACAGAATCACTCCTGCAAGACTTTTATGAAATGATCTGTTGGATACCGAAGCTGTGAATTTTAAAAGGGAGTGAGAAAAAATACTGGGATACAGATACACTAAAAGGGGGCATCTCTGTTACAGTCTGTAGGGAGACGGTATCCTTTACTGAAGAGAGTTCTTTCTTAAACTCAAGAACTATGAAACTGCTTTGAAGACCACAGCTCCAAAACTGGGGAAATGGTAGAACAAGAGTTTTGTGAAATGACAAATGAAGCTTTGTTTGACTATAGACAGTTGTGGGGGCTTCCCAGGTGGTGCTGGGGTAAAGAACCTGCCTGCCATTGCAGGAAACATAAGAGATATGGGTTTGATTCCTGGGTGGGGAAGATCCCTTGGACAAGGAAATGGCAACCCACTCCAGTATTCTTGCCTGGAAAATCCCATGGACAGAGAAGCCTGGTGGGCTATATATAGTCCATAGGGTCACAAAGAGTTAGACACGACTGAAGCGACTTAGCATGTGTGCTGAAACAATGTTAAGGATAATAACATAACCTATTTTATAAGGTTATTTTAAGGATTAAGTAAATTAATACAGATAAATACAGATAGAGTGATGTCCAGCATGTTCTCCTAAATAAGTGCAAGCTATCATTGCTGCTGTTTTTATTATTAATTTGATCTGAAATATATTTACCTTAGTCTCAAATGTCCCCTGTAATTTTTCTTTCTTTCTTTCTTTTTTTGGCCATGTCCTGGGGCATGTGGGATCTTTAGTTCTCTTACCAGGGATCAAAACCTTGTCCCCTGCATTGGGAGTGCAGAAACTTAACTACTGGACTGCCAGGGAAGTCCCTGTAATTTTTCAGTTATGTGGTTTCCACCTACTTTTGAAAAGAACAATCCTTTCTCTCCACCAGAAAAATCAGTTTATTTAAAGTGAAACATGAAGGAACCCTCTTGTTTGTTATAGCAAAAGCACTATGACTATATTTTCCTGCTGATCAAGATGAAACAAAAGTCAAGGTACTAATTTTTTTAGTTCCTGCCATTAATTTCTGACCTTCTTATCTAAGAGATAACCTGCTCTTTGCAGTGTATTTTTTAAGCAGGGAGAGTATTGAAGACATCTCAAATCCACACCTGATACCTAAACATCTTCCCACACAACTAAATTTTAACTTCTAAGAATCAAATTTCTATTTGCAAGTACCTAAGAAATGTGAATCACTTTTCAGTTCACTGAATGACACAGATCCTGAGGTCTCAGAGATACAGCATTCAAGCAACAACAAGTCACTTTCACGTTTTAGAAAGCAACCACGCAGCTAAACCAAATAGACGGAGTTACGCCATCAGTTCCTTTCTGGTTTCAGTATGAATGAAATCAGTCCCACATAATGTATTCTAGGACCTAAAGAAAATTCTAACTAATTTCCACATGAAATAAAAATTTTAGGAAAGCTCCAGCTGGTAAAACAACATATTTCAAGATTTATAAATTCAGAACCTCTTTGATTTGAAGAGTTTTAAAAACTTTGTTTTGAGTAAACTTTAATGAGACATTTCAACACTCAAATATTTATTAGAAGAAAGGAGAAGCAAGCAAACAACTACTGAGTAAATACGTTAGACATAAATGCCCAGTTGTATCATTTGTCTGCTAGGCTTTTTCTGGTTTAAATTTTTACTACGTATTGGCTATAATATATATGTGCTGTGTGCTCAGTCGTCTCCTCTGTCCATGGGATTTCCCAGGCAAAATAGTGGAGCAGATTGCCATTCCTTACTCCAAGGGATCTTTGCCACCCAGGGATTGAACCTGTGTCTCTTGTGTCTCCTGCATTGCCGGGCAGACTCTAACCACCAACACCACCTGGGAAGTCATATAACATATACGAATTATCATAAAATTATCATAAAAATAAATGATGTTTCAAAATCCCTTTATAAAACACTCGAAAATTGCTAAGTTTTGACCTTTAAAAATATCAAGGAAGAAAGCACATTTTTCCCCTGATTGCCATTTTTCATTTAGCTTTGTCTTTCAACAACTCTCTACCCTAATCTAGTTAGGATAGAGTACACTGTAGTATTTTTGCACTACAAAGTTTGGATGTGTTCTCTCTCATTTATACAATCAACATGATAGTATTACTGAGAAAGAAAGACTAAATTATTTTCAAACTGCCCCAGAACTATTTGCTACAAGTTCTTGGTTAGGGAATTCATGAAGACACTATGTCTGTGACTCTATAAAATAAACACTGAAGATACCTTGTCTAGAAGTAGTCAGATTGGTAGGGTTAGAAGGACCCTACAGCATCTTATATCAATGTTTCTCTTTAACAGAGGAGACTGTACACCAGAATAATGAGGTTACTTTTGGTAATGGGAATAGGTGATGAAGTTGGGACTAAATCTCAAGTCTTCTAACTTGTAATTTCTGAGTCTGCATTCACTGTTCTTCCACTTGCCTTAATACATATTGATGGGAGTGTTTCTATGGCCTTCATAATATGTTTCTATACCCTGGTTTTGAAGCTTGTAATTAACAGTGGCCAAAAGCATACACGGTACAGTTAGGATGAGTGATCATATTGTCCAGCTCTATTCTGAAATCAAAGGGCTACTGGATTTTCCTCTGTGGAGTAACCACAGCAAATGTAATTATTCAGTCCTGAAAGCTTTTATTCAAACCAGTCTCATCTTATTTATTTTGAATGGTAGGGCCTGCCATTACTAATAAATTCTAATGCATTCTGAAACCAAAAGGTAGCTATAATCATATCCTTATTCTGTTTGAGTCTTTTAATATTTGTCTTTGGGGAAGATCACTCTGGTGGTGGTAGGAAGAATTGAATGGATGATGGCGGGATATTTATTAGAAGCAAAGATTTTTTGTGCCAGGCAGTATATCTGTAAATAAAACTTCCAAAGATCTCTGACCTGCTAAACTTGCACTCAAGCAGGAGGAGACAGACTATAACAATAAATACAAGAAACAAGTAAAGTGTGTATAATAATCCAGAAGGAAGTAAGTACAATAGACTAAGTATAATGCAGAGTAAAGGGAATTCAAGTTCTGGGAATAGAAAGCAAGTATCACATTTAAATAAGATGCTCAAAATTAGTCTCATTGAATATAACACATTTGAACAAACATTTGAACGATATGGAAAAGTTTGAAGCACAGACATCTGGGGGAATGGCTACCACAGTGGTCATACGGTCTTCATATGCTTGCCATGTTTGAGAAGTAGCAAGCAGACTTGCATGGCTGAAGAGGAATGAAAAAAAGGACATGGTGCTCACAAATATGGTCAGGAAGTAAGTGGGCCCCTGATTATGTAAGAGCATCTGGGCCATTGACAAGCCTTTGGTTTTTACTCTGAGTGAAATGGGTAGACCATGGAGTATTGTGAGCAAAGAAGGGACAAAGATGTCTTTCTTATACTTTAAAAAGGTCATTCTTGGAAATCTGCTGAGTGTAACGAAGGTGGTAAGAAGTGGTTTGATTGTGGACGCATTTTGACTGTAAAGCCCAAGTGATCATCTGACAGATGCATGAGAAGGTGAAAGAGAGGAACTGATGATGTTTCCAAGTCTCTTTCTGCAGACAACAGGAAAGATGGAATCTTCATCAATTCAAACATGGGAGGTTGTAGATAAAGCAGGTTTGGCAGGGTTGGGGAGAAATAATGCAAGTGCTATGCTGTTTTGTACATGCTGAGTCTAATGTGTCTGTTAGACATGCAGTTGGAAATATTGAGTCTTCAGTTTGGAAAAGAGGTCTGGTCTAGAGAGAGAAAAATTTGACAATATAATTGCTATTTAAAGTCATAGTTAGTGAAGAATGAGAAAAGGAAAGAACCAAGGACTGGAGCCTGGAGCACTGGGCCTGAAAGAAAAGAAAGAACCTCCTAGGGGATTTGAAGAGTCATCCATAAGGTCAGGGAAAAACTAGAAGAATGGGTTGTCTTGGAAACCAAGTGGAGAAAACGCAGCAAGGATGCGTGAGTGAGCAGTTATTTTAAATGCTGCTCAGACGCTGAGTGAAATGGAAACTGAGCAGCATTTTTAACAAAGAGTGATATACACACACATCTCAGTTTGTCTAGAATAGTCCCAATGACGCCTGTTGCCATCAAAAGTATACTCACTTGAGTGTACTCATTACAGAGAAGAGAGATTGGAGACATGAAATCAACATGCTTTGACATCGACAGAGCTTTCTTCTGTGACTAAAGATTATCATCATGAGGGAAATATTAGAAATTTGATTGGTTTGGTGTCAGACTTAAGACAAAGGGATGCGCCCTGGATATGGCCCACATTTTGTACTGGTTCAGCTGGGGGTTGCCACACATTAAGAAGAAAAACACATAAGAAGGGAGAGATAGAAGGATGATGCAGAGATAATGACTTCAGTTTTGAGGAACTGGTAGATATTACCAGGAAACTTACGTAAACTGAGCCTTAATAGGAATGAATGAAAAATAAAAATCGGAAGTCACAACACAGGAATGAAAGTCGAGCAGAGGGACAATGCGCTGAGAACAAAAAGGAAATGGACAAGAGTAGCATATTATGACACAGTATTATATATAGAAAAAGTAAGGAGACTAAGAATGATGAATTGATGGGAAGAAAGGGCAGTAATGCTCCTTAGGATAGAGAAGGAGATTCTCAAGATTATTTCTAAAACCACTCAACTCTTATGAATTCAATTCTCTTTTCATGCTACCAAATTATTATAGTCAGAGTTTAAAATAGTTTATACATTTTCAATTAAAAAAATACTCTCTTGAACTCTATCTGATCTTGAGCTACCTTACTATAGCTATGCTTTCTCCATATATTGGAATGCTTTCAGTTGTAATACAGAGATTCAATTTAAAATCTATGTAAACAATGAGGAATATGAATTGTCTCCAAATTATAATCTCCAAAGGAAATACAAGCTTCCCCTCTAGTTTACTGCCTTGGCTCAGCAATATCACCTAGAAATGAATTAATTCTTCTTCCCACTCTGACTTCAATATTCTGACTTCCCACATGTTAGCAAAATGGTATTCCTACAACAATTCTGGCTACTGGCTTCCTAATTTTGTCTAGCAGCAATAGGAGACAAAGATCTTTTCATTTTTCAACTAGGTACAGCAGAATAGAGTTTCTTTCCCATTAATTTGAATTGTGTCATTTGATTATTCCTGTACCAATTATGATGGCCTGGGAGATGGCACAACCTGTTAGGATTAAGCTGTTCAGAAATCTCTTCTGGGATTAGGGTGATATCAAGGCCATTGAAAACACGTAAGTAGGAAATTTCTAGTCCAACTTTAAGGGGAAACTGGAAATGGATGGTGGGGGCAACAAAAGCTTGCCTGTTATTTCCTCAGAATCAAGCTATTCAAAGAAGTTATTTATTTATACACTCTTTCTATACTCCATTTTGCTACTAAACATATCTTCATTTTACTGTTCTGTAAATTCCAATGTGAAATCTGCTCCACTACTCTATTGAAAGTATACACACTAAAGTTTCCATGACATTCATATTGCCAAACCCAGTTCTTCTGTCTTCATCTCACTAGGTCTCTAAGTTTCTCTAAATGCTTTCAACGACTCTCTTGTTCAAAGAGACTTTCATGCGGCACCCAATTTCTAGCCTACTAATGCAACCATTTCTTCTGTCTCCATCGTATTTTCCTCTCTATTGAAGATCCTATTTCTGCCCAACAAATTATCCCCAAACATAGAGGTTTAAAACATCAAACATTAATTATCTAACAGTTTCTGTGAGTCAGCCAGCCAGGTGCGGATTAGTTGGGAACTTCTGGTCAAGGTCTCTCATGGACTTATAGTTGTTTGGGGCAGGGGTGGGGATGGGGATGATGGTGGGGAGCAGGCTGCAGTCTCATTTGAAGGCTCAGCTGGGCAAAAATCTTACAAGTTCAGGTGTGTGGTTGAGGACTTAGTCCCAAACAGGCTGTTGACTGGACAGGCATCTTAGTTGTCTATCATGTGGGCCTCTCCACAGGGCCACTCATAACATGGGAAAGCCAGAAAGCAAGAAGGGGCAAGCAAGACAGAAGCCAGAGTCTTTTTCATCCTAATCCCACCTCAGAAGTGATATTCTGTCCCTCTGGGTTCTGTTTGTTAAAAGTAAATCACCAGGTCCTCTAGGGGAGGAGGACTACATAAGCATTGTTTACAAGAAGCTGCAGGGCTCGCTGAGCACTGTCTTGAAAGAAGCCCTAAGCTTGGGCTTTAGTCATTTTCTAATTCTGTCTTTTTTTATTGATGATGCAGTAAATTCCCCTAGGTATTATATGCAGTTCAGTTCAGTTCAGTCACTCAGTCATGTCTGACTTTTTGCAACCCCCTGGACTGTAGCATGCCAGGCTTCTCTGTCCATCACCAACTCCCGGAGCTTGCTCAAACTCATGTCCATCGAATTGGTGATGCCATCCAACCATCTCATCCTCTGTGGTCCTCTTCTCTGCCTGCCTTCAATCTTTCCCAGCATCAGGGTCTTATCCAAGGAGTTAGTTCTTCACATCAGGTGGCCAAAGTATTAGAGTTTCTGCTTCAGCATTAGTCCTTCCAGTGAATATTCAGGACTGATTTCCTTTAGGATGGACTGGTTGGATCTCCTTGCAGTTCAAGGGACTCTCAAGAGTCTTCTCCAACACCACAGCTCAAAGTATCATTTCTTCAGTGCTCAGCTTTCTTTATAGTCCAACTCTCACATCCATACACGACTCCTGGAAAAACCTTAGCTTTGACTAGATGGACCTTTGCTGGCAAAGTAACATCTCTGCTTTTTAATATGCTGTCTAGATTGGTATACCTTTTCTTCCAAGGGGCAAGTGTCTTTTAATTTCACGGCTGCAGTAATCATCTATAGTGATTTTGGAGCCCCCCCAAAATAAAGCCTATTACTGTTACCTTTGTATTCCCATCTATTTGCCATGAAGTGATGGGACTAGATGCCACGATCTTAGTTTTTTGAATGCTGAATTCTAAGCCAGCTTTTTCACTCTCCTCTTTCAATAAATTACTGTGCTACTTACATTCAAAAGCTCTCAAATTTATACTGCCAGGTTAGGCCTCTTTTCAGACCCACCTATCTCTTATTTTGGCATCTCCAGTTAGCTTTCAAAGGCTCTCAAACTTGACATTTTCCAAACAAAATGTTTTATTCTGCCTTCTTTTACATTCTCAATCTGCATTTTTTTTTTTTCTGCTAAGCGTTTCTACCTTGGCAAATGGCACCGCCATCCGCCCGATTTTTCAGACCAGGCGATAGCAAATTTTCCTTTACATTTCTTTCTCCATCACTAAACTCCATCAACTGTAGCTTTGAAATTCTTCTGTGTTTCCTGGATGCCTAAAAGAGCCCCTCAATATGTTTATCTGTACCCATTTTGCTCTGTTTCAATCCATTCTCACCAGCAAGTAGATTAATCATTTAATTAATATAAACAAGAGCTTATGTCCAGTCCAATTCAGGTGCTCTGTTGTGTCTGACTCTTTGCCACCCCTTGAATCACAGCACGTCAGGCCTCCCTGTCCATCACCAACTCCCGGAGTTTACTCAAACTCATGTCCATCGAGTCGGTGATGCCATCCAGCCAACTCATCTTCTGTCGTCCCCTTCTCTTCCTGCCGCCAATCCCTCCCAGTATCAGGGTCTTTTCCAGAGTCAACTCTTCACATCAGGTGGCCAAAGTACTGGAGTTTCAGCTTTAGCATCAGTCCTTCCAATGAACACCCAGGACTGATCTTTAGAATGGACTGGTTGCATCTCTTGCAGTCCAAGGGACTCTCAAGAGTATTCTCCAATACCACAGTTCAAAAGCATCAATTCTTCGGCGCTCAGCTTTCTTCACAGTCCAACTCTCACATCCATACATGACCACTGGAAAAACCATAGCCTTGACTAGACAAACCTTTGTTGGCAAAGTAATGTCTCTGCTTTTGAATACGCTATCTAGGTTGGTCATGACTTTCCTTCCAAGGAGTAAGCGTCTTTTAATTTTATGGCTGCAATCACCATCTGCAGTGATTTTGGAGCTCAGAAAAATAATCTCTGACACTGTTTCCCCATCTATTTCCCATGAAGTGATGGGACCAGATGCCATGATCTTCGTTTTCTGAATGTTGAGCTTTAAGCCAACTTTTTCACTCTCCTCTTTCACTTTCATCAAGAGGCTCTTTAATTCCTCTTCACTTTCTGCCATAAGGGTGGTGTCATCTGTATATTTGAAGTTACTGATATTTCTCCCGGCAACCTTGATTCCAATTGTGCTTCTTCCAGCCCAGCGTTTCTCATGATGTACTCTGCGTATAAATAAGTTAAATAAGCAGGGTGACAATATACAGCCTTGACATACTCCTTTTCCTATTTGGAACCAGTCTGTTGTTCCATGTCCAGTTCCAACTGTTGCTTCCTGACCTGCATACAGGTTTCTCAAGAGGCAGGTCAGGTGGTCTGGTATTCCCATCTCTTGAAGAATTATCCACAGTTTATTGTAATCCACAGTCAAAGGTTTTGGCATAGTCAATAAAGCAGAAATAGATGTTTTTCTGGAACTCTCTTGCTTTTCCCATGATCCAGAGGATGTTGGCAATTTGATCTCTGGTTCCTCTGCCTTTTCTAAAACCAGCTTAAACGTCTGGAAGTTCACGGTTCATGTATTGCTGAAGCCTGGCTTGGAGAATTTTGAGCATTACTTTACTAGCGTGTGAGATGAGTGCAACTGTGCGGTAGTTTGAGCATTCTTTGGCATTGCCTTTCTTTGGGATTGGAATGAAAACTGATCTTTTCCAGTCCTGTGGCCACTGCTGAGTTTTCCAAATTTGCTGGCATATTGAGTGCAGCACTTTCACAGCATCATCTTTTAGGATTTGAAATAGCTCAACTGGAATTCCATCACCTCCATGAGCTTTGTTCATAGTGATGCTTTCTGAGGCCCACTTGACTTCACATTGCAGGGTGTCTGGCTCTCGGTGAGTGATCACACCGTTGTGAGTATCCGGGTCGTGATAGCCCTTCCTAAATCACTCAAGGGCTTCTCCTTGCTCTGCATTGACCTCACATTATCTAGTGAGCACATTCTCTGCTTCACCAACCTCATTTCATGCAGCTTTTTTTTTCTGACTTTTAACTACACTTGGCTTTCCTTTATTTCCTAGAATTTTCTCTGCTAAGAAGATTTTTTCCAAACAACTCTTTGTCTGACTGGTTTCTGGTCATCCTTCTGAGATAATTGGATAACTCAATCTTACGCATATTCTTAAAGCTCAATCTTTCCCCTTCATAACACTTAAAATTTGTAAACTACAGATGAGAAGAGAAAAAGTCTATTTTGTTCTCCATCTGTCAGTGCCTAGATAGCACCATTTTTAACATATAACAGTCTGTAGATAATGTCTATAATGAGTAGTATAATATCCAAAGGATACATCTAAAAACCTTGGTAACATTTTCTGTTTTGGTTTTTACCATCTTCTGTTATATTGGTATCAATTTAGTCCTTTAATATTGTATTTACTTAAGTATGTTAACCTTTTTTTTTCTTCTAGTTAGACTTTTTTGGAAAGGGTGTTGAGGAAAATTCCTGAAGAAAGATTCTAACTCAATTTTTAGTAAAGTTAGAAGGAAAGTGAAAGTCACTCAGTGGTGTCCAACTCTTTGCGACCCCATGGACTATACAGTCCATGAAATTCTCCAGGCCAGAATACCAGAGTGGGTAGCCTTTCCTTTCTCCAGGGGACCTTCCCAACCCAGGGATCAAATCCAGGTCTCCCACATTGCAGATTCTTTACCAGCTGAGCCACAGGGGTAGTTAGAAGGAGTTACCTTTATAACAATGACACTTAGACTACCTCTGCCTGAGAGATTGATAAGACTCAGTGTTCATTCAGGTGGGATTCTTTTAGAATTTCCTGTGAGTCCTGAAAAAGAGGTCAGGGGACTGGGTGCTGGGGGCTTGTTTTGTCTTAGAGAAAGGGACTGGCTTCAGATGTTCTCACTGGCAATAACTGTGTTTGTGCAAATACCAC
The DNA here is from genome assembly GCF_029378745.1 of Bos indicus. Taxonomy (NCBI): domain Eukaryota; kingdom Metazoa; phylum Chordata; class Mammalia; order Artiodactyla; family Bovidae; genus Bos; species Bos indicus. The sequence continues at coordinate 14,727,123 of NC_091772.1, forward strand.
AAAAGAAAGCTGTGCAAAGACCCATCTCACACCCACATTGAGGGTATAATCTTCCAGCTGATGTTTCTCTTCACAGCTTTTGCAAACTTGAGAAAAGAAGTTAGAATCCTGGAATGAATCACTGTGCCAGAGACATTCTAGTTAATGTTGAACAGTGCTGATGAAATGTGCTACTTTGGTGTGAAGAGCCTGAACTACACTTAATAAATAATAAAACCACAGAACACACAAATAGAAGTCACAAAATTAACCTTTTGCTACCCAGGAAACACTCCGGTAAATGTGAGATAGTGTGTGGGTGGGGAGAAGGATCCTGTAGAATTATGTAAAATGACAGTGTGAAAGCATGTACTTAATCATTTGCAGAGAAAGCTTTTCTCTTAGAGTCTTTAGGAAAAAAACTGCACTGCAGAGGGAGCTAACTAAATTATGCCACCTTATTTTTCTTTTGAATAATTTTGTTCTAGAAGAAATGCACTCTCACCTCCACCCCCTGCCCCACCCCAGGGCTTGAGAGATGTTTATTTCAAGATGTTTATTCAGAGATGTTTATCTCTGCCTTCTCTTAGAGAACAGGAGTCCATAGACTCCACTGCAGTGGGACTTAGAAGGTTAGGTTGTCCATTTAATGTTCATGCTATTAATTAGTCATTCTAAACAGGTATTTCAGGGATTTTGGATTTGGGGGAAAAAGAGAGAAAAGAAGAAAAACATGGGATGAGAAAACTTGGATTAAGCATATGGCAAAGGACAATATCAACACGAGTGTGAAAAGAGGGAAGATAGAGAGAGGAAGCTCAAATAATAAGCTTCCTACTCTTTTTTTGCATTACGGTAAAATACATATAATATATTTTATATTATATTTGTCCACATCCTTGTTTCCCCACACATGCTTTTTTTTAATGTGTGTAAGTATCTGAGTAGGATTGCTGTGAAAAATCAATTGCTCTTGATTTGGAGGAGGGCTTCAGTTTAGTAGGAGAAATAGAAGGGTTTGAAACTGCCAGTAGGATTACCAGAGCTCTTTTGATTTTAGATTTCAATATGATAAATTATTTCTTTTAACTGGATCCTGCTTGATCTGACCTCAGAATGCCTTAGTTTGAAGGAAAGTGACTTGTGCTGATGAAGTTGCCCTATGTCCCACCAGATTTAAATTCTAATTAACTTCACTGATGAATTGATATCATTTGCAAATGACTATCAATAATCTGCATAATATAAATTTAGAAAGACCACTCCTATCACACAGTTGTGATTATCTGGAGTGAGCTGTTGTTTAAATATATAAATTGTATTTGTTTTTAACTGTCTGCAGCTCTTTACATACTTTCAAAAAATACTTTCTAGCACCATTTAGGAAGCTAATAAAAACCTCTATTTGATCCAAGTAAACCCAATAGAAAGTTTCTTTTGTACTAACTTTGGAAAAGAGAATCTATTAGCAAGACATTAAAAAAAAAAAAAAAAAACTTTAAGCAATGTCATAGAGAGAAAACTAAAACCTTTTAAAATGAAACACACACTTTATTTTATAAATTGAAACTATCAAATTGAAAAACACTTCCATGTGTGGAAGTTTATGTTAGGGAAATTCTCAAAATGTATAAAAAGACATAAACAAATATATCAAATATATAATATTTAGAATATTGGCTGTGTGTGTGTGTGTATGCTCAGTCGTGTCAGACTCTGTGACCCTATGGACTATAGCCAGCCAGGCTCCTCTGTCCATGGCTTTCCTGGTGTCTTAGTGTAAAGAATCTGCCTATCAATGTAAAAGATGCAAGTTTGATCCCTGGTTTGGGCAGATACCCTGGAGGGAAGTCCCATGGACAGAAAGGAGGCTGGTGTGCTACAGTCCATGGGATCAAAAAAAGTCAGACGTGAATTAGCAACTGAGCATGCACGCATTTTAAGACACACATTTTAAGACTACACAGTGCCCCATCACTGTATAGACCATTACGAGGGCTAAGATTTATGTAATAAAAACACCAGTGCTGTGTTAATGGAGAAATGAAACCAAATAGTCAACTAGTTGAAACCAAACTGTTAAACCAAACTGTCAATGCATTATTTTCTCTTTTTGGCAAAATTACCTTACCATCAATTAGTTATGCAGCAAAAATGTTTAGGGTAAAATACTTACAGTGAAGATATCTATGGCATACACACTTATTGCCGAAATACCAGACAGGAGCTAGACGTCAACCAAAGACAGTAATTCTAAGCTCAAACTCTTGACTCTACAACAGTGGTTAAATACAAGTGAATAAACTTCTAAGCCTGGACGTTTAAAAATGCTTACTTGGTTAAAAATTGTTAATATTCTTGATGTGAATTAATGTGTTAACTCTTCTTTTTATTTATAATAACCGCATGAACTCACGAAATCATTTGTGAAGCAATTCTCATACCTTCTCTGTGCTTTTTTTTCTAATAGAGCAACCACTCATTATTTTAAAAGCATAGAAAAAACTCAAAGCCACAAATGAGGACATATGATGAAAACTAGCAAGTTATGTAAGTTAAGTTACTAGGAAACTTAATGTAAGCAGTGACAATATGAAGTATCTGATTGAAATTTAGCCAACTCAACTCAGTTTAGGCTAACAGGCAGAAGTATTCCTAAAGTGGTGGTGTGAAAAGAAATACATGATGGCATATATGCTGTTGTGTCAGTATTTTTTTTTGCATATTTGGCTTTAACCCTGACCAGAAATGATAAACTATCACCCAGCCTTCTTTGCCATTCCTTTGCAGCTGCTTATGCTACTGACATTACAACTGTGATTTCTGAATTCCTCCTGAAAATACCATCCTTTGTCTTTGGCTTAACTGACATCTATAATACATCTATTTGGATCATGTTTTTTTGATTTGTTTTTAACCTTATATGCCTTTTCTGAAAATAGAAGTCAGATAAAATTTGTTGTGATTTTTATTGTAAAATGAAACACAGAGGCAGAAAACCATCCAGAACTATTGTTTAGCTTATTAAATGAATAATAAGTATAAATGAACGCATTTATAACCACAGACCAGATCAGGAAATAGACCTTTGCCAGAAACCCCTTTTATGTTTTATCACTGTCCGTTCTCCTGTTTTTCAACTTTCTTAGTAATCATTTCCTTGCATTATTAGGTTTATCGCTCAAGTGTTTATCCCAGCTTCTATAGTTTTTTGTTTCGTTTTCAAATATATTTTTGTTCTTTTTTAGTGTTCACACTTCTCCTTCATCCCTTTCTTTTTCTTCTAAATTAACTATCTGTAGGACATTTAATCTGCAAAATTTCCCACAGTATGGATTTCAGTGAGACAAATCCATCCTGTGGGACTCACTATGGGTCCTGTTTAATCCATCCCCCATTCTCTGTAATCCCCTCACTTTGGTGCCTGGGTCCAGAGACTTGATTGCACTCAAATTCTCTTTTTATAAAGACAGAAGGCATTGTTTTATTTCACTTGGGGGCACAAAAGATCTGGTTGTCTCCTTTTTGTGATTTTAGCAGTAGTTTGTGCTGAATACATTAGGCTTTCCATCTATATCTCTTCCATCATTTTGATTGTCTGAAATTCATCTTCAATATTACCTTGATTTCTTGAACATCGATAAAATTTTGTTTGTGCTCTCTGTATTGGAAAGTCAGTTTTCTTAAGTATAATCCCTGTGGTTCACATTTTCTTTTTCTGTGTACTTAATATATAATTATCTATTTTTTCCTAGTATAAAGCTTTGTTGTCAAAAAATCCGATGGTATACATTTTTTTTTCATTTTTTTTTCCTTTTAAGACACTTGCTATTTTTGCCTAGATTCTCAAATGACCTATTTTTTATGTTAAATAATTTCACTAGAATTTGATTTTCTGTTGGTCATTTTTGTTTGAAATTCTGAGAACTGGGGTATTTTCAAGGGAAGTTTTCAAAGCTTTAGGTATTCATTCTGTTCGCTTTATTTTGGTTAACTTTTTCAGGGCTTTTTATTAACTGTACATTGGGTCTTCTTTTTTCTTTAATCTTTCTTCATTTCACTTTTATTTGTTTGCTTTTTTATCTTTCATTTAAGGTATTAACTGTTGGGTTTATTTGCTTATGTGTTCTTTGTAGTTTAGTCTTTCTGCAATTATTTTTTCTTCTAAGTACTCTCATGTCACTTCTGATATTTACCAGTTTTGGTTTATATTGCCTTTTTGTGTCTTTTATGATTTTGAATATTTTAGCTTATTCTGAAACATAGGCTTTAGTTTTGATCTTTTTGATGGCCATATCTTTCTGAAATGTTTCCACTGTCTTTAAGAATGCCACCTTCTTTAAGAATGCTTTCTTGCTACTCATTCTCTTTAAAGTAACTTTGAGATTTGACCTTAATAATTGTCCCTTTTCATTTCGATGTGCAGTTAGTTTCCCTGCACTTTTACAAAGAGCTGTGGTCTAATGTAAAGCTTCTAATTTCACAGGGCTGCTTTTCTGCTGCTTCTGTGTTGTGTCCCAAAATGTGTCTTGTGTGTCTCCTGTCCCCACTCGATGCTAACCTGAATGCTTGCTTTTCTTTGTCTCCACTGTTTCTGCTCCTCTCCATTTTGATCCCACTTCCAGAAGTCTGTCCTCATTGTGGAGTCAGAATCTGGAAAAGCACCTGGTTGGTTATCTTGGAGAGTTTCCAAGCTAGATTTTTTGGTGCCATTTCAGATCTTGCAACGTACCCATTGTACTCACCTCCATTAGGTCAGGAAAAATCCTCCCATTTCAGCTGCTGATGTCAAGTTGGCCCATCACGCTTTTCATGATATTACTCATGGCTCTTTGGGGGTTCTTGTTCCAGACAGTATCCTGTACTCTCCTCTGTATCCTTCTTCACAGACTCTGAAACCTGAGGTCTGTGGTTATCGGAAGCTTCTCTCATCCCGGTTATATTTTGTGATTCATAGACCTGGCAATTGAATTTTGTTTTAACGTTGCTCATGGGTTTTTGCTTTTGCCCTCTAGTTACTCTGTGGATTACTGTGTAGGGATCCAGGGAGATTTGAATCTATGTAGCCATCAACATCTTTCCAATATATCTTTTTACTTTTGCAGTTCTTACAACAAGAAAATGGATGGAAATCAATATAAAGCAATGATAATTTAAGAACATTCAAAACTCTTGAAAATCACTTGTTTTCCAACTTTCGTTACTTATCTCTTTGCCCTGGAATCCTCAACAGATAATTTGAAAATCAGAATCAATAGGCTTTTTTGCATTGATGATGTTACAGAAAACAGCAGTTACAGTGCTACACATGGATGTTATAACTTTTCTCTGAAGAATTGCCTAATGGCAATAAATGTTTACATGAAGGACCATACAATATCATAGTAAAAATATGATTTGTCATGACCAGGCCTTTGATAAACCTGTTGTTATCGACAGTTATGATCTCTAGTGACCATATCACATTAATGTACATTCAAGGAAAATATTTCCTAAATAAAATAGGTGCTTATAGACAAACCTCAATAGTGAACCTGAATGAAAAGTAGGCATAGATTCTATTCACAAATTCACTAATGGTTAAGGAAGAACTGTGGTTAATAATTAACAGAAAATGCAAATTTCTAAATACTATTACATTAAGAGGCTACATTTCATCTAATGTGATTATCCTCTGAAATTTTGTTTTATCATATATTTTCCTAATATATTACAGAGGGAAAACATCAGAAAATCTCCATTATTTTCACAGAGAACATTCACTTTTGCCACTTGTGAACCGAACGCTTGCTCCACACCAGGCAGTTCTCCTGGTGTGGCCAACCCGATTGATGTCCTACAATTTAACTCAATTCTCACACTGTCTACCGTTGCTATTGTTCTGTTTCACTGAATCACAGTGACCAGAATAGTGATTAGAATTATCCCGATAATAGAATTATCACTTAATATGAATGCTTATTGAACAAATGCTTAAATCTGGGTTTGGACTCCAGCTACCAGGCTATCAAGTAGGTAATTCTACATCTAGATTAGTTGGCAAGATAATTTGAATTTAAAGTGGAAATCAAGGCCAGCATTAAAGAGGGGGTATAGTTTGGTTTGGACTGAGAGCCCAATGGGAACAGTCTGTGTAATTCTATCCTTTTAAATTTATCTGACACCACAGGGACGTGACAACAGACCACCCTGTCAGTGAAACTGCTGCTTCTAACCTTCCTCACTTCCTCAGTTTAATGTTGTTACAAGTAGGAAGAAGGGAAATAAAGGAATAGAGGTCACTGAAAAGATGAGAAAGTGAGCATGGAAAGGCCAGGAACAGAGAAGCGGTGAGAAAGGAAATCAGGCGTACAGGGCGTGCCCACCCGTTTGCAGGGTTAACCATTTGCCTGGAGGTTGGGCTGCTTATCAGATGAAATACAGCTGAAACTGAATTTTCTCTGTGACTAAGCTTCGGGGGAGAGGTCTCTTCATTTAGTTACTATTATCAATCAACTTGATTTTTTTTCAAGGCATTATATTTTCTGACTCAAATTTTTCTCAGGCTTTCAATGCACAAAAGAGTTTCTTAATGAACTACATAGACAAGATGTGTGGGAGTGCTCATGGCTAATTTAAGTGCAGTATATGGTATTTTGTCATTTTTGTTTTTTCTCAAACTAATAATGCCAGGGCATGATGAAGGAAATCTACTCTGACCTCAGAAATATTCACATTTTTTTTAAACCTAGGAGAAAATATCTATATAGGAATTGCTGTCCTAATATAATGAGCAACTTAGCACAGGCAACTGGTGAACTTAGCAGCTGTAGCAAATTATATTTTTAAAGCAGAGATTTATTCTGTTTTATGCACAGGGTAAATGTGTAGGTCACATAATGCTCAATGAAAATTCTAATCAATTAAAGTGATGATAAGAAAATAATGATCTATCTGATTTTTGAACCTTAAGAACTATAATATGTAAATAGATTAGTGTTTAACTAAAATTAAATCAACTGTTTAATATTAACTTGAATTAAATGATCTTGGGAAACTGTATGACTACAAATGACTTCTGAAAGCAAGGCATGTGATGAATTGATAAGATTGCTAGCATGATGGGTTAATGCACTAGATGGCACTAATTGTATGCCTTTCATGTATTATAAAATCTAATTCAGTGTGAAAAAAGAAAGTACCTCACACTTGAAATGTTTTTATCAGGTATACTTTATGAAATGTCTTTGATATGTTATTTGTAATTTCTCATTACAGCTTTTCAGATCATCAGAAAAAAAGAATTAATTATAGGCACTTTGATATTAAGTGAATTTCAAATTGAAAAATATAATTCCAGCATTTTTTTAACCTAAAGAAACTAATTTACTCCAGGCAAGATGCAAAAGTATTCTAGTACAGAAGGATTAAGCAATTTAATTCAAGTGAAAAGTTCTATACCAATTACATGGTTTTCCATGAACTTTACTTATCAAAAAGATTAAAGTCTCAGAAAATAAATAAATTTCTCAGATTTTTCTAAACAAAATCTAAACCTTAATGCATAAAAGAAATTCTGTGCTCTGCAGAATTCTTTCCTTGTGGTTGTTAAGTATACAAATGGGAAAAGAGAAAAGGGGATAAAATCTTGTTTAAGGAACAAAGCAAGACTATAAATAAAGACAGTTTTCAAAATAGAGTAAGCAGCTTCCAATTAAGTTACCTGGCATTGAAAGACTTAACTATTATTATTATTAAAAAGTAAGGAAGGCAAAATCATTTACATAATTAACATATGACTATTTTAAAATACATGAAATATTCATATTAGAGTCACCCTAGTTAATTAGGAATCCATTGAACTTGTTTAAATTTTAGTATAAATAATTTAAACATTTCAGTCAAGCAGAAACAGTATCTGTTAACAGTGAAGTTTTCCTGCCTACTTGGATATTGCCCTGGTGAATCACCAATGGGAGCCAGTGTTTTTTGGTTACTTCATCTTAGGAGTTTCCTAAATTTCTGGTCATCCAAATGTTCAGAAATTAATTAGTTGAAGAAAAGGAATACACGTGAGCAATGGAATGTAAAAAATCCCAAGCAGTGAATAAAGCACATTCGTAGACACACATATGTACATGATTAAAGCTGAGACAGGTTCTGTCAACATTTTCTTTGTTTCTGGGCATTGATGAAAGCTGTGGATCCATAATGAAGTTATAAAAATACTTGTTATGTACAAAATCCTTCCTTTTTCTTCTTTTTTTTTTTTTAATTTTCAGATGGGACAGTGGTGGTGGTGTTAGAAAGGAAGGGACCTTGTGGTGGGAATGATGGCAGAAGGGGAGGGAGAGGGAGACAGTGAACAGGAGTAGAACAGCAGCCATAAATCCTATGACAATTCAACTGTCTTTTCAGATCATGGACCTCCACTGTTACGCCTCTGAATCTGATTAATGCTCTGTGTGTGTGTGTGCTCAGTGGCTTCAGTTGTTTTCAGCTCTTTGCAACATGGACTGTAGCCCTCCAGGCTCTTCTGTCTATGGGATTCTCCAGGCAAGAACACTGGAGTGGGTTGCCATTTCTTCTTCCAGAGGACCTTTCTGGAAGGTCCTTCCTCTGGGATCAAACCCATGTCCCTTATGTCTCCTGCATTGATAGGTGGGTTCTTTACTACCAGCAAACTGCATGGGAAGCCCCTGATTAATGCTGCTGCTGCTGCTAAGTTGCTTCAGTCGTGTCCAACTCTGTGCAACCCCATAGATGGCAGCCCACCAGGCTCCCCCGTCCCTGGGATTCTCCAGGCAAGAACACTAGAGTGGGTTGCCATTTCCTTCTCCAATGCATAAAAGTGAAAAGTCAAAGTGAAGTCGCTCAGTCGTGTCCAACTCTTAGCGACCTCATGGACTGCAACCTACCAGGCTCCTTTATCCTTGGGATTTTCCAGGCAAGAGTACTGATGAATGCTACTTCCAAACTATTCTGCACCTTTTCATGTTAATCATTTTTAAAAAATTCAAAATAAATAAGTTAATCATCTCTCATTTGATCTTTCTCGCTTCTTCACTTGCTTTCTTATTTTCCTTGTTATTTTCCTTATTTCCTTGTAATTGTCATTGTTTTTCAGTTGTTAAGTCATGTCTGACTCTGTGACCCCATGGACTGCAGCATGCCAGGCTTCCCTATTCCTCACTCTCTCTCGGAGCTTGCTCAAACTCATGCCCACTGAGTCACTGATGCCATCCAACCATCTCATTTCCTGTGCACTCCCTTCTCCTCCCACCCTCAATCTTTCCCAGCATCAGGGTCTTTTCCAATGCACCAGCTCTTCGCAACAGGTGGCCAAAGTATTAGAGCTTCAGTTTCAGCATCAGTCCTTGCAAAGAATACTTAGGGCTGACTTTCTTTAGGATTGACTGTTTTCATTTGTAATTCCTCAATGTTCAACCTTTTTAACAAGTCCCAATTTTTATTTTAATGGTTCTTATTTTGCTAGTGATGGATCTATGCAAACATAGGAATTTCATTCCACTACTGAAAATGCACTCTACAAAATGTATTCTTTTATGAGCTACAAAAATAATGGGAGAAGTCTTAAAATGTACTCTCAGTGTAGAAGAGCCTGGTGGGCTACAGTCCATGGGGTCACAAGAGTCGGACACAACTTAGTGACTAAACTACCACTCAGAAGACATAAGCTTTCGTTATTTCCCTTCTCACACTATCACATATCAAATTCTCCCTCTTTCTTTCAGAAATAAAAATTAAATATTTTTAAAGGATATAAACCCATTTGTGTGGGTTCGAAGGCATGTAATGGTAAGGGATAGAATATACTAAAGTGATCATATAGATCAATTACTCAAACTTTTTGAAACACAGTTACATTATTCAAATAATTCATAAAACTAGAATTTAAAGAGCAAATAAATAGATTGATAATTCATATTACTGAAGGATTCTTTATTTAGTAAGGATTTTAATATTTACTAATTTAGGTATTTATTCATGCTTCACATAATTGGGTACATAGTGGAACACACACAATTTTAGTTTTCAAAAAATGTGTATTTTAAGTTAATGTTTCATTTATCATTAAGAAGACATCAATACACATTAACAAGCGCAGATTGCATGGTTTAGAGTAAAGGTCAAGGACTAAGCACTGGTGTTCTTACATAACAATATTTGTATGGAGGGTTCCTTTTTCTGGATTAAGATGGAACTGATATGTCTCCCTAGATGTCCCCAACTAATGCTGGCAAGGCCTCTGACTTGGCCACTCTATGTGAGCAAGGAACTGGGAAAATGTGATAAAAGATGGGACAAGTCTTCGAGGGTCAAAGAATAAGGAGCAGATGGGATCGTTAGCAAATAACCCATCCTGTGTTCAAGCCAATTCTTTCTCAGGCTGAATTCACTTGTTTACTCTAAGAGTATTGGAGAAATTGACCAAAAGACACCATTCTCCTTTTGTTATAAAAATTTACATAGCTCTATAGCATAAGACCAAAAATACTCTTCATTCACCATCTTGTAAAGGGGGACACTGGCTTTGGTCCTTTATACGCTCTGTCCTTTTACAATACCCATGAGATTGTAAAACTGATTCCTAGTTTACAAGCGAGAGATTTAAAGCCTTACCAAAGGAGTTACATGGTAGAAATGAATCTGTACACACTGAAGTGTATAAAGCGAGGTTAATTTCAATTTCAGAAAAATACCCAGAGCCAATATTTATATGTTTATATTTACAAGAGCTATGATAACAGGGGAAGCTTCTTGAGTGGGATGTGGCTACATATTTGGGTTCAGGATGCTGAATATAAACCTGAATAGTAGCAGTAGAGCCAGGGGTCAATGGAGTGGATCATGGCCAAAGGATTATGTACGATCGTGGACTCTACTTTTCATTTTACAATAGTGACATATACCATGTGCACACACGGCCTTCACAGAAAAAAGAAGATGATAGATGATATGAGAACTGGAATAGAAAGAATACCCCAGGTAGCAACAGAGCGTAACCTGGGTTCATGTTTAAAACCTATGTGATTTACTGTAAATAAGCCCAGGTTCTGAAATGCTGGATTCCTCTCCTCAGTGGACATCTATAGCTCAGCTGGAAGTGACCATGCCTTTTCATTTAGTTGACTGACCTCCCAAGGTTGTAGTGAGGGCAATGTAGTTCAAAGACAAATGTATCTACAAATCTAACAGAGCTATAAGCCAACCTGATGGGTTGCGTTATAGAAAAACTTGACTGTAAAGAGTCAACAATGGGTGAATTTAAAATTTCTTACCAATTTCTCAAAGCTTATTATTAGAATTGCCTCAAATCCACACAAAGCTATATAGAACAGAGGACAGTTCCTAAGTCACACTGAAACACACACAAAAATATCACATCTGAAAAATTAGTTACTTCGAATTTCTCATGTCAGTAATTAAGTACATATCATGAATAAATGGGCTTCTTTGGTGACTCAGTGGTAAAGAATTTGCCTGCAAGGCAGGAGACCTGGGTTCGATCCCTGGATTGGGAAGATCCTCTGGAGGACGGTATGGCAACCCACTCTAGTATACTTGCCTGGAGAATTCCATGGACAGAGGAGCCTGGCGGGCTACAGTCCATAGCATCACAGAGTTGGACAGAGTCAGATTGAGGCAATTCAGCAGCAGCAGCAGCATGAATAAAAAAGCTGAAAAACTCTGAAAAATTCTATAGCTATTTTTATAATCTTTGCTCTCATGCCATTTTGGGGTAGTATTTACAAGATTTTTAGAATATTTAATAACAATGCATTTAAAACTGCTGCTGCTGCTGCTGCTGCTAAGTCACTTCAGTTGTGTCCGACTCTGTGTGACCCCATAGACAGCAGCCCACCAGGCTTCTCCGTCCCTGGGATTCTCCAGGCTAGAACACTGGAGGGGGTTGCCATTTCCTTCTAAAATGCATGCAAGTGAAAAGTGAAGTGAAGTTGCTCTATCGTGCCCGACTCTTAGCGACCCCATGGACTGCAGCCTACCAGGCTCCTCCATCCATGGGGTTTTCCAGGCAAGAGTACTGGAGTGGGTTGCCATTGAAAACTAAGTAATTGCCAAAAATGCAGGCATGTTACCTCCAAATACATATGTACTGTGCTTAGTTGCTCAGTCGTGTCCGACTCTTTGGGACCCCATGGACTGTAGCCCACCAGGCTCCTCTGTCCATGGAGATTCTCCGGGCAAGAATACTGGAGTGGGTTGCCATTCTCTCCTCCAAGAGATCTTCCCAAATCAGAGATGGAACCCAAGTCTCCCTCATTGCAGGCGGGTTCTTTACGGTCTGAGCAAATGAATCATTGCTACATAATCAGCTAACCCTGTTACGTGTGTAAATAAGTACAGTTTATAATCAGCAGATTAATCATGTTGAAACTTAAGGCTTAAGTGCTTTTTAATTGTTGAAAGTTTATTTTTTTTCATTTATCTAAATCTTCATCTTCCGGTTTGCATTTTTCCTATTGACATGCTCAACCAGCCTTCTTCATTGATCAATCAAAGATGACTTTTAAACTAGCTCTCATCCAGCATACTACACACTTCAAATTAGTAAGGTCGAATTACTGAGAACTTACTTGTTTGCAGTATGAGTAGAAAGAATGAGTCAGTATTAATGAGAAGCTGACAGGTATGGGGTGGACACTCAGTGGAAGAGAATCAAAAGTTAAGCAAGCTCCTGATCTTTGTTGGATGTATGGACCTGCCCTAAAAAACTTGGGGAATGAATATTTAATCTCTGACAGTAAACTAATTTTTTATATTATTCAGCTCATTAATTGAGATTTCCTTGCCTCAACTTCTTTTTCAACTCATCACTTTCTTAATTCAGTGAAAAAATGTAGTAACATTTTCTGTGCAGTTGTTTTGCATTGTTAAATCTCATCTTCAACTACAATTGCCAATTATGATTCATTGAAATATGATCATTAAAATATAAGAAAAATTATTGCAAAAAGTAATAATGGTAATAACAAGAAAAAGGAGGATGAAGAAGAGAAAACACATCTAAAAATCTGATATATCTTTATATGTGATATATCAACATAAGTAAATACATAGGAATATATAAATATAAGCATTAAATGGCCAATATTAATAATGACTAACATGTGGGATGGAGATTAAGGAGAATGCTTTTTGTTTCATACTTTTTTTTACAATAAGCATGCACTTATACAATCAGAAAAAAATCAATGATTATTTTATTGTGAAATAATAAAAATTTATACTTCATGTTTTTTGTATAATTTAATATTTTCATCATCGTAATTTTAAACTCTTGATACTCTTATAGTTCTGAGAGCTGTAACTATTTTATGATTACAGGTTACATTCCTCAAAATACTGTACATTGGCTGCTGTGCTTTGTATTTTAAAATATCACTTGAAAATCTTTGCTGATTGCTGTAGTGTCAGAAGTATCATGTAAGATTTCACAAGTCGATAGTTGGAGGAAAAGACTTTTGCTCTCTGAAAACTTCCTTTCTTGGAAATAGAAAGGAAGGAAGAATGTGACACCCCACAGCCAACTACCTCTTTCCTGACTTCTACAATACGTTAGAATCGAATCCACAGATTTTAGTGTTAAATTATTTATGGCCTGAAAGGGATCTCTTTTTCATGTGTGTTTTTCTTCCTCATACAAAATGTATTTTTTAAAACAGTTACCATATCCAAGTCACCTGCTTTTCATGGTGTAAAGCAACTTGTTAATTTCACTAAATCACTGATATTATGAGGGTGTCCCCAATGTTATATTTTCATTCATTTGCCATCAAAAAGAAATTATGCAAAAGCATGCTTCCCCCTCCCCTCCCGTGCCTCTCTCCTCTCTTTTTCTCTCTTTCACCTCAGCCATTAAAAGCCCCTTTGGAAGTGAGGAGATACATTAGATCCCCTGGTGGCTTAGTCAGTAAAGAATCTGCCTGCAATGCGGGAGACCTGGGTGTGATCCCTGGGTTGAGAAGATCCCCTGGAGGAGGGCATGGCAACCCACTCCAGTATTCTTGCCTGGAGAATCCCCATGGACAGAGGAGCCTGGTGAGCCACAGTCCATGGGGTCACAAAGAATCGGACATGACTGAGCGACTTGGCACACAACAGGGGAACATATACACATCAACAGCTCACTCAAGGATTATTTAAGAAGACACAACAGAAATGGCCTCCTTGTTTCTACAGTTGCTTCCCTAGAGTCCAGTCCCAACACCACAGCCAGAGTGATGGGGCAAATCCAGCCTGACCTTTGTTTTTGTAAATAAAGTTTTATTAGAACACAGGTGCACTCATCTCTTTATGTGTCGTCTATACCTCTTTCCTGGAGAAGGCAATGGCACCCCACTCCAGTACTCTTGCCTGGAAAAATCCCATGGACAGAGGAGCCTGGTAGGCTGCAGTCCATGGGGTTGCGAAGAGTCAGACACAACTGAGCGACTTCACTTTTACTTTTCACTTTCATGCATTGGAGAAGGAAATGGCAACCCACTCCAGTGTTCTTGCCTGGAGAATCCCAGGGATGGCAGAGCCTGGTGGGCTGCCATCTACGGGGTCGCACAGAGTCAGACACGACTGAAGTGACTTAGCATACCTCTTTCCATTGACAGTGGCAGAGCCGAGTAGTTCCAGCAGACACCACATGGACCACAAAGCCTAGGTATATACTATCTGGCTCTTTACAGAAAATGTTTTTCCATTCCTGTCTTAAACTGTAAGTCATGATCATGTTCCTCTTGTGCTCAAAGCTTTGCTGTCTCTCCCCCATGCTTCTCAGAGGGAAGGCTGCAGCCTGTGAAATGGCTTCGTAGGTGTCCACAATCTGTCCTGCCTTCAATCTTTCTTCTCCCTGCCTCCCTATCCTTATTCTACTCCAACCACACAGAACTTCTTGATCACATCAGGCAAGCTCTTCCATGGGGATATTTTTCTGAGCTGTTCCCTGCAGTATTCCCCCACTAGGTCCCCATAGTGAACTTCCCCACCTCTGCCCTGTATTTGCCCCAGTATCATCTCCTAAATGAGAATAATGAGGACGCACAATTTAAAACCTCCCTTCTCCCCTCATATCACATCCCTGTGCCTGACCACATTGTTTTTTTCCTTCATTTTCTAACATACCAAATTCACTTGCTTTTACTTACGAATTTAAATTATTCATTTTTTGTCTTTTTCTGTAAAATATAAGAGAGCAGAAACTTCTGACTTTTTTTGGACATGAATATATCCCAAGTGGCTAGAATAGTTTTGGTGTATGGTAAGCACCCAGGAAAAACATGAGGAATAAATAAGCATCTGCACACATGAGGTCAAAATCAGAATGATTTCTTGATTATAATTCTGCCATCTTGGGAAAACAAATATGCAGGGCAGAGTTTCCTTATCTTAAGTGAAAGAGAAAAAATTAACAAGTTTCTTTCAAGAATGTAAATTTTTTGATCTCCTGATCATCAGTTCAGTTCAGTTCAGCTCAGTTGCTCAGTAGTGTCCGACTCTTTGCGACCCCATGAATTGCAGCACGCCAGGCCTTCCTGTCCATCACCAACTCCCGGAGTTCACTCAGACTCACATCCATCGATTCCGTGATGCCATCCAGCCATCTCATCCTCTGTCGTCCCCTTCTCCTCCCGCCCCTAATCCCTCCCAGCATCAGAGTCTTTTCCAATGAGTCAGCTCTTCACATGAGGTGGCCAAAGTACTGGAGTTTCAGCTTTAGCATCATTCCTTCCAAAGAAATCCCAGGGCTGATCTCCTTCAGAATGGACTGGCTGGATCTCCTTGCAGTCCAAGGGACTCTCAAGAGTCTTCTCCAACACCACAGTTCAAAAGCATCAATTCTTCAGCGCTCAGCCTTCTTCACAGTCCAACTCTCACATCCATACATGACCACAGGAAAAACCATAGCCTTGACTAGACAGACCTTTGTTGGCAAAGTAATGTCTCTGCTTTTGAATATGCTATCTAGGTTGGTCATAACTTTCCTTCCAAGGAGTAAGTGTCTTTTAATTTCATGGCTGCAGTCACCATCTGCAGTGATTTTGGAGCCCCAAAAAATAAAGTCTGACACTGTTTCCACATCTATTTCCCACGAAGTGATGGGACTGGATGCCATGATCTTCATTTTCTGAATGTTGAGCTTTAAGCCAACTTTTTCACTCTCCTCTTTCACTTTCATCAAGAGGCTTTTTAGTTCTTCTTCACTTTCTGCCATAAGGGTGGTGTCATCTGCCTATTTGAGGTTATTGATATTTCTCCTGGCAATCTTGATTCCAACTTGTGTTTCTTCCAGCCCAGCGTTTCTCATGATATACTCTGCATATAAGTTAAATAAGCAGGGTGACAATATACAGCCTTGACGTACTCCTTTTCCTATTTGGAACCAGTCTGTTGTTCCATGTCCAGTTCTTTTTTTTTTTTTTTTTTTTTAATTTTATTTTATTTTTAAACTTTACATAATTGTATTAGTTTTGCCAAATATCGAAATGAATCCATCACAGGTATACATGTGCTCCCCATCCTGAACCCTCCAGTCCTAACTGTTGCTTCCTGACCTGCACACAGATTTCTCAAGAGGCAGGTCAGGTGGTCTGGTATTCCCATCTCTTTCAGAATTTCCCACAGTTTATTGTGATCCACACAGTCAAAGGCTTTGGAATAGTCAATAAAGCAGAAATAGATGTTTTTCTGGAACTCTCTTGCTTTTTCCATGATCCAGCGGATGTTGGCCATTTGATCTCTGGTTCCTCTGCCTTTTCTAAAACCAGCTTGAACATCAGAAGTTCACGGTTCACGTATTGCTGAAGCCTGGCTTGGAGAATTTTGAGCATTACTTTACTAGCGTGTGAGATGAGTGCAATTGTGCGGTAGTTTAGCATTCTTTGGCATTGCCTTTCTTTGGGATTGGAATGAAAACTGACATTTTCAGTTGGACACTGGGATGAAAACTGATCATCAGTAAAATGTAAATATATATGCATTTGTAAATAAATAAATGCATTTCTGAACTTCTAGATCTGTTTTATAGCAACTATAACCAACAAAAATTCCAAATAAAACAATCATTTTAATAAGTGGACAATGTGATTTCTGGATGTATAACAACCCACATGTTTGTTTCAGTTGCATGTAGTTGTTTAGAAACTGATAATTTCCACTGATGAGGAAAAACAAATGTTTATTTGGTGAAAGGAAGGTTCGCCAAGTATTGCTATTGCTAAGACACTTCAGTTGTGTCCAACTCTGTGCAACCCCATAGACGGTAGCCCACCAGGCTCCCCCGTCCCTGGGCTTCTCCAGGCAAGAACACTGGAATGGGTTGCCATTTCCTTCTCCAATGCATGAAAGTGAAAAGTGAAAGTGAAGTCGCTCAGTCGTGTCCGACCCTCAGCGACCCCATGGACTGCAGCCTTCCAGGCTCCTCTGTCCATGGGATTCTCCAGGCAAGAGTACTGGAGTGGGGTGCCATTGCGTTCTCCATCACCAAGTATAAATTTCTTCAAATATTTCTATATGCTACTTGCCACGTACCTTACTTCATTCACTATTCATTTACCTTTGGTAGGGTGATTACACTCTTTTTAACTTTTTAAAATTCTTTGGGAAATTCTTTGTTTTCTGTAGAAAGCCATTAATCAGTAATGACATGGATATTTTATTCACTTAGTAAAGTATGTGATAAGTGCTCATTATGTGCAAAAGCACAGAGTTTGGTTCTGGGAGTAAAAATAGTAAGAATTTCTGTCTTCTAAAATATATAGGAACAACTGTTAGTTTAACAGGGAAGTTCCTCCTTCAATCCATCATGTGCTCAGTTGTGTCTGATGCTTTGCAACTCCATGGACTGCAGCCTGCCAGTCTCCTCTGTCCATGGGATTTCCCGGCAAGAATACTGCAATGGGTTGCCATTTCCTCCTACAGGGGATCTTCCACACCCAGGGACAGAACCCAAAACTCCTGTGTCTCCTGCATTGCAGACAGATTCTTTACTGCTTGAGCTATTGGGCAGGCTCACTTTCCTCCTTAGTTATGGGTAGATTTAATATTCTCATATAATTGATATCCATCATTACCCTAGAAGGGACCCAAAGAATAGCCTCAGTATATTTCTGATTATTAAGACCAAGAAATTCTGACCGAGATATTCAGTGTATATTTTCCAAGGTCACATATCTAATCAATGCTGGACTAGGATACAGAACTCCCATAGCAAGTTAGGGAAAAACTGTCCCATCTCCTTAAGGGACTGGAAAATGAATATAAAATTATAGGTAAACAAATATATGTGTGCCCTCTCTCAGATTCCATGTGTGCAAGAGTCATAAATTATACATTCAGTAAGTTTTTTGAAAACCAGTTACATTCTCACAACTTTGTCTTCAGTCTTCCTTACAGATTTGGGAAATGTCTAAGCCATATAATTCTGCTATTCTGATTTAGAATTTGAGTTGACTCATATTCAGAATGTAAATACGGCCTTCAAAAGAACACATTTTCTATGTAGGTCACAGATTGCATTGTGCAAAGACCATTTAAAAAAAAAAAGTGATGCTGCTACAAACATGGCAATGATGATAAACCTCATGGCTTTTGTGATAGAAACTTGGCCTTTTTGCTATTAGCAGTACGGACTGACATGCTTAGGAGAGGTCGTGGGTCCTGTACTGGAGATTTGGTGACATCCATGTCATATACCAACCTTTAAAAATTCACGTGTTATTGCTAGAAACTCATTGCCATCAAACTAATTTCTAACAAACTACTGGAAGCAGTTAATTTCCCAGAGATTTCTGTTAAAAATAACGTTTGAAAATTATGAGTCTTCCAATTCTCCTAGCTGAATCATCCATACCTTAACATCATTTTACCACCTGCCAACAATTTTATAGTTCTCTTAATTCCTACGGTTCCTTTTTCTCCCCATTAAAAAAATATTATACATACTAAAGAATACTGTCAAGAAGCAAAAGTCCTAATACTTAACAATGAATCTCTTTAAAAATCTATAGTTTCTTTCAACTCTATGTGAACTGTTGTAGAGTGTGACTATCTACAATTTGCTGTCATCGGAGCAGAATTCAGAAATACTTAGCTTTGAAAAAAAAAATGCCATTTGGCAAAACCCATTTACTCGTGAAAAGTAACTATGCTCAGACATATTTAGCTTATATTACTGGCATTCATCTCAAAGTTCTGTAAATATTTATAGTGAATTTAAATGCATGTAAATACTGTATACCGTTTCAGCAATTTAATGGGATTCACTTATAGGACATGAGCAAAATGGACTTAGCTGCCACAGTTCAAAGAGCTGAAGCTATTTCTCATTTATTTCCAAATGTGTGTGTTTCAGAATAGGATGGTCCACATGGAAAAAGAATGTGTGCATGCTTCTGTGCAGAATGTGCTTTAGGTGCACAGTTTTAGATGAAGGTATGTGAATGGGCTACAAAATTGAGAAGTTGGACTCTGGGTTCAAACAACTTTCCTGACCTTGGCATATTAATGAAAAGAGAAGTACCACTATTGAGGTTTTGACCCTTAATAATTTTGCTATTTTTCACTTGATTTTGCCTGTAGAAAACAGTCCTTAAGACTTTTTTTAATACACATATACACAAAAAACAATATATACCCTTGACATACTCCTTTCCCAATTTTGAACCAGTTCATTGTTCCATGTCCGGTTTTAGCTGTTGCTTCTTGACCTGCATACAGGTTTCTCAGGAGGCAGGTAAGGTGGTCTGGTATTCCCATCTCTTTAAAATTTTTCCACACTTGTGATCCACATAGAAAAGACTTTAGTGTAGTCACTGAAGCAGAAGTAAATGTTTTCCTAGAATTATGTATAAAAATATCCATACTCATTCTTGAACATAATTTGGGAAATATTTTAGTTTGAAAACTAACAATTAAAAAAACCCTTATGTGACTAACATATGAGAACATTTAAATTAAATTTTCCAGTTTTCATGTTCTCAGTGTGTGCTATTTCTCTCCATAGAAACAACAGAAAGTACACATTTTAGAAAAGAAGATATTACTTAAATAGTTTGAAAAATGTATAACAATTCAGTTCAATTCAGTTCAGTCACTCAATTGTGTCCAACTCTTTGTGACCCCATGGACTGCAGCACGCCAGGCTTCCCTGTCCATCACCAACTCCCGGAGCTTGCACAAACTCATATCCATCAAGTCAGTGACACCATCCAACCATCTCATTCTCAGTCGTAACCTCCTCCTGGCATCAATATTTTCCAGCATTAGGGTTTTTCTAGTGAGTCAGCTCTTCACATCAGGTGGCCAAAGTATTGGAGCTTCAGCTTTAGCATCAGTCCTTTCAATGAATATTCAGGACTGATTTCCTTTAGGATGGACTGGTGTGATCTTCTCGCAGTCCAAGGGACTCTGGAGAGTCTTCTCCAACACCACAGTTCAAAACCATCAATTCTTCAGTGCTTAGCTTTCTTTATGGTAAAACTTTATGGTACAACTTTCTTTATGGTACAATATCCATACATGACTACTGGAAAAACCATGACTTTGACTAGACAGACCTTTGTCAGCAAATTAATGTCTCTGCTTTTTAATTCGCTGTCTAGGATGGTCACACCTTTTCTTCCAGAGAACAAGCGTCTTCTAATTTCGTGGCTGCAGTCACCATCTGCAGTGATTTTGGAGCCCCCAAAAATAAAGTCTCTCTCTGTTTCCATTGTTTCCCAATGTATTTGCCATGAAGTGATGGAACCAGATGCCATGATCTTGTTTTTTCAATGCTGAGTTTTAAGCCAGCTTTTTCACTCTCCTCTTTCACTTTCATCAAGAGGCTCTTTAGTTCCTCTTTGCTTTCTGCCATAAGGGTGGTGTCATCTGCATATCTGAGGTTATTGATATTTCTCCCAGCAATCTTGATTCCAGCTTGTTCTTCATCCATGATGTACTCTGCATATAAGTTAATAAGCAGGGTGACGGTATACAACCTTGACGTACTCCTTTCCTAGTTTGGAACCAGTCTGTTGTTCCATGTCCAGTTCTAACTGATGCTTCTTGACCTACATGCAGGTTTCTCAGGAGGCAGGTAAGGTGGTCTGGTATTCCCATCTCTTGAAGAATTTTCCACAGTTTGTTGTGATCCACACAGTCCAAGGCTTTGGCGTAGTCAATGAAGCAGATGTTTTTCTGGAACTCTTGCTTTTTCAATGATCCAGCAGATGTTGGCAATTTGATCTCTGGTTCCTCTGCCTTTTCTAAATCCAACTTGAACATCTGAAAGTTCTTGGTTCACATACTGTTGAAGCCTGGCTTGGAGAATTTTGAGCATTACTTTGCTAATGTGTGAGAGGAGTGCAACTGTGTGGTGGTTAGAACATTCTTTGGCATTGACTTTCTTTGGGATTGGAATGGAAACTGACTTTTTCCACTCTTGTGGCCACTGCTGAGTTTTCCAGATTTGTTGGCAAATTGATTGCAGCACTTTCACAGCATCATCTTTTAGGATTTGAAACAGCTCAACTGGAATTCCATCAACTCCACTAGCTTTGTTTTGGTGATGCTTGCTAAAGCCCAACTGAGTGCACCCCAGGATGTCTGGCTCTAGGTCAGTGATCACACCATCGTGATAATCTGGTTCATTAAAATTTTTTTGTATAGTTCTGTGTATTTTTGCCATCTCTTCTTAATATATTGTGCTTCTCTAGGTCCATACCATTTCTGTCCTTATTGTGCCTGTCTTTGCTTGAAATGTTCCCTTGGCATCTCTAATTTTCTTGTAGAGATCTCTAGTCTTTCCTATTCTACTCTTTTCCTCTATTTCTTTGCATTGATCCCCGAAGAAGGGTTTCTTATGTCTGTTATTCTTTGGTACTCTGCATTCAAATGGATATATCTTTCCTTTTCTCCTTTGCCTTTCACTTGTCTTCTTTTCTCAGCTATTTGTAAGGCCTCCTCAGACAATCATTTTGCCTTTTTGCATTTCTTTTTCTTGGGGATGGTTTGGATCACCACCTCCTATAGAATGTTACAAACCTCTGTTCATATTTCTTCAGGCACTATCAGATCTAATCCCTTGAATCTATTTGTCACTTCCATTGTATAATCATAAGGGATTTGATTTAGGTCATACTTAAATTGTCTAGTGGTTTTCCCTACTTTCTTCAATTTAAGTCTGAATTTGGCAATAAGGAGTTTATGATCTGAGCCACAGTCAGCTCCCTGTCTTGTTTTTTCTGACCATATAGAGCTTCTCCATCTTTGACTGGAAAGAATACAAGCAATCTGATTTCATACTGACCATCTAGTGATGTCCATGTGTAGAGTCATTGAATATGTTACCTCAGGTGGCAAAAGGTAAGCAAAAATGTTTTATGTAAGGGATTTTAAAAGCCAAAAAAGTCCTTTTAAACACAATATATTACTCATTCTCATAGGAAAATATGCAATTAATATCAGATACCCAGTTCTCAGATGTAAAGAATGGAGATGAATATAAAGATTGAAGATCATACATCTAAAATATAGTTAAATAGCTACCTACTCTAAGTCCTGTGCACAGTACACTTTTGCCCAACTACTTGATAAGAAAACTATCCCAACTACTTCAAGGATAGTATTTGGAGGGTAATATAAGTATAAATGAACTAGATGGACTTTGACGTGGGACAGAAGTAAAGACTGTGTACATGTGCACTTAGTCACTCAGTCACGCTCAATTCTTTGTGAACCTTTAGACTGTAGCCCTCCAGGCTCTTCAGTCCATGGGATTTTCCAGGCAAGAATACTGAAGTAGGTTGGCATACCCTCTTCCATGGGATCTTGCTGGCCCAGGCATCGAACCTGCATCCCCTGTGTCTCTTGCATTGCAGGCAGATTTTTTTTACCTACTGAGCACTGGGGAAGCCCTGAAGTAGAGGATATTCAACAAAAATTTTATTGAGAAAAGTCCTCTAAGCCATGTCTTTGATAATTGTGTCTCTAACAAAGTTACAGAGTTTGATATCAAGTTGTCCCAAGTCCATGGGAAAATTAATACATTTACAATTAATAATGATAATGCCTTGTGACAAGTGCTAAATTAGCATCAAAATTAAAAGACAGAAATACCAAGAAAGTAGAAATTAGGCTGACTGGTGAAAGTTTAGGGAAGATGGGATTTGAAGGTTCTAGAATTTTCTGGACAATGAATAAAATTTAGGATTAAGAAGAAATCTACAGCCATAACATTAATATAGTCATTAAGTCAGTCTATTTAAACAAACATTTAAAAATAAATCAACCAGTTTTTCCATAAGGTATAGAAATTGAATTTAACATCCTGCATCCAGAATTTTTAGCACAATTGTTGTAGAGTCAAAACGTTTAGTTATTGAAATGAATCTAAGTTCCCCTATTAGCCTCTAATATTCCTTTACTCAGTCAAAAGTTCTATTCCTTGCAAGATGTATGTGTGTGTGTGTATAAAAATGCAATGAAAGAACCATAGTTTTTTCTAACCTAATCTAAATTTTGTTCCAATACCTACCATTCTCCATTAGCAAATAAATTACTTTCATTTTTATAGTGAATAGTC
Source organism: Bos indicus (assembly GCF_029378745.1). Lineage (NCBI taxonomy): Eukaryota > Metazoa > Chordata > Mammalia > Artiodactyla > Bovidae > Bos > Bos indicus. The sequence continues at coordinate 14,750,680 of NC_091772.1, forward strand.
AGCATATTTATAGGTTATGACGTGAAACTCAATTGAAAAATCTTTGTATTAAAGTATTTGGATCCATTTCTACAGAAGGAATGCTAAGTTTCAGCGGGTTGCCAGGGTAGGAGGGGGTCCCAGTGGGTACAGTGGGTGGTTGCTAATGCTTTCAAACACGCAGATGATGGGCTCTGTTCTTGTCCATGGCTCCAGACATCCAAAACTCTGTGTTTTCTCTGTCAATCCTCTATGCTAAGTCGGTACGCCAAGCCATTATTTATTTTTAAAAGTTGATAATGACCGGAGTCATGGGGAACGCTTTTCAATGACAAATACTCTTGAAAAATGCCATTTCCCTGGTTGACATTTTTGTCTTTTCAGTATTACATGATAGTAAGCATATTCTAAGGAAAGAAAATGGCTAGGTGTTTGTAATATGTGTCACTCAATGTTTCCATTCCCATCGTGGTGTGGCATGTTTAATTTCTAAACTCTAAGTGCTCAGTGACTACTGGTTATTTTCTCTTCTCTGCAAACATTACCTGCGCATTTGCAGTTCATGGAATTCTGCCCATATAATCAACAGTAATATATGAACCCTCCTCAGGGGATTCTCCTTTCCTTGGTTGCACAAATAATTTCTAAGTTACTTTTCCACTTAAAGACAACTTTTTTTTTTGGATGCCAGGACTGCCAAATTGGGGGTTATAAAGCTTTTAAATTGCAGTTAACATTCTATAATAATCTCTTTTAGCAAAGTGTGTCCTTACCCCAATACTCATCCCCACCCCCACCATCAAAATACTCCGAGTAACTAAATGGACTACTATTTGAAAGAATACTACATTAATGGTAAAACAATTATTCTCAGGAAAGAGAACATCTGAATAAGACTGGGAGAAAATAAAAGATAGTGGGGTCAGGGAGGAATTTATGTCTAGATTTTAATGCTGTCTTTGAATGTCTTAATCTTTATATCTAGTTTTTAATGCTGTCTTTGAATGCCTTAGTCTCAGTAAGCTATGCACACATATCTCATTTCATAACAACTATGTGCCAAAGTGTTGTAAGTAGCCATTTCAATATCAATAACTTTGAATGGAAAAAAAAAAATAATAACTTTGAGTGGGAAAAAACTCTTGGTTTTAGAAATCCCAAGTTTGCTCCTTGAGGAGAGAATGCTTTTATGTTGATGATTTCTGTCAACATTGTTGTTATTTCAAATGGTACTTTTTTTTTTTTTTACCTGCATGATACTTTCTGTTAATGAAAAATACTGAGTTGGCCAAAAAGTTCATTTGGGTGTTTCCATACCATATCATTTTATGGAAATTCTCTGACAAACTTTCTGGCCAACTCAATATTTGTTCTATATCAAGTTGTAAATGGATAAGAAAGCTATGGTACATATACACAATGGAGTATTACTCAGCCATTAAAAAGAATACATTTGAATCAGTTCTAATGAGGTGGGTGAAACTGGAGCCTATTATACAGAGTGAAGTAAGCCAGAAAGAAAAACACCAATACAGTATACCAACGCATATATATGGAATTTAGAAAGATGATAATCACAACCCTGTATGCGAGATGGCAAAAGAGACATAGATGTATAGAACAGTCTTTTGGACTCTGTGGGAGAGGCGGGGGGGGATGATTTGGGAGAATGGCATTAAAACCTGTATAATATCATATAAGAAATGAATCGCCAGTCCAGGTTCGATGCAGGATACAGGAAGCTTAGGGCTGGTGCACTGGGATGACCCAGAGGGATGGTATGAGGAGGGAGGTGGGAGGGGGGTTCAGGATGGGGAACACGTGTACACCCGTGGCAGATGCATGTTGATGTATGGAAAAACCAATACAATATTGTAAAGTAAAAAAAAAAAAAGTATAGATATTTATTTATATTGTTAAGTATAAAATTAAACTGTTAAAAGTGAACTCTTTCTTCTTTCTGGGTGTGATTGGTTTAGAAGATGATATTTAGGTCACATCCTATTTTACTATAGTAAAACAGAAAGATATTTCAAAGTCTAATGTTGAGAAAGCACCATTTCCAGAAAAGCAAACTAATAGCACATAAGTTGAAATGCATTTATTTTTCTAAGGTGGCTCACAAAAGCCCACCCCCACCACCAGACATCTCCCTTATTATAGATGTGACAAATAAAATTGGTAAGCAAATCAGGATATGAAAGTGACTGTATGTGAAATTTGAACTGAGATGCACAGAGAAATACGTGTTATCTAGAACAATTATAATCAGTAGAAGTTTTATCCTAGAACTAGCTGGTGGTTTAATTAAGATGGAGTTTTGTTATAGGAGAGAAAACTCTCCCTTAGTTGAGATAAATACACATCTACTCCCTCAAGGGAAATAACTTTCATAAACGTGGCCCTTCTTTGGTTAGACCAGAGTTTCCGCCCTAAGTCAAAGGTGCATCCTTCTGCACTCTTCACCTAGAGACAGCCACTGACAAAAGCTGAAGTCTAAACAGAGATGATACTTAAAAGTAGATTTAATAAAACCAAGAGTGTACTCTTATAAAGGAGCTATTTAATAAACACAGCACAACAGATGCTCGCCACAGGATGTAGCTGGAAGGGCTTTTTTAGCTCGTTATCTGATATTGAGTCCAGAAGGATTAATGCAGTCCTTTTTGGTATGTCATGTACATTTTTGATTGCAGTGATTAGAACCATGATTAAATGACCCCACACAAAGCAAAAGGCAGAAAAACAGAGCTTGCCCTCTGACTTACATATCATCTGTTGAGATTTCCATGCTTTAAACGTGTCATGGCTATCTTTTAAGTATGTTTCAGTTGTCTGATCCATTTACACCAAAGTTGCATTAATATATTGCTAGTATTTTGATGATTTTACTTTAATATACTCAATGGTATAATTCTCTTGGCATATAAGATTTTTATATGAAAAAAATGTAGTGGCAGAATGCACAGGAGTTGAGATTTTTGCAAAGGAGACAGAGTGTTTGGCATTGTATTCTCTAAGGTTACTCTGAGATAAAATATGGAAAGGATACTTACTGAAATGAAAAAATATTAGACATAATTTTTGCAGAAACTAATTCACTCTAGTATATTACAGTGTATATTATATGAAGCTCTATGACAAATATCAAAAATGTCCAATATTGTTTTTATTATGTAGTTTAATTTCTACCACCTAGATTTCTAAAGACATATGTGTACATGTTAATTAATCTACCTTTTAATATGATGGGCTGCATTTCATGGCACTTTTTCTTTAGGATTTAGGGAAATAAGTGGAAACAGTGTCAGACTTTATTTTGGGGGGCTCCAAAATCACTGCAGATGGTGACTGCAGCCATGAAATTAAAAGACACTTACTCCTTGGAAGGAAAGTTATGACCAACCTAGATAGCATATTACAAAGCAGAGATATTACTTTGCCAACAAAGGTTCATCTAGTCAAGGCTATGGTTTTTCCAGTGGTCATGTATGGATGTGAGAGTTGGACTGTGAAGAAAGCTGAGCGCCGAAGAATTGATGCTTTTGAACTGTGGTGTTGGAGAAGACTCTTGAGAGTCCCTTGGACTGCAAGGAGATCCAACCAGTCCATCCTAAAGGAGACCAGTCCTGGGTGTTCATTGGAAGGACTGATGCTGAGGCTGAAACCCCAATACTTTGGCCACCTCATGTGAAGAGTTGACTCATTGGAAAAGACCCTGATGCTGGGATGGATTGGGGGCAGGAGAAGAAGGGGACGACAGAGGATGAGATGGCTGGACGGCATCACCAACTCGATGCACATGAGTTTGAGTGAACTCCGGGAGTTGGTGATGGACAGTGAGGCGTGGCGTGCTGCAATTCATGGGGTCGCAAAGAGTCGGACACGACTGAGCAACTGAACTGAACTGAACACAGAAATGCTGTTTTAATTAAGTTTTACAATATTTATTGCTATTCAGAGACAAATATTTAAGTTATGCATCAGCAGTATTTGGTGTAATTGGGATTAAGGTAAGAGGAACATAATCAGTTGACAAGTTAGGACACTTCATAATTTTTATAAATTCTAAAATAATTTTATTTATTACTTCAGACTTGTTAGTTTGTGTTAAGTGTTAGTCGCTCAGTCATGTCTGACTCTTTGCAGCCCTGTAGTCTGCCAGGTTCCTCTGTCCATGGAATTCTCCAGGCATGAATATTGGCATGGGTTGCCATGCCCACCTCCAGGGGATCTTCCCAAACCAGCGATCAGACTGGGGTCTCCTGCATGGACAGGAGAATTCTTTACTATCTGAGCCACCAGGGAAGCCACCATAAAAAGTACCATGTGTGAATCAGGAAATGATAACGCTGCTCTTTGGACAATGGAGTACAATGAGCAAGCCCTGAAGCATAAGTGTTAGAAACCCACTCAAACAAGCGCATAACTTCTCAGTGTCTCAGTCTTTGGCTAGGAGAAGGTTTGGACCGACTTTGGTAATATCAATAGAACTTTCTAATAGATTGGAAAGAGAGGAATCAAGGACTTCTACTTACACTTGGATACCCATGTTGATGCCAGTGCCTTTTGTCTTAGAAAGGAAAAATTGTCAAAAGAGAAAGTTTTCAGTCACAGGATGCAGAAAAGCAAGAATTTCATTTTGGAAATGGCAAATTTGGCTCAGACAGTAAAAGCGTCTGTCTGCAATGCAGGAGACCTGGGTTCAATCCCTGGGTTCGATCCCTGGGTCGGGAAGATCCCCTGGAGAAGGAAATGGCAGCCCACTCCAATATTCTTGCCTGGAAAATCCCACGGATGGAGGAGCCTGGTAGGCTACAGTCCATGGGGTCACAAAGAGTCGGACACGACTGAGCGACTTCATTTTCACTTTCACTTTCAACTTAGATTTAGTTCTCTGGAGGCAGAGGCTAAGAAGGAGAATCTTTTTTAAATGTCTTATTGCAGACACGACTGAAGCGACTTAGCAGCAGCAGCAGCATTGAGAAAGAGATTTCTGGAGAAATCTCGAAGGAAGTGAGAGAGGAAGGATAGGAAACAGGAAACAGGTGAGTAAGGTTTTGCTGGAGCTGAGTCTCAGCAGGATCCATGAGGAGTTCTGAGACATGGTTTATGCTCAGAGTAGGGCCTGTCTTGAGGACATTGCCTCCTCAGTGGGTCATTGAGGACACTGCCTCCTTAGTGGGTCACTGAGGTGCATTGCCTGTATTAGTGGATCATTGACCTCAAGTATCTTTTGGGAGAGGCTTCTATGGTGGCTCAGGCTAAAGAATCTGTTTAATCTGCAGAACTTGATGGCTCCCAACAGCTGAGGTCACTTCCCTAGAGAAGAATGAACTTTCTCTATCGACAGCCAACACTCACAGCCTCGAAGATACGGATGCCCTGCCTTGGTAAAGGCTTGGTAGAGAATAGGGCATCAACTGTAGCCTACTACAACATCCAAATGGAGTTCAAGAGAGAAATCAAAACTAGAGATAAATGTTTGCTACCTGCATGTTAAAAGAACGGCAAAGTGGCCTCATAATTTCTAGTTTAAACTGACACCTGACTTTTCAAGACTATTAGAAATAATCCTTCCATGATTTTTACAAAAAGCCTATTCAGTCATTCATAGAATCTCCAAAACTTCCAGTTCCCTTGGCTCTTGGACTTTCATTCTTATGCTATATCATGGGTTGCAAGTGGGGCAAGTGTTCTCCATTTACAATATTATTTTTCAATCTTTCCCCTAAGATGCTCTATCTTATGTCATCTGATTTTGTCTCTCTACCTTCATCATTGCTGCTACTACCAACCATCCAGCCAGTTGTAAGCATTTACTGATATGTTGAATTTTAGAGGTCATGATCTTGTTTTTCATTTCAATCTCCATTACCATTCTGGTTGTTTCAACCTATATGTAGATAACCCATCAAAACATGGGTCCCTCAACGTTAACAGTCATTGTCTATCCAGCTCCCATAATTCTGTACTTGGATTTGAAGCATGACTTTTAAAATCTTGATTAAAAATGTCCTCAGGTCTAACTGACACCTCCTATTCTTCCATCACTTATTCAATGTACCGTTGGTAGTTTTCCATTACTTTTACTTCACTGAGACTCTAAATTAATGGACCCTGAATCTTTTCGTCTAGACATAATTATCCTCTTCATAGCATATACTTTACTGTCACCTATTCTTAAAAATCCCTTCCTAGCCCAAATTTCTTTCTGGCTAAATTCCCATTTATCTCCTGTATTCACGGTAAAGCTTCTGGAGTAAGTTTTCTATAGTAATTGTCCCTATCTATCCTCGCCATTCTCTTTTTAGACATCTACAGACATATCCCCACCAACATGCTAAAATGTTCTATAAAATGTGCACGTGTAGCATATTTAAAAATTATCACAAAGAGAGGTATTCCTTTACTTCTAGTGTGTTTGATTTCTTGTTTCTAAAATAGACTCAAATTAACTATAGTCATATATCGGCATATGTGTTCACTGTGAAATTGGTGAATTTTTTTAATCTGTAAAAATATCTTTTCCTCAGTTAGAAAGGGGATAGAGAGCCCAACCAGAATCTTAAACGTGAGAAATTATTGTCTAAAATAAAATTGATGTGTTTTAACAAAATTAGGATGCACTCAAAAGAACAAATAATACATATCAGATTTCTGTTTCCAGCTGAAGTTGAGAAAGAGGGGTTGAATTCTATCTTAATTTAACAAACACACACCAAAAAATGAAACAACTGTGTCAGATAAAAAGGAGAACAACCTTTCAAATTAGGAAATCAAACGAGATGAGCCTGTTTCCTACATTGAGACCATTTCCAGGCAGGAAAATCTAAGGAAAAGAATTCTCCCCTACAGACTCTGCCAAGGGACTCAGCCTAGCTGACACCTTGATTGTGAGACCTATGTTAGACTTCTGACAGACAGACTGTAAGATAAAAGATTTATATTGTGGGGAGCCACTGAATTTGTGATCATTTGTCGCAGCAGCAAGAGGGAATGAAAACACTTTTGTTTTATTGGGATTTGAAGAGGAAGCAAACGTAGAGTCACACGTTGAATCTACCATCTTACCTGGAAACACTTCTCTTTTTTAATTAAAATTTTAATTATTTAGGCACAGGTAATAGATGTACATGATTTAAAATTCAGGATGTTCTAAAGTGTACATGTAAAAAGCTTTTCTTAATGCTCTTATCTCCTCTCCCTGGAGATCACAAATGTTGGAAGTTTCTTGTGATTGTTTCAGAAACGGTCTGCCAACACAAATAAAGATATCCTATCCAATATGTTCATTGTTTCACACATTTATATGCATTCTTTTGTCCTTTGCTATTTTAACTTCTCAGTGTATCTTAGAATATGTTCCATGCCAGAATATAGTTTCCTCATTCTTTTTCCCAGCTTTAGACCTGAGTATAATTTATTCAACCAGTATTCTACTAATGGGCATGAATTCAGTTGCCAATCCCTTATGATCTTAATGATGAAACTAATATCCTTATAATAAATCAAATTATATGTTTCAAAATTCACATTAGTCAAATCCTAAGAAATGATGGCTGGATTAAAAGGTAATTTTGATAGATATAATCTTTAAACAAGTAGATGTCAAACTTTAGATAACATAATAATAATGCAGTATGAAATGATGAAAGCTGAAAGGAAATATACTGAAGTGAAATCTAGAAAGGACAGAGATATCTCCTCCAATTCTGTTACTCTCAGACCAAGATATAATCATTAAGACATTAAAGACAACTATAGATATAGGGCAAATAAGGTACACTGCTTAACTAGTAAATTCATAGAATGTATTGTAGACTGCAAATATAAGCAAAATCAATAGTGACATAGCTGTGGCACACACACAGAGCAAATGCTTATTAAATTCTCCAACAACATACAATAGCAGGGGGAAGGCCTGAGCTTTCTCAGTTGTGCTTCACCGAAGGAAGTGCAGTGTGGCCGGAATAAGGGTAAGGGAAATGGTGATGAGAGTGGAGAGGCCAGGGTAGAAAGATTAACCATTTTAAGGAAGTTGGACTTTGTCTTAATAGTAAAGGGGAAGCCCCAGCAAGTCTTGTTTGCTTTTGTTTCCTTTTTTTTTTTAAATAGTGGAGTGGTTTTTTTCCTTAATAAGAGAAAATGTGGATTTGCACCTATGAACTAACTTCAAAAATTCAAATGACACTGATTCCTGAAATTAAAGTGAAATAAACTATAGAATCAAAAAAGAAGGCTTTTCACTTAAATAAACCAAGATGCATTGATATCTGTAAAAATTACCATGAGGAGAATATAAGAGGTTTGGAAAAAGTTGGATAAAAGAAAGGACTGGGAAAAATACATGGGCTGAAGTTAGCAAGCACAATCACCGTCCATATTGAAGGACTGGTATCTTACTGAGAGTGTGACCATCCTGAGGACAAATAAGATGTGGATCTGATCTCAAATTTCAGTGCTTTCTGTAAACGGCAGATATCACTTTGAACCTATATTACCTTTACCTAGTGTGCACTCATATTCATACTCAAAAATAATCCTCAACATTCACTAGATGGTCACAAACTTCTGGAAAAGCAAAGCAGTAGTAATTGTTTATTATCACTCTTACATATATAAATTTATATAAAAATTAAAAAAATTAGTATACATAAAATTCATTAATTACAGTTTTCCTCTAGAATTTGAACATATCTGTCTAGATGCTTTCCATGGCTCTCTTTAAAATGTGCCCAAAAAATCACATATATTTCCCTTCACTGAAAGCATCAAGCTCCCACACACAGAAACCCATTTCCACAGAACCCAAATAAAAACATAATGATGATGTCGGTAGACTAAATACATTTTAAACCTTCACCAGGCTTCTATTTAAACATACATTCTGATTTTCACTTAGTTGACTCTCCTCTATTAAGCCCTGGTCATGTGGACCAGGATGTACTTTTGTGGCTTTGCAATAGCAACGATGACATTTAAGGCTAAACAGGCTCCCATTAGATCTAGCCGTGCCAGGAAAAGCACATTAGACAGATATTTTATTGGAATACCAACAAATGGATACTAATAGAATCTTGCTCAGTACCAGCCCCTGGATGTAGGGTGCACTTAAAGTTGCTTGGTGCATTATGACCGAGTGATCCCTGAATATTTATATATTCCATTGTTTGAACCTAAGGAGACGCAGGAGACTAGAAAACAAAAGCAAAACTGAATTTTGTTTTAGAGTTTAGTGCATCCTGGTTTTCAAGCCTTTATTTGTCTAGCTTCTGCCTGCTCTTGGTTTTGACTGACAAAAATGAAAATTACTGAGCAAAAACGATGCTGCATTGACTCATGTATCAATTTTTAAATTACATTTTTCATAGGTCATTAAGACATCAAACTTCATTTGCTTTTGTATATTCTTCTCTTGGGGCTTCCCAGGTGACGCTAGTGGTAAATAACCTGCCTGCCAATGCAGGAGAAATTAGAGATGCAGGTTGAATCCCTGAAGAAGGATATGGCAGCCCACTCCAGCATTCTTGCCTGGAGAATCTCATGGACAGAGGAGCTTGGTGGGCTACAGTCCATGGAGTCACAAAAAGTCTGGCACAGCTGAAGATACTTAGCATGTATGCATTTGTTCTTCTTTCTTGTCTTTTTTTTTTTTTTGATAATGGACTTTGCCTATGAGATAATATAAGATCTGAGATGAAATATAACCTTTAAGGTGAAAAAGAATATGTATGAATGTTGAGTGCACATGTGATAATGTCACATCAAAAGAATCCCTGAAGTGAAATGTTTGAGAAAATTTTCATTTTTTCCTCAATTGGAAAAATTGTGGTTTAATTTAGAGGTTGTTAATTGGCTTTTGGAATGAGGGATGATCTAATTATCTTGATGAAATAAAAATCATATGAGAGTTGCCATCAAATAGTCTATAGTCATATGAGGAGCATGGACATTCAAGATGTGATTGGTAATGCTATTTAGGTGGTAAAATAGAGATTAATGAATTCCAGAAGTGGGAGAACTTTCTGAGGTCCTTATATTGTGTGTAGCTCATGGCAAAGTTATGGATGTTGTTGAAGAAGTCTCTAATGTTCAAAGAAGCAAGTGATGCATCAGTTCAGTTCAGTTCAGTCGCTCAGTTGTGTCCGACTCTTTGTGACCCCATGAATTGCAGCACGCCAGGCCTCCCTGTCCATCACCAACTCCCGGAATTCACTCAAACTCACGTCCATCGAGTCAGTGATGCCATCCAGCCATCTCATCCTCTGTCATCCCCTTCTCCTCCTGCCCCCAATCCCTCCCAGCATCAGAGTCTTATCCAATGAGTCAACTCTTCACATGAGGTGGCCAAAGTACTTGAGTTTCAGCTTCAGCATCATTCCTTCCAAAGAACACCCAGGACTGATCTCCTTCAGAATGGACTGGTTGGATCTCCTTGCAGTCCAAGGGACTCTCAAGAGTCTTCTCCAACACCACAGTTCAAAAGCATCAATTCTTCGGCACTCAGCTTTCTTCACAGTCCAACTCTCACATCTATACATGACCACTGGAAAAACCATAGCCTGACTAAATGAACCTTTGTTGGCAAAGTAATGTCTCTGCTTTTGAATATGCTATCTAGGTTGGTCATAACTTTCCTTCCAAGGAGTAAGTGTCTTTTAATTTCATGGCTGCAATCACCATCTGCAGTGCTAGCAAAAAAATTAGGAAATCTGCAATTGTGATTACAAAGCCTGGTTCATTGCAAGGCCCAGAATAATACCTACACTTGCAGAAATCTTTGAGATATCTGAATACAGGGCTGTTCCTGGAACTTATCCAAGGAAACCTGACATTCACCATCTTTTGATAACCCCAAAAAACTCCAGTTTAGGCAACCCTTCGCATGAGGTGGCCAAAGTACTGGCGTTTCAGCTTCAGCATCATTCCCTCCAAAGAAATCCCAGGGCTGATCTCCTTCTAATTTAGAAATTATTAAATATAATTTAACCTTGATTAATTTAGTGAAAACATATATTTTAAATTTGACTTTCCATCTGAACAACCCCCATTCAAGACTTTTATTCAACCCCAAAGTATAGTTGTAGCTTTAAGAATTTTTGATTCTATGCTAATGTCTCTTTGAACTCCCACCCATTTGTATCAAAATTCTAACAGTCCATTGACAATGGTGTAAGTAGACCTTTGGCTGAGTATTGCTGCAAAATTTAACTGAAAATTCTCCAAATGTTACCCATATACAATCCAGAGCTTTAACCATGATTTTCATTCTCTCTTGAATATAAATTTAATGTTATGACCTTCCTACCAGGTACTGGCCTGGACATTGGGGGTAGAAACTTATGTTCTAGAGGATATAGATAGTGAATACAATACAGAAGTATATTAAGCATTACATAAGGGCATACAAATGTAATGAAACCTGGGGTAGGCAGAAAAAGCAGGGAGAGGATAGGAAGTACAGTAATTTACTCAACATTAAATGGGATAAGTCAGAGATTACTGAAAAGAGTATTTGACCAAAGACTTGTAATAGGTGAAAGACAGACATCCAGATACATGGGAGAAAACCACACTATGCTGAGGAATATCTAAAGATAAATGTTCCTTGTGTGTTTGTAGAGAAACGAGGTCCTATTCTATCCACCCCCATTACCTCTTAGACTTCATTTTCTACTAATCTCCTCTGTGATCTTTGCACTTTAGGTAATGGGAATGGATAGAGCAGAGCCTCATTATGCCTGGTCAAGACGTCTGCCTTTATTCGCATGAAGTGGGGAGCAGTAGAGAGTTTTGAGTTGACCAGTAATAAGTCTCTAAGTAAACTTTTGTAAAAAGGATCGTTTTTATTTTATTTTTTATTTATTTTTTTAGCAGTACTACTCTGAAGCTTTAATTTTGGTTTAAATCTTCATTTTTAGATACTTTATTAAGATGGGACTTTAAGGGGACAAACGTAGAAGAAGGGAGATGGTTGCTTGGATGGAAAAAACAGCCCTGGAGGTTGTGACAAGAGGGAGGTTGTGTAGCTTTGTATGACAAGTATAATCCAGGGTCTCTGTGTGGACTTCATCTCCCATCACTGCTGATTTCAGAAAGATTACCCTCTGTGTGACCATACAGCTTTTGAGTATCCCATTCCAGAAAATCTACCATGAGAAAAATGGAATTTCTATTTTCATTAAGAATGTCATGAAAGAAAGTAATTGGCAGAGAATGCCTCATATGGTCCTCTTCTAATAGGGCTCCTAAGTATAATAGAATGTAAATCCCTAAATTCCTGAATTCTCACCTGTCAGCAGACTTTATAAAGACATCACTGGTAAAACTCATTTATTTTGGTAGGCACCTTTCAAAAATCACTTGGACCACTTTTCACTCTGTCACCATGTAAGAGCCCATAAATTTTTCAGCTTACAGGCCTTGGAGGGACCAATTAAATAGATATTTCCAAATGTAATTTTATAAAGAAATTGGCCAAGGAGTAGCAGAGCTCTCTATTTCATCCTGTTCCTCTTCTGCTTATGAAAGAAAAGCTATTTCCTATGATAGAGGGAGAATATCAAAGACTAGACCAAAACTGTGGCTGAAAATAAGTTGTATAGTTCATTCATATGCTAATCTGCACTCCAGTGGTTGAGATGTAAAAATCCAAACTCGGTTACTATTCCACAGTCTGTCTATGTCTTGTTCACTAAGTTATTACCAACACCAAGCCCTGTGCCTGGCACATCAGAGCAAAGCAATAAATCCTTATTGAATGGGTAAGTGAATCTTACCACACTGGAAAATGATGAATTTTCAATTTGCTCCTTTGTAAGCCATTCTCTGGCAAAGGCCATAACTTACAGCATTCCAGGGAATAGAGATGAAGGGGGAAAAAATGTATTGCCTACTTGTTTAAAAGTATGCCTTAGCAGTGAAAAGATGATTTCAAATTACAATTCATTTTCTGTTGTTCAGTTGCCCAGTCATGTCTCACTCTGCGACACTATGGCCTGGAGCTTGCCAGGCCTCCCAGTTCCACATCATCTCCCGAAGTGTGCCCAAGATCATGTCCATTGCATTGGTGTTGCTATCTAGCCATCTCATCATCTGCTGACCAATTCTCTTTCTGCCCTCAATCTTTCTCAACATCAAGGGCTTTTCCAATGAGTCAGCTGTTCTTATCAGGTGACCAAAATCCTGGAGCTTCAGCAGTCCTCCCAATGAATATTCAAGTCTGATTTCCTTTAGGATGGACTGGTTGGATCTCCTTGCAGTCCAAGGGACTCTCAAGAGTTTTCTCCAACACCACAGTTCAAAAGTATCAATTCTTCAGCATTCAGCTTTCTTTATAGTCCAACTCTCACATCCATACATGACCTCTGGAAAAACGATAGCCTTGACTAAATGAACCTTTGTTGGCAAAGTAATATCTCTGCTTTTCAATATGCTGCCTGGTTGGTCATAACTTTTCTTCCAAGGGGCAAGCGTCTTTTAATTTCATGGCTGCAGTCACTATCTGCAGTGATTTTGGAGCCCCAAAAAATAAAGTCTGACACTGTTTCCACTGTTTCCCCATCGATTTCCCATGAAGTGATAGGACCAGATGCCATGATCTTCGTTTTCTGAATGTTGAGCTTTAAGCCAACTTTTCACTCTCCTCTTTCACTTTCATCAAGAGGCTTTTTAGTTCTTTGTTTCTGCCATAAGGGTGGTATCATCTGCATATCTGAGGTTATTGATATTTCTCCCGGCAATCTTGATTCCAGCTTGTGCTTCATCCAGTCCAGGATTTCTCATGATGTACTCTACATATAAGTTAAATAAGCAGGATGACAATATACAGGCTTGATGTACTGCTTTTCCTCTTTGGAACCAGTCTGTTCTTCCATGTCCAGTTCTAACTGTTGCTTCCTGACCTGCATATAGGTTTCTCAAGAGGCAGGTCAGGTGGTCTGGTATTCCCATCTCTTTCAGAATTTTCCACAGTTTATTGTGATCCGCACAGTCAAAGGCTTTGGCATAGTCAATAAAGCAGAAATAGATGTTTTTCTGGAACTCTCTTGCTTTTTCCATGATCCAGAGGATGTTGGCAATTTGATCTCTGGTTCCTCTGCCTTTTCTAAAACCAGCTTGAACATCTGGAAGTTCACAGTTCACTTATTGCTGAAGCCTGCTTGGAGAATTTTGAGCATTACTTTACTAGCGTGTGAGATGAGTGCAATTGTGCAGTAGTTTTAGCATTCTTTGGCACTGCCTTTCTTTGGGATTGGAGTGAAAACAGACCTTTTCTGTCCTATGGCCACTGCTGAGTTTTCCAAATTTGCTGGCATATTAAGTGCAACACTTTCACAGCATCATCTTTTAGGATTTGAAATAGCTCCACTGGAATTCCATCACCTCCACTAGCTATGTTCATAGTGATGCTTCCTAAGGCCCACTTGACTTCACATTCCAGGATGTCTGGCTCTAGCTGAGTGATCACACCATCGTGGTTATCTGGGTCATGAAGATCTTTTTTGCATAGTTCTTCTGTGTACTCTTGTCACCTCCTCTTAATATCTTCTGCTTCTGTTAGGTCCATACCATTTCTGTCCTTTATTGTGTCCATCGTTGTATGAAATTGTCCCTTGTTATTGCTAATTTTCCTGAAGAGATCTTTAGTCTTTCCCATTCTATTCTTTTCCCTTATTTCTTTGCACTGATCACTGAGGAAGGCTTTCTTATCTCTCCTTGCTATTCTTCGAAACTCTGCATTCAAATGGGTATATCTTTCCTCTTCTTCATTGCCTTTCACTTCTCTTCTTTTCACAGCTTTTTGTAAGGCCTCCTCAGACAACCATTTTGCCTTTTTGCATTTCTTTTTCTTGGGGATGATCTTGATCACTGCCTCTTGTACAATGTCACGAACCTCCATCCATAGTTCTTCAGGTACTCTATCAGATCTAATTCCTTGAATCTATTTGTCACTTCCACTGTGTAATCGTAAGTGATTTGATTAAAGTCATACCTGAATGGTCTAGTGGTTTTCCCTACTTTCTTTAAGTCTGAATTTGGCAATAAGGAGTTCCATAGCCTTGACTATATGGAACTTTGTCGCCAGAGTAATGTCTCTGCTTTTCAACACTCTGTCTAGGTTTGCCAGAGGTTTCCTGCCAAGAAGCAGTCATCTTCTGATTTCACGACTGTGGTTACCATCTGCTGTGATCTTAGAGCCCAAGAAGAGGAAATCTGTCATTACTTCCCCTTCTATATGCCATGAAGTAATGGGGCCAGACGTCATGATCATGTTTTTTTTTTAATATTTAGTTTTAAGCTAGCTCTTTCACTCTCCCCTTTTGCACACTCTTTTCACTGTCATTCATTTTTTAGGCAAAGTAAAATTGTTTGATTAAAAAAAAAACCCAATATGCTTCTTTTAACCCTATAGACAAGAATGGAAAAATAATTTTCTAGGTCTTATTCCTTTTAGATATCATTTTATGTCAATTAATAATTATTGTGCATCCATTAGTTTTCAGCATAGATTCTTCCTTCAAGGAGTTTGCAAGCCAGTTTTGGAGACAAGAAACAAATGTATATAAAGTAAAATTATATATGTGATATAATATTGCCTAACAAGAAAGATTATAGATAGAACATGATATTCTGTGAACACATTTCTACTGTCGGGAAATGGAGCATGGATATTCATACCATTGGGACCATAAAATACATGTTATAAGCTGACTTATGTCTCCTCCAATTCACATATTGAATTCCTAATCCCCAGTACCTTAGAATGTGACTGTATTTGAAGATTAGGTCTTAGGGAAGTAACTATGGTAAAAGGAGGTAATTAAGATGGGTTCTAGTCCGGTACTATCAGTGTCTTTATAAGAAGAGTAAGTTTAGACATAGATACACATTGAGGAAGAATGCCATGTGAACATGAAGACAGCCATCTGCAAGTCAAGGAGAGAGTCTGGGAGAAACCAACTCTGCTGACACTTTGATCTCAGATTTCCAGCCTTCTGATTTGTGAAAAAACTGAATTCCTGTTGTTTAAGCCATCTGGTCTGTAGTACGCCGGTATGGCAGTTCTAACACACCAATACAGAACAAATGCTAAACAGATTTTACTCAGGGGAAAATTTAGCAGCAGGGAAGTAGCAGGACATAAAGCATCTTGTGAACTTTCATTTGCCCACAGAGATATGGTGAATTAAGAAAGCCATAAATGAGTAAATTCACTGTAGAAATATCTTCAACAAAGAAACTCCCACTTTCATAACGCTAAATACAAAAACAGGGAAGGAAGAAAAGGTCACATCTAGGCAACTCTTTAACAATGAAATCTTTTTGGTTCCCACTGTCCAGTGATCAAATTCAAACAGTTGTGTTGAACTTAGTTCTTCTAAACAAGCTCTCTGCTCTTTTTGCTTCTTACCAATGTATGAGACTCACAGCTTGGTCATCTGGCCACTAATAAAACACAGTTTCTTTAGTTACATAAATGTTGCATAATTATCTAGTTTTCACATTACTAAATATAATGCGTATCAACTGCTTAAGTGTACTTGTAAAAGAGTAGCTATTCTATTTTTTAAGATATAGAAAAAGATATGCCCTTGTAAATCACAATTTATAAATTAAAATGTGAATACATTTATAGCTCCATTTTATATATATTTTTCCTTTTATATATATATTATATATATATATGTTTGCCTCATGAGTTACCAATTTAACTGGTTAAACACACCTTGCATTTGTAAGTTATCTGCAAGTTGTGTATATATTGCATAAATAAATACAAAAGAGAAATGTGAATGATACAGTTACTTTATTTCCACCCTATAGACTCCAGTGACTTAGGTCACCCAAGAAATCACCCCAGTCTGGGGGGGATTAGGAGGTGGAGGCCACTTGAGAATTCAGTTCTACTTGAATTTACTTTAAAGGGAGCTTGGCAGCCATAATTTTGCACTTGTACCTTACTGAATAAGTAGGTCAGCATCTAGCCCTGGCTCAGCATTTGGCAATCCACTGGCCAGATGCTGTCACACAGCTTGGCTTCTTCCTGCCAACAGCTGGGTTAGGTTTCACAATCACCTGCATCAGCCCTGTAGGTTCTGCAGCTCTGGATAGCTGTGACAACGCTGCTTCACCCTGTGGGGTTTTTCCACTTGAGTCTTCTGAACCTGGCATAGTAAGGGGAATTCACCTTTCTTATGTGGCAATGTGACCTAAAAAGACTCAGTGGCAGATAGTTTAGGTATATTTGCCTAAGGACTTTAGACAAACATATTACATAACATTAAAATAATGTTCATCTGATTTCCAGTTAGTTTTGGGAACAGAGCAAGATGTTTATGTTACATAAGCAGCTGAATACTTAGAGTTAATTTTAAAAGGATCAGTGCTTATTCAGTCAGTTGCTACTCATTTCATGTTTAGCTTACCTTGAAAATAGGGCTATACTTAGAGAGCTATATCATTTTGGAAAGAAAATGACCAATACAAAGACTTCTATTAGTATGATAAATTATATTGATGGACATTTAACCTTGTATCATGGTATGTTACCTTCTATATACTTTGCTTATTCAACTTGCTACTATTTTGTTAGCTATCTTTGCAGCTACACTCATGAATGCTATTGATCTGTGTTTATTTTCTGGTAATGACAATGTCAGGTTTGGAATCAAATTTATTCAGGCTTCACAGAATGAACTGGGAAGTAATCCTCTATTTTCTGAAAGTTTGTACAGAACCAGTAATATTTCTTGGCTCAATAATTGATTGAATTCACCAAGTAACGCATTTGGGCCTATGGATATCATTAAGATAAAAGATTTTTATCTGTGAATTCAATTTATTGGATAAATATAACACTTTTTAGATTTTATAATTCTTGTCTTTGTTTTGGTACGAAGTGCTCATCAGTGAATTTGTTCATTTGTCTGTGTTGCTAAAACTGTTGACATTAATGTCTTCATAATATCTGTATGTTCTGTGATGATGTCCCCACTTGGCATTCCTGATATTATATCCCCTCTCCCCTTCTTGATTAGTCTAGCTAAGGACTTGGTAATTTTGTTAATCTTTTCAAAAGAACCCATTTTTTATTTACATTTTTTGATTGTCTAGTTTCCATTTCATTTATGGCTTTTAGCGCTACAATTTTCTTCCTTTCATTTACTTCCAGTTTCATTGATTTTTCTTATTTAGTTTCTTTAAGTGAAAGCTTTATCATTGATTTAAACTTTTCTTCTTTTCTAAAGAAGCATTTAAATCTAAAATTTCCCTCTAAAGATCTGCATCCTACCACTTGGGGGTATATTTTTTGTCATGATAATTCAGTTCAAAATGTTTTCTGACTTACTCTATAATGTTTTGACTGGTAAGTTATTTAGAAGTTATGTTCTTTTCTTATATTCAATTTGTGTTCGGAGAAGGCAATGGCACCCCACTCCAGTATTCCTGCCTGGAGAATCCCAGGGATGGGGGAGCCTGGTGGGCTGCCATCTATGGGGTCACACAGAGTCAGACACGACTGAAGCAACTTAGCAGCAGCAGCAGCATGTTCAATTTGTGTTAATCTACCCAATGAACTTTTAATTATTACATACATTGTCTTTTATAATTCTTGGGTTTCCATTTTACAGTTTTCAAATCTCTTCTGAAATTTTGCATCACATCACTCATTAAAACAATATACCTTACTTTACACTTGTTAACAAATTCATCATAGTTACTTAAAAGTTCTTGTCTACTAACTTCTACATCCAGGCTCTTTGTTAGGGACCCTGTGTCATATTCTGGTTTTTTCCTTATGGCTTGTAGTTTTTGATTGCATACTGGACTTTATGGATGATGTACTGTGAATATCCTGTGTGTTTCTGTTATCTTTCTCTGAAGACTATTGAGTTTCACCCTAGCAAGGTCACGTTGAATTTTGAAATTGCGGTTCTAGATTTTTCTTAGTTTGGATTATAGATTCAGAAAGCTTTTCAGGGGTGTTATGGTCTAAATATTTCCCCTCCCAAGTTCATATGTTGAAATCTTAACTCCCAAGGTGATGGTATTAGGAAGTGAGGCCTTTGGGAGGTCAGAGGTCATAAGAGTTGAACCCTCATGATGAGATTAGTGTCCTTTTAAAAGAAACCCCAGAGAGCTCCCTCCCCTCTTCCACCGTGTGAGGACACAACGAGAAACACCGACTGTGAACCAGTGTTCATAACCAGTGGCTATGAACCAGAGAGGGCCCTCACTACAATACAGCCCCACACTGTGCTGGCATCATCACTGCCATGATGCTGCACCACCAGAAGTGTGAGAAATAAATTTCTGCTTTTTATTAGCTATCCAGTCTATGTTACCCAGTTACAGCATCCCGAAAGGACTAACACAAAAGAACAGAAACACACAGGCTCTATCCATTTTACTTCTCTCTGTAGTATATTTAAACAGCAGACTAATGACAATAATTTATTTTCACAGTGGTAACACTTTAAACAAGTACAAGAAAGCATTGCTCAATGGGAAGCAGATGATTTTGAGATTCTTCAAGAATTTCCTAAGCTCTTCTATTGAAACAAAATTCTAACCGTTGTTGTTCTTATAATAGAAACTGACCTAGGAATTATACAGCCTAAACATAAAATAGCTTTCAGTACATTGTATTAAAAATAAAATGGCTTCAGAGTAGCTCAGAATGAATCAGAGGATTCCAAGTTTATCTCCCCATGGACTATCTTACATTCTCAAGGAAACTTTTCAAATAAGTTCTGAGGAACACTATTTTCTTAAAATAACAGAACTGCACATCTATTGAGAATTTATTATGTTCCAGATATTATCCTATTTGTAATATTAACTCACCTCACCTTAAAAACAATCTTATGAAGCATTTAACCTTGCATACATTGTCTGTAACTTTGCATACTTAATAGAACTTTACAAATAAGGAATGTAAGCCACAGAACAAATAATTATTCCATTAAGGAACTAGCAAATGGCAGAACAAAGCACTGAACCCGTGTCATCTGGCTTCAGAACCTAAGTAATTGAACCACTATAAATACTACCTTTTTCAGCTCTCCTCTCCGGAAAATCTAGAAAACATTTGGTTTAATAAATGTACTACTTTTTTGTAACTGTACTATTTCTCAGAAAGTTGTTTAATCTTCGCAGACATGTGTTAATATGTTTATGGGTTCAGCAGGTGCATTGGTTAAAAACAAACAAAAAACATCTCTCACTTGTAGTGCTTGCTGAGTTCAAGCTACTGAAGATTTAATTACTGGCTCACAGGATTTCTGAATATTTATCCTGAAAGATGATGCTGTGAAAGTGCTGCACTCAATATGCCAGCAAATTTGGAAAACTCAGCAGTGGCCACAGGACTGGAAAAGGTCAGTTTTCATTCCAATCCCAAAGAAACGCAATGCCAAAGAATGCTCAAACTGCCGCACAATTGCACTCATCTCACATGCTAGTAAAGTAATGCTCAAAATTCTCCAAGCAGGCTTCAGCAATATGTGAACCGTGAACTTCCTGATGTTCAAGCTGGTTTTAGAAAAGGCAGAGGAACCAGAGATCAAATTGCCAACATCCACTGGATCATGGAAAAAGCAAGAGAGTTCCAGAAAAACATGTATTTCTGCTTTATTGACTATGCCAAAGCCTTTGACTGTGTGGATCACAATAAACTGTGGAAAATTCTGAAAGAGATGGGAATACCCCAGACCAGCTGATCTGCCTCTTGAGAAATTTATACACAGGTCAGGAAGCAACAGTTAGAACTGAACATGGAACAACAGACTGGTTCCAAATAGCAAAAGGAGTACATCAAGGCTGTATATTGTCACCCTGCTTATTTAACTTATATGCAGAGAACATCATGAGAAATGCTGGACTGGAAGAAACACAAGCTGGAATCAAGATTGCCGGGAGAAATATCAATCACCTCAGATATGCAGATGATACCACCGTTACGGCAGAAAGTGAAGAGGAACTAAAAAGCCTCTTGATGAAAGTGAAAGTGGAGAGTGGAAAAAGTTGGCTTAAAGCTCAACATTCAGAAAACGAAGATCATGACATCTGGTCCCATCACTTCATGGGAAATTGATGGGGAAACAGTGGAAACAGTGTCAGACTTTATTTTGGGGGGCTCCAAAATCACTGCAGATAGTGACTGCAGCCATGAAATTAAAAGATGCTTACTCCTTGGAAGGAAAGTTATGACCAACCTAGATAGCATATTCAAAAGCAGAGACATTACTTTGCCAACAAAGGTTCGTCTAGTCAAGGCTATGGTTTTTCCTGTGGTCATGTATGGATGTGAGAGTTGGACTGTGAAGAAGGCTGAGTGCCGAAGAATTGATGCTTTTGAACTGTGGTGTTGGAGAAGACTCTTGAGAGTCCCTTGGACTGCAAGGAGATCCAACCTGTCCATTCTGAAGGAGATCAGCCCTGGGATTTCTTTGGAGGGAATGATGCTAAAGCTGAAACTCCAGTACTTTGGCCACCTCATGTGAAGAGTTGACTCATTAGAAAAGACTCTGATGCTGGGAGGGATGGGGGGCGGGAGGAGAAGGGGACGACAGAGGATGAGATGGCTGGATGGCATCACTGACTCAATGGATGTGAGTCTCAGTGAACTCCGAGAGTTGGTAATGGACAGGGAGGCCTTGCGTGCTGTGATTCATGGGGTCACAAAGAGTCGGACACGACTGAGCGACTGAACTAAACTGAACTGAACCATGTGGTTTCCTGGGATGCTGGTGGCTCAGATGGTAAAGCGTCTGCCTGCAATGCGGGAGACCTGGGTTCAATCCCTGGGTTGGGAAGATCCCCTGGAGAAGGAAATGGCAACCCACTCCAGGACTCTCGAGCCTGGTAGGCTGCAGTCCATGGGGTCGCAAAGAGGCGGACACAACTCAGCAATTTCACTTCACATCTTCCTGGGATGAGCCATCACACCACTTATGACTTTCCAAGAAGAAGATATTGATAGGATAAGTATGTTTATATCTCTCTGTCCCCTCTCCTCCTTCCATCCCTTCTTACCCATCCTCTCTCAAAATTTCTCTTGACCAATTCAGAATACTTTATTTTTCAAGGTCTTTTATTTTGGCCATACCACATTGCATGTGTGATCTTAGATCCCCAACCAGGGATCGAACCCATTGGCCCCTGCATTGAAAACACAGAGTCTTAACCACTGGACCACCAGGGAAATTGCCAGAATACTTTAGAAAAATCTTTTCTGAAGATTCTGGCTTTCTAAATATAACACTAATCAATAATGAAATATTTAGATGTTTAGACCTAAAAATCTACTTTAAGAAACTTATGAAAAGCAACAACAAAAAGTCAGATCTGATGAAACAAGAGTCCATGTAGTTTAATCAGTCGAAGATCAAAAAGTATCATTTTAAAATTAATTATGGCAAAAGGAATTAATGAAAATATTTTACTTAGTAACAAAAAAAGGCTATAATTGCCACAGATATTGAATAGAGATGCAGTGGATGAATTCCTCTGGTTTCCTTGACAGTAATCTCCAGGAGATAATCAGTTACTTCTTGCTTTTGTAAATTATGTGGTAAACCTCCAAGGAGATATTCACTTATTGTTGTTTTACCCAGTGTGACTAATAGAATTGTTCCTCAGCTAGATTCCAGGGACAAAATAAATTGATAAATATTTCTCATTGTTTATTTTATTTAAAGAGATAAATAAGAAAAATCCTATTTCCCATATTAAGGTACTAAGACTCATTTTTATTGTTGTTTAGTGTTATTTTAAAACACAGAATCAAAATCATAACTCAAATTAAACAAGACTGTATGGTATGAGCACTCTCCCCAGAGCCAAGGATCTCCTGTGTCAGCGTGACCAGTTATTTATTCAAATTTTTTTTCAGTATTTCCTTCTTCTTTGGCCCCTATGTTTATTTCAGAGAACATGTGTGTGCATGTGCAGTCACAGTCGTGTCTGACTCTTTGCAACCTGATGGACTGTAGCCTGCCTGTCCATGGAATTCTCCAGGCAAGAATAATGTGTTTTCCAGATGACACAGTGGTAAAGAATCCACTTACCAGTGCAAGAGATGCAGGTTCTATACCTGGATCAGGAAGACGAAAATGGCTATCCACTCCAGTATTCTTGCCTGGGAAGTCCCATGGATGAAGGAGCCTGGCGGACTACAGTCCATAGGGTTGCAGACAGTCAGGCATGACTGAGCATGCACATGCATTCAGAGAACATACACTTTTAAAATTTTTAAGTATTGTAATCTCATTAAATAAACACAGGTGTGGTGTTTAAATGTTACCCAGTTGGAAAGCTATATCTGATTTGGATGAAAGATCCTTTCTGCAAGAGGATTATATTTACTCCGAAAGCAGCCAGACAATGATACAGTGCTTTTTTTAATGAGCATTATCCAATCTGTTCATGTTACATTCTATTAAAACTGGTTGTAGCAATAACAACTCCTCAAATTCTTCTGTATTAAAGTGCATTGTAGAGTGATGAAAAACCATTCCCTTATAATACTATTTCCATAGTGCATTCCTAATGATGAGAAATACTAACAGGTGTTTAAAGGAAAAAAAAAAAACCCAAAACTTAAATAACAAATGGTATCATTGTCATTTCCCAAGTTGTTTCCACTTTTGGAAGGAAAATTCAGTAACAGCTTGATGAAATCTTTCACAAAACGTAATTTGGAAACTTTAGGGCTTTAATTTCTTTTTAGATTTTCTGTATGAATTAAAAAAAAACATTTATTTAAAAATATATTTTAGAAGTTAAATTTAATAAAAGCTATAAAGCACTGGAATGTGAAGTCAGGTGGGCCTTAGGAAGCATCAGTACAAACAAAGCTAGTGGAGATGATGGAATTCCAGTTGAACTATTTCAAATTCTGAAAGATGATGCTGTGAAAGTGCTGCACTCCATATGTCAGCAAATTTGGAAAAGTCAGCAGTGGCCACAGGACTGGAAAAGGTCAGTTTGCATTCCAGTCCCAAAGAAACGCAATGCCAAAGAATGCTCAAAGTACTGCACAATTGCACTCATCTCACACGCTAGTAAAGTAATGCTCAAAATTCTCCAAGCCAGGCTTCAGCAGTATGTGAACCATGAACTACCAGATGTTCAAGCTGGAAATCCAGAGAAAAGGCAGAGGAGCCAGAGATCAAATTGCCAACATCCGCTGGATCATCGAAATAGCAAGAGAGTTCCAGAAAACATCTATTTCTGCTTTATTGACCATGCCAAAGCCTTTGACTGTGTGGATCACAATAAACTGTGGAAAATTCTAAAAAAGATGGGAATATCAGACACCTGACCTGCCTCTTGAGAAACCTGTATGCAGGTCAGGAAGAAACAGTTAGAACTGGACATGGAACAACAGACTGGTTCCAAATAGGAAAAGGAGTACGTCAAGGCTGTATATTGTCACCCTACTTATTTAACTTATATGTGAGTACATCATGAGAAAAGCTGGCTGGAGGAAGCACAAGCTGGAATCAAGATTTCCAGGAGAAATATCAATAACCTCAGATATGCAGATGACACTAACCTTATGGCAGAAAGTGAAGAGTAACTAAAGAGCCTCTTGATGAAAGTGAAAGAGGAGAGTGAAAGGTTGGCTTAAAGCTCAACATTCAGAAACTAAGATCATGGCATCTGGTCCCATCACTTCATGGCAAATAGATGGGGAAACAGTGGAAACAGTGGCTGACTTTATTTTGGGGGGCTCCAAAATCACTGCAGATGGTGACTGCAGCCAGGACGTTAAAAGACACTTACTCCTTGGAAGGAAAGTTATGACTAACCTAGACAGCATATTAAAAAGCAGAGATACTACTTTGTCAACAAGGGTTCATTTAGTCAAGGCTATGGTTTTTCCAGAGGTCATGTATGGATGTGCGAGTTGGACTATAAAGAGAGCTGAGCACAGAAGAATTGATGCTTTTGAACTGTGATGTTTGAGAAGACTCTTGAGAGTCCCTTGGACTGCAAGGAGATCCAACCAGTCGATCCTAAAGGAGATCAGTCCTGGGTGTTCACTGGAAGGACTGATGTTGAAGCTAAAATTCAATATTTTGGCCACCTGATGTGAAGAGCTGACTCATTTGAAAAGACCCTGATGCTGGGAAAGAATGAGGGCAGGAGGAGAAGGGGATGACAGAGGATGAGATGGTTGGATGGCATCACCGACTCAATGGAGATGGGTTTGGGTGGACTCCAGGAGTTGGTAATAGACAGGGAAGACTGGCATGCTGCGGTTCATGGGGTCACTGAGAGTCGGACACGACTGCACGACTGAACTGAACTGCTAAAGCACTAACAGTGAATACAAAAGCACATTTGTTTAATAAAGTATTTATAAAATAATTTATACTGTTCCAGTGACTCTAATACTGCCCTCTATTTATTATCTATTGCAATTATTAATGAGATTTTAATAAAAGAGATCAACATTAGTGTTTGGAAAAGTAAATTAAAGCACATATGACATGAGAATTATTCCCCACAATCAATTTAGACACCTCACTGGATTATTTGAGATATACTAGGTGAGAAGAAAGGGACATTTATTGAGTACCTACTATATGCCCAGCATTATTATAGGTACTTAGTGGTGCTTAGACACTATTGTGTCTAACTCTTTGTGACTCCATGGACTGTATCCCACCAGGCTCCTTTGTCCATGGGACTTCTCAGGCAAGAATGCTGGAGTGGGTTGCCATTTCACACTCCAGGGAACCTTCTAACACAAGTAGCAAACCCACATCTCCTAAGTTTCCTGCATCGGCAGGCAGATTCTTTACCACTGTGCCACCTGGGAAGCCCCACAGGTACTTAACATTATTCTTATTAAGATCAAGAAGCCCAATCACTTGTTGGGTTCAATCATTGTTCAGTTATTGTTCAGACATCCTTTGAACCTCAAAGCAGGTGATGACATGGCCATTATGTGCCCTTCCCCCAAAATGTTTGCCATGTCAGAGAGGACATATTGTAATGCATGCACATCAAAAATAAGAAGTGCCATGAAAAGCTCAAAGTGCTAAGTACACTAAGAGGAGGAATAAATTATTTAAGATCAGCATGTATTATGGGTGATAGATTTAAGATAAAAAAAATAAGATTATGGAAAAGGTCAACTTTGAGTGGGACGTTGAAAGACAAATTCAATTTGGACAATAAAATCTGAGAATATAAGTTTCCAGAGCAAGGAAACAATAGTGGCTAATGGGCTTCCCTCGTGGCTTAGCTGGTAAAGAATCCACCTGCAATGTGGGAGACCGGAGTTTAATCCCTGGGTTGGGAAGATCCCCTGAAGAAAGAAAAGGCTACCCACTCCAGAATGCTGGCCTGGAGAATTCCATGGACTGTATAGTCCATGGAGCTGCAAAGAGTCGGACATGACTGAGCAACTTTCACTAATAATCACACAAAAAAAGTAAGCACAAAGACAAAATATGCTTAAGAATTATCATATTGACCAGCTTTAAAACAGCATACAATTAAAAATAGTATTAGCATATGATCCAGCAATTCCACTACTGAGTATATACATAAAATATATGAAAGCAGGATCTCCAAGAGACATTTGTACATTATGTCCATGGTAACACTATTCATAACTGAAACAATGGATTCAACCCAAGTGTCCAATAACAGAGGAATGGATAAGCTAACTATGGAATATACACACAATGGGGGTATTATTTAGCCTTAAAAAGGAAGGAGATATGCTACAAGATGGATGAAACAAGGACAGAAATACAAAAAATTATGAGAGTATTATGAACAATTATATGCCAACAAATCAGACAACCTAGGAGAAACAGATAAATTCCTAGAAACATACAACCTATCAATACTGAATGATGATGGAATAGAAAATCTGAGCAGACTGATTACTAACAAGGAGACTGAATCACTAATCAAAAGCCTCACAACAAAGTCTAGGACCAGACAGCTTCATTGGTGAATTCTCACAAACATTCAAAGAATTACAACCAATCTGTTTCTAACTTTGGAGAAGGGAAACCTCTTAGAAGAATGAGAACTATTTCAAACACATTTGACAAAACTAGCATTACCCTAATATCAAAAGCAGACAAAAAATCACATACACACATACGTACAAGTCAATATCCTTGAACACAGATGCACACATCATCAACAAGATATTAGCAAGCTGAATTCAACAGTACATTAAAAGGCTCATACACCATGATCAGGGGCTTCCCCCATGGCTCAGCAGTAACAAATCTGCCTGCCAGGGCAGGAGATGTGGGTTTGATCCCTGGGTGGGGAAGATCCTCTGGAGATGGGCATAGCAGCCCACTCCAGTATTCCTGCTTGGAGAATCCCATGGACAGAGGAGTCTGGCAGGCTATGGTCCATAGGGTCGCAAAGAGTCAAACATGACTATGAAGTTACCACACATATGAAAAGGTGGTTTAACATCTGCAAATCACTCAGTGAGGTACACCACATTACAACAAAAGGGAAAAAAAAAGTTTTCTGCAATGGGTGATCACAGAAAACTAATTGGTAAATATTTAGAAATTCTGTGATCCAATTGTTAAATCATTAGTAGATTGAAAACAGTCTTATTGTACTACTTGGGGAGTACTTCAGATCAGGGCTTTTTTGCTTGTTTGATGAGTCAGTTTATCAGCACTTTATGTGCTTATCCATCAACAAGAGAATGAATAAATAGATTTTCATGTTTTAATATGAGAAAACAAAACCCATCAGGCTCCTCTGTCCATGGGATTCTCCAGGCAAGCATACTGGAATGGGTTGCCAGGACCATCTCCAGAGTGTCTTCCTTACCCAGGGATCAAACCCACATGTCTTATATCTCCTGCATTTGACAGTGGGTCCTTTACACTAGCACCACCTGGGAAACCTAAAGAATGTTGATTTCAGTTCAGTTCAGTTCAGTCGCGCAGTCGTGTCCGACTCTTTGTGACCCCATGAACCGCAGCACGCCAGGCCTCCCTGTTCATCACCAACTCCAGGAGTCCACCCAAACCCATGTCCACTGAGTCGGTGATGCCATCCAATCATCTCATCCTTCGTCATCCCCTTCTCCTCCTGCCCTCAATCTTTCCCAGCATCAGGATCTTTTCAAATGAGTCAGCTCTTCGCATCTGGTGGCCAAAGTATTGGAGTTTCAGCTTCAACACCAGTCCTTCCACTGAACACCCAGGACTGATCTCCTTTAGAATGGACTGGTTGGATCTCCTTGCAGTCCAAGGGACTCTCAAGAGTCTTCTCCAACACCACAGTTCAAAAGCATCAATTCTTCGGCACTCAGCTTTCTTTATAGTCCAACTCCCACAACCATACATGACCACAGGAAAAACCATAGCCTTGACTAGATGGACCTTTGTTTGCAAAGTAATGTCTCTGCTTTTTAATATGCTGTCTAGGTTGGTAATAACTTTCCTTCCAAGGAGTAATGTCTTTTAATTTCATGTTCATATATCAACAAAGAATGTTGCTATAATACTATTTATATATATACTTTATATATATATATAATTTATATAAATATATAAATATATATTTTATTAAATATATATATATTTATTATATATATATTAAATATATAATTTATATAAATTACTTTTATCTTATTATTTTATTGAAATATCAGTGATACACCTAAAACTAATAAAGTGTTACATGTAAATTATTAAAAAATTAATATAAAAACTATTATATAATTCTGTGTAACATATGGATTATAGTAATGCAAAAATGTATTGGCAATAGCAATATATATTACCCAAAAAACCCCTCTGATTAGACTTCCCTGATGTTAGTTAAGAGTAAAAACTTTTTCTATAATATGTATATATGTATACATTATTCTGAATAAAATGTGACAGTTATTAACCATTTTAAAGATGGATGGTAGAGTCACAGATCTTTTAAAAGATTATTTTCTAATAATGTTTTGTTTGAAACATTGCATAGTAAAAGCATGTGTTAGTCGCTCAGTCATGTCCAACTCTTTGTGATCCCATGAACTGTAGCCCCCCAGCCTCCTCTCATGGAATTCCCCAGGCAAGAATACCGAACTGGGGAGTCATTCCCGTCTCCAGGCATTCTTCCAGACACAGAGATTGAACCCAGGTCTCCTGTACTGCAGGCAGATTCTTTATCATGTGAGCCTCAAGGGAAGCCCAAGTATAAAAATAGCATAATTTTAAGATAAAGTAACTTCCATTGCTCAAGGAATTAATGATATAATTATATTCATAAATTTTAATTATATTCATAATTATGTTTTCATAATTATAGATTAAATTACAGAATTTTAGAGATAGAAGGAGGCTCATAGGTTATTTAGCCTAGTTTGAAATTTTTAGATATTGGAACTAAATCCCAGAAAGTTTCATGGACATACCCAAAGTCCAGTGGTCCACTTAAAAAGGCACATACCTTTTTAATTTGGACATCTGATTGTTTTGAGAAAAGACACGAAATCTTTTGATGATATTACTGATGGTTTCTCTGCTCAGTGACTTTATCTTGGGAGGTCATAAACAGGTAAGAGAGTTTGGTTTTGATTCTACCCCATCAGTGACTAATATTTAATATAATCATTTCATAACCCATCATCATTTAATTCTGGTTTTTATTTCTTGCTCTTACTCTCCCTCAATCAATAAAAAATGATAATGCATGAAATTAAACTTCACCTTCCACCAATATTGTGAAGGTAAATATAATTAGTCATATGTATGTAGCAATTATTTCAGGAAGGCAAGTTTGATTTTTGTGGAAAGTGAACTAGGAGAAAAGGAGACTTTCTTTTGATTCTTAAAGTTTTCATAAACTGTTTGTGGTATTCAGTCACATCTGTTCTTTCTATAAATTTTCAATAACGTTTCTTCTTTTGTCATGAAATTTGTCAAAAATATACTTTGAATAGCACATTGGGGAAGCTTTTAAATCTTTTTCCAAAGCAAAAAAATACAAAAATGATTTGTAGCAGGGATAGAATTAGAACCTCCAATTTTTAAGCTTTAGTTCATTTTAATACTGAATGTCACCTTAATGCAGTCATTGATATTATGTTTATTTCTCTCATTTTATAATTATAGTCTTACAGTAATAGAGTAAGCACTGTTGAAATAAGGACATTAAGTGATGAACTGGAAAATAAAAGATTCAGACATTCAATATTACTATGACTTTCAATTATACAGTTCCTTGTAAATGAGTCAGTTATAGTCATTTACTAAGAGGTCTTTATACTTCTGTATCTTTGAAAAACTGAACTAAAAGAAGACGTTGGCACTCATTAAGAAGTTGCCGTTCAACTTTTTCTCAGCCACATTTCATTGAGATTTTCTTGTGTATATCATACAGCACGGAGATAAGCACTTCAAAATGAGGGTGTGAGAATCTGGACCAACATGGCCCGGGGATAGGATTTTGTCTGAGATGTTCACAAACTAAGAGGAAAAAATATATCCATGGATTGTTAGGTAAGTCCTAAACTATAATTATTTCTAAGAATTATAAGAAGCTAATTCTTACCTGAAGAAATGTTGATCAAATCTGCTTCCCATGAACTTAAGCAAAAAAAAAAAAAAAGAAAATCTGTTGGTAAGAACAAAACAAGCTATATGTGAGGGAAGAAAAGCAATAGGTAAATATATGCAAAGCTTATTCACTGCTAAGCATTTAACACACTTTGGTTTAATTCTCGGAACAATCTGGTAAGGTTAGAAAATATTAACCCCATTTTACAGATGAAGAACTTCGGCTCAGAGAGTTTCATTATATTTGTAAAGTTCAGTATCTTATCTAAAGGTAAGAGTAAATCAGGGACAGAACCCCAAATTAATACTGAGATATATAACTAAATCTTAAGTACTTCTTTCCTCATGTCACATTTCCTTCTTGCAAAGTAACGTGGCTTTGTTATGTATATCTATAAATGTAGAATCTATAATTGTCAGGTATTGAAAGTGTTAACTCATGTGGAGTTAAAATTTTTTTAAGAGATAAAATGTCTTTTTGCGTGTATATCGTTTGCATTTGTGATATTTCTAAAATTTCCCCTAGATTTAGAACGTGCACCTCTCTGATATGGTAAGCCACAATGGAAAATTGGTAAATAAAGTTTTTATTAGGCTTTTGTCAAGTTCCCTGGAGGGAAAAAACATCCTCTGTGATACTACTACTCTACTCCATTGTCAGACAATTCTGTCTTCTCACTGGGCATTTTTTGGACAGATTTTATAGTAGCCATTAGTTCAGCTATCGAGATTCAAAAAACAGGTTTTAATCCAAGTGTTTCAGGCAAATGAGTTTCATAATAAATTCTGTAATAAAGAAACTCATTTTTGTAACTATTATGCAATAAATTAGCTATTTCCAGAAATTAAACTCAACTCCAAAACTGAAACATCCATTTACTTAAAAGTTAGTATATTTAAATATGCTACAAAAACAAATTTGATGCAAATAATACATTTTTTAAAATGTTTGAATCCCAGTGAACTTGAAACTCCTAATAGATTTTTTTCTTGACTAAATTTTATTATTTTGACAATTATCTGTATTTCTATTTTATATCTGGTCCTTCCTGCCTTGACTATGGCATAAGGCTCAGTAAATCTTCATGAGTATCTACTTATTTCATTCGTATGCTGGAGAAGCCACGGCTATATTAAAAATACACCAGAACAGGAAAAAGAAGATCTCTTTGCAACTTCACTAAACTGGGGAAATACACTGGAAACTAACTAAACTTTTTTAAAGCAAGGGCTTTGTCTCATCCCATAGCATCTAAAATAGTCCTTGGTACAAAGTAAGGGGTTAGTAGCTGGTTCAGATTATGCAGTTCTGAGAAGTCTATAAATTATACATCGTGGAGATCTATATGCTCCTAGTTTAATAGATTCTACTGTATCTAATCTTGTAGAAGTAATGCTTTTCTTTGGAACATTCTCTGGTTTATGGATTTCAACAACTTTCTACCCCAACTCCAATAAAAATAAGTTATCCATGAATAACATTATTAAGCTACTTTTTTAGTTTCCATTACCTGGAAGCATTCAAAGCATTCAAAGCAATGTGTGAAAACATAAAAAGAAAAGACAGTGTCTAAGTTAATGACATTTTAAGCCATGTAGCATTTTTAAGACACAAATTTTTTAAAATCTAGATATATTAATAGACATTCATATGTTATATATGTATTTTATATATATACATATATATGTGCATGTATTTAATAATGTATCCAGTAAACTTATGATTTTTTTTTGCATTTTTATTTTTTTAATGCACTATTTTTCAGAGAAAAACCCAAAATTTAATAATGAAAAAAATCTAAGCAAAATTACAAAATATATTAGGTTTCAGGCTGTTTTCTATATCTTAACCATTTGCAGGAGACTGTCAACTGAGTCGTTAATATACAATTAGCAGACTTCCTATAGTATTTGCATTTTTATCTGTTTCCGGCATCTCTGTTTTTCTTAAGTCTCTCTCTTTTCACATGTGTAAATAACATAAATAAGAATATAATTATCACATCACCTACAGACATGTTCATTCACTTCTCTGGGTAAATAAGGAAAGCAGTTATATTTGTTGTACATGTATTTAATATATACTTAAACTGCATAAAATTGTACTTTTCCTAAGTTAAAATGGTCAAATATTAACTAGTTCACGGAGCTCAACTAATATAACACAAATTTCTTTCCACTGTATTCTATGATATTAAAATATTTCTCTTTTTATGGTTAATGAAACTATATTCAGTATATGCAGAACTGTTCCGAATTCTAAGCTGATTAGTGTTCTATTTTCTGGTTTGGTTAACTCAGTTAAGACACTATACTACTGAGCCATTTAATTTCTCAAAAATATATCTGCAAAAGTAGGTTATTAATACAAAGACGTGTGAATGAAGAGTTACAGGTTTTTCCTTGTTCATCTAAGGTTTATTTTTCTTATAACAACCTCTTCCTCTATCACTTTCCTTAGTATCCCAAAATGTACACACTCACCTCTCTCTATTTAAAGCAAAATCTCAGTTCTCTACCCATTCTTTTTTTGAAACTAATTTATTTATTGGTTGCTCTCGGCCTTCATCGCTGCACAGGCGTTCTCTAGGTGCAGAAGTCAGGGTCTGTGTTGCGGTGTGCGGGTTTCTCACTGGGGTAGTTCTCTTGTTTCCGAGCACAGGCTCTAGGAGCGCAGGTTTCCGTAGTTGCGCCACACAGGCTCCAGGGCCTGCGGGCTTCTGTAGCTGTGGCTCACTGGCTCTAGGGCGCAGGCTCAGTAGTGCCCTGGGGGCTTAGCTGCTCCTAGGCACGTGGCATCTTTCTGGACGGGAATGGAACCCATGGCGACCGCATTGGCAGGTGGAATTTTATCCACTGTGCCACCAGGGGAGTCCTCCACCTTCTTTTTATTGATTATTAGCTAAGTGATGGTTCAGAAAAAAATTTAATGGTCCGTAAAGTTGCACATCTTTTTTTTGAGTTTTTTTTTCAAAATCAATTTTAAAAATTGGAAGAAATGATCTTTATCAGGATAAATGAAATTCTTAAGACATTTTCATTGTAGCCATCTGTCTTTCATCTCTCAAAATATTTTCTACAAATTATATATATGATTATGTTTATGCAAATATCCCTAAATTTGATGCCAGTCAGTCCCTTGTGATTCATATGCCCATAATTCTCTTTTGCTCTAACAGTCACATTTGTAAATACTTAACTTGTAAAATTATTTTGAATTATATACTGAAAGTATTTATTCATTAATGTACTTATTAATTATGCGTTACAGTAGATATAGAAACTGTCACAGTGCCAGACACATAATAGATGCTTACACTTTCTGACTAAATGTCTGAATGATTGAAATAGTCCAGTATAAATAAAAATACAAAAGTCACATGATTTTGAAATTAGATCGTGAGAATGTCAACTTTCTTGAGCAGGTAAAATTCAGAAAAAAAGATACACAAATGGTTAATAATCCTATGAGAAAAGGTTAAACCTAACTAATGATTAAAGAATTACAAATTAAAGCAACTAAATGCCATTTTTACTTATCAGATTGACAAAGTTTACACTGGTTGATAAGGTTTACTGCTACTAAGGATGTGGTGAAATGTTTATACTTCTATACCTTTGTGCAACATAAATGAGTGTAACTTTTAAGAGAAATTTGCCTTTTCTTTAAATATTTAAAGTTTCTGTTCAGTGACTCAGCAATCACATGTCTAGATATTTAACCTATAAACCTATTCATACAAGTGAGAGGTGATGCATGTCACAGTTTATATATTGTAGCATTTCACAAATTCAAGGGAAAAAGCTAGAAACAATAAAAATTTTACCATTTTTCTATTTTTTAAGACAAACTCACAAATATTCATCCTAAATGGAAACTGATTTCTCTTACGCTTATTGAAGTGAGAGGACTTTGGGATGAGAGGGGCATTCTTTCTTAAATATCCTGCCTATTTAACTCTATGTTAAAGGGGCTATAGCTTTTTATTATTGTAGGTAATTTTATTTATTCTTTTTTGGACTTTTTTCAGATCATAAGATTTATTCTTTTTCCCGAAATTATATACAATAGGAAAGCTGTAAGAAGTTTTCCATTCAATTGAAAATATTTTGTGGCAGGTATCAGTCTCTATTTTCAATGTAAACTTCATAGTTATGATTAATAATCCTAGAAGGAGATGTGGAACTCAATACAACCCCCTCTCTCACTCAGGTAAAAGTTTAAGGAAAACACAAATGAATCATACATTTCTGTATAATCTGTGCTTTTGTCAAAAGGTTGCCATGACTCATTTATGACTTTCCATAGTTTTAAAACCAGTGTTTTTAACCATAGAAGATCGACTTCATGGTCCTATTATGACAACAGTTGAGTCAATAATTGACTCTTTAGTTCATGCATGAATGTTTTTGTAGAAATAAACCAAGTACAAGTGTCCTTTGCTACAACTCCACAATGCAAAGTCTGAAACGAAGGAAGAGAGCGACTAAAAAGCCGAGTGCTCTTATATGGTACTATGACCAACTCATGTGATTTTTTAAACCTTTTTATTTTGTATTGGAGTGTAGCCAATTAATAATGTTGTGATAGTTTCAGGTGGACAGCAGAGGGACTTGGCCATAAATATACGTGTATCCATTCTCCCCCAAATTCCCCTCCCATCCAGGCTGCCACATAACATTGAGCAGAATCCCTTGTGCCATACAGTAGGTCCTTGTTGGTTCTCCATTTTAAATACGGCAGTGTGTACTTAACCTCATTCGATTTTCACAGTTCCCTGTGGGATCAACTACAGCTCAAGGGTCAAATAGCTGCCAACAATACAAAGAACTAGAATTTGAACCCAAATCTATATGATTTAAAATATCGCTTACAGGACCAAACTATCATGTAATTCTCACTTAATTCGCTTCAGTATCTATTTGTTTTTTAGCCAGTCCCACAGTTTTCAGAATCAGATCTTTGGGACAGTATTTTGTAAAATAAATGCTTTGCTACTCAGTTTTAAGCAGTAAGCTCTGGTATTAGAAAAACAGTATCTATGGATGATCCTAAAATACCATTTTAACCAATGGTCTTATCATTGTCCTATTTAAGATAGAAAAAAACAGAGATAAAGTCAGTCCTCTGGATTTTCAGCACCCTTTGGGTATTCTTTTTAAACCATTCTTCTTTAGAAGGACTGCTTTAAATGAATTGACTTTTATTGACCATGAAGAAAGGTAAACTGACTTCAACAGTTCAAAATATATCAGGAGTTTAATTCCCTCAGAAAAAAATTATTTGTCTCATCTTTTCTTTGAGGTCCTTTTTGGGCTAGATACTTTAGCTCCCAAGACTAAACACACACATAGAAAAAAATAATAACATTTAACACAAAGGAACATTATAGAAATTAAGAGATAGTACAACTGTTTCCACTAACGTATGTCTTTATGTCTCTTCAAAAGCAATAATAGGCTCATAAACATGGCTAATAATGAGGATAAAATCCCACCTCTTAACCTATATCACATTTCTTGTATCAGAGTACTTATTTAAAAATCATATTATTGTTTTCTTAAAATTATTTAACCCAGAAACTCTGACTCAAGAAAAAGATGTCCCTAACATAAATAATGATATATTGTGACTATATAGAGATAAAGCTTAAACTCTTGTGCGTGCCAGGAATTACTGCTCTGTCATCTTAAAGCTTTTTAGGTCCCCTGTTTTGTTGTCTGTATTTCAGACAGACTGTATTTGAGAAAGAGAGGAAGTAGGGTGTGGTTCTGTACACAGTTCCTATGGTTAATAAACTAAAGTAGGTTCCTGATATCTTTGTTACTCCAAACATCTAGATTCTAGAGTTCTTGGTTGGAAAGAAAAAAGTAAATAATTTTAGCATAAAAAATTAAAATTAATTGCAGCTGTATGGTTTGAGCAGCTTGAGTTCTTAAAAGACATGCTCACATTGAAATGCTTAATTAAACCCAACTTTTTGGACCTCAAATACTGACAACTGTAATTTGAAGGCTTTTATTCATTGCTTTTGATGGCACTTAGGGTCCAAAATGATCCTACTGAGACTTCTCTCACTGATTCACCTTCAGTGATGAGCCAATAAGTAAATTATTATCTAATAAAATATTATTAGATCATCCAGACATTTCTATTTACCAATCACTTCTTGTCACATCTTTACTAACAGTTGTCCACAGATGTAAATTTTCACAAATAAAAAGGCAATGTAGTAAAGGCAGGTGTCACATACTGCAGTCTTAAGCTCTTTCTGAGAGGCATTTTGTTGAATTACTAAATTGGTAAACTTAAAAATTAGGTTCACTCACAAGGCTCCAGGAAGGAGCTAGTAAATCATGTGGAGCCTCCCCTAAAACAGCCATCATTAAGTAGAATTTCCAAAGTTAGGAAAATATAAAGTACTCATATCAAAGATCCTTAAGAAAGCCCATTCAAATTATGATCAATTTAAATCAAATAGGAAGTGCTTGAAATTCAAGTTTGCATTTTTATTTCCTCAAATAGAGCAAATGATTTTAATTAAAGAAGAAAGAGAAAAGGCTATGCTTCTCATACTTACCAGTTCCTTCATTCATTTACAGATGCTTCCTCCTACCTCTTAAATTCAGGTATTTCTCAGGATAGGTCTGTGTATGCACTCCTTTGAAGGCTCCATCTTCTGTGTTCCTACCCAACTAGCATCTCTGAATACAGCCCTCCAGTTCATAATTGTTGCTCTTAGAATCCACATGCTAAATGTTTGCTGGATACGTGCAGGGAGCCAGCGTGAGGAACTCCGCCCGTGGCAAAGGTCATGACGAAGGAGGCTCGGCATACGCAAAGGTGGGATCGAGCCTCAGGAGTCCCCCTGGAAATTCTCGAGCATCTATCCCCAAAACCAGAGTCTGCCTACTTTACTGCTTTGTGCTCTCACCTACACCTCTAACTTTACGGGGGGCTGTCCCCCACCATCTGTCTCTGAAAAAAAGTTAAATTACAGCTGCAGTTAATAAAGTTCCTGGGCATGACAAGAGTGTTTTAGTTCACAACCGTGAGAGGAATGAGATGTTCTAAACTGTCTGAATACAGATTCCTTTGAGCAGTTAAAAGATTGATTAGAAATTGTATTGGTGAAGGGTTTTTCACTTGTTGGGCCAATGTTTGCTGCTAAGTTTCCATATCCCTTACCTACTGTGTCCCTGGCAGTGTATTGATTAATATAATTGGTGTAAGTAGTAGCTTTAATGTTTGTAACCTTGGACTCTTGAGTTAATTCTTTTCTTGTTATAGCCCACCACACCTTTGCCGTATAGGAATGCAACTTTATCTAATGCTTTCGGAGGGTGGCGCCTGACTTTAGAATAATCACCTTTAGAGAAAAATAAGTTTTCTGAAGAAAGGGTCTTATGTTAACAGGCCTCCGGGCCAGAAGATGATGTAAATCACCTAAACTTTTGCATATGATAAGTTTGCAGGAAGAAAGCCTGGCTTACTGCATGACTCTACCCCTCCCCCCATTATCCTCTATGCATAACTTAAGGTATAAAAACTACTTTGGAAAATAAAGTGCGGGCTTTGTTCACCGAAACTCGGTCTCCCCATGTCGCTCTTTCTCTCACCTTCTGGCTGAATTCCCATCTGGGGCGGGGAGGCTCGTCAAGCCTACTAACTATGCCTGGGCTTCTAAGATCTGACCCGGGAGGCCTTAGTGTCTCCTCTCCTTCGGGAGAATGGGAGAACGCCTGCGGCCTGCGTAGGAGATGCAAATTCCTTATTTTGGAATTTTATTTGCTTTCCACATAAACCAAGTTATTCAGCCTCTTTTCTCCACTGAATTTTCTCACTGAGCTATCCTTATTTAACCACTCTTTATGTCCTTAATTAACGTTTAATTAAGCAATTGTTTCCTGATCTTTGCCCACGCTGTCCCCGCTTCGAATTCCCCTCGTCCGCCGGGGCTGGACCCTGGCAGATGTGGATCAATCTAACCTCATTACCTGCTCTCCAAATTTCTGCCACTAATTTTACTTGTTAAAAATGCTTAACAATAAGTATTACTCATGAAGCAGCTATGTGGTAAACCCTTGCATTTGCTTATTTGATTCTCACTACAAACAGTACAGGATACATTGTTATGGTTCTTAATATACAGAAATGGAAACGGAAACTTAAGGAAAGGTAAGGTTAAGCTGCTACAAACTGACCCAGCTAATGAGAGGCAGTGCTGGGACTTCAACCCAGGTGGTTCTTCCTCTAAAGCCTGTGGACCTGACCACTGGGCAGCTGGAAATCACCCTTCTCACCCTGATTTGAAACCTCAGGCATATTTTGGTGTCTCCTTTTATCCATCTAATTATCTTGCTAGTCTAGAGGTAAACTAAAGATGCAAATTTTGAGCCCCATAAGAATACTACTATGTACATCATATATGTGATGTCTTTTATATATATATACACACACACACACACACATATATATATGTATATAAACATCCATATCAGATTGTATAGTTCTGAGAATTAGGAGAAAATCAAATGTGTGTGTTGAGTAAGGCTCATTTTAATTCTATTTCAAAATTTATTTCCTACATATTCCCTCTTTTGTACATTCTCTGTGTCTTCCATAGTTCAGTCAGAACTTTCAATCCCTTGACCTTGATTTTTCCCAGTCTTCAACATTCTGCTAGTTTCAAACACCCACAACCCCTAGCTCTAGTTGGTCACAATACAGTGCTCCTTGAGCAAACTTTCAAAATGCAAAGTTCTGAAGTCCTGCCAAAACCCCCCTTCTTGTGGAATAGAAATCTTTAGCTTAGCATTTTGACCTCTAAGAATAACACCATTTCATTTCCTTATGTCCCTGCCAAGTATGTTTTGCTCAGTTGAGTCAGACTCTTTGCGACCCCATGGACCGTAGCCCACCAGTCTCCTCTGTCTGTGGGATTTTCCAGGAAGAATACTGGAGCGGTCACCACTCCAGATTCTTTACCACTGCACCACCCACATGTCTCAGGCAAAATAGGGCATAAGACTGTGGCTTTCACACACAGGATCTATTCCTATGCTTTGCCTCACTCCTGTGAATGAGAACATGCCTTCTCAGAACCATCTGAGCTCAGCTTTTCCAAAAGATAGCTGACTTATCCAATAGGAAGGAATGAGTGTACAGGAGCACCTCTCCCAAATGTTTATCAGGTTACCCTTAGTGATTTTAGTATGCTTTAAATTTTAAATATATATTAAATAATTTATATATATTTCAGTTCAGTCACTCTGTCATGTCCGACTCTTTGCAACCCCATGGACGGCAGCACGCCAAGCCTCCCTGTCCATCACCAACTCCTGGAGTTTATTCAAACTCATGTCCATTGAGTCGGTGATGCCATACAGTTCTTAACAGACGAAGCCCTTTGAAATCTTGATCAGTTTCTGTCTCATCTTCACATGTTCCATGAAGTTTTGATGATATTAGTTACAATAAGCATTGCTTGAATGAATACATGAATGAGTGAATGCATGGTTGGAGGGAGGGAGGGATGGAATTGAATGGATGAATTTTCAGTAGAAGAGAGCATGGGGATGGACCTAAATATCTATCACATTCTTGACTCCCAAGAGAAAAAAAGCACTTATAAAACAAAGTGTAGCAGCATTTATTATTCACTCAACAGACAGCTAATGGACCCTACTACATGATGGGAACTATGCCAAGTATTTTGTTATCAAGCCTGTGCTCATTTGTAAATATATCTTACCTAGCAGAACATTCCTGCGTATTTTAGGCACAAAAGAGTAATAAACTGTAGCGTAGGTAAGCTGCCACTTAACGTCTCTATCAAAACCAATATATTTAACTCCCAATGTTAAAAATGCAAGCAAACCTTTAACTTCCAAGATCAATTACACTTGTAGAAAGAGGCTTGCTGGGAACAGCATTCTGTCTTGTCAAGGACTCCTTATCATCAAAGAAGAATAAACACTCTAATTATTTTTTTTTTACTTTTTTTTGTTTTCTAATTGGATCATTCATTACTCTCTTGAATTCAAATCAACATCAGATTTATAGTTGGAGGCTACTGAAATATTGATTTGGTTATAGAAATGTCAAGCTTGGCAGGTAAGCCGTCTTTCTGCCAGAGAAAGCTTTTGCTTTAGTAAACTTGTTTTAAAAGGCAGATGGAATGTAATCAGCAAGTAATTTGCATTTGTATCAGGCATGGAGAGAAGTTTTTAAAATTTAAAGAGTCTCCTTAGCATCCCTCTGATGCCAGATTCCTGGAATTAAGGTAACAAACCTGAACCACAGTATACAAATCCTGGTTATTATAAGGTCTGATGTTGATCTTTTTCTGCAGACCCATGCTACACTTAAAGTGAGTTATAGGGGCCACTGAACCTTACAGGGTGTCATTATTAGGACAGACAGAGTGTCACTCTGCTGCTGCTGCTGCTGCTAAGACCCCACAGACGGCAGCCCACCAGGTTCCTCTGTCCCTGGGATTCTCCAGGCAAGAACACTGGAGTGGGTTGCCATTTCCTTCTCCAATGAGTGTCACTCTAGTTAGATACAAATTCTACCTGGTTCTGTAATTTCTGGCCCGATAATGGAGAAGGTAATGAGTTCCAAAATGGGATATTGCAAATTTTGTTCAATTTCAGTGGAGAGAGTTATAAACCAATTGCTATTGTAGCTGTTGTTTTCCTCCTCTCCCATAATTAGAGTTTGCAAAGAAATATTTTAAATCGAGGTAGTATGCCAACATTTTTTTTTTTTTTTAATGCTGGGAGCTGAGCACCTTAGCAAACTCCTCCAAACAAGCCCTACAAACTCTTACTCTTATACACCTCAATCTGATGATTCAAAAATGAAACCTTTTAATCTCAGCCCACTGATCAGCTAAGATATTTTAATGTTTTAGCTGTGAGTAAAAATAATTGCTTTCTCAAAGAGAATACCTTCAGTCACCTCTAGAATTAGGACTCAAAAAATCAGCCCTGGGCTTCTGTTTCTGCCCATAGTTTTCAAAATAAGAACGATGTCTTCGTACTTAATGAAACAACCCTTCATGGCTGGTCAAGAGGACTCAGGAGGTCGACTCTCCAGGCCCCTGGCAGTGCAGTGTAAGTACCTTGCTCAGTCCTTTTAAATGCTAGCAGATATTTTCTCCATGGATATTAGAGCTTTGGAAATTTTAATTTTTAATCTGTTATCCAATCCAAAATAGTATTTTCACAAAACTAAAATGGTAATTGAGCTGCTTTTTCCCCTTCTTTTGTGGGATTCTTCCAAAAATCTGAAAGATGTTCATTAGGAGAAATTTTACATTAGCAAACCACCCAATGTAAGCACACAGTTCATTCTGAGAATATGCGTTCAGCAGTAGGGTCTTGGTACATATGTGTGATGTTGCTATTGTAGAAATATTCATATAAGGAAAATGGGTTTGTGGTTTCAAGACCCTAATTGAGTTGTCTGAGAAACCAGGCATACCAATGAGGCATTTCCTGTATCCTACACATCAAATTTGCAGATTAGATGAGCTGTAATTCTAAATGTACAGTCTTAGCTTGTTTAATTCCTTATTCAAAGAAGAGGTGGAAAAGATGGGTATCGTTTGGATCTACTACTGCAGATTGTCGGTGAAGTTGATTTCTTCTTAAATTATTATATTTGGTTTTGTTTAGATTTTCAGAAACAGAAAAAATTGCTGTGAGAATCCTATATACTGTGAGTGTATAGATGAAGCTTTTTGTACTTTATACAATGTGATGAAGGTACAAAAAGCTAACTGATGTCCATAAATGGACCGGGCTGGTTGTCGCTCCAATAGGGTTTTAGATTTGGTGAGCCTGTGCTTTAGGTGGATGGGTGCGCCGCTCTGTCCTCATCTCTGAGTGGCTGACACTGCAGGGCCACCTTCCTCTTGCACGCAGTTTCAGGCTGGCTTCTCTCAGCCCACCACGCGTGCTGCCTCTGTCGCTCTCCTGTTTGCTTGTATCTTTGGCATTCTGGCATTTTCCATCTTAAAATATTCGAATCTTCAGTTTAACAAACTCACATGACCACTCTCTGTGACACCAAACAACGGGTTTCCTAAAATAGACAATAACTGCCATGTTATGATGTCTCATTACTTTCCGTTTTTTTAATCTTTTGAAGTAGAAGTATTTGATGAGACAAACATGCTTTTTAAAGACTGTAAAGGAATGGTGGGTTAGAATCAAACTCTTCAATATGCCCTCACTTCAGAAATACTTGATATAATTTATACATAAAGAGACTAGGTTCTGAGAAACAGCCATCATATTATCTATAAACTATGTAACCTTGGACATCATGACCATTTTCAGCTCCATGTTCCCTGACTATAAAGTGGGAGTTTGGAACAAGTGATTTCCATGAGTCTCCTCAGTTCTGTCATTCTCACCACACTTTACCAAAAATCATAATATTAAG
Source organism: Bos indicus (assembly GCF_029378745.1). NCBI lineage: Eukaryota > Metazoa > Chordata > Mammalia > Artiodactyla > Bovidae > Bos > Bos indicus. Next base: position 14,793,691 of record NC_091772.1, read on the forward strand.
TTCAGTTCAGTTCAGTTCAGTTGCTCAGTCATGTCCGACTCTGTGACCCCATGAATTGCAGCACGCCAGGCCTCCCTGTCCATCACCAACTCCCAGAGTTCACCCAGACTCAGGTGCATCAAGTCAGTTACGCCATCCAGCCATCTCATCCTCTGTCGTCCCCTTCTCCTCCTGCCCCCAATCCCTCCCAGCATCAGAGTCTTTTCCAATGAGTCAACTCTTTGCATTAAAGAGACTGTCAAATCAGACTCATGAATGTAGAAGTCACAGATATATAGACTCTTTGTACCCACCCACAATGTGACTGTTCTTTCCATTTTGTCCTTAATTCTAACACTGTACTGTAGAAAGTACATGACAGAAGGACAATTTGGATGAATAATTAATTAATGACCCTACAACAAGCATCTCAAATTGATTTGATTCTCACTGTTATATATTCTCATTGATCTCCATAAGTATGGATCTTTTGTACTTATTGGGTTAAAAAAGCCCCCTTTATTATCACATCTTTGCTGTACCTCAGTCTGAATTTGTGCACCAGGGTGAATTTCTGCTGACTTCAGGTAGAAATTTAGAGAAGAAGAAAGTAGATTTATACGTGCAATTTAAAAATGTAGTTGTGATCTACAGTATCTGCAGATGATATCTTAAATTATAAAAACCATTTTTAAAAAGTGAAAGCCATTTTGAGTCTCTTAAAATCACTGGCTTAAATGATGACAAACTTTCTTGAAAACACTAAACCCCCAAAACAGTCTTTACTTTGCTCTCTTAATCAATTACACTGGCATAAGACCATTTAACAATATCTCACTTACTACCAGAATGGTTAAGATGCATCTCAGAGGCTGTCTCCTAGAATCAGGTAAATTCAGTTAAATCCAGCACCATGTATTTACATTCCACTATAGTAGAGCATTTTCTATCATACCCCCATTTTCCTCTCTTCTCTGTTCTTGAGCAAAACAGAGTGTCCTCAGTTCTTATGACTAAACTGTTAAAATGTGTCACATTTACCTAAATTCCTCTATGCCTATTCAGTACTATATTTAACATATTTTTATCAAACAAACCCCCCACAAGTAACCCTGTTGTCCAATATACATTCAAGCCTTTAAAATAGTCTGCACAATTCTAAGAGTACCAAGTTTAGTTTTTAGAAGCATCAGTTTAAACTGTTAGGGTCAGATAAATTGCTATAGTTACAAAATGGCTTAAAGTTTTAAAAACTGCTTGATATTCTAAGAAAATAGCCCCTCCATTTTATTTACACCACAGTACACAGGAAAGGAAGAGCAGAGGCTTCCAAAGGAATTGAAATTATTTTCTGTAAGTGACTAAGGGGTTTCACGCAGTGTGATAATTGTGTAGAATAAATTGATACTTCTGATAAAATTAATAAATGAACATTTTTTGAATGAATACGTTTCTATGAAAATAACTCTGCTGTCCTAAGGATAATTTTTAAAAATTCAGACCTTGAATTACACAGAAAAATATCCTTTGTATCTGTAAGATAGTCAGTTGTGTATAAATTTGGGCTCAATCTTTGCATGCCCCATGATTTTTCTTAATTAAAACCACAGCTGAGTGATTCATTTAGAGAAGTTAAAAGCAGAGCTTGAGGGTCAGCAGGATGACTTAGTGGAAACTGTCAACTGTTGTCCCCTGGTATGTTCAAAGTTTGGAGGAGACCATTTCCTGGTTGAGTTCTGCCCACAGATCTCCCATAGAAATTCAGAAGAACTAATGAACCCTATTAGTGTATCAACAAGAGCCTGTGTCCCCAGAGAGTGATTTAGTTTGGATTTTGACTTCTACATCTTCCTCTTCAAAATACTGACTTCTTGGCCAAACTTACATCACCTCATTTTTGTTCTGGGAACAAATCTCAAAAAACAGATTCATCTTCAGCTGATAGCAGAAAAGAATGGAAAAACTGTTGTGGTAGAGAGGAAGCAGTTCAAATAAGTGCTAAGATAGTCTTTAAGTCTGTGACTAACAATAGTTTCACTTGCATAAAAGAACTAAGCCCAAATCTGTAACCTTAAGTAGGAAGAATAGTCTTCTTTAAGCAATCAGCAATTCAGTTTAAAGATTAATATAAATTGAAGGTGAAGAAAAAAATTAAACTTTTCAAAGGTATTTGCTAAGCTTAAATTGTCTCTGGCTAAACAAAAATCTTGAATATTTAGTTAAAAAATTCTATATGTAAACTACGCAGACTGAGCTGGGTGTGGGGGCAATATTGTTGATGTCATTGTTGTCACTAGTCATGTTCAACTCTTTCCGACCCCATGGACAGCAGCCTGCCAGGCTCTTCCATCCTTAGGATTTCCCAGGCAAGAATATTGGAGTGGGTTGTCATTCCCTTCTCCAGGGGATCTTCCCAACCCAGGGATCGAACATGTGTCTCCTATATTGGCAGGTGGATTCTTTACCACTGAGCCACCAGAGAAGCCAGAGGGGTTAATACACGCTTCCCATAATTACCTAGTTCTGAAACGAGGTCATTACATGAGGGAATCTCATTTGATGCCCTGTATGGCACTGTTGCATCTGTTAAATGAGAAGAGCTAAGGATGGCTGGGATGTCTTCAATTTTAAAAGAATATATCTTATCCTTCCAACACAATTAGCTGAACTTGCAGTGTGCTACTTTTTTAAAAAAAGGTTACCTAAATACTTTGACGAGTGGTCAAACATATAATGTGAGAAATCTATTTTACAAATGATAGCTCCACTTTTTGTGATTTAAAAAAAAGAAATACACAGAACAGATTCAGATACAGGCAAGGCTGTGTTTTAACTGAGAGGCTAATGACTGTTTTAGAGGTTTGTATCATCAGATAGTAAATTAAAGTGTTTGTGGTTAAAAGACAGTGTGTTTAAGATCTCAAGATGACTTTCATTATCTTTTGTGTTCTTGGTCGCTGACAAGCTTCTGAAATTCTTGTGTGTATTTTGAGTCTACTCAGAGTTAAGCTCTGTGTAGATAATGGGAGGCAAATAAATCCAGCTATCCTGAATTACACAAAAGATGAGGAATAAGTGGTGTTCTTTCCTCACTGGATATTATAAAAATAGCTAAAAATTTTTAAATGAATACTTGTTGACCTAAAGAAAGGAATAAAAAAGTTAAATCTCAGGGGGGAAATGAGTTTAAAATAATAATGTTATAATAGAAAAAATAATAACATGAGTGCAAATATGTAAAACAAAATGCTTCAAGTGGAATGTTTGATTTTTGTTTGTTTAGTTGCTAAATCGTGTCCAAGTCTTTGCAACCCCATGGACTGGAGCCCACCAGGCTCCTCTGTCTATGGGATTTCCCAGGCAAGAATACTGGAGTGGGTTGCCATTTCCTCCTCCGGGGGATCATCCTGACTCAAGGATTAAACCTGCATCATCTGCACTGGCAGGTAGATTCTGTATCACTGAGTCACCAGACAAGCCCTCAAATGGGATAGGATTTAGTAACTTTGATTGCAATATGACTGGAAAAGATCAGTTTTCATTCCAATCCTAAAGAAAGTTAATGCCAAAGAATGCCCAAACTACAGCACAATTGCACTCATCTCACACGCTGGTAAAGTAACACTCAAAATTCTCCAAGCCAGGCTTCAGTAACATGTGAACCGTGAACTTCCAGGCGTTCAAGCTGGTTTTAGAAAAGGCAGAGGAACCAGAGATCAAATTGCCAACATCTGCTGGATCACTGAAAAAGCAAGAGAGTTCCAGAAAAACATCTATTTCTTCTTTATTGGCTATGCCAAAGCCTTTGACTGTGTGGATCACAATAAACTGTGGAAAATTTTTCAACAGATAGGAATACCAGACCACCTGACCTGCCTCTTGAGAAATCTGTATGCAGGTCAGGAAGCAACAGTTAAAACTGGACATGGAACAACAGACTGGTTCCAAATAGGAAAATGAGTATGTCAAGGCTGTATATTGTCACCCTGCTTATTTAACTTCTATGCAGAGTACATCATGAGAAACGCTGGGCTGGAAGAAGCACAAGCTGGAATCAAGATTGCCAGGAGAAATATCAGTAACCTCAGATATGCAGATGACACCACCCTTATGGCAGAAAGTGAAGAGGAACTAAAGAGCCTCTTGATGAAAGTGAAAGAGGAGAATGAAAAAGTTGGCTTAAAGCTCAATATTCAGAAAACTAAGATCATGGCATCCGGTCCCATCACTTCATGGCAGATAGATGGGGAAACAGTGGAAACAGCGGCTAACTTTATTTTTCTGGGCTCCAAAATCACTGCGGATGGTGATTGCAACCATGAAATTAAAAGACATTTGCTCCTTGGAAGGAAAGTTATGACCAAGCTAGACAGCATATTAAAAAGCAGAGACATTACTTTGTCAACAAAGGTCCATCTACTCAAGGCTATGGTTTTTCCAGTAGTCACGTATGGATGTGAGAGTTGAACTATAAAGAAAGCTGAGCTCAGAAGAATTGATGCTTCTGAACTGTGGTGTTGGAGAAGACTCTTGAGAGTCCCCTGGACAGCAAGGAGATCCAACCAGTCCATCCTAAAGTAGATCAGTCCTGGGTGTTCATTGGAAGGACTGATGTTGAAGCTGAAACTCCAATACTTTGGCCACCTGATGCAGAGAGCTGACTCATTTGAAAAGACCCTGATGCTGGGAAAGATTGAGGGCAGGAGGAGAAGGGGACAACAGAGGATGAGATGGTTGGATGGCATCACTGACACAATGGACATGAGTTTGGGTGAACTCCGGGAGTTGGTGATGGACAGGGAGGCCTGGCGTGCTGCGGTTCCTGGGGTCACAAAGAGTTGGACACGACTGAGCCACTGAACTGAACTGAACTGAAACTGAACTAAATATGTGTTACAGTGTCTTTTTTCTGATAGAGTGTGTCAAGTTTATAAAGTTTGTTATATCTGTTCTTGGTCATTAACATGTATTTTTAAGTAGAATGAGATAAGATTTATCTACAGCATTTGCTTGACCCTATATAAGTCCCTTAGCCTGACTTGTTTCTGAGGCTAAAGCCATCATTCTAGGGCCAGACCTCAAGAGGTCCTGCTTTAATGTGAAAAGATTAATAGAGAAATACATAACTCAAAAAATCAACCAAGACACATTAGAATATTAACAGTAGAAGTCTGAAGGAAGTGTAAGAACAGTGTAAATTGGGAAAGCAAGTACTGAAAAGATATGGCATTGAAACTCGCTTCTGATAAGTTTCGTACAAAGCTCTAGTAAATTCTTAGAGTGTTCATATTTTAGAAAAGCAGTACCTGTTCCCATGTTAGGCACCATTCTAAAGAATTCCAGAAAAGATAATGTTCTACAAATTAAATAATGTATTGAAGCTGATATTCTTACCACAAAGGTTGGAATTATTTCTATATGATTGCTAATTTATTTGATTATAAAAAAATTCCAATAGGAATAATTATTAAGACCAAGAGTAAAAATGGTAAATCTGACTATAATATTAGTTTATTGGGCCAGCCTAAGTTGTTGACTGGGAGAAATATCAATAACCTCTGATATGGGGATGATACCATGCTAATAGTGGAAATTGATGAGGAACTAAAGCACCTTTGATAAAGGTGAAAGAGGAGAGCGAAATAGCTGGCTTAAAACTCAAATTTCAAAAAATAAAGATCATGGCATGTGGTCCCATTACTTTATGGCAAATAGATGGGGAAAAAAAATGGAAACAGTGACAGACTTTATTTTCTTGGGCCCCCAAATCACTATGGATGGTGACGGCAGACATGAAATTAAAAGACACTTGTTCCTTGGAAGATAAAGCAATGAAATCCTGGACAGTGTATTAAAAAGCAGAGACATAACTAGGTTGACAAAGGTCTGCATAATCGAAGCTATGTTTTTTTCCAGTAGTCATGTACGGATGTGAGAATTGGACCATAAAGAAGACTAGATGCCAAAGAATTGATGCTTTCAAACTGTAGTGCTAGAGAAGACTCTTGAGAGTCCCTTGGAGTACAAAGAGATCAAACCAATCAATCCTAAAGGAAATCAACTGTGAATATTCATTGGAAGGACTGATGCTAAAGTTGAAGCTCCAATATTTTGGCCACCTAATACAAAGAGCCAATTCACTGGAAAAGATCCCAATTCTGGAAAAGATTGAAAGCAGGAGAAGGGGATGACAGAGAATGAGATGGTTGGATGGCATCACCGACTCAATGGACATCAACTTGAGCAAACTCTGGGAGATAGTGAAGGACAGGGAAGCCTGTGTACAGTTCATGGGCACAAAGAGTCAGACACGACTGAGCTGCTGAACATAAAAACATAAAAGTTGTTGACTGCTAAATTTTTTTAAAATACTGACTGTGAAAAGTTTTAAATTTAGTGCACCTTCTAAATTTCATTTGCAAATTGCCCAATTCCTGCATTTTTGGAAATGTGACATTATCACTGAGATTTTAGGCTACTGTATGTATATGAGCATAAAACAATTTCTAGGTAAGTTAAAATTGGAACTCCTAGTAAGATAATTATGTTTGTTTTCATTTGCAGATTCTGAATTATGTAGGATTTTATACAATATCCTGTTGCCAAGAAAGTAAAATCCTTAATACACATGAGATATATTTCTTTTTATTTTTTTTAAATTGGAGTATAGTTGATTTACAATGTTGTAAGTTTCAGGTGTGCAGCAAAGGGAATCAGTCACATATTATAGTCATTTTATATATATATATATCCATTTTTTTAGATTCTTTTTCCATATAGGCCATTGCAGAGTATTGATTAAAATCACCTGTCCTATACAGAAGTTTTTATTAGTATCTGTTTTATATATGCTGCTGCTGCTGCTGCTAAGTCGCTTCAGTCGTGTCCGACTCTGTGTGACCCCATAGACGGCAGCCCACCAGGCTCCGTCGTCCCTGGGATTCTCCAGGCAAGAACACTGGAGTGGGTCACCATTTCCTTCTCCAGTACATGAAAGTGAAAAGGGAAAGTGAAGTTGCTCAGTCGTGTCCGACTCTTCGCGACCCCATGGACTGCAGCCCACCAGGGTCCTCCGTCGGTGGGATTTTCCAGGCAAGCGTACTGGAGTGGGGTGCCATTGCCTTCTCCAGGTTTTATATACAGTAGTGTGCATATGTGGGTCCCACTCTCCCAATTAACCCCTTCCTTAGCCCCTGATAACCATAAGTTTGTTTTCTGCATCTGTAAATCTATTTCTGTTTTGAGGTAAGTTCATTTGTACCCTTTACTTTTTTAGACTCCACGTATAAGTGATAATGTATGATATTTGTCTTTAACCTCTTGGCCCATCCATGCTGCTGCAAATGGCATTATTTCATTCTTTTTTGTTGTAGAGTAATAGTCCATTGTATATATGTACCATATCTTCTTTATCCATTCCTCTGCTGACGGACATTTAGTCAGTTCTATGTTCTAGCTAATATAAATAGTGCTGCAGTGAACACTGGAATGCATATATATCTTTGATTTATGGTTTTCTTCAGATATCTGCCCATATACATATAGGATTGCTGGACCATACGCTAGCTCTATTTTTGGTTTTTTAGGGAACTCCATACTGTCCTCATAGTAGGTATTAGCAATTTACATTCCCATCAACAGTGTTGGAGAATTCCCTTTTCTTCACACCCTCTCCAATATTTAGATTTTTTGGTGATGGCCATTCTGACCAGTGTGCAGTGATACTTCATTGTAGTTTTGATTTGCATTTCTCTGATAATTAGTAATATTGAGCATCTTTTCATGTGCTTTTAAGCTATCTATCTGTATGTATTCTTTGGAGAAATGTTTATTTGGATCTTCTACCCAATTTTTGATGAGATAAATTTCTCTACTAAGTATTTTGACATGCTCTTTATGGATCACCTAATATATGAATTTCCTGGCATTCTACTGATGATTCATAACTATAGTTTAGACCATGTTGTTTCTTAGGATCTTGTTATAAACTCCTCCAGTTCCAAAATCATTGGTTTAGTAATTTAGCATTTACTTAATATAAAGCTATGCAGTATAAGACTTCTATGGTTTGCAGAGATTATAGAGCCCACATGAAACTGCTGTATTTAGAGATGAACAAACCAGCTCCTAAAAATATCTGGTAACTTTTTAAGCTAATATACATGAAGATAAGTAAAATATAAAATATGTGATAAATATTTAGAAAAAAGCACAGACATACTACTTATTTCCTTTAGTCATACATTTCCTTCCTCCCTTCCTTCCTTGCACTCTATCTTCTTACCTTTCTATCTTCCTTCCTTTTCAAAGGATTATTATAATATTCCTGCATTGCTTCTAAATCTTTGAAGAATAAAATATAGTTTATGTTTCTTGGAAGCAGTTTAAAAACCTAATAGATGATCATATCAGCCTTGTGGACTGGCTTATACTGTTAAATATAATTTCTACCTTACATTGTTTTATTCTAAAACAGATGTGCTCTCTTAAAATAATTGACTTCTCTTTTAATCAAGGAGGTAGGTTAGAGATGGATTTCAATTGCCAGAATCTATTTATCTCCTAAAAAAATAAGTATATGAAAATGAAATTATAGTTGTTAAAGAAGATTAAGTAATAGAGACTACTATTAACACTTGAAGGTAAATTTCTTCCTAAATACAGATATAGTTATAAAAACCTTGACAAAATTAAATGGCATTTCAAGAAACATGATCAAAAACGCCATTTAACTAAATAATTTATGAAAAATAAAGGAGAAGTTTGAATAGATTATGGATAAAAAGTGCAGAATTTTGGCTGAAAGTCTACTATCTGATCTGTCAAATACTGAAAAATATTTTAGAAAAATCCACCTTCAGTATCAGTTTTCACTGTTTTTCTCTTTTTTATACTAAATCATATTCAGGGGAAATATTTATTTGAAATTTTTGGTTACTTACAAAGTAAATGAATAGTAACATAACATATTATTTTATATCCCACAAATATATGTAGATATTTTATAGCCCACAAATATATATATATATATATATATATATATATATATATATATAAATAGTGCTCCAGGTACTTATGTGTAATAAATCAGTTATTTGAATTTTATCTTATTTTAATATAGTCAGTTTACCTAAAGATATTTTGAAAGCTATTTTAAAGTTACAGTCTTGTAATTCATAAACATACTATAAACTAATGAGGAAATTTCAATTATGGTCCAAGATTTCTCTCTCATTCAATATTTAGAGCATTTGAGCTCACCTTTCCAGTGGTTATTTAACAATATATTCTGAATTACAGTTATGTGTGGACTTATCACATCCTTCTTCCCACAATATTCCAACAAATGTTTATTTTTGAATACAATATGACTTATTATCTTTCAAGCTTTTAAATGACTTGCATTTTATATGTTCTTCAGAAATAATTTTTGTTTTAACTGAATAAACATACCAATATCTTTTATCTAAATCATATTTAAATTTCACCATAATACAAACAGTTCAAAGATCCATCAACTATCAGAGCTTCAATGAATGGTCTTGTGCTTGATTTTTGCTACAATAACTCAAGTAATAGAATGTTAAAGTTTCTTGCAGATTTTATTTCCAGGAAATATAATCATAGAATGTTGCTGTGATTTTTTTTAAGCTATCTGACTAATTTATGGAAGTGTAATGTAACTGTTTAAAGATCTCATGTAAATATAAAGTTTTCCATATGGCATTGGGATTTATATCTAGCCAAGCAGGCTTTCTAAATATCACGATAGTCACCAGGGGTATTCTCATAATTATAATTATCAAGAGTCATTTATGAATTTTCTACATTCCCTGATATATTCCCTTGTAAGAAAATGTGGACCAAGACAGATTAATTCAAAGTGGTTAAGTAACCCGAGCCAGGAAGAGAGTAGATGTGTTTCAATATCAGGACAACACTGATTTAAAATAGGGAAAAAGAAAGTTATTGAGTAGCCAGCCTCTGGGTATCATTTAAAGCAAAATAAAGCTGAGAGCCAAGGCTGGTGTACTTAATCATACTGCTGCGTGGCAGGAAGTGGAAACATGGTCGAGATTATAAAGCAAAAGCAATGCTATCTGTGCCTTTCACCTCTCACTTTGAGGGCTGCGTGGTGAAATGCCACAGCATTTTTTTTTTTTTAACTTCCCTTTCAGGGCAATAGACTAAGCTGAGGAAAAAAAGCCTGGCAGATAGGTAAAGGTTCACCTGTATATCATTGCATAAAGTAGGGTTAAACTTAATAAAATTCCTGATCTTGTCAAAACAATACTTTTAAAGCCTTGAACAAAATGAATTACATTAATACTTCCATAAGCAATTCCAATACACACACACACACCCTTTCAAAGTGCACCTTTTAAAATTAAGGATATGAGATTTTTTTCAGCTTCTAATTAGTGAAGGTCTATATTCTTAATGTTTCTTTACAAAATTCAGATATAACATCAGAGAATAACAGTTTTTGAAATGAGAGTGCAACAAAGAATTCAGAGGCAAGTTGTTTTTCTGTTTGCTTGAATTAAAAAAAAAAGAAAAAAGATATGGCTACTACTTTGGGAAGTAGACTCAGAGAAAAGGATTCTCCAAAAAGAAAGATATCCTGGGACTCAATGTTTTTCTTGTTGATTTACTCTTAATTTTATTCCTCTTCCACTCATTCAAGATCACACTCAACATACAGTGAACTGTGTAGAAGAATGCAATCCCCTTTTCTAAGCAGCAGCAAATCTTAGAGCTTGAACGACATTCAAGATAACTACAGATAATCTCATAAAATTGGTTGGTTTCCAAATAGTCCACCTTCAGTCTTCCTGCTATTTATCAAGGTGGAGTTTTCCTAAAATCTAGTTGTTGGGATCACTTTCCTTTCGTTTATGTCCTCATCCTAAGATAAGTTTTTGTGTTAGACTATTGCATAAATTCCTAGAGCTCCGAGATTGCCCCAAGATTGGTTACTCTGATTAGATTTTCTATTCTTGTAGTATGATATCTTGCTCAAAGGTCTTGAGCACACTTTAAAAAATATATAAATACAATGTTTCAGGTATACAGTAAAGTGAGTCATATATTCAGATCTTTTCCATTATAGGTTATTACATGATACTGAATATCATTCCTTGTCCTACATAGTAGGTCCTTATTGTTAATCTATTTTATATATAATAGTGTGTATCTGTTAAGGCCAGACTCACAATTTATTCCTCCCCCTTCTTTTCATGTTGGTAACCATAAGTTTGTTTTTTGTCCATGAATTTATTTCTGTTTTGTACATAAGTTCATTTGTATCATTTTTTAGATTCTACATGTAAGCAACATCACATGATATTTGTCATTCTCTGAGTTACTTAGTATCATAATTTCTGAGTCCATCCATGTGGTTGCAAACGGCATTATTCATTCTTTTTTAATGGCTGCATAATATCCCATTGTGTATACATATCACATCTACTTTATCCATTCATCTGTTGATGGGCATTTAGGTTGCTGCCATATCTTGGCTACAGTAGTAGTACTGCTTTGAATATTGGGTGCATGTATCTTTTTGAATTAGAGCTTTCTCTGGATATGCCCAGGAGTGGGATTGCTGGATCATATGGCAACTCTATTTTTGTTTTTTTAAGGAACCTTCACACTGTTCTCCAGAATTTGACCCTACTTTTTAAGCATCTTAATCTTCTTCTCAATCATGAAAATTGGAGAGGAGAGAAAGATCTCCTGGATGGTCTTTCTTGGGCATTGAAAAATCACACATTGAGACACCTAGCCTTTCGTTATCTTTACTACTACTACTATCTGATACTACTGAAACATTAGTGTTAACCATAGACTTATTGACGCTAATCACAGATCCCTTTCTCTGCCCTGGGGTTAGAGAAAAATGGTGATGATATCCACCATTTTCACTGATCACTATGCTTGGGTAATTTGATTAGGTTGTACTTGGTATCTCTTTCCTTTAGCACTTCTCTGTATAGGTTCTGTTTAAAGCCAAGAGAAGAATACTTTTCTCTAGAGAAATAGTGTTAGATAAAATGTGCATGGGAATCTGTGTTTCCCTTCTGCTCTGACTTTCCACTGACTAAGAATTTGGAGATATTACTTTAAAGAACAATAGCCGGTTGCTTTTTGCGTTAACATATAAAACATTTAATAAAGACTAAAGAGCTGATATACTAAGTGTGGGAAACCTTACAGGATCTCAGGTTTGAATGGGTTTGACACTGGTCTACATTTTGGAAATCTTGTCCAGTGCCTCTCGGTTCTAAGAACTCACTTACCACCCTGAAAAAGGATATAGTTGGTTGTCTAGATATATACCTCTTATTATTTTATGGGGCATGTGCTGAGGCAGTAGCGCATTTTTTCTGTGTCTTTTAACTAGGGTGCCAAAAATACCTGAAATGCTTTTCTGAGTAGTTGTGTGCAGAGCAATGTCATAGCAAAAAATATATACAGCAAGGAGTCTACATGTCTTATCATAACATCTTCATGGTTGATCACATGTGGGAATTGCAGGTGGCTCCAGCTTGTGTGGGGCTTCAGTAATTCACAAATACAGTGCTTGGATAATACAGACTGAGTAGACACATACACAGAGGAGTATTTGACGTCCCAGACCTGACACAGCACTGAGCAAAACAAGAAGAGGGGAGGGGAAGGGTTGCTCTAGACAGGAAAGGGGTTAGGCAAAGTTAAAAGACAAAGATGGAGACAAACACGTCTATTTGGTTTGTTGTGGTCCCTTGCATAGAGTGCATAATAGTTCATGTAAGAGCTTTCATTTATGTAGCATTTAACATTTGCCAGGCACTGTTGTAAAGGCTTTAACAAACGGTAACTTCAGTAATCCACACAATAGGAAGAAAGTACTAATGTTACCCCCATTTCACAAATAGAGAAATAGAGAGTTTAAGTAAATTCAGTCTAGATTTCTGAAACACAAGCCTGAGTCTCTGGGTTCCTCAGGCTCACAGAGAAAGCCAGAGGCAGAAGCAGAAATCAAATCCAGAAAGTCGTGCTCCCAAATCTGTCCCTTACCACAGGCGACTTACTGCCCTTCACACAGGCACACCGCACAGCCACCTGGGAGTCCAGGAAAGTTCTCTTTTTATTTTAACCATATTCTACTCTCTTTTCAGCGAAACACAAGAAAGGTCCATTTTCCTCTTGATTTCTACCTCTTTGAGTTGCCCTTTTTTACCAATCAGTATGCGTAATTGTTCACATTTCTAGTCATTTTGCAAAGTGAAAGGATGTTTTTAAAAACTGTTTTATGATTAAAAACTGTGCTCACTGAGAAAAATTTGGAAAGTGTAAAATTATAATTGAGTGGGAGTGGAAAATATATTTCTTTCCCCTTAAGCAACTGATTGTTAATATTTTGAAATATTCCCCATAAAGCATTTACTATTAATTTATAATCATAGAGACATGACGTTGGGCGAACTCTGGGAGATGGTGAGGGACAGGGAGGCCTGACATGCTGCAGTCCATTGGGACTCTCACAAAGAGTCAGAGATGACTTGGCGACTGAACAACAACATAGTAAATATGTAATATTTAACTGCTTTTTAAAAATTTAATGTTAAATTATTTTCAAAAGTTACCTTGATTTCAAAGCCTCCTCCTTTGTCTGGCCTACATAATGAATCCATCACATTAATTCATTCAGTAGCAATTTGGTGTTTTGTTAGTCACTTTTCTCTAAAACGGAGATTTTTCAGAGAACAAGACATATTTTCTGTCCTCATGGAGTTGAAATTTCAGTGAGCTTGCTGTTTAGTCGCTCAGTCATGTCTGACTCTTTGTGACTCTGTGGACTATAGCCCGCCAGGCTCTTCTGTCCATGGGATTCTCCAGGTAAGAATACTGGTGTGGGTTGCCATTTCCTCCTCCAACAGTGAGCTTGACTTATTATAAATAATAATAATAATAAATATTAATTATTTAATAGCAGATATCTCAGTTTTGATTAATGATAATAGGGTTTAACTTTTAAGAAATGTATTCTTTCTAAATAAAGGGAGTAGAATACAATTACTCAATTTATGTATTCTAGAGCTGGGTAATAATGTTGAAGAGTAGGCTATTTTTTTTTTCAACTTTTTTCACTGGTAAGCAGTGCTTTCCAGTTTTAAATAAACTGTGGCATTGACAACAAATTTAAAGATTATTCCCAAATTTTTACTGATTGCCTGGGGCTTTTACAGTATAAGTATTTATGTTCAAAACTAGTCAAGATTAAAAGGAAACTCATTTTATATGACATTGATGCATCATTTAATCCAGTCATATTTTTCACTTTTAATGCTCCATGTTGCTAAAATATTTTGGTTCTACAATGTATCCTTTTATGATGGATCACATAAGTACCGCTGAACTCTAAGCACTGTGCCCTAAACATATTAAATGTTTTTTATTGAAATGGATTGGGCTGAATTGCATTGTGGGAATTCATGTTGAACAGAAGCCTATTTCTCTATACACAGCACAAATTATGTTCCATGCTCTCAAAGTCAGAAGTACATTGTAAGCTGATGAAAAGAATTTTTGCAAATAGTATGTGGTTGAGCGTTCATTACTTCTGAATCATTCCATGGAAACTAATGCTCATTGTCATTCAGGCTTGATCAGCTTCTTAGCCTATTAAGGTATAGTTGGATAGCATTGCATTCTGGTGGTGACATTTGATAAATTTTCCATTTGCTAATGGTTTCATGGGATTTCTTGCGGCAGGTGAGCAGTTCGAGTGCTTTAGGAAAATCATGAAAGAGTGAAACCATCTAGACAGATGTGTCTCAGCTTTCCTCTTTCCTGCCCACTCTGCCCGCTGATGATTTCTTCTCCCTGTCCACTCTGCCCACTTTTCCAGGACCATCCTGTCCTGAAGAACTCTCTCAAGTTGACATTAGAAGCCAAGGAATTAAATAACATTCAGCCAGCTGTTTAGAGTTCCTAAGAGCTTTCATCTTCTGGAACACTAAAAGTCTCTAGTATTATTACCCCTATTTGACAGACCAGGAAGCTGAAATTTGGACAGAAGAGACTGAACTAAGAGGGAAGAGGGAGAGTTGACCTCATGACTGACTCTAAATGCTTTACTCTTTCTGATTGAACCTGTGGTCTCTCAGGAAAGAGCCTGGCAGGCTACAACCTATAGGGTTGCACAGGTTCGGACACAACTGAAATGACTAGGGGAGCAGAGAGCTCACAAAAAGCTCCCAGCTATCAAGGGCCATTTGCATCTCTATGTGGATTGCAATTACCCCTTGCTTCCTCTTGGATGGCATCACCGACTCAATGAACATGAGTTTGGGTAGGCTCCGGGAATTGGTGATGGACAGGGAGGCCTGGTGTGCTGCAGTCCATGAGGTCGCAAAGAATCAGACACGACTGAGCACCTGAACTGAACTGAACTTGCTTTCTCTGTGCCATTTTGTATTTTCCACCCTTAATTTTCATTGTAAATGTAAAGGTTTGGGAAGAATATCTCAAGTTGGAGCTCAGGGCAAGAGGCTTTTCCCCAGGTCTTTGTCATCTCCACCCATTCACTCCCTGACCCCATCCCTGGTGTGTTGGCTGCAGCCAGAGACCAACCTCCATCACTGTGGGCAAGAGAAGGTAGGCACCAAACAGAGAGGGAGGTATAAGGACGTAGTCTCAGGGAATGTGCTTGCGTACACTCCTGTGAGATGGGATTTTTCAAGTGTTACCAGGTTATGATAACTTTCTTGGTCAACTTGACCTTTTAAAACCAAGAAATAGCAAGGACTGGTGTACTTGTCATGTAATAAAACCTGTTTTCTATTTGAAAGCTGAAAGACAGAATACTTGGGTTCTATATAATCTCTGAAAATTCTGATAGACTGAACTAACCAATATAAAGGAAATTTGTAGACGTAGATTTAATTTAATAATAACAGGAGCATAGCACTGTGCTGCAAAAAATTCAACGTTCTCTTTACGTATTATGTCCTTCATGCATTTTCAGTAGATGCATGAGCATCATCAGAAGTTATGAGGATTCTGTTGAAAGTGCACAGGTATCATTAAATCACCAACTGCATGACACAGTTGTGAGAAATCATGAAGGAAATTTCTAATACAGCTCTGTGGGAGTAAAAGCTTTCCGCCTATGGAGCAACTGATACAATATTATCCCGCCAAATGTATGATTTTGGTAAATGACTGTGACCTTCAGCTATAGTATAGCCTTCACGACACACATTTACTTGTAATAACTTCCTTTCTGGAAAAATGTATTTCTACCATCCTGTCTATTTTTCAGCAGTGTTATTGCAGTATCAGTTTAATTCTGTTTTCTCAGTATACATCAAATGAGTTTGAAGAATGAGATAGATAAATGCATATGTAAGTAGATACAATATGCTAAGTAGAAGAGCAAAGCACATAGCCATGTATATAAATGAAAGATCAAATTAGCTAACAATGTAGCCACCTATAAAGATATTTCTTTGGGAAACAAATTAATGTTTTCATAAACCTACATTAACAAAAGTGTGTTAGTCGCTCAGTCCTGTCTGGTTTTAACAAAATTAGCATAAAACAAAATGTAATATTTTCAGTTAGGTTATTTGATTGCTTGTTCAATGGAAATAAATGGGTCTGTGGGGACCTAGAACATTCCATTTCAACTGGTGGCAACTTTTGTACAGTAGAGCTACAGTATGGCATTGCTAGTAGCTTCTGCATATCTTCATTTCTAAGTAAAAAGAAATGCTGCTGGAATGCACTGATATTCATTAGAATAATGCATTCAATAATTCTCATACTAGAATTATTCATGATATCAAGCAACATATAGCTTCTTATTTTTCACACTAAAGTCTCCTACATATTTTTGTAAATTATTTGGCGACAAAATTACAGATTTTGTTTGAGCACAGTTATGTGCAAAATGAAGAAGATGCAAAATTCAGGACTATATAAATCTTGTATCTGTTATATAAAACCTAGAACTACTTAGGTGTTCCTCTCACACGTTAGATATATTCAGTAACTCAGATATAGACAAATACATGTCAAAGAAACAAGACCCACATGACTGTCTAGTGAGAAAAGACTTCAAATGACAAATACTTTGTCAAGGGAAAGGCGTTGTGGGAACTGAACACGTTGCACTGTAATTTGTGTAGCAGTTGACTTGAGAGTAGTTTCTCACTTTGTGGTTTGCTGCAGGCCTTTCCCCTCCTCACTTTCCACTGGCCAAGGTTTCCCTTTGTGTTGTAGCTATCCTTCCTTTGGGTTCCTTTGAAATGCTTAGGTGGTTGAAAATGACATGCACTGCACTATATTCAGAATATAAAATAAAATCATTGCTTTTTACATCTCTAGAGGAGAAGGCATGTGTATGTACTATAATTGTCTCTCTTCTTTACCCCATTCTTAGATAGTTGTTCCAGTATGAGTAGTGCTTCTTAGACGTCTTCTTGAGAGGTCTGTTGTATCCAGTCTTTCCCCAAATACCCATTTGATTACTAATTTGAAATATGAATCAATTCTTCTTTCAAACAAAAAGGTTACAATTGGAATTTAAAGAGATACTTTGAGAGTATATATTTGTGATTGATCAGGTAGGAAACAACTTTCCACGGACATACACACACTTTCTTACATACTCAGACACTTTTTTCAGGTTTTTACAACACAGTCTAATGGGATAACTGACATTAGAGTTATTACATAATTGTCAGGGATCTTACTGTAGAAAATTGCACCTGTAATTTTTTTTTATGCAACTCTAGAATTCAGCTGGAGAAGGAAACAACAACCCACTCCAGTATTCTTGCCTAGAGAATCCCATGGACAGAGAAGCCTGGTGGGCTGTTGTCCATAGGGTTGCACATAGTTGGACATGACTGAAGCGACTTAGCATGCACGCGTGCATCGGAGAAGAAAATGGCAACCCACTCCAGTGTTCTTGCCTGGAGAATCCCAGGGACAGAGGAGCCTGGTGGGCTGCCGTCTATGGGGTCGCACAGAGTCAGACACAACTGAAGCGACTTAGAAGCAGCAGCAGCAGAATTCAGTATGTTTCCTAGGGTATTTAAATGCGTGTGTGAGGTGCTTATTCAGTCTTTACACTTATTTGCTCACTAATTTCTTAAACAATTTTAGGACCACTAATCTGCACTAAGAATTTCGCAAAGTTTCCTAAGTACAAAATTGAATTTCTCCCTAGCAGTCCAGTGGTTCACTGTCATGGCCCAGGTTCAATCCCTGGTTAGGAAACTAAGGTCCTGCAAACTGTGCAGCCAGTATTCTTATTTCCTTTCTCCTTAGTATGTTTTGAAGCAAATTGTTAGAGATAAAGGAATTAATAAATGAAATATGCATTACGTGTTAAAGGAGCACAGAGTACACTCTCCTTACTACAGTGACAAGCAAAGCATAAGTGCAGTGCCCAGCTGGCACATAGTGTAGTCTGCTTGGCTTCTATCTAGATCAACTTCTCTATCTATAAAATGGAGATCACAATTCCTATCCCTCAGTGTTATGATACAGATCAAATAGAAAGTATTTAGTACATAGAATAGGCACTCAGTACATAAGAAGGCTGAGCACCAAAGAATTATGCTTTCGAACTGTGGTGTTGGAGTAGACTCTTGAGAGTCCCTTGGATTGCAAGGAGATCCAACCAGTCCATCCTAAAGGAAATCCACCCTGAATATTCATTGGAAGGACTGATGCTGAAGCTGAAGCTCCAATACTTTGGTCACCTGATGTGAAGAGCTGACTCATTTGAAAAGACCCTGATGCTGGGAAAGATTGAGGGCAAGAGGAGAAGGGGACAACAAAGGATGAAATGGTTGGATGGCATCACCAACTCAATGGACATGAATTGAGCAAACTCCTGGAGACAGTGGAGGACAAAGGAACCTGGTGTGCTGCAGTTCATGGGGTAGCAAAAAGTTGAACATGACTTTGCAACTGAACAACAAAGCACTCAGTAAATGTTCATTTTCCGCTGTCACTTCCTCACTCTTGCCTTGAAATTTATGATGTATGATCCAACTACTGGTTAATTGACTTGTTTCCAGAACTTGAGCAGGGGATGGAGTTATATCCGGTAAAAAACCCAATGTGATTTGTGCCAAACACACCAGATCCTTTGACACGGCAAAAGATTTCCAACAAAATGACAGATGGTTTCAGGTTTAGCACGGTATACATTGAGATTACTGTTTATATCAAATAATATATTAGCCACTCATTTTTTTCACAAATGCTATAAACTCAAAGTGCCATTGAGAAATTGGGGTGCAAACTGTATATAAAATTCTCCAAAGGGATAGAAGGAATTCTTGAATCTAGGAGCCTTGTGGCTCAGATTTGATAAAGAACTCTCCCTGCAATGTAGGAGACCCAGGTTTAATCCCTGGGTTGGGAAAACCCCTGGAGAAGGGGATGACAACCCACTCCAGTATTCTTGCCTAGAGAATGTCTGAACATAGGAACCAAGTGACTGAGAGCCTCTACTGATGTGATCTGGGAGCCACCTGAGTAAAAGTCTATTGGGTGTTCAATGTGTGTCTCACTATTCAAGTCAAACATATGTTGTGACCCAACAGTGGAACTGCAGAAATAAGGGTGAGATTTTTAAAAACAATGAAAGAATGCAAGTCGTCTTTCACATATATTATCCTGAGGTGCATTCAGTCATGTCTTGCCAGTTTTTCAGACAAGAGTCCCAGATCTATTGCAAAATTTGAATAAAATGTAGGTAGTGAGAAAAGGACTTGTTCATTTAAGGCAGCTGAAGCTTTCCTGGGAAGTCACATAGGCAGAACATTCTCTCCTATTGTACAGGTGATAATCAACCAAATTTACAACTCAGATTATTTCCTTGAAGACCTCTGATCAGAGGAAATGACTATTACTAAAATAGTAAGCAATTGTTGTTGTTCAGTCACTCAGTCATGTCCAACTCTTTGAGACCTCACAGACTGCAGCATGCCAGGCTTCCTTGTCCTTCAGTAATTCCCAGAGTTTGCTCAAACTCATGTCCATTGGGTCGGTGATGCCATCTAGCCATCTCATCCTCTGCTCCCCCTTTCTCCTCCTGCACTCAATGTTTCCCAGTATCAGAGTCTTTTCCAATGAGTGTGCTCTTCACATCAGATGGCCAAGTATTGGAGCTTCAGCTTCAGCATCAATCCTTCCAATGAATATTCAAGGTCAATTTCCTTTAGGATGGACTGATTTGATCTCCAAGGGACTCTCAAGAGTCTTCTCCAGCACCACAATTCAAATGTACCAATAAGCTACAGTAAGCAATGCTGTTCTTCCAATTTTGATAACTCTAATCAGTGGAAAGCTCTTTGTTATTAATCAAAATCTTGACCCTTCTTGGATTGTTCCCCTTCAGTTATTTTTCAGGTAGTTCTCATGTCCCCCTGAGCTTACTGTTTTCTTGAACTTGCTTGATCTTCCATACATGAGGAATTGCTTGGAGTCTACTCATGATTGACAAAGTCATAAAGTGTGATATGAACATAGTACTAAAGTATGATTTGATGGGCATGCAGTAGAGTCCACCCACTTTAATTCATTATTTAGTCTGAGATAGCTTTTACATGGCAGCCTATTGTAGACTTGTACTGAGCTCATCATCAACACAAATCCTTACATAATATTTTATTTGCTACATTTGCTGTTAATTTGTCTATCTTTTTAAAATCCTGAGCCTAACATTTATTCAACCAATTAAATGTAGTCCATGTTTGCAACTCTTCTAGCTTGTTTTATACTCATATTCTGTCAAACAAATCCAATTCTTCCCAAATGTGTGTTTTTATTTTAATACTTAATTTGTAAGCAAACTCACTTTATTTGAATTTTCAAGGAATATGCTGTTTCTTCCCAGCAATTGTCGTTAAAGTGAAAGTGTTAGTTGCTCAGTCGTGTCTGGCTCTTGTGACCTCATGGACTATATAGCTTACCAGGCTCCTCTGTCCATGGGATTCTTGAGGCAAGAATACTTGAGTAGACTGTCATTCCCTTCTCCGGGGTATCTTCCCTACCCAAAGATAGAACCTGTGTCTCCTGCATTGCAGGCAGATTCTTCACTGTCTTAGTCCTGAGGGAAGCAATTGTATTTTATACCTCTTAATTAAAGGGTTAATGTTTTTCTGAAGGAAGATGGTCAATGTGATCTATAAAAATTTCAGGCCTTACAGACTTGGAAAAATTTGGCACTATAATGTTTCAATGTTTCTGGGTGTTTGAGGCTCAGTAGAAAGCCTCCGTCATATTTTGCCCAAAGCAAGTCTTAAATTTTTAATTATGTGTAATAAGTCCAAGCATATTTAATCCACATATTTCATGATTCATTTACACTTCAATCACTATGTTGTTGTTTTTGAAGAACAATTTGATGTCTATAAGTCCTTTGAGCCTTTAAAATATCCTTATAAAACCCAATCCTTCCCCACACACATACACATTATTTGAAAATAGATCATTATATTTTGCCCAGGGTTAAAAAAAAAAATCAAATGTCTATACTTGGGTGTGGCTTTAATCTTTATATTATACTTGACCACATATTATACTCAGCTAAAAATAATTCCTATGGGAATTCTTTGCTTAAAAAATATGTTGAAGTTTGAATGCTTTAAGTGACTATTTCAGAGACTCATATGACTAACCAAACAGCTAAAAAAAATGCTAGCTAAAGGTCTAGAAGAGATTTTTATAAGCTCTGCATTTCCTTTCACATATCAACAGAAGCATTTTAGAGACAATCCCCAGTTGTATCTAAATATTCCTGATATTTAGAGCAAAATATGAATAATTCCCAATAGACCAAACTGCAACACAGGCTGAGTAGACCTAAGGAACTGTTTGGTGGTCGCCTTTCAGGATGTGCTCAAGTGCATTGTCCTTTGGGTAGTTATTGTTGCCACAGCTGCCCTCTTTAAAAGATGTAGAAGCCACCACAAATTTAAGACTGTAAGGCTTTATGTCTCAGCTCCAGTTGGACGCTCAGATTCAGCATGTCCACATTAAGGAATCTTTTACTCCCGTCACCACTGCTACTCACACTCATGCCACCATCATCATCACCCTCCTATAACATCCTTTCCCTTTTCCAGGTTTCTAACACTGTAAAAGCTATTATATTAACCATATACCTGGTTGCTCAGTTGTAAACCTGGCAGAATTATAGGTTGAAGGAGAAGAATTCTAACATCTTATTCTGAACATCACCTCCTTTATGAAATCTTAGCATTTCCATCTTCAAAAGACCTGTAATCCACCCAATTTCCTTCACTCACTGCCATAACTTGAGTTCAGTGGAGACATTCATGCCTGAATTACCTCCATAGAATTCAACACACTCAATCTAATTGAAGCACATCAATAAATTCCCAACCCTTAGAGCATCATCAAATGTACAAACACAAAGTTAGAGAGTGCATTAGATAGCTTCTAGATGGACAACCTTATTTTTAGAACAAAGGTATAAAGAGCTATTATAAATTTCCTCTCCTCTCATCCTCCTCTTTCCTCACATGAGAAAATGCTGTTACTGCATTAACTTTGTCGGAAAGATTGAGGGTTATGAGAATTTTAACCAAATTGTGTTTTAGCACCTTGCTCCAATATGACTTAGATGTTAGAAATATGAATAGTTTCCAACAGATCAAACTACAAGGCTGATCAGGCTTAGCAGGCCAAGCAGACCTAAGGCACTCTTTGGTGCCTTACATCTTTAAAAGTTATAGAATCCACCCCAAATGATAGTATTTAAGACTGTAAGGCTTTATGATTCAATTCTTTTTCGCTCCCACTTCAAATGAGAAAGATGGGTATCCTAACATTAGTGTGGCACCAAGAAGAGGAGATTTGACAAAGGAGCAAAGAGCAAGTGTTTGGGAAAAAACACTGAGCTATAGAGACAAAAGAGGTACACTTCCTTAAAAAAGCCAAATTGAATCCTGTTTAGTACTTCCCTGGTGGCTCAGAGTTTAAAGCGTCTGCCTGCAATGTGGGAGACCTGGGTTTGATCCCTGGGTTGGGAAGATCTCCTGGAGAAGGAAATGTCAACTCACTCCAGTACTCTTGCCTGGAGAATCCCATGGACGGAGGAGCCTGGTGGGCTACAGTCCATGGGATCGAAAAGAGTCGGACACGACTGAGGGACTTTACTTTCACTTTCACTTTCCTTAGCACTTAGTGTGTCTGGTCAAGTGACCTGAAGTCCTTAACTCAGTTGCCTAATGTGCATAAATGGAATTTTAAATTTTCCCTAGTCATTTCACAGGCAATGATTAAACTCATAAGCAATAATAAAATAATTTTTAAAAAGTGTTTGCAAAGTATAGAGTAAATAATGACTCAAAATTCCACCTGAGTCCTCTTCTGGGAACTTGTGCCCTCAATCTTTCCCAGCATCAGAGTCTTTTCCAATGAGCTGACTCTTTGCATCAAGTGGCCAAAGTACTGGAGCTTCAGCTCCAACTCAGCATTAGTCCTTCCAGTGAATATTCAGGGTTGATTTCCTTTAGGATTGAGTGGCTTGATATCCTTGCAGTCCAAGGGACTCTCAAGAGTCTTCTTCAGCTCAAAAGCATAGATCCTTTGGCACGCAGCCTTCTTATGGTTCAACTCTCACATCTGTACATGACTACTGGAAAAACCATAGCTTTGACTATATGGACCTTTGTCCACAAAGTGATGTATCTGATTTTTAATGAGCCATCCAGGTTTGTCATAACTATTCTTCCAAGGCGCAAGCATCTTTTAGTTCCATGGCTTCAGTCACCATCTGCAGTGATTTTGGAGCCCAAGAAAATAGTTTGTCACTGTTTCCAGTGTTTCCCCATCTATTTGCCATATAGTGATGGGACCGGATGCCATTGTCTTCATTTTTGAATACTGAGTTTTAAGCCAGCTTTTTCACTCTCCTCTTTCACTTTCATCAAAAGGCTGTTTAGTTCCTCTTCATTTTCTGTCATTAGGGTGGTCTCATCTGCATATCTGAGGTTATTGATATTTCTCCTGGCAATCTTGATTCCAGCTTGTGCTTCATCCAGCCCAGCATTTTGCATGATATACTCTGCATGTAAGTTAAATAAGCAGGTTGACAATATACAGTCTTGACATACTCCTTTCCCAATTTTGAACCAATCTGTTGTTCCATGTCTGGTTCTAATTATTGTTTCTTGATCTGCACACAGGTTTCTCAGAAGGCATGTAAGGTGGTCTTGTCTTCCCATCTCTTGAAGAATTTCCCACAGTTTGTTGTGATCCACACAGTCAATGCTACCTATTTTTATTTTCAGTTTTCTACCCTTAAGCATCATTGAAACAAGGTACCAATTTAGGGATTGGAATTGAGTAAAAAATTAACTCAAATTTTATATTATTATAGGAATTTATTCTTGGAGCATACACAGATGAAATTATGTTCTTATCCTTAACATGTAATGACAGGTTGAAATAATTCTCTATGTTATTGACATTTATCAGTCTAAGATCATTTTCTTATTGCTCCTATTATCAATTCTTGAAAGAGTTTATATACTACACTTTGCAATGTCACCTGAAACAATATATATATCTATATCTATATATCTATATATATAGATATAGATATATATATATTTACCATTTACAACATCACTGGAAGGAAAAGTGTTCTCCCAATTTTATAGTCTAGTACTGGAATTATGAGGCAAGAAAATTTTTTTTTTTTTCTGGTAGAAAAATCACTTTAATCACATGATGCTATTTGGAGCAATTGACTGCAGACATAGGTTTGATGCTGATGGAACCACAGAAAATCTGTCAGAATCTGCCTTCCTATCTCATGGCTACAAACTGGGAATCACAGCTCTGACGTTTAGGAACCATAGCCTCAGAAACCTACTCAGGCCACTGCACTACTTTCCACATTTTACATCCTTCTGCCCTGGAGATCCCCAGGACCAGTCATGGGGAATCTCTGGGGAACCCCTAATGGCATCGTCACCCAAGGGGTTCACGAGTAGCCCCTTGACTCACATGGGAATATCCCCAGGAACTCCCCCACCACTGAGAGGGTTGAAGAAGTTCATTCTCCTCATATTCAAGCCTAGACTCTTGATTCAGTTAGTAGTGCTTCCCTAAGGCTATGTTCTTGGGACCAAGGTGCCCAAAGTCAAAAGGACTTTGCTTTTAAAGTCACTCGCAGCAGAAACATCAGCATATCTTATAGGTAATGCTGCCTACTCTCCCACACCTAGATTCACCCAATATTTTTTTTGGAAACAACACATGTTGAAGAGAGATTTCTAGCCAATCCCTCCAGGAAACAGAGTCCAGATAACTAAGGGGCCACCTCTCTGAATAATATGTCAATTATTTACTTATGAAGTAAGTAAATTAACCTATATGGTACAAATAAGTCAATGAGCCTATAAGATTAATTGATTTAAGAATACAAAAAGATATATTAATTATAATTCCCCTGGTGTGATTTCTATTTCATCATAAACCTCAAGAAAGTTCAATCTTCCAGGGCCACTCATCTCACTTCTAATTAAAGTGACAATATAATTTATCATTAAAATCATGCTATTTTGAGAATGAAATGAGGGACTAATAATTGCAAAGAAAATGTGTATAAACCAGAACTTTCCCTCCAAACTGGAATGTCTAGTCACTCTAACTGATAGAGAAAAGCTAAGTGACTAGCTTGGGGAATGAGTAATTGGAGGATAATTAAATATTCTGTTTGGTGTTTGGTAGAATCAGTGTTCCTTAAAATTATCTAACAAAATGTGTCATGAGAGATAGCATTTTTGTTATCTTCAGGAAAAAAATAATACATTTTTGACATAGTTGCACTTGTTTCAACCTGCTTTTCTATTTCACTTATTTTCGTATCTATATTCTTTACTGCTTCGTGCTAAGTACCTCAAATAGCTTTGCAGATTTTTTTTTTAAATATGATAGAGAACTGTTGGAAAGTAGATTCTTGATTTCCACCTCAAAACTTCTGAATCAGAATCTCTGGAAGTGGGGACCAGGATTTTTATTTTCACACAATCATCTCTACAGAAATTTATGACATAGCTAAAAAATCTAATGGTATGGAAAATAGATATTATTTTTGAAGAAAGGCATGTTTTGGATGGATGAAGGATTTTATTTGTGTTGTTATTTACCTTCACCTCCTTCATACAGTTAAATACAGTTAATTCTTGGCATTTGAATACTGAACCATTGTTCCTAAGGGAAATATAGGATTAGGTTCCTGTGAGCCTGGGTCATATTTTCTATCAAGCAATCAATATATAACCTTGGTTTATGTGGGTTTCTGTTTAAAGACACCTCATTTAATATACGGTTGATTCACTAACACTGAACTCACAGCCAACAACATTACAACTCATGCCTGCATGGAACTGAACTAACACACAAATTTTCTCTGTAAGGCACATCTCCAGCCTCGTCACCTTTAGTAACACTAGACAATATTTCTGCATCACATTTGCAGTCCATTTTGGACAGTGAGAAACCAACAAAGGCATAAAAATGAGAAAAGTGTGGCCCATGTAGAGTCCATGAAAACTGCTGGTTTACAGGGTGAGAGCTGAGACAAGAAGGCAGGGTGTCCCCTTGCTCCACCTCAGCTGGGACCATGCATAGGGAGTGACTCAAATCACCCGCTGCTCTGCACGTGTCCTTGAGTGAGCATGAGAGCACCATGAGGATTGATCTGGGGTGTTGCAAATGATTCACAGCGAGTAGGCAAACTTGCAAATCTGAAATCTGTGAGTAATCAGGATCGACTGTAGGATGTTACCTTAACGCTAATGTGCATCTTCACTTACAGCTGGGTTACCCAAGTAGATTCCGAGTGGCATTCAAGAGGTAAATCTAAAATGGAGAGCAGGCGACCGCAGGAAATATTGATTAAAAAGATAACTTTTCAAACTGTTTTCCCACAAGCAGTGTGAGCCATACGAGTTCTCTAGATCCTCCTCTGCACTGGTGTCATGACTATTTTAGTCATTGTGATAGGTGGGTAATGACACCTCACTGAGATTTTAATTTGAATCTCCCTAATGGCTAATATTTTAGCAATTTTAAAACAGTTAATCATATGACTACCACCACTGAGCATTTATTCCAGGGAAATAAAAACTCTGATCCTCCCTCCCAAAAAGCCTGTATGTGGATGTTCATGGTATCATTATTTGTAATAGCCCCAAACTGGAAATAGTTAGGTATTGTTCAATGACTGAGCAGTTAAAAAACAAACAAACAAAAAACCCTGGTACAACCTACTGTGGATTACGACAGAACATTAAAAAGGAAAACTGTTGGTACACAAGACAACCTGAATGAACCTTGAGAAAGTTAGCCTGAGTGAATAAAGTCAGTTTCAAAAGGTTACATACTATGTGATTATTCCATTTACGTACCACTCTCAAAATGAGAAAATTGTAGGGATGAGAACAGATTTGTGGTTGAAAGGAGGTGGTAGGAACAGAAGAGCAGGTGGGTGTGTCACAAAAGGGCATTTTGGGGGATGCTTGGGGTGATGGAAACATTCTGTGCCTTGACTGTATCAAAGTCAATGTGCTGGTTGTGATTGTACCATAGTTTTCTGAGATGTTACCTACCACTGGGTGGAAAATGGATAAAGGCACATGGGAGCTCTCTGCTTTATTTCTTTCAGTTACATGAATCTATGGCTACCTCAAAGTAAGAATCTTAGTGAAAAATACTGGGGAAATGCTTTCTCAGACAAATAAAGAGAAAACTTTCCTTTTTTCAAGTGTTAGTTAATTCTTGTTTACCAAGTAATTTAACAGGCTCTTACCTGTTAAAGAGACTAAGGAAAGACTAATTTTACTTCATATGGCATAACATTTTTCAGATGACTTATTAAAAAAATATACACCAAGCTTACAACTTCCTGCAAACAATAAAACTTTGAAAGCGATAAGATTGAGGCTCTAGCTCTGTCATTGTATTAAATCAAATATTTAATCACCTAATTTTCATTTCAAAATCACTTTTACATGAAATAAAATATATACAGTAAAGTGGGCAGTATTAATTTTATTGGCTCTTTTTGAATGAGGAAACTGAGGCTCAACTCCTATGTGAAAGTTGAGAATGTTGTTAATTCTGAAGGTTTGGTTTGCAAAGTATCAATAAATGCACAAAACCAAGATCTATGATCCCGTGCAAGTCAGAATCTCTAGGGCATAAACAAAGTTTTAATATGGTATCCTACTTCATCTTCTATATATATATATATATATATATATATATATATATATATATATATATATATGTATATGTTTGTGTGTGTGTGTGTGCTAGGTCATTTCAGCCGTGTCTGACTCTGCGACCCTATGGACTGCAGCCTGCCAGGCTCCTTTGTCCTGCGATTCCCTCCTCCAGGGGATCTTCCTGACTCAAGGATCGAACCCAAGTCTCTTATGTTTCCTGCATTGGCAGGCAGGTTCTTTACCACTAGAGCCACCTGGGAAACCCATATATGTGTATATGTAGATATATATGTATATATATGTGTATACATTTGATTTTTTGATATATAAGAAAGGGGCTGAGAATAATTATTAAGGATACATAGAACAAAACTTTCTTTCTGAAAAGGATGAGAATGGGTCTTTTCAAGTTAGGGCTTGCATTAGTTTCCTAAGGCAGCCTTGATAAAGCTCTATGGGCTGGGTGGCTTAAATCCTTAAAAAAAAGGAATATAATCTCCCAGTTTTGGAGACTGGAAATCTGTTCCTTCTATTTTGACTGTATGGATCACAACAAACTGTGGAAAATTCTTCAAGAGATGGGAATACCAGACCACCTTACCTGCCTCCTGAAAAATCTGCAGGTCAAGAAGTAACAGTTAGAACCAGACATGGAGCAACAGATTGGTTCAAAATTGGGAAAGGAGTACATCAGGGCTGTATATTGTCACCTTACTCATTTAACTTATATGCAGAGGACATCATGCGAAATGCCAGGCTGGATGAAACACAAGCTGGAATCGAGATTGCTGGGAGAAATATCAATAACCTCAGAGATGCAGATGACACCACCCTTATGGCAGAAAGTGAAGAAGAAATAAAAAGCCTCTTAATGAAAGTGAAAGAGGAGAGTGAAAGAGCCGGCTTAAAACTCAACATTCAAAAAACTAAGATCATGGCATCCAGTCCCATCACTTCATAGCAAATAGATGGGAAAACAATGAAAACAACATGAAACAGTGACAAACTATTTTGTTGGACTCCTAAATCACTGCAATGGTGACTGCAGCCATGAAATTAAAAGATGCTTACTCCTGGGAAGAAAAGCTCTGACCAACCTAGACAGCATATTAAAAAGCAGAGACATTACTTTGCCAACAAAGGTCCATCTAGTCAAAGCTATGGTTTTTCCAGTAGTCATGTGTGGATGTAAGAGTTGGACTATAAAGAAAGCTGAGCGCTGAAGAGTTGATGTTTTTGAACTGTGATGTTGGATAAGACTCTTGAGAGTCCCTTGGACTGCAAGGAGATCAAACCAGTCAATCTTAAGGGAAATCAGTCCTGAATATTCATTGGAAGGACTGATGCTGAAGCTGAAGCTCCAATATTTTGGGCACCTGATGCGAAGCACTGACTCATTAGAAAAGACCCTGATGCTGGGAAGGATTGAAGGCAGGAGGAAAAGGGGATGGCAGAGGATGAGATGGTTGGATGGCATTACTGACTCAATGTACATGAGTTTGAGCAAGCTCTAGGAGTTGGTGATGGACAGGGAGGCCTGGTGTGCTGCAGTCCATGGGGTCGCAGAGCGTCACACACGACTGAACTGACTGAGGATGAACTCTGCAAGAGAATCTGTTCCATGACTCTCCCATAGTTTCTGTTCATTTGCTGGCAGTGTTTGGCATCCCTTTGCCTGTTTATCTGATCTCTGCCTCCATCTTCATGTGGTGCTTTCCTTATGAGCATGTCAGTGTGTAAGTGTCCCCCTCTTATGAGTACATCAGTAATACCGGATTAGGGTCTATCCTGCTCTAAAAAGTATGACCTCATCTTAACTAATCACATCTGCAGCAATCCTGTTTCAAAATAAG
Organism: Bos indicus; assembly: GCF_029378745.1. Classification (NCBI taxonomy): domain Eukaryota; kingdom Metazoa; phylum Chordata; class Mammalia; order Artiodactyla; family Bovidae; genus Bos; species Bos indicus. The sequence goes on from NC_091772.1 coordinate 14,823,806, forward strand.
GTCACATTCTGAGGCCCTGGAGATTAATGACTTCAACATATGAGATTTTGACTCAACAACTCAACTCATAATAGATTCCTTCTCCCATTCTTACCCGATACATGTGAGAAAGCTGTCAATAGGTTGTCAAATTAGCTATGCGTTCAATGTGCAATGGTAGAAAATTATCACAAACAATAAAAAAGTAAGTAGTCATTTGAATAGATATACTTTGGCCTTATTTTATCTAATTCAAGAGAGTTAAAGTATTCTGTATTTGTAAAATGCTTGTGGTCAACTTTATAACTTACATTGGCCTTGATAACAGAAAATGAAACATTTTCTAAAAGCTGTATTATGGCCTTTCTAAATGTTTTCAAAGTGCCAGTGTAAGTTTTGTGACTCTTTTTAAGTGTAGGTAGAAGTGCCTGACAAAAATTAATACCTTTTTCAATCAGACATGTTTTAAACAAACACTCCAATTCAAACCAGGTTATGGAAATAGGAATATCATGAGAATTACTCCCAAACTATTTATTTTGCTGCTGCTGCTGCTAAGTTGCTTCAGTCGTGTCCGACTCTGTGCAGCCCCATAAGATGGCAGCCCACCAGGCTCCCCCGTCCCTGGGACTCTCCAGGCAAGAACACTGGAGTGGGTTGCCATTTCCTTCTCCAATGCATGAAAGTGAAAAGTGAAAGTGAAGTCTCTCAGTCATGTCTGACTCTTAGCGACCCCATGGACTGTAGCCCACCAGGCTCCTCCATCCATGGGATTTTCCAGGCAAGAGTACTGGAGTGGGGTGCCATTGCCTTCTCTGAAACTATTTATTTTAGGGAAGCCAAATACCCTAAGAAATAAAAACAAACATCAAAACGTTTGCTAATGGTCATTGCTTCTTTATCATGAGCACATTGTTTAAACGTGCACATATTCAGGTTGATGGGAAACTTTTATGCTACACTCAAGCTGAGTTGTCTTTATATTATGTGTGCTTAGTCACTTAGTAGCGTTCGACTCTTGCAACCCCATAGACTGTAACCTTCCAGGCTCCTGTGTCCATGGGATTTTCCAGGCAATAATACTGGAGTGAGTTGCCATTTCCTTCTCCAGGGGATCTTCCCAACCCAGGAATCAAACCCAGGTCTCCTGCATTGCAGGCAGATTCTTTACCCACTGAGCTACAGTGGAAGACAGAACAATAATAAATTGAGGGGAAAGATCCAAATAGGTTGTTTAAAGCCATGTGGACCAATGTGTTGACTGACTGCAGGGTTTTTTCCCCACTTTTGAAGAAGATATGCTGACATCCTGTATACATATCCTGAGATGATTATTCAAACTGCAAATTAATGTTGAACCCACATCTTGAAACCTCCTCTGACTCGGGTTCTTCTGGCCTCTCACTCCTGAACACATCAAAGGTGCTCTGTGACGGGAGTAATGGAACTTTGTGCCTCGAGAAGATGAATGAACACTTCTGCAGAATACTACTCTTGAGCCATGAAGACTAAAACTGGGTGGGTGGCTTCAAATGTAAGTCGGGGGGAAAAACAGATTCTAAGAAGTCACAGGGCTTGGTACCCATTTGGAAAGACAGGAGCTATTTTTAGGTGTAAAGAGGATGTGGTGATTAACATGAAAGGCAAAGCCATGTAAATCCAAATGCAGCTGCTTTCTATATCAAATGTGCACTGTTAGACTTACCGTTCTACGAAGATATGAGTAGGGAGAAGAAATCAGTTTCCATTTTTAATCCTAAAATGGCTTTCAGATATAATTTGGAGACATTATACATTATTAGGGCTTCCCTTGTGGTAAACAATCCATCTGCAATGTGGGAGACCTGGGTTCAGTCCCTGGGTTGAGAGGATCCCCTGGAGAAGGCTACCCACTCCAGTATTCTGGCCTGGAGAATTCCATGGACTGTATAGTCCATTTGGTCTCAAAGAGCTGGACATGACTGAGTGACTTTCACCTCACTTCACTTCATACATTATTAGGTAGATAGAGAAAGTGATCTCAAAACTTTTAATTGGTACAAAATAGTGAATATGTAAAGTATTAAAAGCAACTTTCTAAGAGAATTATGTGTTTTAAATGTTGTGTGTGTGTATGAGTGATAGTTGCTCTGCTGCTGCTGCTGCTAAGTAGCTTCAGTCGTGTCCGACTCTGTGCAACCCCAGAGACGGCAGCCCACCAGGCTCCCCCGTCCCTGACATTCTCCAGGCAAGAACACTGGAGTGGGTTGCCATTTCCTTCTCCAATGCATGAAAGTGAAAAGGGAAAGTGAAGCCGCGCAGTCGTGTCCAACTTTTAGCGACCCCATGGACTGCAGCCTACCAGGCTCCTCCGTCCATGGGATTTTCCAGGCAAGAGTACTGGAGTGGGATGCCATTGCCTTCTCCAGATAGTTACTCAGTTGTGTCCAACTCTTTGCAACCCCAAGGACTGTAGTCCACCAGGCTCCTTTGTCAATGGGATTCTCCAGGCAAGAATACTAGAGTGGGTTGCCATGTGTGTGTATGCTCAGTCGCTAAGTCATGTCTGACTCTTAGCAATCTCATAGACTGCAGTCTGCCAGGCTCCTCTGTCCTTGGGATTTCCCAGGCAAGAATACTGGAGTGGGTAGCCATTTCCTTCTCCAGGGGATCTTCCCAACCTAGGGAACAAACCCGTGTCTCCTGCATCTCCTGGGTTGGCAGAAAGATTCCTTACCACTTGAGACACCTGGGAAGCCCTATTTTAAATGTTGAGAGTAGCTAACTCCTAAATGTTAGTCACACAGGTCTAATGGAGGTACAATTATTTTGAAGCTTAATATTTTCTAGATTCCACCTACTAAGAGCTAACCACTCTTCACAGATGAAATCCTGAAGCTGTTGACTCAAGTTGATTGTTGTCCTGAAAATACCACTGATCAACTCAAGAAATTCTATGCCAGGACAGTGCCCCAAGCCTGGCACTGCCCCAAGCCTGCCCCTGCGTCCTTAAGCTGCCTCCGTGTACCTTGTAATCCCTCCTCCTCCTCCTCTCCCATCCACGGATTCAATTTAAGTTCACAGCCCTACACTGCTAGCGTTTAGGTCACTTTAAGAAGGTTTCAATTGAGTCGTCTCAGTGCACCAGCCCCAAGCATCCAGTATCATGCATCGAACCTGGACTGGCGATTCATTTCATATATGATATTATACATGTTTCAATTGAATAATTAAAACTTATAAGATATTCTGTACACATCCAGAAGAAAGGAAAATTAAAAATAAATGAAAATAAAAAAGAAGTGCAAGAAGATAGCCTGACAATGAGACAAACCTAGATTAGAAATTGCAAATATTGCTTTACGTCTCTGAGCCTTTTTACCTACTAAAATCTACAATATATGGATAAAGATTCATACTTCCCAAGTTATCATGGAAATTAAATGACATTATATGTAAAGATTCTGGTGAATGCTACCAACAGCAGTATTATTGTGATTCTGTAATGCTGTGTTTATTATTGTTGGTAGATGACACCACTCTGGCTGTGATTAAAATTACAGATTAGTTCTTTGCAAATTAGAAGTGAGAAGTAACAAAGAGGCAAAGCAACAGTAACAGTGTGCCCATCTGTCTTCTGCCACAAAATGGTTAAGGAACTAGAACTTCCTTAGTCACAGTTTCCACTGAGGGTAGCCTCTTTTTTTTTTTTTAATAATCTCTTCTCTTATTAAGCTAGATGGTAAACACATTTAGTATAATTTATTAAGTGTGCATGCACTTATCATCATTTTGTAAAGCTGTCTAGCTTATTTATACCAACAAATTGGAGGTAAAAAATCCTTCATCTTTTATATCCTAACTTTTTTGTTTAAAATTGCATCAAAAAAGATTTCCCAATGAATCTTTCTTTGAGGCATAGGAAAAAATTAATAAGAAAATGCAAAAAAAAAATGTTTATTTTATAGAGGAGATACAACCCCTCAAGAATTGTGTCTCTTTTAGTAAAAAAAATGACTAACATCTGAGCCTTACCTTATCCATTTGATCTACAGTGTAAAAAAATCACTATCCATTATTGCTTATAGAAGACTTCTTCTATCTTCTCCCTGAAAATTTTGTTAGGACTGAACATAGATAAACCTTCTCTGCTGACCCTAATGTGTGCAGACACTATAGCTAAAATTGTTCAGCTCGGTGGGCAGAACTCTCTCTCTCTATTTTCTCTTCTGTTCCTCACAATAGAGAGGTGTGTAAATCCATAAATCCTAAGGAACAATGCCACAGTCCTAAAGAATCCCTACCACACTCCTCACATTGACCTGGCATCCAGGGTTTTGGGAAACTAAGATTATCATTCACTTTAAGCAAGTTGCTTGTTCACATTCTTTCTGCTGAGACACAGAGAATTACCTGAATCTCTTTTGTATAACAGCACAAGGGGAGTGTGAAAAGACTGCAGTTCACATATATTAAATACATTTCTCTTTGACAAGTGGCACTGAGTGGAGAAGCTCTGGATTCAGTATTCTGATGCCTTAGATTCTAACTTTCTCATGAAAGTCAATGGACATCTTATAGTAAAACCATGTAACCTGAAAAGTGGAAGAACTGAAAAAGAAGTAAGGAGAAACTTTTCAGAATTGAAAAAACGGGGGAAAATCCTATAAAAGAGAAATTATATTGTTACTCACTTAACAAAGAAAGGCAAGAACCAAAGCCTGTCATTTTTCAAGAGCAGCAAGTGGTAAGATACAGAAGAGACAGACAGCCTTTGAGAGTAGAATTCCTGATCATTCCATTTTGGGGCCAGCATTTTCTTAACTAATTTTCTGGGCTTAAAAATCTGCATAGGCTTCCTCTTCTAAAATATCCATCAAGCTGAGTGGATATTTTTTAACCTATCAATACACTAATTTAAATAAACAAGTCCACATCTCATAAAACAACAGAGGCATAGGGAAAAGATTCCTAAACAGTTTTCTTGTTCCTGATATGAATCTTCAAATACTGCCATTAGTCTGCTCTGCTCCATCTTGTATCACTTCTGTGATTGCTGAACGAAGAATAATTTCTCAGAAGACCTTTCTACACAGCTGTTGGAGGATGAGACAGTGTATAAGCTACCATGTCACTGACTGTAAAATCCTGAGCAGGGGTGCTTTGATCTGACACATGGCACCTTGCAGTCCAGGGCACCGTCCCTCAATGCCAGATTGCAGAGTAAATGAGACTCCCAACTTGAACATAAACTGGATAGAAGTTGAAGACTTGACCCCCATGTACCTCTCAAATATTTTGATATTTGGCATTTTTACACTTTTTTTTGGTAAGTGAATTACTATGTCATTTTAGAGAAAAATGACACCATCTCTGCCAAATCAGAAATCAGGTTTTCATCTTTTATTTTTTCTAGCAGAGTTCTGTAAGGATAACACCCATTTGACATATGGCAACACCTAGATGCTTTTATTTTTCTTTCTCCCCTCTTCCTATACATTGGTCTGTTGACTAAGAGACACTATCATCTAACTACTCGGTGTCTTTCTTTACCTTCAGAAAAGACAGTCCTGGGTCACAAACTACTTTGACAGTCTTTCCTGGGACATTCTGTATAAAGTGCAAAGTGTTGTCATTTGCATTTTCTGCTGTTGGTGTGCGGTGATATGTACAGGTATTGAGTTTACAGTGGTAATATGAATAAGTTCTTTTTCTAAACTCGAGGGAGACACTCAATCATGAAAGTGGCACAGAGTGACTCCGAGGGGATAAAACAGAGTTATCTGGATACTCTGTCTGGTGCATTCTAATGACTCTGTTGGTGACAGCTTGTCTGCTGTCTGGCGGTATTAATAAAGAGCACTTTTTCTGGGGAAATTGTTGTGCTGGCTTGGCTTTCATGTGACCTGCCAAGGCGTATACCCTGTCACATTGAGTCACTTTGCATTACACTATGGACAAAGGTCCCTTGGAGAATGGTACCTGGGAGTTTCACTGTCCTGGTACCTTGTTTTTATTCTCAAGAGGAACTTGTAACCATTTAAAATAGGTATTTGCCTCAAGCAACCAAAGAAAAACCAGAACCAGCTCATTTACATATTTTAGCTTAATTATCGCTACTTCACTGAGCATAAAGCATGTATATTTAATGGGACAGAACTAAAATATATCTTCAGAATATAACTGATAACACTGGTAGTAAGATCACATCCTTCATGTTCAGTAGACAAACCTGAGAAGCGATGGGTGCAGGACTGGGAATTTGAGAGGTATTCTCAGGAACAAGGGACTCAAATGGGCTTCTTTTTAATGGAGCAAAACTGAACTGATTCAGAAGTAGTGACCCAATTTAGTCTTATCTGAAGTTCAAAACAGCTTATTTCATGTGTTTTTGACAATTGTACATTTTGTTATCCTATAAGGTTAATGAGAGGAAGTCAAGGTTATAAGAGAATGACAAAAGGGAAATACCACGCTAAAGTCTGTTTTTTTGTGGTGATCTGACCTAAAGAAAAAGCACTTAGCTTCTGAATTCTCATAAAAGCTCCTTTTTAATAAGACTTGTGATTGTAGTTGTGAGAAAAGCTAATCTTTGAAGACTTAAAGCATAATTTTTTTATATCACTGAGATTGGTTGATGTAGATAATCTATCCTGCAAATATACATTTAAATTCTCACTCAATAACTTAAAAAAAAATCCCAGAGTAATTAAACCCTATTTATTATTGCATGGCACAATCATGCCATTGTTTCAAATAAGAAAAAGGAATGAGAGAAACAGAGGAAGAGACAGAGAGAAGAGAAGATAAAAGACGAGAGATATTCTGGTTGTAGAAGCTCATTAATTTAGCTCATGTAGCTCATTTATTTAGTTAAGTGACCAAAATGCTTACTATGACTCATGGATGCGGTTAATTTGAAAACCAACATATTAGTGAGTAATGTCTGTCCAATTCAACCTAAAAGCCCAGTCTACAAGCAGCTGGAATATGAAGGAAGCAATACCTGAAACTCAACAGAAGGCAACCTTTTCCCTGTTTCAAGGCAGAAGTGGGAGACACAACACAACATAGTAAAAGTCCTAAAGAATACTCAGCAAAACAGTAGGGCTTCCACCTCTGACTAGTTCCGGGTCAAAAGAGTTTTCAGTCTTTTCAAAAAACTATGTAGTAAAAATATTCAAAAAGTAGAAGAGGGGAAAGGAGTATATAAATTTGTCTAGATCTGCAGAGAGAAACATTAGCCTTATTCCTCTTTCCTCATATCTGACTTCTCTCCTACACTGTTTGATTAAAGAAAGTGCTGTATGGGAAATCACACCTGATTGAGAGTACCAGGATGACACAGCTGTGTAGAGCAGTGGGAGTGGGGGTCTTATTGAACACACTTCCTTGACATCCCTGAGAGATCCCTTTATCTGAACAAAAGTTAGCTGCAATTTCCTGAAATCGCATATCCAACTCCTTATATTCCTTTTACAGTTTCCTTATATATAAAAGGGAGAATTGTTGCAACATGTGCTTCTGTGTGATGCCAATAAATAGACTAGCCTTTCATCTGCTCAAATGAGAGGAAGTAGTGAAGGGACTGATGAAAGCTGATTATCTATTAATAAAATAAATGAAGCTATAAGTGGATGTGTGACATAGTCTGCATTTATGAGCAAGTTCTAATATTAATTGAACAGTGAAAATGGAGAATGAGACCATACAATGAAGAAAGTCACCTTGCACAACACTTTAAAAAAATTAAAAAGTTATAAATCACCAGCCTATTCAGTCTCTTATTAATTTGGAAATAAAAAATCTAATTTTCACTGAACCATCCAGTTCCAAGGATTAACTCAAAAGTAAACTTTTCCTTGGTATCCTAAGTATATTCTAGGTGAGCGTATTAGCTTCTTACTTTCAAGAGGGCAAAATGCATTTGAGAACTTATATTCTCACGGACTCCTTCTAGTTTGGTTTATTTTAGTAGAGGGTTGGACTAGAATTTAAAGTTGTTTCAGGGACAAATCAAAGCAAATTTACCAAAAGCTGTTTTGGTTTGGTTTTCTTTAGAGGAGAATAAGTTGGAACAATTCTTCCTTTTATAAATATAACTCTTCTAGTTGATTTTCAGTTTCTTATAGAAACTTTTATTTTCATCCTACCTGTTGTTCTGAGCCAAAAGCTATAATTTTCAACCAATTTGTTTTTATAATTTGGTGTATTTAATTATTATAATTCAGCTCGAAAATATCTCTCTGTCTGGGTTACATTTGCATATGTATATGTATGTGTACATATACAGGTATATGTATTTTGAACTATCATATATACGTTTGAACTAAATAATAGTAAATATATATTCATATTCTATACCGTATGTGCATGCATGCATATACTATCTCTTAGTTCAACATAACACAGAATCACATTATTTAGGAGTAAAAGTGTTACAACCTTTTATCCCTGCTTGATAGTTTAATGCAGTACATGTATTTCAAAAGTAAGGTATGAAGAATATAATCCAATCATTTTCAATTAGATTCCAACTCCACTAAAATTATAGGCTCTGCCTGAAAGCTCTATGTGCTGAATACTGTAGTATGTGAATAGAAACAAAGTCTGTCACATACAAGTAGAAAACAGACGCTAGAGTAAATTCTTGGCAGCAGACATTCAACACGCAGTTCCTTTCCTGCCTCAAGTGAATCAAGCCTGCAAGCACCCTCACACGTGCTCACAAAAAAGACAGTGAGTCAGAAATGCATTCCCTTATTTTTGTGGTATTTGCTAATTAGATTAGTTTTAAAATCTGCTATTCCACAAACATTTTAGGAGGTACCTCCTAGAGAAAATTATTAAAGGATTACTGAGCGTTTACTGTGGGCCAAGCCTAATGCAAGGAACTGGAGTAAAATCCTACCAATTATTCTAAAAGTTTCCATGCTATGTTATGGAAACATTTGAATAAAGTTTAAGAGTAATAGCAGACCTTCTTCTCTCTATGCTTGCTGCTGCTGCTGTTGCTAAGTCGCTTCAGTCGTGTCCGACTCTGTGCGACCCCATAGATGGAAGCCCACCAGGCTCTCCAGTCCCTGGGATTCTCCAGGCAAGAATACTGGAGTGGGTCGCCATTTCCTTCTCCAATGCATGAAAATGAAAAGTGAAAGGGAAGTCGCTCAGTCGTGTCTCTCTCTGCTTAGCTCACTGTAAAAAACAAAAAACAAAACACACCCCACACATGTGAGAATGCAGAAAACACATTTACACCAAAGTCTTATGTATAAGATAAGATCAATTGAGAGAGGTGTAAAGATACTGGAGAAACTGAGGACCTGACAAAGTGTGTGAAAGTTTGGACAAACTTTCTGTGTAAATATTGTCATTAATTTCAGGCATCAGATATGTTTTCAGCTTAGAAGATGCTACCAAGGGACTTTTCTGATGGTCCAGTGGTTAAGAATCGACCTTGCAATGCAGGGGATGAGGATTTGATCCCTGGCCGGGTACCTAAGACTTTCCATGCTGTCGAGCAACTAAATATTTTAAGTCAGGAAAGTCTGAACTTTAGTTCAGTATGGACCTATGATATTCATAAGGGGTCAAGATGATCATGGTAAGAATGGACAGAAGTAAGGTCAGGCAAGGGATGCATGTAAGTGACCATGTAAAAAGGAACAGGCAGCAAAGGAGATCTCCTGAGGAAGAAAAAAAGTAGAGAACAATTACAATGCTGCTCCCCAAGTAGCAGCCAAGGAGGGCTCTTGTTGGAGCTTCTTCAGCTATTTTTATTGCCAAACCATGGGGTTGAGAAGAGTCGGACACGACTGAGCAACTTGACTTTCACTTTTCACTTTCATACATTGGAGAAGGAAATGGTGACCCACTCCAGTGTTCTTGCCTGGAGAATCCTAGGGACGGGGGAGCCTGGTGGGCTGCCGTCTGTGGGGTCGCACAGAGTCGGACACGACTGAAGTGACTTAGCAGCAGCAGCATCAAAACAGCACCAACCGAGGGGGTGATTTTTAATGGTGCAACTTCTGCTTCCATGGAAATGGCCATTTTTTCAACCTGTCTACTCAAACTATGAGCTGTGGCTATATCCTAATTCAGAAGAGAAAAGAACAGGTCAGATCCACAGGTGTGAATACGCAGGTGATTTTGGCCTGAGACAAGGCTTGGAGTTCCTCTCTAGCTCCCCTATAGGCCAGTGAGAAGGCTCCATTCTGACTTGGAAGACAATCCATTAACTCTTTAGTTGACTCCACTTAAAGGCTCATGTACACAGTTAGGTCTTTCTATGCATCTAGGAGCGTAGGTAGCCTTTACAGGTGTTTCTGAAGTCCCCGAGACAGGTAACACACTTATTTTAGTAATGCTTATCCAAGACACTAAAAAACATTCAGATAGTTGCAAATGGAACCTCAGCCATCCTGTGCGTTCCAGACCATAACACCACATGGAAGTGGACTATGGAATAGTAGCTTTAGTTGAGAGTTTTCTTGTTTGTCAGGTAATTTTTGTCTCTTGATACAGGAATAGGTAAACAAGTTAAATTGAACAAAATTATAGGAAATTAAAAGGAAATGAAACAAGACAGCTCTGCATTAAATAAAGCCTGATCATGATATGCATTGCTGGGCCACAGGTAGGAAGAGCTACAGCTGAATGGAACTTAAGCATTTCATTAATTTTACAGTGAAAAACAACTCTCTTAGGCAAAAAGTGTTTATACTAAAGATCCTCAGGAAAATAAAAGAAAAATAAGCAAAGATTGCAGTGTGAGAGTTAAAAACATCTACTGGAGCCCTTTTTCTTTTTATTTTACCTGGAGATATGTATACACATAAACAATTAGAATGGAGATATAGATCTGATCATCTAAGATGTGAGTATATAGTATATACTCTACAACACAATGTTGGAAATACGTGCAGACTTTGAGAGCTGAGAGACAGTCCTTCACTTTCATTTAATACTATTCTCCATATTAAAACAATGTTTCTAATCATGGAGAGGGTTTAGAAGAAAGAAATATGTAACAATAAACTGAAAAGTGAAGCTGATGCTGCTGATCCAATTTCCTCCCTGGACAGTCGCATAAGGTAGTTTATAGGGTGGATATGTCAGATCTTTGAAATGTCTAGTTTATGAGGATTAATAAGTAGAGTAAGAATTATTTTTTATGGCTCAAAATTCTCCAAGCCAGGCTTCAGCAATATGTCAACCGTGAACTTCCAGATGTTCAAGCTGGTTTTAGAAAAGGCAGAGGAACCAGAGATCAAATTGCCAACATCTGCTGGATCACTGAAAGAGCAAGAGAGTTCCAGAAAAACATCGATTTCTGCTTTATTGACTATGCCAAAGCCTTTGACTGTGTGGATCACAATAAATTGTGGAAAATTCTTAAAGAGATGGGAATACCAGACCACCTGACCTGCCCCTTGAGAAACCTGTATGCAGGTCAGGAAGCAACAGTTAGAACTGGACATGGAACAACAGACTGGTTCCAAATAGGAAAAGGAGTACGTCAAGGCTGTATATTGTAACCCTGCTTATTTAACTTCTATGCAGAGTACATCATGAGAAATGCTGGGCTGGAAGAAGCACAAGCTGGACTCAAGACTGCCAGGAGAAATATCAATAATCTCAGATAAGCAGATGACACCACCCTTATGGCAGAAAGTGAAGAAGAACTAAAAAGCCTCTTGATGAAAGTGAAAGAGGAGAGTGGAAAAAGTTGGCTTAAAACTCGACATTCAGAAAACTAAGATCATGGATTCTGGTCCCATCATTTCATGGCAAATAGATGGGGAAACAGTGGAAACAGTGTCAGACTTTATTTTGGGGGCTCCAAAATCACTGCAGATGGTGATTGCAGCCATGAAATTAAAAGACGCTTACTCCTTGGAAGGAAAGTTATGACCAACCTAGATAGCATATTCAAAAGCAGAGATATTACTTTGCCAACAAAGGTCCATCTAGTCAAGGTTATGGTTTTTCCAGTGGTCATGTATGGATGTGAGAGTTGGACTATAAAGAAAGCTGAGTGCCGAAGAATTGATGCTTTTGAACTGTGGTGCTGGAGAAGACTCTTGAGAGTCCCTTGGACTGCAAGGGGATCCAACCAGTCCATCCTAGAGGAGACCAGTCCTGTGTGTTCATTGGAAGGACTGATGCTGAAGCTAAAACTCCAATACTTTGGCCACCTCATGTGAAGAGTTGACTCATTGGAAAAGACCTTGATGTTGGGAGGGATTGGGGCCAGGAGGAGAAGGGGACGACAGAAGATGAGATGGCTGGATGGCATCACTGACTCGATGGACATGAGTTTGGGTGAACTCCGGGAGTTGGTGATAGACGGAGGCCTGGTGTGCTGCGATTCATGGGCTCGCAAAGGGTCGGACACAACTGAGCAACTGAACTGAGCTGATCCTTGGTAGCATGCACATTTTTCCATCTGATTTTGTGAGTTCTCTTATGTGTCTGTTGTTGTTTTTCAGTGGCTAGGTCATGTATGACTTTTTGAGACCCATGGACTGCAACATGCCAGGCTACCTTGTCCTTCACCATCTTCTGGAGTTTGCTCAAATTCATGTCCCTTGAGTCAGTGATGCCATCCAACCATCTCAACCTCTGTCGTCCCCTTCTCCTCCTGCTTTCAATCTTTCCCAACATGTTGGTCTTTTCCAATGAGTCAGCTCTTCACATCTGATGGCCAAAGTATTGGAGCTTCAGCTTCAGCATCAGTCCTTCCAATGAATATTCAAGGTTGATTTTTTTGTAGGTTTGACTGGTTTGATCTCCTTGCAGTACAAGGGACTCTCAAGAGTCCTCTCCAGCACCACAGTTCAAAAGCATCAATTCTTGTCTGTCTACTCTGGAGCAATTGTATTTAAGAGTGAAAGTAATATTTCCAATAACTGTGGAATTATTTATATTTCATTTGTTAATGCTGAAATAGCCAAAAAGTCTGAGTAAGTATGAATCCCAGTAGCATTGCTGTTCAGCTATTACATAAAGTATGCTGCATCAAATTAATAAGAAAAGACTCCAGTTACTGACATGTTTTCAGATGGTACAGTGTGTTCACAGATCACTATGCCATTTTACCTATGCATGTACAAACTTGGCTTTCTCTATCTTTTGTTCCTTTAGCCCCATTTCTTTTCTTCTTGGAAGTCATTCCCTTCTTAATCAAGCAAAGTGAGAATACTTACCTAAGTAGGACATCGCTCTTTACCATTCCTCTGGTATCCTCTGAATAACAGGAAGTGCTCCCTAATCCAAAGACAGTGTCACTCCATCCTGTGTAAATCCTGCTCTTGCTCCCCGTCACCTAAATGGTTGTACTTATTTTGTGTCAGAGACCCTTCCTCCCATAAAGTTTCTGGAACTTGAGCATCATTACCAGAAGTGAAAACCAGGCATTATTTCATGCTTTTCATAGTCCACATTTCTATTGATTCAACTAACTCTTACTGTATACCTAATATGCACTTATCACTGTGCTAAAAGCCATAGAAGATAACACAAAACAAAATCAAATAAGGTGTAGTACTTCTTTTCTAGGAGTTTACAGCCTGGAGTTTACACAGACAAGCTAGTGGCATCAAGTCAAAGAGTTAAAGAAATAGCCCTCCAGTGTCAGAGGATCCTAAGTTTGAACCCTGCTTACCAGCTGTGTTACCACCGGCAAGCTGCTTTGACTTTCCGCACATCAGTGTCTTCATTTGTAAAACACAAGTGATGTCAATAAGCTACCTCCTGTGTTTGTTGTGAGAATTTGAGGAGCTTATGTAGTTAGTCCAGTTCATGATGTGTGATTAGCTTTCAAAAGTGATGTCTTGTTGTGATGAGATGGGCTCAGCGTGGGTAAAGCACAGATTAAGGCAAAGGCAAGCGAGGAGTGTCTGCTTAGAGACATTTAGAGATCACCTCTGGTGGTTGCTCAGGAAGGTCTGGTCATACAGTGACACTTAACCTGGGAAGAAGGGTTAGAGACACACTGAAACACTTTCATCCCCTTTTTGTTGAGAAAGAAAACATTGGCCCCTTGAATTAAACTCTCTCTCAGTTGATGAAGTTAAATGACCAGGATGACTCAGTGCGGGATTATTGGTACCCTGTGAAGCATCAGAGAACAGGCTTGATGCTAATATCTTTTATCATTGGCTCCTGCGTGCAGGTGCCTCCGCTACCATTCAGTCATAGACGATAGCTGGGAAGATAAATGAACTCGGGAGAAGCAAAGAACAATACAGCAGTTTTTTAATCTGTCACAGTTCTTCCCCCACTTCAAAGTTGAGTTGACAACTGCATTTATTTCACATCACAATTGCCACAGGTTAATAATATTGTTTTATCAGGAAACATTTATCTTGAGGAAGAAAGTTATCCTAATGCAGCAGATAACTTATCCAAGGACAAAGAGAAACGGGGCTGTGTGTTGAGGGTAATGCTAATGCCTGGCATGCTATAAAAATAAATGAAATCTGATTAACACTATTGGGGAGAAGAATAAGTCATCGCTTCTATGAAATATTATTTTCCTGATTGGAACCATTTCCATTTTTTGTCAGCTTAAAACATTGTATTAAAGATGAGATGACTTTAGAACGTTGACAGATATCTCAAACCCTATGATTATAAATGGTTGTTATAGGCTTGTAATCCTGAGGGCTTAGTCTAAAGTATTTTCCCCATAAATTGAAAGAGAAACACACTAGGAATTCACAAGATTTTAATTAAACTCGTTCAAAAAAATTAAATGGGAATTTTAAAGGCTGGTTCATGAAGCATTTTTAGTAATGAGCTTACTTTATAGATGAAATTTCCTAGCAAATTTGGTGATGCCCAAAACACCTTCAAACACACAATATATATTTTCACAGAAGCATTATTATTAATTACTCTGCTTTTACCAATCCACAAAGTTCAGTTCATTTTCAGCTCCATTCAAACATGTATTCTTAAACCTATTTTCTAAAAAATGATAACAAATGCACTTTTTTTGTAGGAGGAAAATAGACCACAAAGAGTTGGACACTTATCATAAGCATGAAACTAATTTCTTTTCACTGTTGTACATGGTGAAAGCAGTTTGAGCTAGAAGTAAAGATAGAAGGGAAGAGTATAGTTTAGTTTGAACTGGCAGCTGAAATACATCCAGTATAAAATCACTCCTTCTTGTTTTTTTGTAAAATTGCCTGCAGCATCACACCATCCTCAGGACGTGTTACCCAACTGTGAAGCAGTGAAGCTGAGCCAGGCAGAGGCTAATGTTAAAGCTGGGGTGATGCAGAAAAAGTAGGTGGTGGTTTATAGACACGCAGATGCGGTTTTAGTAATAATAATAATAGCTTGCATTTATGCAGAGCCTTTCTTTATGAAGCCCAATGTGTTTTTAAAATATGAGTCTGTTAATTCAGAATGCACCCCTGTGACTAGAAACAGGGTGGTTTAATTAACTCTGTTTTATGGATGAGGAAACTCACAATGTCCTCCGTTGATAGTGTGCTGGATTCAATATCTTTTTCTGTTGCTAGTTAGACCTTCCTAAGGCAACAGTAAAGCGTGTGTCTGTAACGCAGGAGACCCGGGTTTGATCCCTGGGTTGGGAAGATCCCCTGGAGAAGGAAATGGCAGCCCACTCCAGTATTCTTGTCTGGAAAATCCCATGGACGGTGGAGCCTGGTAGGCTACTGTCCATGGGGTCGCAAAGAGTCAGACACGACTGAGAGAAGGGAAGAAGAACACAGAGTAGGCCTCAACTGATCACCAAAGTGATGACTGAAAATGGGGACAATGAAGGGAGAACAAAGTGGGGATGATGAAGGGAGAATAAAGAGGGTTTATGCATTTTGAAATGGTTGTAGAAATTGTTCCAAACAAACTTACTATAATGAATGAAGGACTTTGACAAGCCCCACCATGTACACCAGTGGGGACCTTGATGGAAGGGGTCACAATGTGACTTTTTCTTGAAATATCAGCATCTTTTCCCAAAAGTGCCACCATATTTAGACAACAAAGAAGGATATACCCCCGGAGCTCAGAATCTTTTGGAGAACAAAGGAAACCATGCATTTTGGCCTCAGCCTATCCTTTGCTGCGTTTCCAGTGCAGTTGTCTAACACAACAGTTGGAACATTTGCATTGGAAAATCCCAAAGACAGTGGTGTTAAAACAAAAGAAGCAAGATATCTATAACTGGATTGTTTTAGATGGACCAAAGCTTTGATGTACATAAATCAAAAAATGGTGGTCCTAATGGATTGTTATAAAACTCTTAATTTTTTTAGTCATCTGAAAGGTGGTACATGCTTATTGAAAATTAGTCATTCATTTTATTATGAATTAATTCTTCAACTGGCTCTTAAGTTTCTTAAGAAAGTGGAAAGGGAATAAGTTAACAAATCAGAAGTAAAAAAAAAAAAAAAGATGGAGTGGGGAAACCTACCAATGTCTGTCTTTCCTCAGTCTTGGGGAACATGTACTTTTTGCTCATCATACAAATAGATGAAGAATCTTTAATATGATTAGTATTATTAAAGACAGGGCAATTTGTTTTATTCTGCTTTTCAAGTTAAGTCTAAGAGCATGTACTATTTTATGATTTCAATAGATTGGGGCAAATCTTTAAAAATAGGGAAAGTATGTTGAATCCTTAATAAGATTTGGCAGTGTTCTAAATCATTTGACATGACTGAACTCATTTAATTATCTTAAAAATTTGCAAGGAATATATTCCCCTCACCCCATTGTACAAATATTGAAACACAAGTTTTGGAAGTGCTTGTAGCATGTAAAACATCCCACAGTTGCAGAGTGGAATATGCAGGATTTGGGCCTGGATTTACTGAATTTGGGCTTCCAGAATTCACTGAACACTACATGGTATCACCTCCATCAAGTGGGTGCATGGACATTCACTGGGGAGCTTCAGCTCTTAAAAATTTCTACAAATTACATGTTGTTATCCTCACCTAGGAAAACCCAACTGACTATGTTACACAGTTTGAAAGGTGATCATGTTGTTTCTCTGTTCAAAGTGAGTCTTTCCAGGCACCGTTTACTCAACCTGAGGCTCAGTCCTTTCTCACAGTCTAGGGGTGCATCTACAGCCTCTTCTTGGTCCTTGAGAGCTCTTCTTGGCTCTTGACCCCTCCCTGAGCAGAAGCTATCACTCTTGTTTCCTGAAAGTATGAATTCAGAGACAGTTTCTATGGGAACCAGCTTTATGCAATCCAATAGGGCAGCGAGGGATAAATTGTAAATGTTACAAAGGGAAAGAAACCAGACTGCATATTCTCAGTAGGAAATACCGTGTCTTTCACTTCCTTTTTTCCTTTCAGAAAAGTCACCTTTTAATCTCATGGAGCTGAAGGAACTGCAAAGTCTTTACCTGATAAACTTAATAAACTCTCTCCTTTATCCATCTTCACAATATCTAAAACCAAGGAACAGTTTCTCTTCCCAGAATATAGGTTGATGCACTCTCTAGCCTTCCTCATCGCCTGATGTAGACATTACAGTATTGCAATGTATAGAATGAATTTCTTTACTAGGATGGTCTTGAATCTTGGAGGATAAGCAGGAAGAAGGAATGAGAAATGACAATTGGGAAAACCGGTGTTATTATTCTCGTTTTTATTTCTGGATGTTCATGCTTTCTCCATAGCACAGTTCAGATTGTATTCAAAAATTAGGAGAAAAACTAATACATCATATTTTTAAGCCTAGATTTATACATTCACTATTCACTGTTGGTCCTTCAAAATATATTAAGAGAAATAATTTCATTTTAGCCTACATTTTTAAACCTAACAATTGATAAGTATCTTTAAAAAATTTTTTAGAATAAATGATACAATCTCCTGTAGAAACGAATACCTGATAAAATATTTCAGTATATCAAGATATCAAGAAATAATAGTTTCAGTCCATTTTATTTTAAAAATATTTCATATGTTTGAAAAATAATTTTTGTGTCCTTACTATCAACATACAAACCACAAAGGATTTATCATAATCTAGAAACCCCTGAAATTAAGGAGAATATGGATACATGCAAATATTTTCCAAAAGTTTATTTTGGAAGTCAAAATAACTATTAAAAACATGAAAATAATGTTTTTCAAGGAACACTCTTTTCTGACTATCCTTTCTTTAAATTTCTGGAAATTTAGAATAAAGACATTAAGAAAATTAAATTGTTTCATTAATTAAGACATGAAATCAATGTATAGATTGTTATACTTTATTAAAATATTAATAAATTCTTGGTTTATATTAATAGAATAATAAAACAGTAAAATTACAGCAACTGACATAAATGGAATTGGATGTGAAAATCTCAATGTAAAAGTAAGAAAGTTCTGCCAATAAAAGTAATCCCCAAAACAAACATGTTTATTGCTTTAATTGCACCCAGAATTACCTTTTTGACATTTCAAGTAACCATAGAGAATTGATTTCCCCAGTACCTAAAAGCTTCTAAATCAATTTCTTTGTGATACAGTTTACACTTGCTGAAAAGAACTAGTCCATTCCCCCCATCCCTAAACCATCGAATAGTTGTACTTATTTCCTAATACTCCACCTCTTGCAGAATTAAAAAGTGCTCACAAACATACTTAGATTCACCATGAAGCTGATCGCAGTGTGTGCAGTTCCTTTTGGACCTTTTCCCAAAGGATTTAATTACTAAAGTGCCCCAAGCATGTTTGCCTTACATTATTGGTTTTGCAAATAAAACAGCACAATGGTAAATAAAGAGGATGACAGTGCTTTCGGGTCACCATTTTATAACTTCCAACAGTGAAATCTAGTTTTCTGGTCCAAGTTTATGCTAGTTTTACATATTACAAAAACATTTTCCAATGTTCTGTGTCATAATAGCGATGAAAGCCAACTAATACTAAAAGAATAATCAATGTTAGAAGGATAAAAAAAAATACTGAAAAAAATAAACCTTGCCAATTTAAGAAATCTATCCCCAAAGATGTTAAATTCTCATATTCATAATGACATATACAGGAAACTCAAATTATGCTCATCACGACTAACTTTAGATTTTCTAAACTGTTTGTATTTGTTTGTGTTTTTTGTATTTTGCGGCATTTGTATTCCTAGATTGAATACATTTTTAATTAGCACTGCTATCTAGCTACCTTTATTATGGTCAGCGGCTCTCCTTTAATTATCTTCTTACAACCCCTATCACCCTTTTAAATTTTCTTTGATGTCAGTTTGAAAAAGTGACAGTACATGTAGGGTTAACTATTATTTCAACCATTTTGATTACACACTATGCCTTTTGACCTTCTGGAAATCACCTGACCCTTACTTAAGACCTTTGCATAATTACCTATCCAATTTTCTTATCTTCCCCTTCCTTTATATGTTTTTTCCTTCTCTTAAAGTTCCTGCAATACAGCTGTGGTCATTGCCAAAGTCATGGTAACCTTGTTAGGACTCTTCCCAAAGTCTTCACAAGATAACCAATTAATGACTTATTGCTTTATCTCAGAGTCAAGTCATTCCTAAAACTATTGTCTTTTTTGTTCTTTAACAAAGTGTTAATTAGCTTGACCAACTTTTCTTTTTATTCATTGTTTAGAAGAGAGTAAGACCAGCACAGAATGTTTAGCTCCTATACTTCATTATGTAGATAGCTTTTTTACATGACTATGATAGTTTTTCTATCCATGAAAATATTTACTACATTCAACATCTCTCCACTTTGTAAAAGGAACACAGTTACATTTACATGAAAAAAAAAAAAGTTGAATTCCACAGCAATAGGGCTATGATTGTAAGATTTTCAGATATGCCTTTTATACTCATTTTCTTAAACGAATCTCTAAGCCAGTGGTTCTAAAAGTAGGGTTCTCTGATACCTGGGTGTTTCTGAGATACTTTCGAGGGTCTTTAAATTCAAAAGTATATTCATAATAGCAAAATATTCTGCCTTTTCACTTTTTTGATACTTGTACTAATGATGGAAAGCTGTAGTGGGTAACTGCTGGTGCCTTAGCCTGTATTAAACTGGGGTGGTGATGGTTGTTTAGTCACTAAGTCATGTCTGATTCTTGTGGCTCCATGGACTGTAGCCCACCAGGCTCCTCTGTCCATGGGATTTCCCAAGCAAGAAAACTGGAGTGGGTTGCCATTGCGTTCTCCACAGGATCTTCTAAGTCCTTAGATTTAACCTCTGTCTCCTGCATTGCAGGCAGATTCTTTACTGCTTATCCACCAGGGAAGCCCTTTTGCACTCATCTCACACGCTAGTAAAGTAATGCTCAAAACTCTCCAAGCCAGGCTTCAACAATACATGAACTGTGAACTTCCTGATGTTCAAGCTGGTTTTAGAAAAGGCAGAGGAACCAGAGATCAAATTGCCAACATCTGCTGGATCATGGAAAAAGCAAGAGAGTTCCAGAAAAACATCTATTTCTGCTTTATTGACTACGCCAAAGCCTTTGATTGTGTGGATCACAATAAACTGTGGAAAATTCTGAAAGAGATGGGAATACCAGATGACCTGAACTGCCTCTTGAGAAATCTGTATGCAGGTCAGGAAGCAACAGTTAGAACTGGACATGGAACAACAGACTGGTTCCAAATAGGAAAAGGAGTACGTCAAGGCTGTATATTGTCACCCTGCTTATTTAACTTCTATGCAGAGTACATCATAAGAAACGCTGGACTGGAAGAAACACAAGCTGGAATCAAGATCGCTGGGTGAAATATCAATAACCTCAGATATACAGATGACACCACCCTTATGGCAGACAGTGAAGAGGAACTAAAAAGCCTCTTGATGAAAGTGAAAGTGAAAAAGTTGGCTTAAAGCTCAACATTCAGAACGAAGATCATGGCATCTGGTCCCATCACTTCATAGGAAATAGATGGGGAAACAGTGGAAACAGTGTCAGACTTTATTTTTTGGGGCTCCAAAATCACTTCAGATGGTGACTGCAGCCAGGAAATTAAAAGACGCTTACTCCTTGGAAGCAAAGTTATGACCAATCTAGATAGCATATTGAAAAGCAGAGACATTACTTTGCCAACAAAAGTCCATCTAGTCAAGGCTATGGTTTTTCCAGTAGTCATGTATGTAAGAGTTGGACTGTGAAGAAAGCTGAGTGCCGAAGAATTGATGCTTTTGAACTGTGGTGCTGGAGAAGACTCTTGAGAGTCCCTTGGACTGCAAGGAGATCCAACCAGTCCATTCTGAAGGAGATCAACCCTGGGATTTCTTTGGAAGGACTGATGCTAAAGCTGAAACTCAATACTTTGGCCATCTCATGCAAAGAGTTGACTCATTGGAAAAGACTCTGATGCTGAGAGGGGTTGGGGGCGGGAGGAGAAGGGGACGACAGAAGATGAGATGGCTGGATGGCATCACTGGCTCGATGGACGTGAGTCTGAGTGAACTCCGGGAGCTGGTGATGGACAGGGAGGCCTGGAGTGCTGCGATTCATGGGGTCGCAAAGAGTTGGACACGACTGAGAGACTGAATTGAAATGAACTGAGGACTCATAAAATTCATTAAAGATTGTCCTAGATAGAGCAGTAAAAATTATTAGTTTTACTAAATATCTACTCTTGATTACATCTTTTTTAATCTTGTGCATAATAAAATGAGAAAAATGTGTAAATCATTACTGCATTTGAAATAAAGTGATAATATTAAGGAAAACATTTTGTGTGATTGTCAGATTAATGAGCTTAACATAGCTGCATTTTTCATGGAAAACCATTTACCCATGAAAGGATGACTGATAGAGAAAAATATGGTATTAGTAGACATTTTCACAAAAAACCCATAAAGGAACCTGTTACTTCAAGCAAATTCTATTAGTATTTGTTGCCAATTATAAAACTTGAGCTTTCCTGGAAGTTTTGGAGAACTGTATCAGCTACAGTGAGTTTGATAAAACTCTAGTAATTAAATAATTTTCTCATTAAGTTGTTTATAATAATTAATGTGTTTTTTGATGTGTGTAAGCATTTGGAAGATCTACATAACCCAATGAAACAATATTTTTCAAGTGACCCAAGGTTTGATGTTATAAAATCACACATGAGTAAAAGATTCATTCAAAGTATAAAATTAAAGGGTTTTAGTGCAACAGATACAATTTCATACTCCACATTGTTGCTAATTTTTAAGAAACTACTACTTGTCTAGTTTGAGTATTGATTCAAACATCCGAAAAGTTATCTATTGAAATATTTCTCCAATTTCCAATTACCTATCTTTGTGAGGTTGGATTGTCTTCATATATTTCAACCAAAGCAACATATCCCAACAGATTTAATGTAGAAACAAATATGAGAATTCGGCTATTTTCATTAAGCTGGCAGTAAAGAGCTTTGTAAAATGTAAAGTAATATAATACTTCTCACTGAATTTGTGGGAGGGAAGGGCGTAAGTTAGTTAATTTATATAAAGACTGTTAAGTTAGCATATAAATGAATTCTTATTGTAAATAAGTCAATGAATATATAGTTTGTTCAAATTTTAAATTTGAATGTGGTAAATATCAAGACATATAAACCATATAAGTAAAAGTTTAATAATTTTTCAAGATGCAAGGGGGTCCTGAAATAAATGGTTTGAGAACTGCCACTCAACCTTGATTTGCCCAAGTCTAGGTTCTCGGATTTCTGTTTCTGAAATATTATCTCATCTGTGCTATGGCTTTAAACGCCTTCTCTAACCCAGTAACTCACAAATTCATACATCCAACCCTGGATTCCCTCTTTAACTCCAAAATTATGTAAATTACTGCCAATGAATGTTTCTACTTGGACATCTAATAGGCAACCCCAAATTAATATTGTCTACACTCTAACTCAATATTCCACTCTAAAACTGTTCCTTTTCCAATCTTCCTTGTTCTAGTACCTAGCAAGGTCC
This sequence comes from Bos indicus, assembly GCF_029378745.1. Classification (NCBI taxonomy): domain Eukaryota; kingdom Metazoa; phylum Chordata; class Mammalia; order Artiodactyla; family Bovidae; genus Bos; species Bos indicus. The sequence goes on from NC_091772.1 coordinate 14,846,685, forward strand.
TGACTTCAAGTGTTATAAGAAAAGCCTCATCTTCATCCTCGACTCCTCTCTTCTCTCACACAGCAGAGCCAACTCAGGGTCGTCAATCTTGTCCACTCTACCCACAAATTACATCTCAGATCTGACGGGTTTCACCACTTCTGCTGCTGCTGCCCTGACCTGACACAACATCCTGTCTTACATGGATTATTTCAATTTCTGAACTGGTCTTTCTGTACACGCTTGCTTCCTCAGTCATCCAGGTTAGGCTAGGTTATTCAAGCAACCAACACTTCCAGAAGTCTGATTTGTCTATCTATCTACAGATATGTGTGTGTATAGGTGGGTTTCCCAGGTGGAACTAGTGGTGAAGAATCCGCCTGCCAGTCCAGGACACATCAGAGATGTGGGTTCGATCCCTGGGTCAGGAAGATCCCCTGGAGGAGAGCATGGAAACCCACTTCTGTATTCTTGCCTGGAAAATCCCCATGGACAGAGGAACATGGTGGGCTACAGTCTACAGAGTCTCACTGAGTCAGACACGGCTGGAGTAAGTTAGCATGTATATATATATACACATATACATGTAATTACACATAATTTGTGGGCCTCATAAATGCAGGAGGGTTTGATCCCTGGGTCGGGAAGATCCCCTGGAGAAGGGAATGGCAAACAACTCCAGTATTCTTGCCTGGAAAATTCCATGGACAGAGGAGCCTGTTGGGCTACAGTCCATGGTGTCACAAACAATCAGACATGACTGAGTGACTTTAACTTTCATAACATATATACATCTCAGAGTGAGAAGATAAATCTAAAATTTGTTGCAATTCAGCTGGGAAATTTCCTCCATATTTCTTCACTCAGATCCAAGCTCTTGGAACAAAGCCTCAGGAGTGACTAGTCTCCATGGGAAAAAGAGGGATCTCTAGTGGATTTCACAACAGTGATTAAATTCTCCAGCAGAAAAGTGACAGGCGTGACTGCTGCTCACAAACCACAGGCTACAACTAGTCATGTGATAGTACCCAAATGCAGTGAGCCAAAACAGCCATCTTTGCGTGAAGGCAGACAGCCATAAATATTTGGTGGTGGTGGTGGTGGTGGGTTAGTCACTAAGTCGTGTCCAACTCTTGAGACCCCGTAGACTATAGCCTGCCAGGTTCCTCTGTCCATGGGATTCTCCAGGTAAGAATACTGGAGTGGGTTGCCGTTTCCTTCTCCAGAGGAGTATTTGGTGAATAGCATGCAAATAAGAAGTTTCCATATAAATGCAAGAAAGGAAAGATGAATTGTTCTTTGACTGTAAACAAGTAAACTTCAAGTGATTTTGAACTTTTCCCAATAAATCAATCACTGTGAACAGTTTATTTTCTTGTCCCAAGAAATGCTTTATCTTTTGAATGCATAGCTTAACAGCCATAAAAGAGAATGTTCTTAAAAATATATGTAAGGTTACATAAGCACAGCTGAATTCTACTGGGAAAAAAGCTGTATAAATTTTTCAGAATTAAAAGAGTTAATTTAAGATTTTGCAATTATGTGGTAACTACATGATGCCTCAATGTTTCATAGAATTCATGCTTGATATATATATATATATATATGATATATTTTATACTACTATATATATTTCATATTTATATGCAGATCAATTAAGGAATATGCACCATAAAATTCACCCATTGTAAGTATACAGATGGATGGGTTTTAATAAACTTATGTAGTTGTGCAGCCATCAACAGAGTCCAGTATTAGAATACTTCTATAATCTTATAAAGTATATGACCCTTTACAGTCATTTTCTGCTCCTACCCTGAGCCCTAGAGAGTCACTGATCTGTTCTCAGTCTTCACACTATTGCTTTTTCTAGGAAATTAGAATTCTTGGCATTCCCTATGCATATATAAACAAAATAATAAGTCCCTAACATTTATAAATATATATCTCAAAGGAATAGTGCATAGTTGTCCTTGATGTCAACTGAGAGCAAAATAAGGAGTAATAGGTTTGCTAGATGAACTTTTTTTTTCTTATTTGGCAGATTTCTAATTTAATTTCAAATAGATTTAGGTGCATTTAATGATTGGAGCAGGATTACAATAGGATTACAGAAATTTAGAAATCAGAAAATTTTTAGGGAAATATTTTAGAGCATTGTATGAGATAATTAAGAAACTTTCAGGGAAAATAATTATATTTCAAGAAAGGCTGAAAAATAATCATGTCTGAGATCAGAGTTTCCTTCAACCTTTTACATCCACTGTATAATATCCAAGGTCATTTTTTAAACACAGAGTTTATAGCTGGAAAACTTGCCAAGTAAGAGAATAGCAACCATACATCACTGAAGTCATAGGTGCTGTCAGAGAATCTCAGCATGATTCATTCCCAAATAATGAAGCAAATGAGTGTGGTTAAAGAAGTTCACCTTCAATTATCCTAAAATATCTCCCACACTATTCTGACCAGGGTGCTTGGGAAGAAAGTACCTTTAGAATAAAAAAAAGAAAATCTTTGTACTTCGGGTAACTCAAAGATAGGTTGTCTATTGCTAGTCTCTTCACTTAAGAAAGTTTTATTTTCTTAGATTATAGATGTAGGGACTTCAATCTATTCTTTCAGGTCTATAGTCACCATCTAAGTACAGTGGCATCACCGACGTGATGACATGAGTTTGAGCAAGCTCCGGGAGTTGGTGATGGACAGGGGAGCCTGACGTGCTGCAGTCCATGGGGTCGCAAAGAGTTGGACACAACTGAGCAACTGAACTGAACTGATGTACAAGCAATAGATATCCCCAGGAAAAGAGAACTGTTCTAACCATCTGATGATATGCTTTACAGAACACAGAGTCTGAGAAAGTAGAGAGGGGAAAAGTGCTGAGTTCTTTAAAATAAACTTAATGTAATCTTAAAAATTGTGGCCAATTATTAACATTTATAAAACGAGGACAAGGAGAGGGCTGACTTCTTTGGGGAGAAGTATTTGATTACTTCCACTATGATAAATTTTGTAGCACCTAGTTTATTTTAGTATTTTTTAAAATTAACCTCTCTCTCTTTAAAATTTTCTTTCTTGAACAAAATGAAACTATATAGATTAAAGATCACAATATCCTCAGGAAACTATAGTCAATGGGATAGTAAGAAAGTGGAGTGAAAATGTTAGTTGCTCAGTCATGTCTGACTCTTGAGACCCAATGGATTATAGCCCACCAGGCTCCTCTGTCCATAGAATTCTCCAGACAAGAAAACTTGAGTGGGTTGCCATTCCCTTCTCCAGAGAATCTTCCTGACCCAGGGATCGAACCCAGTTCTCCTGCATTGCAGGCAGGTTCTTTACTGTCTGAGCCACCAGGGAAGCCCCAATGAGATAGTAAACGTATCATCAAATGACAATAGTCAAAAAAATCCCGTGGAAACACATTCAGCACGTGTAAGACATTGGATGAAGACATTCAGCTATGACTGAAGAGTCATCTTCCTTAAAGCTGACACATTCATGGTGAGCTAGTGCCAAGACAAAAGCAAGCAGAACTATAGCCTGGAAATACTTAAACATATTATTTGAATTCTCAGAAGTATCATTTTTACTTAAAGTAAACATTGGCATGCAAAGCCAATAGTCTGAGTAATCCGGTCTTGAAGTGTAACTTTATTTGTTATGGGGATTTGCTCAGGGAAGAGAAGGGGAAAAAAATAAACCCAACCTTTCTTCTTCTACTGCAGAGAGAAAATAGTTGTTTCTGCAACACTGGAGACATTCTTTGAGGCCATGTAAGTGACACTGCCTCAAGCTACTTTAACAGTTCACAACTAAGACTCGATTTAATTGTTTTTAGTAAAATGTTTCATTGGCACAGGCGCTGGGGGTTGATTGTTGTCTCTCTATTAGCAGATGAATAATTAGCAGATGAATAATAAGTTCTACAGTGAGAATCACATGCTCTGACCAAGTAGCTGAGTCACAGACACTTTGAACTCAACACAAGTAGCTCTCTTAATTCTCTGATGAATCTCTTCTCTTAAAGAAAGTGGAGCTGACGTGAAATTTAAAAGCTAAGGGCCATCAACTTGGGATCCATGGTCACTCTAGACCCCACGGGACCTCTGCAGTTGTAAATGAAATTGTGTGTGAATGTGGGTGTATTTTTTACTGTTCTGGGGTAAAGTGTTCATGACTTTAATAAGCCTCATGGAGAAATCTATGGTCATAAAGTTGTGTATATGGGAAGCATTTGTGTTTTAAGCCTCTACCCTTGTTTTGACTGACTCCTCCCTCATGTCATGGCTCCCTGTTGCTTAGGGAACAAGTCAACATCATTAGTTGCTCCCTTGGCTGCCTTTCAATACTTGTCTTCCAATCTTTACATTCTCCTTCACTCCTATCACATTCTAAGTGGCCCCACTGTAACGAGAACAGCTTGGATTTCAAGGTTTGTTTTTCCATTATAAGTACGCTATAAAGCATTCCTAAAAATATTCTCATTTCTTACAAACTTTATTCTTTCACCCATTTTTCAAGCTTATTGTGTTTTGAAATTTCCCAATTTGGGACAATTGCTTTTAAATTTGCTACCTGAATCTCTTTCCAACTGTCTAACTACTCCTTGTCTTATTCTTGATGAACTGAAGCTGACTCCTTCATAATGAATACTTAGCTTCAATCCACTTAATAATGTACAATGACTTATTGACTAGATTAAAGTTATCTAGTCAATAAGTCATTGTACATTATTTGCCTAAAATTGATATAAAGCTTACCAATTTGTCTTTTCTTCTTGTAAAGATTCGCATTAGTCAATTTCTACCTTTCTGATGCTTGTACATTGCCCATTATTTCTTAAAGATTATTCTGCAAATTCATCCACAGGTTTTTTAACTGTGTTAAATTTTGCTAAAAGGAAGACATTTGTATTATTTGAGATTTTAATCTAGTTTTAGTGAAGGGTAAGCTAACAGCTATTACAAACAATCCCCAAATCTCTATGGGCTTAGCATAATCAACATTTACTTCTCACTCATTCAAATCCCAGCATGAAAGTTTATACTCATGCAACTCTAGTCTGAAGTCTTTCCTTCTGAAAAGATAACTTGGGACTCAGCTTCTTCCATCCAGTGGTACTTTAGTGTTCTTGAGACCTCAAAGGTTCTGTTGGATTCTCTGCCTCTGACTTGCGGTCAAGAGAACGAGGAGAAGGCAAACTGAGACTTATGCAGAAAATGCTGGGAGCCCAAACTCAAAACCCTGGCATGCAGGACTTTCACCACCTTGAATTGCTCAGAACTAAATATGTGGCTGGGAAACATCATCTTTCTCTATGTCAGGAGCAGCAATGAACTGGCCGTGCACGCTTAGCATTGCCTCAGGTAACAAATGTCTTCCTTGTTAAAGTTTTTTCTACTTCTTCAGATTAAATGCACATCTTCTGATGAAGAAAAAAGTAAAAATGGAAATGAAATGTACTTTTGCAAACCTATCATAGTTCTTCCGTCAGTTAAAATAGTTTTAAATAACTCCTTTGGGTTGACATTTTCACACTTTTGAATTTCATTTTATTCTGGGTATTGACTTTTCTGATGCAGTTCTTATGGGATTTTGCCTTTGTATCAAAGGGCATGTGTCCTTCTTCGGTCTTCTGTATGTGTGTACTCTTGAAAGCTGGGTTCTCTGTGCAGCGAGAGTTCCTGAACATTGTTTTAATCATTGCTTCTTTACCTCTGTCATTAATCCACAGGGATTTCTCAAAATCATGCTCATTTCCACATTTCAGACCATGGTATTCTTGGATTCAGAGTCTAGTCTGCAGTAGTAAGTACTTTGTTTTCCTTTGTCTACTGCAACATGACCTTCATGATCCTGACATTATACTGCTCCTTGGTTGTAAATCACGTGACCATTAGCGGAAAACACACGATGCACACACACCATCTGTGCTGCCATCTACCCACCCAGCAGCTCTCTCTCACGTACTGTGTAGTCAGGACTTCCCACTCCCATGCAGGTTAGCATTGTCACCTGTGATGCCTCGTTGCTGGGAAGTCCTGCCCAATGTCTTCTCCAACTTCTTTGGAGACAAAAGCAAGTCTCTTGAAAACCCATAGGTTCTTTCATATGTTGGCTTCTGTCTATAACCCCCAGGTTTCCTCACAAGCTTCTGAGACTTCAAAGTTAGAAGCAGCCTTTGGGCAATGTAATTAAATAGAATGCATTTCATTGAGGTTGAAAAGTTGCTCCTAGTAAGCAATACATCATCACCCTCTGTGTATAGTTGTAAGATACTTTGAGGCCCTTTCCTTGGAGGAAAGTTATAAACAGAACTTTTTTTCCTGTAATCTTTGAAAAGCAAAGCAGCATTGGCTAAAAGTGTTCTCTGCCCTTAAAAATAAAATAAAATAAAGTTGAGAGTTTTAGAATTTTAATGACTGATTTTAAATCAAACTATTACCCAGAAGTAGAGCAGCGTACTGAAACTTCTGTGTTCTTTTGTTTTCCCAGGTGTTAGCAATCCCTCCAGGCCGAACTGGCTCTGTGTTTATCCCATCCTTTGGATCATTAATAATGACAGTAAATAAAGCCCAACCTAGGAAGCTAGTTCTTTTAATCTGACAGGTACTCAAGAAGTAGTCACACCTCAAAATGAAGAAATACCCACAGCCAGAACTGCCTAAGTTTCCCATGTAATAACTGAGCTATTCAGCACTAAAATTCATGTTTCTTTAGATGTTTGGGAAGAGTCTTGGCAGAGAATCCCACAGTCCCCGATCCCCTGCAGCCCTGAGCACTGCCTGTCAGTGCCACTCACTCCAATCTGCTGCTCTCATACAAGAAGGACTTCCCTGGAAAAGATGGCACAGTTCAGTTCTGTTCAGTCACTCGGTCGTGTCCAGTCTTTGCGACCCCATGAACTGCAGCACACCAGGCCTCCCTGTCCATCACCAACTCCTGGAGTTCACCCAGACTCATGTCCATCGAGTCATGTGCATTGATGCCATCTAATCGTCTCATCCTCTGTCTTCCCCTTCTCCTCCTGCCCTCAATATTAAGTGGCATTTCTGATTGCTGCTTGGTCTTTAGAAGTGAACTTGTTTTATCTTTATTTAATTTTAACACCTGCTCAACAGAAGACATACATTTCAGAACAATTAGATAATTTTTAAAAATCACTCGTAATTCCACCATCCAGAGAAAACTAAGGTTATGGATTTTAGCATGCATTATGACAAAATTTTTCTGCTCATATTATTTCAAATACATTCTATAAATATATTCATTTAATTATCCAAGTGGTAAACTATAATTAATTTTACATTTTTATTAAGAAATAAAATAATGTAGATTATATTAATAACCAAATAAACAGCAATCACATAGGTAAGAAATAAAACACCATCAACACCATCTAATCAGCATGTGGACCTCTTGCTGGGCCCATCCTCCAAGTAGCCAAAGAATTTGGCTTTTTTTTTTCCTCATTGTATTGTTTTCCTTGTGGTTTTACATGCATATATATAAGTATCTACATATTAGTTCACTGTGTTTATATTTAAGCTTCATAATGGATGTGAGAGTTGGACTGTGAAGAAAGCTGAGCACCGAAGAATTGATGCTTTTGAACTGTGGTGTTAGAGAAGACTCTTTTGAGTCCCTTGGATTGCAAAGAGATCCAACCAGTCCATCCTAAAGGAGACCAGTCCTGGGTGTTCACTGGAAGGACTGATGCTGAGGCTGAAACCCCAATACTTTGGCCACCTCATGTGAAGAGTTGACTCATTGGAAAGGACTCTGATGCTGGGAGGGATTGGGGGCAGGAGGAGAAGAGGACAACAGAGGATGACATGGCTGGATGGCATCACTGACTCGATGCACATGAGTTTGGGTGAACTCCAGGAGTTGGTGATGGACAGGGAGGCCTGGCATGCTGCAGTCCATGGGGTCACAAAGAGTCAGACACAACTGAGCAACTGAACTGAACTGAACTGAAAGAGGATGCTATAGTCTCAACTGTGTCCCCAGAATTTGTATGTTGAAGCCTTACCACACAGAGTGACTGTGTCTATAGGTAGTCTTTAGTAGGCAGTTGAGATAAAATGAGGTCATAAAATTAGGTCTTTAATCCAATAGGACGGTGGACTTAGAGGAAGAGGAAAATCTCTCGCCATATGAGGACAGAGCTAGAAGACAGGAGTCAGTGTGTAGTCAGAAAGAGTGCCCTTAGCAACAGCCTATTTAGTTGGCAGCTTGATCTTGGACTTCCCAGCCTCCAGAACCATGAGAAAATAAGTTCTGTTGTGTAAGCTGGTCAATGGTATTTCCTTACAGTAGCCTGAGGTGACTAAGACAAATGACTTGACTTTTTAGTGTTATTTGTAGGCTTCTTCACTCTGCATGCGTACTCAAGCTCAGTTGTGACTGACTCTTTGTGATCCCATGGGCTGTAGCCCACCAGGCTACAGGACACCAGGCTCCTCTATCCATGGGATTTTCCAGGCAAGAATACTGGCGTGCGTTGCCATTTCCTGTTCTAGGGGATCTTCCCAACACAGGGATTGAACCTCTGTCTCCTGAGTATTCTGCATTGGCAGGTGGGTTCTTTACCACTGTGCTACCTGGGAAGCCCTCATCACTCAACATCATGGCTCTAATGCCATGCGTGTAGTGTACAGCTGTCACAGAATTCTGTTGCTTGATGACACAACAACTTGTTTTTTCATCCTTATATTGATGCATTTAGGTTGTTTACAGTTTTCTGCTATTATAAACATTTTATAACTTTCTCCATTAAGTCTCATCTTTACCAATACCTTGTACTGTTCAACTTTGGCTTTGGCAATCTAGTTGTAGTGAAATGGTGTCTCACCGTCATCTGTATTTGCATTTTTTTAACAGATTGATTCTTTACCTCATTTTTTTGCCACCTTCATTGCTTTTCAAGAAGCATTTTTTAAAATGTCATTTTTCTACTAGCTTTTTTATTTCCTATTGGTTACTGTGACTTACTACACTTTGTGATTATTTGTGAGTATTATACAATCAAAATATTTTCCTTTAGTTTGTGGCTTCTCTTTTTACTCTCTATGTGATTATCTTTGAACAAGGATTTAAAATTTTATGGAATTGAGATTGCCAATATATCCTTTGAAGTTTCTGATTTTCTATTCTATTTTAACAATACTCTCTATCTAGAATGTATAAAGGCATTTTATCGTGTCAGGTAGAGAATACATTTTCCCACCAATGGAACTATTTTTTCCTAAAACCGTATAGTATATAAGTCATATTTTCCCTGCTAATCTGTAATGCCATCTGCCATCTCTGTCATATACCTTTTAACTCTATACCAATCCATATCTATCTCTCTCTCTCATCTTTATGTGTTCTATGTTGTTTCAGTACCTAACTTTCTTCTTCTTGAAAGCTCTGTCTTTAAAGTAATATTCTTGCTATTTTAAGTTATTATAAATAAATAACTTATGATATTTTAAGTCATGTCTTTGCGACCCCATGGACTGAAACATACCAGGCTTCCCTATCCTTCACATCTACTGGAATTTGCTCAAACTCAAAATGAGTCCAATTGCACTCATTTCACACGCTAGCAAAGTAATGCTCACAATTCTCCAAGCCAGGCTTCAACAGTATGTGAACTGTGAACTTCCAGATGTTCAAGTTAGATTTAGAAAAGGCAGAGGAACCAGAGGCTAAATTGCCAACATCCACTGGATCATCCAAAAAAAAAAAGCAAGAGAGTTCCAGAAAAACACTTACTTCTGTTCAAGTTAGATTTAGAAAAGGCAGAGGAACCAGAGATTAAATTGCCAACATCCATTGGATCATTAAAAAAAAAACAAAACCAAGAGAGTTCCAGAAAAACACCTACTCCTGCTTTATTGACTATGCCAAAGCCTTTGACTGTATGGATAACAACAAACTGTTACCTGCCTTCTGAGAAATCTGTATGTAGGCCAAGAAGCAACAGTGAGAACTGGACATGGAACAACAGATTGTTTCCAAATCGGGAAAGGAGTACGTCAAGGGTGTATACTGTCACCCTGCTTATTTAACTTATATGCAGAGTACATCATGCAAAATGCTGGGCTGGATGAAGCACAGCTGGATCAAGATTTCCTGGAGAAATATCAATAACCACAGATATGCAGATGACACCACCCTTATGGCAGAAAGTGAAGAAGAAACGTAGAGCCTCTTGGTGAAAGTGAAAGAGGAGAGTGAAAAAGTTGGCTTAAAACTCCACATTCAAAAAATTAAGATCATGGCATCGGTCCCATCACTTCATGGCTAATAGATAGGGAAACAATGGAAACAGTAACAGGCTATTTTGGGTGGCTCCAAAATCACTGCAGATAGTGATTGCAACCATGAAATTAAAAGATGCTTGCTCCTTGGAGGAAAGCTATGACCAACCTAGACAGCTTATTAAAAAACAGAGACATTACTTTGCCAACAAAGGTCCACCTAGTCAAAGCTATTTTCCAGTAGTATGTATGGATGTCAGAGTTGGACTATAAAGAAAGCTTAGCACCGAAGAATTGATGCTTTTGAACTGTGGTGTTGGAGAAGACTCTTAAGAGTCCCTTGTACAGCAAGGAGACCCAACCAGTCCATCCTAAAGGAAATCAGTCCTGAATATGCATTGTAAGGACTGATGTTGAAGCTCAAACTCCAATACTTTGGCCAACTGATGTAAAGAATGGACTCATTGGAAAAACCCTGATTCTGGGAAAGATTGAAGACAGGAGGAGAAGGGGATGACAGAGGATGAGATTGTTGGAAGGCATCACCATCGGGGACATGAGTTTGAGCAAGCTCCAGGAGTTGATGACAGACAGGGAAGCTCAGCATGCTGCAGCCCATGGGGTCGCAAAGAGTTCAACATGACTAAGCAACTGAACTGAACTGATGTCCATTGAGTCAGTGATGCCATCCAACTATTTCATCCTCTGTTACCCCCTTCTCCTCCTGCCTTCAGTCTTTCCCAGCATCAGGGTCTTTTCCAGTGAATTGGCTCTTCACATCAGGAGTCCAAAGCTTTGAAGCTTCAGCTTCAGCAACAGTCCTTTCAATGAATATTCAGGGTTGATTTTCTTTAGAATTGACTGATTTGATATCCTTACTGTCCAAGGGACTATCAACAGTCTTCTCCAGTTCAAAAGCATCAATTCTTCAGCTCTCAGCCTTCTTTATGGTCTAACTCTCACATCTGTACATGAGTACTGGAAAAATCATAGCTTTAACTATATGGACTTTGTCAGCAAACTGATGTCTCTGCTTTTTAATACACTGTCTAGGTTTGTCATAAACCTAGGTATTTAGTAGCATAGTTTTCTCTCCCTCTTTAGATATCTTAGCTACTTTTGGTTCATTGCTCTTCCATCTATATTTTAGAATCAGTTTGTCAAGACCTGGATGAATCTGTTGAAATTTTCACTGGGAGTGCAGTGAAGCTGTAGCTAGATTTGTACAATGGATGTTAGTTAGGGAAGCCAAGATGCAGAAAACTATGAATACTTTGACACCATTTTTATAAAATATAAGAGCCATATGGCTGTACACATATGTGTGTATGTATGGGGAAACTTTCTAGAGCCAGTAAATCCTAAGATTTCCTAGTTCCCCTAAAGGATTTTGAAGTTTCTCCATTTCCCCATCCCAGGAAAGTGCCCCTTGGGTCATTCTCCTGTCAGGCACAGTATAAGACTGTGTCGTGGCAGGTTTTTGTTTGGTTGGTCTTTCCTTAAACTTACAGCCAGAGAAAGCAATCCTGAACAATGCCTTCTATGTCAGGGAACAAGCTTTAAGTAGAAAGATTCTTTTCTTTTCTGGGCTCAGCCCCAAAGACAGCCTTCATTCCTCCATAATAAAGGATATTAACAGGGTCTGCAAAGATATTTCTGTTTATTTTCCTTTAAAATAACCACTTTCTGAGGGTGCTAATTTCTGCTTGCACATAGTAAATGCTCAATAAATATTTACTGAAGTAAGTAATATGACTTAATCTGTACACAGTAGTATAGCAGACATTCCTTAAAAAAGTATCTGGCATGTGGATGAATTTATTCTGAATGCACATAATAAATATTCAGTAAATATTTATTGAAATGAATAAAGAAGAAAGTAATCCATTTATACAAACTGTAAAGGACACTGCTTATAATATGTGCTATGTGGATGTCTCACATAGTTTCAATGTTAATAATGTTTTTGCCAATTTTTCTTTTTCCTTGTTATTCTTATTTAGTGAGAGAAAAAGCAAATGCTTTCTCACACATTATCACCAAAATCACTCATCTGTACTACACTGAACTCCTTACAAATGATATACACTTAATCTGGAAATGTAACACAAGTCTTACTATTTTTACTTTTTTAAAGCTGCAATATGTTTCCCACATTAATAAGCAGCATTGCTTAACCTCCATACTGAAGTTATAGAATTACTTTTGAAAGTTTTAAGATTACTAGGTACCAGAGATTATTCTGTAGTGCCTCCAGGATACAACTTCACAAAGGACTACTTTAGGCTTATGGACAGCTTACCTTCTCCCAACTCCACCTCCTAAAGCAACATCCAGGAGAACCTCTCTGAATAGCCAGTGTACTCAGCAGATAGAAGAGCTTTGCTGTTGATCTGATTATGTTAGCTAGCAAATAATCTTAACACATGTATTTTGAGAACATTTTAATTATATTCAATTTGGAGATAAATGAAATAATGGAAATTATAATTTTCTGTGACCCTAAATGGCAGTTATTGCCTCTATGTTATAATTCTTATATATTATTATTTTTCAGATTGTTGAGTCCCACTGAAGATTTTCTAGGGGTGGGATAAAGAGATACCTGCTTTTAACAATTTTCTTTGGACTCTATGCTTGAAGTGTTTGTGGTTCTATAGTGCCTCGGTGTGTCTGACTCTTTGAGACCCCATGGACTGCAGCACGCCAGTCTTCCCTGTCCTTTGCCATCCCCTGGAGCTTGCTCAAGCTCCTGTCCATTGAGTCAGTGATGCCATCCAACCATCTTGTCCTCTGTCACCCTCTTCTCCTCCTGCCTTCAATCTTTCTCAGCATCAGGGTCTTTTCTGATGAGTCAGTTCTTTGCATCAGGTGGCCAAAATATTGGAGCTTCAGCATCAGTCCTTCTCATGAATATTCAGGATTCATTTCCTTTAGGATTGGCTGTTCTGATATCCTTGCTATCCAAGGGACTCTTAGCAGTCTTCTCCAGCACCACAGTTGGAAAGCATCAATTCTTAAGTATTTAGCCTTCTTTATGGTCCAACTCTCACATCCATACATGACTACTGAAAAAACCATAACTTTGACTATATGGACCTTTGTCGGCAAAGTAATGTCCCTGCTTTTAGTATGTTGTCTAGGTTGGTCATGGTTTTTCTTCCAAGGAGCAAGCATGTTTTAATTTTGTCAGTGCAGTCACCATCTGCAGTGATTTTGGAGCCCAGGAAAATAAAGTATAATTTATATATATATATATATATATGTGTGTGTGTGTGTGTGTGTATACATACATACATATACACATACACACACATATATAAATAGATATATGTATGAAGTATAGTTAATATTATGTATATATATATATATGTTAATGGATATATGTATGAATGTGTATATATATATATATATATATATACACACACAAATGGAAAAGAAGTTGTAGCATATATATATATATAATGAATGGATATATATATATGAATATATATATGACACATCTTTTTTATCCATTCATCTTGTCAAGGGATGTTTAGGTTGCTCCCATGTCTCAGCTATTGAAAATACTTCTGCAGTGAACATTGGGATGCATATATCTTTTCTTTTTGAATTAGTGTTTTATCTGGATATATGCCCAGTAGTGGGATCACTGGATTATATGGTAACTCTATTTTTAATTTTTTAAAGAAATCTTTATACTGTTCTCCATATTATGTATAATTTGGAAATTAATCCCTGGTTGGTAGCATCATTTGAAAATATTTTTTTGCCAGTTTGTAGGTTGTCTTTTCATTTTGTTTATGGTTTCCTTTGCTGTGCAAAAACTTTTATGTTAATCAGGTATCATTTGTTTATTTTTGTTTTTATTTTCATCACTCTAGGAGGTAGGTCAAAAAAGATCTTGCTGAGATTTATGTCAAAGAGTGTTCTGCCTATACTTTCCTCTAAGAGTTTTATAGTATCAGGCCTTACATTTAGGTCTTAAATCAATTTTTAGTTTATTTTTGTGTATGGTGTTAAGGAGTGTTTTAATTTCATTCTTTTACATGTAGCTGTCCAGTTTTTTCCAGCACAACTTATTGAAGAGACTGTCTTTTCTCCATTGTATATTCTTGTGTTTTTTTCGTAGATTAATTGACCATAAGTGCTTGGGTTTATTTCTGGGCTTTATCCTGTTTCATTGATCTATATGTCTCTTGTTGTGCCAAAACCACATTGTTTTGATTATTGTAGCTTTGTAATATAGTCTGAAGTGAGAGCGTGTGATTCCACCAGCTCTGGTCATCATTCTTAAGATTGTTTAGCCATTTAGGGTCTTCTGTGTCTCCATACATATTTTAATTGTTTTATTTTAGATCTGTGGAAAATATCATTGCTAATTTGATAGGGATTGCATTGAATTTGTAGATTGCCATTGATAGCATGCTTACATAAATAATATTGATTCTTCCAATCCAAGAACACAGTGTATCTTTCCAACTGTGTTGTCTTAAATTTCTTTCATTAGCATCTTCTATTTTTCAGAGTATAAGTTTTTTGCCTCCTTAGATAATTCTGGAGAAATTAAATTATAAATATAAGGATCTAGAATATGATTAATATACTTTTTTTATATTGATTAGACATAAAACCAGCTTAGTTGGCAGATTTTAGGTGTATTTGTTTAGAATATATAAAACAAAGACAATATGTGTATATTGTCTTTAATTAATGTGTGTATGTACTTTTGTGGAAGCATATAGAACTAGTAATCTCCGAACATCAATACATATTACAATATCCAGAATATTAATCAAAATATCAGGAAATTATAATAGTCTATCCAACATTAGAGTATATATTGAACACATACTGTTTCATTGCTGGTGGGAAACACTGAAAATAAAGTTTTATTTTAAAAATACAGTCTGGTAAGTGTTGCTGTGGAGATTGGCAAACAGAATTCAAAAGGATGGTGGGAACCAATAAAGCCAAATTTCGTATTTCTAAACTCATTTCAAGGCTAACCTTGATCACTGAATTCATGAGGGAAGCAGTAATGAGTAAGATTGTGTAAGTGGAAACATGGTGTTCTGGGCTAAGCAAATCTTTTAAACGCTCAAATTGTATTTTTTCTAATTTTGAACATGTATTTTTTAAAAGCATTCACAGTAATAAGCCAGCTGCTCATTTGTTCAACCATACTAAACGGAATAGAGTGTGAACAGGTCAAAAAGTGTCCAGTTGGAGCTCTTAGTAGGTTAAAGAAAACTGGTAGAAATTATTTTGTCCCCTTAAGGTAGTTTTTTTTCATGATTCCTGGTAATTGAAATTTTCTTTGGTTGTTAAAGAACCATTAAAAAGCTGTTTCTTCATCAATTAGAATCTTGCTGCCAGATTGTATGACATTTCGTGAACCAGCTTTAATTTGTTATACATTGTTCCAGAAGGTGAGATGAGATTAGAGGGACTTGTGTGTTAGTTGAGAGATGGATTTTACACTGACTTCTCATGGTCCCTTTCTAGTAATTCAAATATAGCGGCATGATCTTGATTAGCTAATCTTTCCACATCAGCATTTTCAGATGGTACTTCATGAAATTTTCACTACAATTAAAAATGCAATTAAAATGGATTATCTAAATCAAAGTCAATCTTTAATTACTGCCTACTATCTAGATCCTTATTTCGTGATAGAACAGATTAAATTCTAACAATTGCAGTGCTAATGCCTTCATTATTAAACACATAATAATACCCGTCTTTTGAGGCTCATCTCATTTCCTATCAGTTCTTTTTCACATTGTCATCAAGAAGTTTGCTTCTTTTAACAACCTACTGCTTACTTAGTCCTGAGCTGGTTTTTATATACTTCTCCTAAGAAAAATTAAATTATACAAAGTTCATCAAATTAATCCAAGTCCTTTCATGTAAAAGGAGCAGG
This sequence comes from Bos indicus, assembly GCF_029378745.1. NCBI lineage: Eukaryota > Metazoa > Chordata > Mammalia > Artiodactyla > Bovidae > Bos > Bos indicus. The sequence goes on from NC_091772.1 coordinate 14,862,849, forward strand.
TATCTCACCTGACCTACTTGTCCTAGTTCTTTTTCACTTTTCCATTTTTGGCCTTTGTTAGCTATTATTAAAAAAAAAAAAAAAAACAAGTAAGAAAATTGTGGGGGAGGGAGGAAATGTTTTTTCCTTTTTAGAAGGTAATTCTATTTACTGTCACATCAGTCTTTAGTTGTTTTCTAAACCTTGTCAATTTGCATGTGATTCACTAACACAGTTTGCCTTCTAAGTGTGTCAGTAGTGTTAATATTGGGTAGTGAGGTGAAAACTGATGGATCTAAAACTCAAAGGGCCCCCTATGTCAATGTTCATGTGCTAGTTATGTAACAGCAGGAAAGTCCCCTAAGCTATGTGAGTCTCTACGTCCTCATCTTTAATATGAGGATGGCAAAAGTGTGGACCTAGAGGCATTATTGTAAAACTCAGAAATGATTTATTAAAGTTCTGAGCATGTACATAGTTGCATTGTTGTTGTTTAGTCACCAAGTTGTGTCTGACTCTTCTGTGACCCCATGGACTGTAGCTCCCCAGGTTCCTCTGTCCATAGCATTTCTCTCCAGACAAGAATACTGGAGTGTGTTGCCATTTCTTTCTCCAGGAGAAAGAAATTCTTGCCAACCCAGGAACTGAATCCACATCTCCTTCACTGCAGGCAGATTCTTTACCACTGAGCCACCTGGGAAGCCCACATAGTTCCATAGTAGGTATTCAATAAGGGTGGCTATTTTATTATATCTTAGTTTCTTCCATGTTGCTGTACAACCTATCTATCTATCGAGATAGCATGCTAACCTAGGAGTCTATAAATATTACATAGTCCAAAACCTTAATTGGTGGACTCTGAGCTTGAATATGCTGGTGTTTTTCCAGTATCTCAATATTTGCATATATAATAGTGTTTACCAACTGGTTGAAAGCATCTAACCAATATCTGATGTTTAGCACATGTCATCCTAAAACATCTTTATGAACAACCTAACCGGATATGGCATGACATCAATCTTATTCAAAGCTATACGGAAATTGCCTTTATCTCTTGGCAACTTCAGTTCAGTTCAATTCAGTCACTCAGTCATGTCTAACTCTTTGCTATCCCATGGACCGCAGCATGCCAGGCCTCCCTGTCTATCACCAATTCCCAGAGTTTACTCACACTCATGGGCATTGAGTCAGTGATGCCATCCAACCATCTCATCCTCTGTCATCCCCTTCTTCTCCTCTCTTCAATCTTTCCCAGCATCAGGGTCTTTTCAGATAAGTCAGTTCTTCGCATCAGGTGGCCAAAGTATTGGAGTTTCAGCTTCAACATCAGTCCCTCCAATGAATATTCAGGACCGATTTCCTTTAGGATGGACTGGTTGGATCTCCTTGCAGTCCAAGGGACTCTCAAGAGTCTTCTCCAACACCACAGTTCAAAAGCATCAATTCTTCAGCACTCAGCTTTCTTTATAGTCCAACTCTCACATCCGTACATAACTACTGGAAAAGCCATAGCCTTGACTAGACAGACCTTTGTTGACAAAGTAATATCTCTGCTTTTCAATATGCTGTCTAGGTTGGTCACAATTTTCCTTTCAAGGAGTAAGCATCTTTTAATTTCATGGCTGCAATCACCATCTGCAGTGGTTTTGGAGCCCAGAAAAATAAAGTCAGCTACTCTTTCCGTTGTTTCCCCATCTATTTGACATGAAGTGATGGGACCAATGCCATGATCTTAGTTTTCTGAATGTTGAGCTTTAAGCCAACTTTTCACTCTCCTCTATAACTTTCATCAAGAGGCTCTTTAGTTCTTCTTCACTTTCTACCATAAGGGGGGTATCATCTGCATATCTGAGGTTATTGATGTTTCTCCCAGAATCTTGATCCTAGCTTGTGCTTCATCCATCCCAGTGTTTTTCATTATGTACTCTGCTGCTGCTGCTGCTGCTGCTGCTGCTAAGTAGCTTCAGTCATGTCCGACTCTGTGCAAACCCATTGACGGCAGCCCACCAGGTTCCCCTATCCTTGGGATTCTCCAGGCAAGAACACTGGAGAGGGTTGCCATTTCCTTCTCCAATGCATGAAAGTGAAAAGTGAAAGTGAAGTCATTCAGCCATGTCCGACTCATAGCAACCCCATGGACTGCAGTCTACGAGGCTCCTCCGTCCATGGGATTTTCCAGGCAAGAGTACTGGAGTGGGGTGCCATTGCCTTCTCCTGATGTACTCTACATATAAGTTAAATAAACAAGGTGACAATATACAGCCTTGATGTATTCCTTTTCCTATTTGGAACCAGTCTGTTGTTCCATGTCCAGTTCTAACTGGTGCTTCTTGACCTGCATATAGATTTCTCAAGAGACAGGTCAGGTGGTCTGGTTTTCCCATCTCTTGAAGAATTTCCCAGTTTGTTGTGATCCACACAGTCAAAGGATTTGGCATAGTCAATAAAGCAGAAATAGATGTTTTTCTGGAACTCTCTTGCTTTTTCGGTGATCCAGCAGATGTTGGCAACTTAAACTCCAGCAAAACATTCATGCACGCTGAGTTATTAAGGGTTCAGAATAAATAGCCAACAAATTGGTTAAGTACTATTGCATTTGTTAAAAGACCAAATACTTTTAAAGAGCAGAGAAGTAATTTCTGGACTTGTATATCAGTGAAAACCCCAATTCTTCCACGACACAAAGAAAGCTTACTCAGCAATATGGAAATTCTGAAACTTCTGGTATATTGAAGGCAGATAAATGTAGTAATCTGCGGGTGGCATAACTTGAGTGAAAAGCTAGTGAAAAATGTATAAACTATCATAAAGACTACAGACAGAATTGGCCTAGTTCTGTGTGATAGGGTGAATGACATGGACATCATAAAACAGGATATTGATACAGCAAAGACTGAGCAAGACATGAAGAAGGAAATATTTACAGTGAAGCTGGAAACAATAATTAGGATTTATTATTTAGTCTGCAAATGATAGTCTTGCTTGACCCAAGTTGATGCCAGTACATTTATGGCTAGTTTTCTCTAGATTGATTCTCTAGATTTCTCTAGATTGATTTCTCTATTTCTTCACATGGAAGTTCTCTATAACCAGCTTCAACTTGAGTTAAAAAAATGTTAATCATCATCGTTGCTCCTTTTATCATGGAAGAAAAAAATAGATTCCCCGAGGATTACTGCCTTTGTCTCACGATGAGGCTTAAACAAAAATAAATGACTCTTTCAAAATGTTTTACAGCTTGACATTTTAGTTCTCATGCTTTCCTTGGAGATTAAATATTCTAAGAATCCAATAGCCAGGTATATTTTATAATGTCACTGAATGCTATGTAAATATTGAGTTCAGTGTTGCATCTTTTCAGTTCACGGTAGAAATCCAACAGCAATATTCTTCTGCTAGAAAGAATAGCAAATAATCAATAGAGAACACAAAATTATAGGGCCTCTGGCTGCATGAGTAGTTTGTGGTATCTAAAAATAAAAATACCACTTTTAAGATTATAGGAGCATTCATAAAGAAAAATTTTACAAAAGAATTCCTCTTAGTTTTAATCAATTTGGAAAAAAAAAAGGCATTTCGCAAATGAGAAAAGTATGTGAGTAGTGACTAATTTTTGCATAAATTTTTAATCACTTCAGAGAAGGCAATGGCACCCCACTCCAGTACTCTTGCCTGGAAAATCCCATGGACAGAGCAGCCTGATAGGCTGCAGTCCATGGGGTCACAAAGAGTCGGACACGACTAAGAGACTTTACTTTCACTCTTCACTTTCCTGCTTTGGAGAAGGAAATGGCAACCCACTCCAGTGTTCTTGCCTGGAGAATCCCAGGGATGGGGGAGCCTGGTGGGCTGCCGTCTATGGGGTCACACAGAGTTGGACACGACTGAAGTCACTTAGCAGTGTAAAATTAATAATGTACTGCTCATGTAATAGGAGACGCACCCTTGGTTTCTAAAATGAAAAGAAAAATATGTACTTTCTGGAATGACCCAAATATTGATTATTTTTCCCCTCTGGTTAGCTTTAGTCACCTGATTTGTGTATAATTCTGTACTGTAATACACCTTAGGTTGTGGAAGGCTCTTATTTTATATGATTTTTCTTTGCAGGTAAGAATGTTTTTCTATGAATAGGACTTTACTTGAAAACAATTACATACTTATTAAATATAGTCAAACACTTTTCGTGAATACTAGTTTTGTTATAATTAGCATGCTTTTTAATCAGAATTTCTTGGAAACTTCAATAGGTTAAGGGGAATTGTGAATCCTCCCTAAACCTGTTATTTTATTATATTATACTTCATTAGCACTACATGACATGGAACATAAAAACAAAACAAAAACTGCTGCTTTTATTTAGCACAGACAAAAAATGCCACAAAATGAATTTCTAATTTTTGTCAATTTTTTGTTTGAAATGCTTAACCTATAAGCACGATGATTTATGAATATAAATCAATTTAAGAAAGACCTAAAGATGACCAAGTCTCTCATCACCAGTGCCCTGTATCTGTGTCTGCTCAATGTGTACCTTCTAATTTTCCAAACTGATTTAATTCAGTGATTCTCCTTACCTGTTTTGATGACCGTGTATCGGTCTTTCCATAAAGGAGTCTTTTGTTTACTTGTTTGCTTGCTTGCTTGTTTCAGGGGAGTCAAAAATGTATACAATAAAATTTAAATATAATTGTCATTACATTTAATGGGTGAGTGTCCTCTGATTTTTAGTGTGCACATTACTGATCACTTAACCAGGTTGCCTGTTTGTTCACTCAGGATTAGGGTTAGGGGTTCCCCAGGTCCCCAGTGGGGAAATGACAAACACCACCAAGACTTACCACAAATACAAACAGCTATTTTTGAAGATGTGATCAATCTTTTCTGCCTAATTAGGCTATGCAAAAAAAAAGATCAGAGTTTTTCTAAAGCAACAATTATTAGGAAACTTTATTTTACTTAAAACATTATAGAACCAAATATATTTTAAAAGGAAACTCTATCTCTTAAGCATAGCCTGTCTTGGCCTGGGTAATGCAAACTTAACAAAATACTCTCCACTGTGACCTCCACCATTTTTAAAGGTTCAACGTTGACTGGCACTGGCCACAGATATTATATGTCTAGGCTAATATTTTTAGGTGGTGATGTTCAGCAGGCCATACTCTAGATTTAGGTTATTTCTTAGCATCTACAATTTCTGAAGCCATTTTAAGCCTCATTAAAAAATTTTACTCTCAAGCAAGTGGAAATCATCTGGCCCTTCAAATGCCACCCACCTTATTTCTGAATGTTCTGTGCTAACTTTGCAATCACCCTCGTCATGGTTACTTTAGCACCAGGCTCCAGGAAGATTGAATTTCATTTCTGGTCTCTCCGTGACCTGTTTTGTTTACCACAAGCACTGATTTATTGGGGGGAAAAAAATTAAAGCTAAGTCTACTCTTCAGTAAAGTTCAACTCCTCCATGTAAGACATGGTGGAAACTTACATGCCTATGTAAGACAATGGTGGAAACTCGTCTCCACATTTGCCTTGATATTTTATGATTTTGCTCCCTGCAGAATGCCCCCATCATCAACTTCCCCCTAAATAGGGTGACCATAAAATTTATTGTCCAAATGGGAAGACTTTTCAGAATGAAAGTAGGTGCTGGTGATAGTCTAGACAATAGCCTTAAACCCAGGACTATCCCAGGCCCCCTGGGACACAGCATCACCTTGCTTTAAGTGCATGGTTACTGAAACAGCAGAGTCATAGAGAGCCCAAGTCAAGGAATGAAGGGCCGTGAACACTTAGTATAAATGCATCTTTTAAATAATGGTACATGGTGAGCGCAGAGAAAATTTAAGTAGGAATAGGTTGTGTTTACCTTATTCTCTCATTTCTCCCTGACTCAACTTCCTTTTGTACCTCCTCACTCATGCTTCTTTACATCACACCAGCATAGCTGTCCAGTTGAAAAATGTGCCCCTGTGCTCATTTTAGAATATAGGGAATATAATAAAGTGCATGCATGATTTCCAAGATTCTAATATGATCTGTGAAGCAGGTCTCTGGGGAGCCTTTGGAGAGACACGGTAGTCTTATGACAGCTTGCAAATTTACTCTTGACTTTGACAGATGCCAAAGACTGACTTTATTTGAATTACTCGTAGATTGTCTCCTCATAATTTGGGAATATATGTCTTGGAACAAAGCTGACTCTAAGATAAGAGCATTTCCAACCTTTGCAGTTTACTACTGTTTCCACATAGAAGAAATCAGACAATCTGCTCTCATTACTATATTTTACTAGTGAAAATAATGTCTTTCTTTTGCCTCTAAACAATCCTCCATATAGCACAGCTCATCACCTTGTTGGCAGTTCTGTTTTAAATGTGATGCCTGGGGCTACATGATGCAGAGTGCACCTAGATTGAATCTATAAAGAGAAATTTTAATCCTCTTGTTGGTATCTTTCTGATAACAACAACTTTTGTTTCAAATTTTCTGTATCTCCATGAAAGACATTTTTTTTTGCTGCAGTTGAGAGATATGAAATCTGATCATCCCAATCAGATGGATCTTTGGCAGAGATAAAAACCACAAAATTATAGGCCTAAACAAATGAACTTGAGAGAGGGAGAATGTGTGAAAGATCAGATAGTTGAACCAAGCATAAATACACCACCATGAGTGCTGGATGCAAAGAAATTTGAATGGAGCATGAGAATGACTAGAACGATCATTAATGTATCGTCCTGGTTAAATATGATATCTGCCTATTATTACTGTTATTTTCTTATGCTCATAGATTAGGAGTAAGTGTGAAGTTGCTTTGACCCAGTTATTATTCTGGATTCAATTTTCAGGCTTACGTTAATGATTAGAAATTTTAGAAAACCACTTAAAGTGCAATAATCACTTAATGTTTCTCTCCATCCCAGTTTTCAGCTGAACTGGCTGCACCATTCAGATCAATATCAGTGTCTGGGATTAGCAGATGACACCCATCAGCCTCATCTCCTTGTTTTACTTTCTGTCTATGTGGGCTTTGGTGTCATTTTTAAAGTCATTCGTTGTTCATATGTCCAGATATAGCCTTTAGTGAAAAAATTTTCTTTTCTCAGCATCATTTTTTTAAAAAGTAACATACAAAATCCCTTGAAACTCATACTCTATGTCATATAATTTACTGGTTTACACATCACCTGAAATCAAGAGCATATCAATTTGTCAATTTCCTGCATATGAAATTCTGAGTGTAAAATCTGTATACGAGATGGAATGGAAAATGCAAAATTATGGTTGAGCATTTAAAAAACAAATAATGAAACAGTAGGATTCTAAAAGAACTCTATTATTCCATATTAAAACTGAAGTAAAAGTGAATCTCTCTTGAATCTAGATATACTCATGAAAAGTGATACCCAAATTGGATTTTTAGAAAAGCAATATTTAATCCTCTAAAAAATTCAGTGTTTTAAAGTCACATCAAATGAATGCCTTGTAAAACAAATACTCGTTCCTTTATTGGTTTCATGTAACATTTTACAATTTTAGTTTGCTTATGTGAAATACATCCAGATCCTGGATCCTCTTTTCTTCTTTGACTATATTTCTGACTAGGGAATCTCACCAAAGGCCATGGATTTAAACGGTATCATCCTGTTGTCGGCATCCATAATTGTATCTCCCTGAATTCTGCCCTGATCGACAGAGTTTACCTCTGCCTGCATTGAAATGCCCAAAGTGAAAGTGAAGTCGCTCATTCGTGTCCGACTCTTAGCAACCCCATGGACTACAGCCCACCAAGCCCTCCGTCCATGGGATTTTCCAGGCAAGAGTACTGGAGTGAGGTGCCATTGCCTTCTCCGTTAACAGCGGCTAAGCATATTATATTTACCTGGAGCTGGTATACTTGGTGGCAGCCTTAGTGCCCTCGGACACGGCATGCTTGGTCAGCTCCCCAGGTAGCAGCAAGCGCAGGGCGGTCTGAATCTCCCTGGATGTGATAGTTGAGCGCTTGTTGTAATGCTCCAGGCGCGATGCCTCGCCAGCGATGCGCTCGAAAATGTCGTTGACGGAGTTCATGATTCCCATGGCCTTGGACGAGATGCCGGTGTCCGGATGGACTTGCTTCAGCACCTTGTACACGTACACGGAGTAGCTCTCCTTGCGGCTGCGCTTGCGCTTCTTGCCGTCCTTCTGGGCCTTGGTCACAGCTTTTTTAGATCCCTTTTTAGGGGCAGGAGCAGACTTAGCTGGTTCAGGCATGTCTATAAGGACAACACCCAAAAACACAGAAAGATCTTGAAATGCCCAACACCCTCCCAAATCTGATACGCTAGGGTGGGGTTTTTCTATACTGTTAACAAGGTAATACCCTCCACCTGGTTGCTCAGGTAAAACCTAGGAGGTAATCTTAATCTCTCTTTTTGTGTCTTATTTACCCTCTCCTCCCAATTATCTTATCCACTTTCAAGTTTACTAGCAAGATGTATTTTGAGACCAAGTTTCCTTGCACTGAGTCTAAATACAGTGAAAAATCAGTATTGTCATCCATCTTAAAGTAGTTTTAAAACTTCCTGGCTCATCTGCTTAGCATTCTTATTAATAGTATTTTACTACTGTATGTTTTTCACTTAGCAGCAAAAATATAGTTTTTGTAATACAAAAAAAAAAAAAAAAAAAAATTGCATTGCTCCCCTGTTAAAATGTGAGGAAACCACCTATAGATTGATAAAATCCTGTCATTAAAGAGGAAAATAGAGATACCATGTTAAAGCTTTAGGGATCACCAAGATTGAAATTTAGAAAGTAAAGTATAAATACTCTCACCATAACAAATCAAGCATATGTGTGATAGATAGATGCAGGCATAGGTAGAGAGTTGAGAGATATCTAAATGATATGATTACAGATGGGAGAAGAAACCAGAGAGAATTAATTTATTCATTTTTTCATAACAAAGTCTCATTTGACACTACTGAATCATCATGCACCATTTTTCACAAAAGAAAATGAAAAAAAATGACAAATTTCAGAGCAGGGAGAAGAAACTTCTAAGATGATTCTAAAGCATTTTGTTATGCCAAAACCTAAAAAACTCCTCAAAGAATGAAAATCCAGCGAAATGACAAGTCAGCCTGTAAGAGCTTCTATTGACCAAACTTAGGAAATTTGAGTACAAACATGGCAGTGAGAAGTTGTAACCTGAATGAAATAAGAGTGCAAACTCCCAAGCTGCTAACAAGCAAACGAATGCAGGTACACACATAAACACATATACAAACGTATATTTTATATATATATATACACACACACACACATTGAATAAGGGAGAGAAGAAAGTTCTTTTCTATGATAGAATGCCAGCTAACAAATATAGAAGAAATAAAAATTAGAAAATCACCACTTTGAAACATTATAACAATTATGGCCCAGAATTTATGTATAAATACTGGCCACACATTGGGAAATAAAAGGTCACTTTGAATTCCAAAAAGTAGAAAAATCACATTCAGCAATGTTTGATCTGAGTGCAATAATAAATCTAAAAACCAATGATAACATCAAAAATATAAGAGGAAGAAGAAAAAAAAAGGAATAGGGGAGGGAAAGACAATGTATGGATATTGAAAGAAAGGAAAGAAAAAGAGGGAAAGGAAGATGAGAGAAAAGAAAAAAGTAAAGGAAGAAAGGAAAGAGGAAAGGAAGATGGAATTTACCTGGAAGTCCAGTGGTTAAGACTCTGTGCTTCTACTGCAGGGGTGGGCACAGGGTCAATCTCAGATTTGGCATGCTATGTTAAAAAAAAAAAAAGAGGAAAGAGAGGGAGGATTCCATTTTGATTTATATAGAGTGTTTTTATTTATTATGCCATATTTTTACCAATAAAGTATAGTAAAAAATGTACCTTCCTTTGTATCTCCTTACTTTATACTCTTTTTGATCTAGTTGTCATAGGTATTTTTCCTACATGAATTTCAAACCATGTCAGTGTTACAATTTTTGTTTCAATTGTTAAATATAATTTAGAAAACTCAAGAAGAAAAGTTTATTGTGTTTACCCATATTTTTGTTTACTCTATTCTCTTTCTGGGGTCCCAAGTTTCCATCTTTTATTGTTTTCTTTCTGTCTAGAGAACTTTTCTTTAGCCATTCTAGTATAAGTTTCTGATAGCATAATACCTTATTTTTCTTTCATCTGAGAAAGTGTTGAGTTCTTATTCATTCCTGAAGGATATCTTCGCTGGATATAGGATTCCTAATTGACAGTTCTTTTCTTTCAGTAATTGAAAAATGTCACCTTTTTCTGGCCTGCATGCTTCCCCATGAGAAATTCACTGTTATTTGAATTGTTTTTCCTGTATAGATAAGATGCTATTCCTCTCTTGATGTTTTGAAATTGTTTTTGTTTTGTTTTGTTTTTAGTTTTAAAATTTTTGACTATGATGTTTCTTGTGGTGGATTTCTTTGAGTTTTATCTTGTTTAGAGTTTGGTCAAATTCTTGAATATGTTATCTTGTTGCTCTTACCAAATTCAAGACTTTTTCAACCATTATTTTTCAAATATGCTTTTATCCTTATGCTTTATCATCTCCTTTCAAGAGTTCCATTAATGAGAGGTAGATCTTCTGTTATATGTAATCCAGCAGGTCCCTGAGGCTTTCTCATTTTTTTGTCCAGCCTATTTTCTTTCTGTTGTTTACACTGGATAATTTCTCTTATTCTATCTCTGGTTTACTCACTCTTTCTTCTGCCCCTTCCATCCTACTGACAAACCCTTCTCTTGATTATTATTTTTTTAATTTTGGTATTGAGCTTTACAAAATTTCTTTTTAGTTCTTCTTTATTCTTTCAATTCATTGTTGAGACTTCCTACTTCTTTGCTGAGAAGGTTTCTCTTATTATTTGTTTCAAATGTGTTTGCAGTTCTCTTTAAAGCATTTTTATGACTGTTACTTTAACATCTTTGCAGATAATTCTAACATCTCTATCACTTTGATGTTAACATCTACTGATTGCTTTCTTTAACTCCATTTGAAATCTTCTTGGTTCTTGGTATAATGCATAATTTTTGATTGACGTCTAGGGATTCTGCATGTTGTGTTATGGGAGTCTGGATTTTATTTAAGGCCTTGTACACTAATGAAACAATGATTCTTATACCCAAGAGTTTGCATTCTGTGGGAGATGGGTAACGGGAGAGAGGTAAACAGACAATAAAAAAATAAAACTAACAAGTAGGTATATTTCAGGCCATGTTAGTAGGTAATATGCTGTGACATTATATATATATATATATATATATATATATATATATATATATATATACACATACACACACACATATATGGCAACCCACTCCAGTACTCTTGCCTGGAGAATCCCATGGATGCAAGAGCCTGGTGGGCTACAGTCCATGGGGTTGCTAAGAGTTGGACATGACTGAGCGACTTCACTTTCACTTTTCACTTTCACACATTAGAGAAGGAAATGGCAACCCACTCCAGTGTTCTTGCCTGGAGAATCCCAGGGATGGCAGAGCCTGGTGGGCTGCCGTCTATGGGGTCACACAGAGTTGGACACAACTGAAGCGACTTAGCAGCAGCAGCAGCATATACATACATGCATAGCAAAGGCATAAATTGCAATTTCAAATAATGGCATCACAGTAGGATATGTTGAGAGTGTGAGATTAGACCAAGGACTTGAAGAAGGAAAGAGAGTTAGCCATAGGGAAATTGAGGGGACAACATTTATAACAGAAGAAATAGCCAGTGAAAACATCCTAAGGCAAGAATATACTGAGTACTTTGAACATAGGAGTGACATCAGCTGTTTTTTCTTCTCAGTGCCTCACTTTGGCTATATTGTTAAAAATAGGCTACCCTGGCAAAAGGCCTATTAGGAGGTTATTGCAGAAATCCAAATACAATACTATAGTGAAACCAGAGTAATATCAGTGAAAGTCATGAGAAGTATTGAGGTTTGGGATATATTTTGAAGTTAAAACAAATAGGACTTTTTCGGACTGATTGGATATGCAGTGTGAGGGAAAGAGAGAGCTGATAAAGACAATCCCAAGACCTTGCATTTGAACATCAGGAAGAAGAGATTGCCTTCAGTTGACATGAAGGAACCTGAAGGTGAGTGGGTTTAAGTGAAAGTATCAGGAATCTAGTTTTGAACAAGTTAAGTTTCAGATGACTGTGAGACATCCAAGTAAAGATATTGTGTAGACAGTCAGATAAGGGAGATTGGAATCAGGGGTCTAAGGGCTGGACTGGGGGGCATTCCACAATAAAGACAGGAGGAGAAACTGAGAAGATGTGACCAGAGAGGTAGGAGAAAAAGCCAGGTGCGTGTGGCAGCCTGGAAGCCACACAAAGAAAGTACATCAATAAGGAGGAAATGATGTACTGTGATGGTTCCAGAAAGATGAGAACTAAGAATTGGTCATTTAGTTATAGTCATGGAATCACCAGACCTTGAGAGGAGCAGTTTTGTTGCAGTGGTGTTAGGGTAAAATAGTGGCCTGAATAGATTTGTGCCGGAATGAGCAAAGAGGAACTGGAATCAGGAAGAATAGACAAGACTTCATATGTGAGTAAAGAAGAGGAAAAGAAATGAGTGATAGTGGGTTCAGAAGAGCTTGTCAAGGGAGAATTTTTTTTTTTTTTTGGTAAAAGATAAAGCAATATTTTTGTTATTATGATGGAAATTATATAGGAAAGCCAAAAATTACATGTAGGAAGGAGAGGTGAAATTGCTGAGTGATGACTTTTTCTAGTAAATGGGAGATGTTTTGTAGTGCCAAAGGAGAGATATTGGCTTTGAGCAGAAGCGTGGACAGCAGTCAATGGTAATAAACAAAAATGCAAAGTATCTGGGTATAGATGGTGGTAGGTCTGTAACTGGGGGTTCTAGAAGTTCTCTTCTAACTGCTATAATTTTCTCAGAAAAGTGAAAAACAAGGACACTAGAGGAGAGTGAAGATGAGAGGAAGTATTAGGTATTTAGAGAGAAGAAGAATGAAAATGACATTTGGAGAATAGTTTTCCATTCTCCTGGATGATTAACCTAGGGACTTAGAATAAAATTACCAAGACAGCATTAAATGACTCTCTTGGGGCTCAAAGTCATGAATTTAAATGAAACCAGACAGTATGGTTGATTTCATTCCTGAACAGCTGTTAATTGTTGAAAATTTCTTACTGAGTCAAAGTCTGCCTCACCTTTTTCCCTACTTCTGTTCAAATATACAGAAAGCATTTCACTCACTTTTTCCCATTTCAGCCCAGCAACTAGTTGGAAATCCTTATTTCAAGCAACCTCTGCCTATTCTTTCCTAGACTAAGCTTACATGTCTTTCTTTGGCATGTATTCAGACCCTTTACTTCCCTGCAGATGTACTTCTCATTAATAAAGTCTGTCCTAGAATGTAGACCACACTAACCATCCATACCTCCCCATTAATATTAAACTGGCCTCTCCAGACTGAAAATATGGGGACCATTGTTTGGTAACATTGAACACCACAGGGGTGTGTGTGTTATTCACTCAGTCATGTCCGACTTTGCAACCCCATGGACTTTAGCCTGCCAGGCTTCTCTGTCCATGGAATTCTCTAGGCAAGAACACTGGAGTGGGTTGCCATTGCTGTCTCCAGGTGATCTTCCAGACCCAGGGATCGAACTCAGGTCTCCTGCATTACAGGCAGATTCTTTACAGTCTGAGCCCCCAGGGAAATTACTTTGCAGATAATGAAAGTGTTCTGTGCCACCATTTTCTATCCTTTGGCCCTAGGAAATGAACAAGCTAGTCCTACAAATTAAAACCATTTTATTTAAAAAATTATAAATTTAAAATTTTAAAAGTTCTAGCAACTTCATCAGAATACAGTAGAAAGTATATTCTCCTGGGTGTTAAGAGGGGTCCTGACCCCAGCTCAGTATAATCTGATTCATATATGGATTTGAGCAAATAACTTTCCAGTCTCCTCATTCACATGACTGCTGAACTGGATATCACTACAATCTTTTCCCACTCTGTAACTCCACCATTTCTTCTGTCCTTTCAATGTCCTCTCACATAAATACCACCAGAATGGGAAATCACAAGCTAAACTAGCTTGGAGGTAGAGTTGACTGTTTCTTTTTCTCAGGCAGAAGATATAATAAAACCTCTTTCCCCAGAGCATGACTAATTGAACATGACATAATGAGAAAATAGTTTTAGTTTCCAGCATGCCTAGTTTCATGTTAAGGGTGAATCTGAATCTATCCTCACCTGGGTTACACTAGCTGTTGGAAAATTTCTGTTATAACTTGCCAAAACACATGAGTATATTTCTACAGAAATTATAGTTTCATTCTGTATAATTATTTTTTTAGAAAGTGTAAATATCAAATATAACCCAGGAGTGAATAAGAAATTGATGTGTAAAAATTGATGGAAATTTTCTGTAATATTCCAATAATATTTCTAAATTTTTAATTGTTTTTGAACTATGTTTCTAATAATACACCAGGAGGATTTTTCTGGCTATTTTACAAATAGTAGAAGTATTAAGTGCAATTTTATTTTGTTCCAGGCTCATATTTTAAAAGTTCACAATAATAATTCACAGGAATTTTAAAAATAATAATCAGACTTTGAAGTCCAGCCAATGTTGGCATTTATCAAACACTACATTTTCTTAGTAAACAGATTGGAAATCACTCTTAAAATCATCTTGAATTTCAGAATCTATGTGTCTGGAACACTTCTCAACTCATCTTCTGAGAGTATTCCTAAGTAGCATTTAAGTAGTGATACCTAAGTTAAACAAAGACATCACAAGGGAAAAAAAACAAATATTCTTTCTGGACATAGGTACAAAAATCCCTAACAAAATATCACTAAACCATACCCAACAATTGGTCTGTATAAGGGATTATACCCTATAACTAAGTGAGATTAATTCTGGAAATGCAAAGTTGGTTTAATCCAAAATCAACTAGGTGATCTTTCCAAAGGGTATAACAATAGTTCAGTTAAGGAAATAATAGGTTTTTCATAAGTGGTGTCAGAACAACTGGATGTATTTGTTAAACAACAACAACAAAAACTTATCCCCTTCCTCATACCACACATAAATGTTGCCTAGAATGTGGATCATAAACCTAAATGTAAGAGCTAAACCTATAAAACTTCTAAAAAATATAAAACATGACCTCAAGGACACAATCCACAAAAGAAAAAAAGAAAAGTTGGACTTCAGCACAATACTAAGTGCTTGCAAGGTTGTGGAACAACTTGAATCCTCATACATTTTGAATGGGAATATAAAAATTTGAAAACACTTCAACAATTTCTTAAAAATTTAGACGTGTATTTAAATCAACCTCAATACTTCACTCCTGGATCTCTACACAAGAGAAATGCAAGCATACACACAGCCTTATTTGTGACTCTTCATGGCAATATTGTTCATCCCAAACTGTAAATAATTCAAATGTCCATTACAGATGAATATAGTCCAAAATGTAATGTATCTATACAGTGATGTATTAATCAATTCAAAGGAAGAAACTAGTGATCCAGTCTACAACCTAAAAGTCAAAACGAATTTAGACACAAAAGACTACGTATTTTATGATTCTACCTATTTGAAATTTCTAAAAGACAAAACAATAGAGAGAGAAAGCAGATCAGTAGTTGCTTAAGCTGAAGGTGAAAAGCAGCATCAGAGAAATTTATGGAGTGATTAAAGTGTTCTAAAACTGGATTGCAGGGTAGGTTGCAAAACTTTATACATTTGCTAAAAATCATCAAATGATGATAAATGGATGAATTTTATAGTATATGACGTTTACAGCAATGAAACTGTAAGAAGAAGTAGACTGCTATAGTAAACCAAAAACACGATTAAACCTTATGCGATATGTGACCAGCAAGGATAGCATGTGAAGTATTATTCAGTGTTATCAGTGTTTAGTTACAATTACTGTGAAGATCCAGTTTTATTTTTACTGCAAGAGTGGAAAATGTGATGATAGATATTTTTTCAAAATTGTCCTTGGTGCTTCCGCCCTGTACTGCTATACTGTGTAGTTTACCATCAAATTCTTTAGAAATGACAGGAATGTTTATCACTATGACATCCCCTCACTTTGAACAAACTCTCATGGGGCCACAACCTTCTCTGGAGATAGGTACCTAATCCATATTATTCCCTATTTGTTGATGCCCGTCCTTTTTGCTCATGGTAATTGATCAGTGGAATACTTTGAAACAGCAGATACTCAGGTTTTTCTACAGTAGAACGTAAGAAAATCCATATAAAAAATACACACAGGGAGTGCAATAAGGATTCAAAGATAAAATATGACCAAGCCTTTGACTGTGTGGATCACAGCAAACTGGAAAATTCTGAAAGAGATGGGAATACCAGACCACCTGACCTGCCTCCTGAGAAACCTATCTGTAGGTCACGAAGCAACAGTTAGAACTGGACATGGAACAATAGACTGGTTCCAAATAGGAAAAGGAGTACGTTGAGGCTGTATATTGTCACCCTGCTTATTTAACTTATATGCAGAGTACATCATGAGAAACGCTGGGCTGGATGAAGCACAAGCTGGAATCAAGGTTGCCAGGAGAAATATCAATAACCTCATATATGCAGATGACACCACCTTTATGGCAGAAAGTGAAGAAGAACTAAAGAGCTTCTTGATGAAAGTGAAAGAGGAGAGTGAAAAGTTGGCTTAAAACTCAACATTCAGAAAATTAAGATCATGGCATCCAGTCCCATCACTTCATGGCAAATAGATGGGGAAACAGTGGAAACAGTGAGAGACTTTATTTTGGGGGGCTCCAAAATCACTGCAGATGGTGACTGCAGTCATGAAATTAAAGACGCTTACTCCTTGGAAGGAAGGTTATGTCCAACCTAGACATCATATTAAAAAGCAGAGACATTACTTTGCCAACAAAGGTCTGTCTAGTCAAGGCTATGGTTTTCTCAGCAGTCACGTATGGATGTGAGAGTTGGACTATGAAGAAAGCTGAGTGCCGAAGAATTTATGCTTTTGAACTGTAGTGTTGGAGATGACTCTTGAGAGTCTCTTGGACTGCAAGGACACCCAACTAGTCCATCCTAAAGATAAGTCCTGAGTGTTCACTGAAAGGACAGATGTTGAAGCTGAAACTCCAATACTTTGGCCACCTGATGTGAAGAGCTGACTCATTTGAAAAGACTGTTATGCTGGAAAGTGCTTCCCTGGTGGCTCAGACGGTAAAGCGTCTGCCTACAATGTGGGAGACCTAGGTTCGATCCCTGGGTCAGGAAGATCCCCTGGAGAAGGTCCAGTACTCTTGCCTGGAAAATCCCATGGACGGAGGAGCCTGGTAGGCTGCAGTCCATGGGGTCGGGAAAGATGCTGGGAAAGATTGAAGGCAGGAGGAGAAGGGGACGACAGAGGATGAGATGGTTGGATGGCATAACTGACTCAATGGACATGGGTTTGGGTAAACTCTGGGAGTTGGTGATGGATGGGGAGGCCTGGTGTGCTGTAGTCCATGGGGTAGCAAAGAGTTGGACACAACTGAGCAACTGAACTTAACTGAACCTTTAAATTTTTAATGCAATATGTATATATAGAAAGTTATTAGTCTCAAATTTTCATTTGTCACTGATTTTCCAAGAAAACAAAATGCAAGCTAATCACATATGTTTGTACATACACAACTTGCATATACACACACGTATGTGCCCACACCCACATGCCTATGCCTATATCTACATGTGTCCGTGCTGGCACACCCAGTTGTGCCTGACTGTCTGTGGCCCCATGGACTATTGCCTGTCAGGCTCTTCTGTCCATGGGATTCTCCAGGCAAGAGTACTGGAGTGGGTTGCCATTCTCTTCTCCAGGGGATCTTCCTGATCCAGGGATCAAACGTGAGTCTCTTGCATCTCCTGCATTGGCAGGCAAGTTCTTTACCAGCTGAGCCACCAGAGAAGCCCTATGTCTACATCAGATCAGATCAGATCAGATCAGTCGCTCAGTCGTGTCCGACTCTTTGAGACCCCATGAATTGCAATAGATTTGTTTTATTTTCAAGTCTCTCTCTGTCACAGGTTGAATCGTGCTCCTAAAAGTAATATGTGGACATCTTAACCCCCAGTACCTTGAAATGTGACCATATTTGGATTCAGGTTCTTATAGGCATAATCAAGTTAAAGTGAAGTCATTAGAGTGGGCTCTAGTCTAAAAGACTGGTGTTCTTATAAAAAGGGGAAATTTGAATGCACAGAGAAAAGACATTGTGAAGAAACAGGGAGAATGCCTTTTGCAAGTTAGAGACGTGGAACAAATCCCACCCTCACAGCCTTCAAGAGGGACCCAGCTATGCTGCTACCCTGATCTGGGACTTCCAGAACTGGAATTCTGTCTGACAGATCTGGGACTTCCAGAACTATGAGACAGTAAATTCTTGCTGTTTAAACCACTCAGTCTGTGTTATTTTGTTACGGCAGTTTTAGCAAACCTATGCACTGGCTTCGGCAGGGCTCCATAGAATAGAAACTGAAATGGTTTATGTGCAAATAATCTAGAGTTTGCTTTTTAAATTCAAATTGATTTGCTACTGAAATGACAAATAAAGTTGGAGAATATTGCAAGAACTGCAATATATTGTATCTACAAGAGAAGAAGGAAAGATATATTCAATGTGTAATACAAAGTATGACAAACGTTAAGCTTGTTGTCCCATATTAAAATTCTATCTGGCTTCGTGGGTCCTATTGGCAGAGGAAGTGTCTAAGAGGGGGATTTAGGTGGAAATAAAAGTCATTCATGTGCATCTACAAAAGCTTGAATTCAGAATAGAAAGGCATTCTCTCTATTTCTGACATTATGGTTTTCCCATGATATATCTCTGCAAATTCCTGTAAACCCCTGTAGTACATAACATTCACCTGGGCAATTGCTTATCCTAAGCAGATATTAAATGTAATGTAGTAACAGAGGTAGAGACATTACTTGGAAATATTTTGATATGTCCCCTTCTTAAAAAGTTTTATGCTGTTTATTAATACTTAGAAGGGAAGCAAAGGATTCCTTCTTGTGTGTGTATATATAAATACACAAATATATGTATGTACATACATACACAGAGACATATTTTTTGGTAAATATTTTATTAACCACTAATATAGAGTAAAAAGTACTCAGAAATTTATTTTAGCTGTCTCTTTCCAGATTTTTTTTTTGTTATTGCAAAGTGATAAAAGAGAAAGTATTCCATTACTGAAATGAAAACTTCCCACTCCAAAATCCATTCACTTTCATCATGTAAAAGAGAAGAAATGAAAAGATAAATTTTAAAGACATTGGATCTTAAGCTCCTAGCTAAAAAGTGAGATTTAAATTATCTTGGACACAGACTGTAAATGGAACAGCTATATAGCAGGCCTTCTTATCTGCATGCTCCAAATCCATGAATTCAACCCAAAGCAGATAGAAAGTCTGTTGGTCGAATCCCAGGGTGTGGAATATGAAGATAGGGAGGGCTGAGTGCACTAGCCATGTTTTGTAATGGACTTAAACATCTTTGGATTTTGGCATCTGCAGGGAGTCCTAGAACTACTCCCCCAAGGACATGAAGGCTCAACTGTACTAGAGTGTGTGCATTTCACGCAACTCCAAATCTATAGATTTGTCTGTGCATCACTCTCTTTATCTATCTATCTATGATCCTATTGTTGATCTTATTCTCTAAATAACCTAAATGAGTGTCATGATATTTGCTTGCTCTATTACTCCATCTCACTCTCTTCCTCTCTGACTTCAGAGAAGGAAAGTTCTATGGACACTATTGAATTATTCTTCCACTTTCACTTTGAGAAAATCTCTTGTTCAATGGCCTCTTATCACAGAGCCTCTCATTATAGCATTGCCTCCTTGATTTCTCTTGGTGCCTATGTCCTAGAGACTTTAAGGAAAGCAAATATAAGAGTGAGCTTACAGATACTGCCATAGGCCCCTAGTCTCTCCCCATCCTTTCAGGTACCTACATACAATAGAATGTTACTCAGCCTTAAAAAATAAGGAAACTGCTGTTTGGGACACATGGATGAACATAGAGGACATTATGCTAAGTGAAATAAGCCAGTCACAGTAAGAAAAATACTGCATGATTCTGCATATATAAGGAATCTAACGTCATCAGATTCATAGAAACAGAGTAAAACTACATTGCCAGATGCTGGGGGAGGGAACATGGGGCGGTCCTAACCAAGGGATATAAGGTTTCAGTGATGCAAGATGGATAAGTTCTGGAGATGTGCTCTACGACATGTACCTGTAGTTAGTATTGTACTCCTAAAAAATCTCATGAGAATAGATACAGTGTTAAAATTTTTTATCACAACAACAAATAATAGAAATAAGTCATAACTTGAATCTTCTATTTAAACTACAAAATATTGATTTGACATATTGTATGATGGACTCCATGAAATAGGTTTTGACACAGTAATGACTAATTCGAGTCATTAATTCAACTCTAATTAATTAATTTTGATTTGATCCTTTCTCAACTTGCAACATGCACATTTTAGACGTTACTCACTAATCCAAGTATTGTTGGGTTAAAAGTACCATATTTTAATGGCTCAGATCAAATTTGGTTTGCATCAGGCATAGTGTTTGATAGTTTGCCATCACCAAGTGAAACAAAGAAAGGATTTTAAAAGGCTGCATTGTCATAGGAAAAATATGCAGTCCTACCACGAGAGCCCTAAGAAAGGTATCCCAAAGTCCACACTATACATATATATATATACACATATATATGCTGCTAAATCGCTTCAGTCGTGTCCGACTCTGTGTGACCCCATAGACACCAGCCCACCAGGCTCCCCCGTCCCTGGGATTCTCCAGGCAAGAACACTGGAGTGGGTTGCCATTTCCTTCTCCAATGCATGAAAGTGAAAAGTGAAAGGGAAGTTTTTCACTTTTGTCCGACTCTTCGTGACCCCATGGACTTTAGCCTACTAGGCTTCTCCGTCCATGGGATTTTCCAGGCAAGAGTACTGGAGTGGGTTGCCATTGCCTCCTCTGATATATATACACACACACACACACACACACACACACATATATGTATATGTATATATATGTATATGTATATAAAACATTGGGCTGGAGCTAGGGTATTTTCAACTCAAAGTAAACTGGAATTCTTTATCTCACAAATAAACTGGTAGTCCCAAACATCAAATGATGTTTCAGATGAGAAATAACGGTGAATATTCATTTGAAAATAAAGACAGAATTTAAGCAGGTAGGATTTAATTAGTCAAACTGGAATGTAGCCAGACCTCTTCAGCTAACATCTCTGCTCATTAATAGATAACATTATTCCTGCCCTGCTAAACCCAATGTCAGGAACAGAAAACATCCTCGCTTTACTTCCTCATTGGTAAATATCCAAAATTAAATAGGATATTAAAATGCACACATTTCAAATAAAAAACATTTCTCTGTAACATAGGTAAAGCCACTTTTCCACTATTAAACTATTAACATGGGAAAAATTCATGTATCAGCAATAATATCCCCATCCTTTAAAATATGAAGTCGTTTGTTGGGTACTGTATACTATAGCAGACTTGTCATGCCTTCTTTAACCAGTTCCTGTCCTTTTCTCTTCTTCTCCAAGTATCACCCTGTTAAAAAGCAAAAGATCTGTTTTTCCCATAGGTTTTCAAGTGATTTTGTTATAATGGCACTTGCTTCCCTGCCCACAGTGATAATCCAGCAGTGGATGCACCACTCAAGCTAGGTTATTTCCCAGGATGTTTCAAACTGCATGTAGAAGAGTGGCCATTCTCTCTGAAAGGGAATTTGCGAAGCTGTGTTTCCCATGGAGCAGGTGTGTTTTCCAGCCTTATAGGGAGTTGTCCTGAAACGCTGAAGCAGACACAGAAGATCAGCTGAAGAAGACAATCAAGATGGTCTGGGAAGATGAGATGGGAAGATGAGATGGGAAGATGAGATGGGAAGATGAGATGGGAAGATGAGATGGGAAGATGAGATTCTTGTTCTTAAATTTTCCAGAGTTGTTTTTCCAGATCTTGGTGCTTTAGTTATTCCTAGAATATAATTCTACTAATTGCTTCCAGTAACTACAAAAAAAAAAAAAGAAAGTTGCTGTTTAAACTAATTTGGCTCAACAGTAGGGAATCCACCTTCCATAGAGAAGCTGCAGGAGATGCAGGTTCAATCCCTGATTTGGGAAGGTCCCCTGGAGGAGGGCATGGCAACCCACGCCAGTATTCTTGCCTGGAGAATCCCATGGACAGAGGAGCCTGGCAGGTACAGTCCATGGGGTCGAAAGGAGTTGGACATGACTGAAGCGACTTAGCACACACGCACGGGCACACTGCTGCCACAGTGGGATGACTAGAGCTGCTGGGACCTTGTCGGGTTTATTTCTCTCCCTCTGTGTGGCTTTCTGTTTGGCTGATTGGGACTTCCACATAGCACTGAAGTCTCAGGGTCAATATGAGACTGTGAATGAGTCTCAGAGTGAATTATAGAGTGTCCTCAGAGAAAAAATCCCAAGAATTCCAGGTGAAAGCTGTGAGACTTCTTAAGACCTAGCCCTGAAATAACTTCTATTGAATTTTGTTGTTTGAAATGTGAGTCACAAGACCAACCCAGACTCAGGGGAGGCGTCTAATAAGGGCATTCACACTGGGAAGTATGTTTTGTTGAGAACCTGTCTTTGAGATGAGTTTACACAGTAAGCAGAGGCGTTAAGGACTTAAACAGTTAACCAGGCATCAGAAATCGTATGTTTCATAATAACAGTATATGCCTTTCATTTCAATACCTTACATGTGTTTTCACTCCTCAGTGCCTAGTGCTGTGTCTGGAATATAACGTGTGCTCGGGGGATACTGCAAATTAGCTAGATGTTAGTTTATACGTTCTGTTTATCTTTGCCTATAGCGTATACGACCTTCATTGTGAGATCAGTGTAACAAGGATTCCTAAGTCATTGAAGCGTTCAAATCACCATATTATGTGCTATAGGGAATACGATAAAATGTATACCCCTTGAAATCGGTAGATATGTCTTATTCTTAGATTTCTCAATACTGAATGTGTGTGTGTGTGTTAGTCGCTCAGTCACGCCCGAGTCTTTGCGACCCCGTGGACTGCAGCCCACCAGGGTCCTCTGTCCATTACTGAATAGTGGTGTAGTACTTATTTAGTATGCACCTGATTGATATACAGGTACAAAGTGAAGTGAAGTCGCTCAGTCGTGTCTGACTCTTTGCGACCTCATGGACTGTAGCCTACCAGGCTCCTCTGTCCATGGGATTTTCCAGGCAATAGTACTGGAGTGGATTGCCACTTCCTTCTCCAGGGGATCTTCCCGACCCAGGGACTGAATCCGAGTCTCCCTCATTGTAGACAGACGCTTTACCATCTGAGCCACCAGGGACAAAAGGAAGTGTAAATGAAAATCCTATAAGTAAGGAATTTGGGGATACAGGCCAGGAAGTATTGATTCAGACTTCCAGGCCATTATACAGGGAGAGCTTAGATTGGTGGGAATGGGTTATAAAGCAGCAAACAGCAGCCTATTATATCACCTTTCACACTATGCATGTGTTTGAAGTATATTCTACCTATCTGGCCAGCAGGTAGCTGGACGGATGCTATGATTCATACAGCATATAAAAGATGTCATTTGTGATATGACTCCCAAATTCTAGACACCCATGTGGCTTATGTTGCCAGGCATGCCTTACCTTTCTATTCATCTTACAATAAACTAAAGGGAATTGTGGCTGTTATTTTCTTCCAAAGATTAACTAAAAAGACTACCACTCATCTTAAATAATTATCGCTTCTAAAATACACATAGGCATAAGACACGTAGGTACGCCTTGAGGACTTTATTATATGGAAAACATAATAGCATTTCGTAGAGACAAATGGCAACATTATTTTGACTGCCTACAGCAATCAGAGAAAACTTTACTGAAAAATTCTCATTTCCTAATTATCGCTATGTATAGGCAGGACTGTCTCCTGGAGGGTCTAGACTAATTTTCCCACTGGGGTTTCATGCTAGAGCAATACATGAAATCTTGATTTGTACCTTCCTTCTAATTTTTCCTAATTATTTTCAGAGAAAATTTTAGCTAACAGAAAATATAAATTTTTATGTGGGACCTGTATAAGCCTAGCATAGCAGAAAATTATCACCCATCTTCTGATTTCACAGACGGCTAATTAGTAGCACATGAAAGTACAGAATCTCTTCACTCAGAAAAAATTCCATAATTTAAGACAATCACTGCATCCATGAATGCTAAGATCTTCCTCATGGTATCACTGAGAAACACTGAGTTTTTACTTTTAAACCTCTAGGAGCAGTGCTTGGCACATAACCGTTATTAAATATTGAAAATTATTACCATCTACATCTTTAAAACTATGTCTTTCACACAGTTTAGATTTTCCAATACAACAATACAATTAATTTGTTTTTCATACACTCATATTAGTATCATTCATTATCATGTCTTCTTAATGCACTGTTTTTTAAGGCAGCACTACTGAATTGTGTTTTAATTAAATACCCAAAGATGATGTCCCATAAGCTTCCATTTTCCAAAAGGTAAAAAGAAATATAGTTTCAATCACAATCATTCTCAGTTTGCACTATTGTCTGGAAATAAGCTTTCTGTCTAAAGCACACTGGCCTGACATATGAAAAAAAAAATCATAAATAGGTTTTCATGGGTTTTCGTAAAATGTAACCAATTATTGATTTGAAATCCTGCTTAGCTACAACAGAATACTCTGTAATCAATTACATTTGGGGGTTTAACCTATAGATAGAACACATGAAAAAGCTGAGTTAATGACTTTTTCAACTGGCCAAATGATATCCTTGGGGGGTGAAATGTAATCCCTAGACTGTCAGTAATTTCCAATTGTCACTGCCACACTTGCCACCGGGGGAACGCATCTTCTTATTACTGAGCCAACAAGCTACTCTAGACCATCACTTATGTTTCCAAAATAAAAGACCAATACAAGCCATTTTTTTCCGTCTCTTCCAAATACTACTGATCTTCCTATTTCCATGGTAACCGACTCCTGCTGGCATGATCAAGAAAAGACTGATTTGGGATTTTAATTAATTGCTTAGAAATGGAAATGTAACAGGGACTGGCAGTTCAACGAAGCACATTTTGCAAAGTGAATAAAAATAGAGTTTCTGAAATACTTGAAATTGTTTCAGTGGCAGTAGCACATCTTTTGCTAGACACCTTAATTTATTCCATTCTCCACATAAATCTGCCAAATGTACTAAGCCATTTTGTCAACACAAATCATTTTGGCAAATACTTTAATCCCTCTTCTAAACAAAATGCATTGTAATTTTAAAAATCTAACCCATCAGTGTGAACCCACTGGGTCCCATCTGAGATTTTAGTAGATCATGTTTAAAGGACCTGTCATCTCCTACTTGTAAAGTGCCCCTATTCTTGTTACCTGCTAAGGAGAAAATTCCTTGAACTTCACCCACCATAGCAGTGTTCCATGTTCCTACCATTAAGGATGGCCTTGTGTGTGTGTACATGTGTGTGTCTGTTCAGTCGCTCAGTCATGTCCAGCTCACGTGGTCCAAGGACTGTAGCCCACCAGTATCCTCTGTCCATGGGATTATCCAGGCAAGAATACTGGAGTGGGTTGCCATTTCCTTCCCTAGAGAATTTTCCCAGGGATAGAACCCATGTCCCCTGCATTGCAGGTAGATCCTTTACCGCTGAGGCACCAGGGAAGCCCCCAAATTGACAATCAAATAATCAAATGAATTTAACCACAGTGCATTAAGGTAAACTAAGTAAGAGTTTTAAAGAACTAGAGCTATTGGTTTTAGTGAATGCCTTGTAATCTAGATGTTTCACCTCTATGGTCAGGAAGTAAACAGCATGTCATAGGAAGAATTTCCAAGCAAACCACTAAAGCACCCTGTGATACTGGTTGCAGGTAATGACAGGTCTACTAAAATTCAGGAAGATTCAAATCAGATCCCACCACAGCCCCAACTTCTGGTCAACTGATAGAAAATATAAGATTCAGGAACCCCAAGGTGGGTTGGGACATAAGACCATGCAGTTGAGTCATCTCACTCTCAGAGCAGGCTTGTCGACTTGGCAGGAATCCAGTTCAGGCGGTGGTTCATCTTTTTCTTGTTTTTTTGGAGTCAACCACCAGAAAATGAGTGATAAGAATAACTAACGTCAAAAACTGTTGCTTCTTCAGAGCAAGAAAACTACACTTCAGAAAATGATTCTAAGCAAAGCGAGGAAAAATTCCACCAGTTCACCAAATTTTGGTGTGTGTTTCTACTCCCTGCAAAAGACACCTGGGGCAAAGCGAAATGAAATAGAGCTTTAGACTCTTGTCCTGGGAAGACCACGCAAAGTCCCCACAATATCACTGTGTGGACTCCTGTTTAATAAGAAACAACAGGACCCTGCTGACTAGATATAGGAGGTGTAGACTGTGCGTGCGCTCCGCTCTGTTTTGTGCCCCTTGGCAAGAACTAACGCACACGACAGCACCACTGGGTGATGCAACGGAACGAGAAACTAAAGGGGGAAAACAGATAAGGTGAACGAGACTTTTCCACATTTAAAATATGCTGGAAGATAACGTCAATGGTGTCCATATTCTAATGGAACTCGTTTTTATATTTTCAAAGCCTTACGGTTTTTTTCCAACAAACCTAAACTTTAAAGAGAAAACATCATACATGCTCTTAATTAAAATACTTATAAAATAAAACCCTTGAATAAAAACATCAATATTTGGTCAATGGCAAATATCAAAGATATAGAAATTAAGCAATAAGTAAATGGCTGCAAAACACAAAAGGGATGATTATCCAGAAATGACAATAAAAGTTTTCAGACATACACTATCTCTTAACATACAGTCTTTGTTAAGAACTATATATGTAACAGTTCACCTAGGATTAAATACATTTAATTATATATAACAGTATGTTTCTGTGTGTGTGTGTGTATATATTCATCCCTACTACGCATGTGTAATTCCTACCTAGATTTTAACACACTATTTTGTCTAAGATTAGCAGGTAGATAATGTTATAATCATAAGAACTAATGATGTGTTTTTACTCTAAACTCACTTTCTGCTATAGCCTGACATAACTTTTGGTTTCACTCTGATCTTTGACCCGGTAAATCTTTCTGAACTTTATTTTACCTTTTTTGTTTGTTTTCCTAAAGGGGTTTGAACCTCCTTGGGGCCATTGTCTTTCACAGGAAGTACTATGGTGTGTGTGCGTCTGTGTGTCTGTGTGTGTGTGTGTTGTGTGTGGTGGGGGCTGCAGAGTGTGGGTGTCAGAGGAGGAGAGGGGAAAGCATGCATGCTCAGTCATGTCTGACTCTCTGTGGCCCCATGGACTGTAGCCCGCCAAGCCCTTCTGTCCATGGAAATTTTCCAGGGGGAAGAGAACTACTGATTTTTGAATGCTGTTACCATGCCAACCCCTATGACAGGCTGGCTTTTGTTTGTTTAGTCACAAAGTCATATCTGACTCTTTTGCAACTCCATGGACTGTAGCCCACTAGGCTCCTCTGTGCCTGAAACTTCCCAGGCAAGAATACTGTAGTGAGTTGCCATTTCCTTCTCCAGGGGGGGATCTTCCAGACCTAGGGATCAAATGTGCATCTTCTGCATTGGCAATTGGAGTCTTCACCACTGAGCCATCAGGGAAACAAGCTGGATATCTTTACTCAAATATCTGCCAATCAAACTCTACTTAAAAACGCTTAAATGCACAGAAGCTTTCTCTTTCTATTGTCATTCTGTGACCTGAACTCTGTTTCGCCTGATATGATAGAATGAGTTTGCATGTAGCTTCAGAACTCAAGTCTAAATTGAGAGCATTCGTTCATATATTCATCCTAAAAATCACACTTCTTACCAAAAGAGAGCCTGTTGGAATTAAGAAATTTTCTTTGCTGTGATTTTTCTTTTGTGTACTCCATTTTTTCCCCTGAAGTACATTTTGAAAGTCAGAGAGTGTGTTCATTTTGGATAACGATTACTGCAACAAGAGGCTGCCCAGCTCAAAGTTAAGTCAGGGAGCAAGGGTGGTATGTGCTGTGGATTTCTCACATCTCTGTTTGCATCCTTGTTCTATCTCATCTCTTTCCTCTCTCCCTTGATTCACTGCAAAGCAGGTGTTTGATAAAGGTGAGGCTGATGAAGGTGGCTGCTTTGTGGACTGTCTCAGGAGAAATCTCCAATTTCCATTCCAGACCATTCCTAGAGTTCTTGGTATTCTCATGTAGTATTACTTTCCAACTTATGCAAAAGTGTCTATTATGTGTGGTGGATTACTGACTCTACAATTTAGTGTGAATTTTAAAATGGAATACCCTGTGACATTGCTTTCAACAGTCTGTATTATCTCACATTATCTTTTAGTCTTCAAGTTTAAGAAGAAATAGTAAGAACTTGGCTCTACCTGAAGTTAATAACTAAAAATTCAATATGCTCCTCCAGGATATAAATGTATGAGCCTCCCCGAGAAAGATGAAACTAATTTAAGAACTCCCCACATATTGAGAACAGTTCACAGAAATTTACCAGCTGCTTCTTCACGTAAGATAGTATCTCTTGGTTCAGTGAATGTGCTGAATGCCAATTAAAACATTATCTACCTTGAGGGCATTAATATGGGGCAAAAGAGAATGACTGATGGGAAGGTCAAAATAAACTTAGCAAAAGAGAAGTGTCTGATAAAGAATAACCTGCATTACAGTCTACAACAACCCACCAACTTCCTGAAAATCATTGTATAAATATGGATGTTTACATTGAGAATATAAAAGAATATTGAGTTCTTTTGTAACTCTCGTGCTTCTGTGGCAGTCAACTCCTGATTATAAGCAAAGCTTCTCTGGAAACAAATTACAATCTCAATTCCTGCTGGGACAATTTTTCCAGGTGTGTCTCAGTTCCAGGAGGAAATGAGACTCAGAGCTTATTGAATTGGCCAGAGTTGAGAGGTAAAGACACATCCACAATTGAGCATCATTTCCACTTTGGCCCAGTTACTTCATTCTTTCTGGAGCTATTAGTAATGGCCCTCCACTATTCCACATTAGCATATTGGACACCTTCTGACCTATGGGGAGGGTGGGTGGGGCTCATCTTCTGGTGTCATATCTTTTTGCCTTTTCATACTGCTGATGGGGTTCTCTAGGCAAGAAGACTGGAGTGGTTTGCCATTCCCTCCTCTAGCGGACCACGTTTGGTCAGAACTCTTCACTATGACCTGTTCAACCTGAGTGGCCCTGTACAAGAAAGCTCGTAGCTTCACTGAGTTACTCAAACCCCTTTGTCATGACAAGGCTGTGATCCATAAAAGGGCATATTCTAGTTCTGAGTTTTCAATAACCACAGAAAACATTGTCATTCTTAAATTAGATGTGTCTGCATTTAGTCTTTCCTGAAATAATTGCAAATGTATATGGTCCATGATACTTATATTTATTTTTATGTGTGTGTGAAGTCCTCCACATCAGCACATGAACTTTGGAAAACAACATTATACTTAAGCAATCAGTTCTTTGTTACAGTTGAAAACAGTGGGTGGGCCATTTTTTTTTTCCCAGGTTAGAAAAAAACAGGCTGAGAAGTGAACACCTCAGATTGCTTCTGTTTGTTTGAGGCTCTTATCCTCAGGGCTGCGTTCTCTTGGCTGGGTGTACCTGTTGATTGCATTGCTTAACTGTAATTATTCCAGACAGCTTTTTGGCTCACAGCACTGTTTCATAGGCTTCATAAATCATACAAATTATTACCCAATAGAAAACTGTAATTACCCACAAACCCTGACATGCCAAAATGTGTATTAATTAGATAAGATAATAAATACTTTACTGCACATAGATATAATTATTACCTCAAAAGTGACATATATACATACACTATCTTGATATTCTGCAGCAAATGATTCTATATGATGCTCAGTTCATAACAGAATTGTTATCTAATTTGATTAATTTGTTAATGCTTTTGCAAGGTATTTCAAACACAAGAAATGAAGTAGAATTGTTTCATAACTTACTGTTACGATCAAATGAGGTTCAGACTATAATTTGCAGAGGGATTTCCTATGGAGATGATTTATAGAAGTTTTGTTTCTTAGTTCAATATTTGAGTTTGTGTAGGAAAACTTAAGAATAATTACACTTAAAATTTTACTAATTTCATGACTATAATAGTGAAATATGATTTATTCACTATTAAAATGTGGAAAACTTTCTGGAAGAAATAAGCATAATGTCTCAAAATAGATACTTTTTTATGCATGAATTTAGTCCGAAATTTCAATGTAGAAAGAAATTCCAGAGTAGATTTGAAAGAACAGACTTGATTAAGGAGCATTCACATAAATACTCACTTCCTAGCACCTTGTCCTTATATTGTTAATGATGTGTAAGTTCAGACCTATAGGATATGTGAGATAGAGGAGTGGTATTATGGTCAAGTCTCTACTAATCCTAGTTTATTTGACATAATCTATTGTTTATGTCTTTTCAATACATGTCTTTTCAATACAAAACTCAGTCTTTTCAATACATGCAGACAAAAATGGATCTTATTCTTAATGTTCAAAAATTATATATAATAATCTCTCTATATCTCAATTGATACACATGGCAACATTACACTGAAATAAAAAATTTCAGGCTGAAGAACAAAGAGGAACAGTAAAGACTATTGACATGGAATATAAGTCAACTCAACTGTTGTGTGATTAAATCTGCCTCTAAAAAGCATGATCACTGGCAGCTTTCGTTTAAGTAGAGGCATTCTTAAGAAAAGCTTAATATGAAGAAATGAAATATAATCTATTTTGTATTTTCCTGTTTAGATAACTATCTCCATGAATCATTTAAAAGTTAATTCAAAGACAATTGACTCACCTTCCTTCCTTTTGTTATTATTGGGAAATTATTAGGGGGAGTCATATGAAAGGGAAATCATGTTGAAGGTAACACATTAATTAGTCCACTATAGAATTTTCTCAGAAATAACAGAAAAGAGACTCTCATGGAGACAGTTAAAGTAGTCTAGATGTGCAACAAATTCCCTGTATCTAGCCTACTCAACAAACGTCTGTCTTTGCATCTAATGTATATTCAGTTCAGTTCAGTTGCTCAGTCATGTCCGACTCTTTGCAATCCATGAATCGCAGCACGCCAGGCCTCCCTGTCCATCACCAACTCCCCGAGTTCACTCAGACTCACGTCCATCGAGTCAGTGATGCCATCCAGCCATCTCACCCTCTGTCGTCCCCTTCTCCTCTTGCCCCCAGTCCCTCCCAGAATCAGAGTCTTTTCCAATGAGTCAACTCTTCGCGTGAGGTGGCCAAAGTACTGGAGTTTCAGCTTTAGCATCATTCCTTCCAAAGAAATCCCAGGGCTGATCTCCTTCAGAATGGACTGGTTGGATCTCCTTGCAGTCCAAGGGACTCTCAAGAGTCTTCTCCAACACCACAGTTCAAAAGCATCAATTCTTCGGCACTCACCCTTCTTCACAGTCCAACTCTCACATCCATACATGAGCACTGGGAAAACCATAGCCTTGACTAGATGGACCTTTGTTGGCAAAGTAATGTCTGCTTTTGAATATGCTATCTAGGTTGGTCATAACTTTCCTTCCAAGGAGTAAGCGTCTTTTAATGTCATGGCTGCAGTCACCATCAGGAGCCCAGAAAAATAAAGTCTGACACTGTTTCCACTGTTTCACCATCTATTTCCCATGAAGTGATGGGACCGGATGCCATGATCTTAGTTTTCTGAATGTTGAGCTTTAAGCCAACTTTTTCACTTTCACTTTCATCAAGAGGCTTTTTAGTTCCTCTTCACTTTCTGCCATAAAGGTGGTGTCATCTGCATATCTGAGGTTATTGATATTTCTCCCGGCAATCTTGATTCCAGCTGTGCTTCTTCCAGCCCAGCATTTCTCATGATGTACTTTACATAGAAGTTAAATAAGCAGAGTGACAATATACAGCCTTGATGTACTCCTTTTCCTATTTGGAACCAGTCTGTTGTTCCATGTAGTTCTAACTGTTGCTTCCTGACCTGCATACAAATTTCTCAAGAGGCAGATCAGGTGGTCTGGTATTCCCATCTCTTTCAGAATTTCCCACAGCTTATTGTGATCCACACAGTCAAAGGCTTTGGCATAGTCAATAAAGCAGAAATAGATGTTTTTCTGGAACTCTCTTGCTTTTTCCATGATCCAGCGGATGTTGGCAATTTGATCTCTGGTTCCTCTGCCTTTTCTATTAGACATCCAATAAATACAGACTGGATAAATGAATGCAGCTAAAGGACATTTATCTGGGAGAAGAGGGCCTAATTGACACTGTACTTTATTTGGATAATGGTATCATTATAACATGATGACTTTGGAAAAATATAAATAACTCAAAGATGCTGCTAGTTCAGAACAGAAAATGGCACTGTAAAGTGTTACAGAAAGAATGAGGAAGAACCATTTAAAGAATATTTTACTTTATATACTCAAAATTTAGCTTTACAAAAATTCTTTATATATGACAAAGAAGACATACTATTAACAAAGGAACCAAATTTTGTCAAGGTGATAGCAGATTTTTTAGCAATTTCTACATATGCAAATAACTCTAAACATTAGCCTGTTTGTTATTAATTATGAATAATTCATTATTAATTTCATAACAATTATGAAAATGTAGCCTATATACAAATTTACTTATAGTTTATTATGCATTTTGTAAAAATTGAAGATACAGAAATTTTAAGGCATGAGTAAGTTCCAGGGTAGAATTCTCTTCCTAAAGCACCTGTGGTAATTATGCTGGCTATGGCAGGAAGGGGCAATCCAAAAGAAATCCATTAAGAAAAGCTATGGATGGTTCCAGATTTTGCTTCTGAGATTAGATGAGGTTAGGTTATTCATCCCAATTCTTCTACTGAAAACAGAAAAGATGTTGGATAAAATATATTTTTAAAAATTTTCTTTAGAAGCATTAGAAAGCTATCAGAAGCCACCAACCAGAATCTTAGAACAGTCAGTAACCCAGAGCGGTAAGTGGAGGACTAAGGGCATATGTTAATTCAGGAAAACTTGAATTAGGGCAAGAGGAACAGAAATAAAATCTCTGCAATCACCCAATATTCAGAATCTAATAAAGAAGCATCATCCACCCCTCCAATAAGCTGAGTTCTTGAAAAAGCTGAAACTTCAGAAAAAAATATAAAACAGAAGAAAGTTTCCCTCCTCATACCTGGACAACTGCAAGTTTTCTTGAGCAGAACAAAGCAGGGAAAAAGGGAAGGAGGAGAAGATCCACAGTATATTTATTCTAAATAAAATAGACTCACCTCCTGGCATTACACATACTAAATTTATGGCATTGCAAATCATGTCTGGAAATCTCAAAGTCGGCTTGATGTTCATACTTTTCAGTATTCCTATTTACTCTTTTAGGAGGAGTAATTTATTCAGTCAATCAATCAATCAACCAATTGTTACAGAGAAGGCCATAAAATGCTCTCTCTAAACAAAATGCTCTAGCATACAAAACAGGCAGGAATTCCTGCTGCTATTCTCAAGATTATTCCTCATATTTTTAAACATTAGAGCCCAAATGCTCAGGATATGGCAAGACTTCAGACGATTTCTAGATCAAGTAAATATAGATGTCCTTCCTGTCACTGAGAGACATTACAATTTTCCTAATTTGTTCAAATTCACCTTGTTTAACATTGGGCATCACCTGATTTCTTTGGTCCCAAGTTCATAACTGTCCTACTTTCTGCACGTTAATTTATATGCTTATAGTGTCTTGTTTAGAATCCAGATCTAGTCATAAAATTCAGCTTGTCACCCAAGAAATGGTGAACCTTGCAAACACATGTATTGTCAGGGAGCAGTCTAGGTGCTGGTGAGAATTTGACTTATAGTTGAATAGGAACTTTTGTCATAGCTTAATATAGGACTCAGGAAATTGTAATAGGTGGAATTCAGAAATCTAAAAGGCCAAAGATCTCTTCATATCAATTGAGATTTCACTATTAAATGCGTACTAATTGAGCTTTTAATCTGTTTCAGAGACAAAGCTCATAATTATTACAGAAGACAAGAAAGGGCATTTACCCCAATAGAATTCCCTGTTCAAAATAGGCTTATGTAATCAGTGTTTGTGTCACTCTATAGTTAATTAATCATTGAAACAATATTATTATAAATTAAACAGTTGCTTAGAACACACCTGTTTTTTACTCATTACTATATCCTCCACACCTATTCAGTGCATAGAAGAGACAATAAATATTTGAAAAATGAGTGAATGATTTTAAAAAATGAATGAATAAAACAAAAGTCTTCTTCAGATACTGGTACCTACCCATAAACCTTTAAAACCTATAATATTCTACTGGGGGACATATGAAAAAGAACTTTGTAATTATTTAAATTCCATCTAATGATTGCTCATATGGTGGTAATTTTTAATGATGTAAACCCTGAATGATTATTTTGTAATGTTTTAACTGGCATTTGCTGACATGATTCATGATTTCTGATTAAGTTTACTTAATTTTTGCCTCTTTGGGGATACAAGAAAGGCAGCAAAGGATGAAAATTAGAAGGAGAGACATAGGTTGTCATTCAGTTTTATGTGAACTGAAAGGTTTATAGTGAGGAACTGTTGGATGCAATTTCAGTAAGCAAGGATTTTGTGGAGAGATTAGATCAGTTACAAATTGCTAAATCTGATGGCTTAGATAAAAATTTTACCAGAGGCTTTAAAAGAAGTAGAACATGTTTTGGGGAGAAGCAATTGCCTTCTGGAGAGTGCACAGAGTATATATTTTTCAAAACAAATGAAATGTGGAGAGACTGTGTAATGAGAGCCTCAGTGAGAATGAAATGATTACATTTTCAGCTAGACTGGACAAATTGTCTTTAATCTGTACTTAGGCTTCTTTGTTTATGATTACTTCCCCCTCATAAAGCATTTAGCAAAATACAAAATATGTATTTTAAACATTAACTAGAGAAAAACAAAGCATGTATTATCTTAGAAGAATCTATATAAGGTATTTTATAAATGGAAAAACAATGAACACACATATATATATGTATATATAATACAATAGATATAGGTACATACCTTACCTTGTCTTCCTTTTTAAGTAACTACATGCCATGATAAGTTGCTGGTGTACAAAAGACCTATTGTTCTTTTTTTTTTTTTTTTTGAATTTTCTTTTTCTTTTTTATCTCTTCTGTCCTTCACTTTGAAACAATTTTTTGGTGATCTCTCATCCCCCCTGCTAAACTATGTTGGAACAGCTAGAATATATATTTTTAGATTCCTCTGAACACTTCAAGCATTCAACTGCATTGTATCTGGTTCAGAAAATTTTCAAAATGTCAAAAATGATCAGGGTTTGGGAAGATAATCTCTTCTTAAATTCTTATTGGAGTGTGTGTGTGTGTGTGTGTGGTGTGTACACGTACAGTCTGAGGAGTGGGAAGCAGGAAGTGGATGGCATGAAAAGTCCAAAATCCATTTCTTCCTGAAAAGTGGCCACTATTACACAACCATTCAGAATAAAATGTCTTTCGAATTGGGCAATCTGTCCTTACTTCATAAGAACATCTTAAATCTTCCTGAAATTCGGCACAACTTTATATCCCACTCTTGGGCTTCAGCTTTGGCAGTTAACATGCATGTATTGACATGAAAAAAGCAATTAACCTTTACTTATAGAAAGCGTTTCTAAAAAAAAAAAAAAACTACCTTAGTTATGAGGAATACTGTGAAACTTTTCACCTAACAAACTGAAGTATCAAGTGAGTCTTCTTAATACTTAAATACAGCTAGTTGAAACATCAGAGAATTTCAACAGTGACTGTAATTCAAGAAAGTATATTAAGTATATTACATGTACTCAACAGAGACTAAACACTTATTTTGTATTAGTGTCGTGTTATGGCTGAAGCTTTTGGGCCAGTAACTTAGAGCACTGTGTCGCTGTTTCTACTTTTGAGATACAGATGTAACCTAATATGCATCTTACATACATTCAAAACAAGCCAGCTCTACGCATGTGATCTAATTCAAAGACACAACTGAGAAACTGAAATATTCCAAAACAAAAAGAATGTGAATTCATTTCAGAAAAGCACCAAAGGCATTTCACTATGCCCTACGATTCTTTTGAGGTAAGGACAAATGGTGTTAAGTGACACACTCACCCATAACACTCAGCACAGTATCAGGAGTTAATACTTGGAGTGGAAATGCTGATACTAACATTGAAGTTAAGTACATTTTTTCCAAGAACTATTTTCCTCTTCTTCTTTTTTAGTATTTAAAGACATTAAGAGCTAAAACGGGTAGAAAGGGGAATAAATTTTAACTCTGGATGCTCTGATACATTTTTGTTAAAGTTATCCAATTCTCACTGATCATTTTTTTTCTAATGTGAAACATCACTGTTTAGTCTAAGACATGGCATCATCAGCTCAGTTTGGGGTTTCCACAGAATTTAATTAGAAATCGAAGGGCCTTGATCATTTGTGTCATCAAAGTTTTTTTCTGTAGATGGTTAGTAATAGCTGTGCCCAAACAGAAAATACACAGAATTTGTTTATTGTGTATAGATAATACTGGTAAAATAACTGCCAAAAGAGTCATGCTTGTTTTCATAGGAGTGGTTAAATATCTATCCCAGAGATGGCCAAATTACTCTTTAGCAGAAATGGCTGATAGCAATCAGACAAATACAAATGTGAATGTTTTCTGAAGCTCCTATTTCTGGTTTCTTTGGGCATACAAACCCTTTCTACTTCTGATGCCCTGGGATGATGGGCCACAACAAATAGACAGGAGGAACCAAAGCCCAGACTGTCAAGGGAAGGTTAAGACTCGTAATAAAATAATTGAGATCAAGTCTGTCTATACGTTAGGCAGAACAGATTAGTTTGAGAGCCAGGAGGGAGTCAGGGAGCCCAGGCAAATAAGAGCAAATAGGAATTAAAATCAGGCGATTCAGTTTCAGAATGCAAATGGGTTGCTAGAGCATATAAGACAATTTCTGGCTTAGCCATGAAACTTCTTATATGCTTCCTGCTGAGACAAGAACCAATTGCAAGAATTGTCCTGCGACTGAGTACAAGCAATCCCCATTACAGAGGGGTTAAGAAGATTAATGAAGTTTGACTAAAGGATGTGAGTCTATATTTAGGTGTGAAAATGACAATCTTTCACTCCTCTTGCATGTTTTACAAAGGAGGATCAGAAACAAGCTGATTTCACAACTTAAATGTATTGGTTTGATGAACTGTTTTCCCCCAGACTTTGTGACATGGCTACCTGTCCCATTAAATTCAAAGGATACCCCAAAACATCACTGTGGTATCCTATATGTGTGTTCTGTGTCTTCTTTGCAGAGAACTCAGCGGAGACAATCCCATATATAGACCATGCTCTTGCTGCCTGAGTTTATAGCAAGTTTTTCTTAGATAGTACTTAGAGGCTGAACTGAGTTAGCCCCAGTGGGAAGTCAGCCCGCCAGTTTTGCTGTCCTAGTCTCAATACTTTTTCTAATCTACTTGCAAATAGGAAAAGTTGGACTTCTGCAAAATCAGCAGGAGAGAGTCCCACCTAAGGGTGAGGCAAATTGAAATTAAGATTGTGAAATAGATGCCTTGAGCATCAATCAGAAATGTTTTTAAAGAGAAAGTATGAACAAGGAGGACTGGAGGTTGGACGATGCTTCATTTGAGTCAAACTCTCTCGGCAAGAGCTGTTACGTGGTTATGTGTCCCGAAATCAGGTCATGGGAGTTGGCAGTGTGTCTAGTATAGAATGAGGTTTGGGGATATAGTACCGTCAGAAACAGGAAGAATATTTATAGATCTAATAAGGATAAATAATTTGATCTGGGGCTATATAAATTACTTTTCATCAAAGACTTCAAATAGTCATCATAATAATGGTCTCTTCTTTTTTACATTCAATATCCTTATGAAATAAAGAAAGACTATTACTATTATACTATTTTAAGTTTTATTGAAGTACAGTTGATTTACAATTTGGGGTTACATTCTGCCGTACAGCAAAGTAAATTTGTTATATATGTACATATTCCACACTTTTTTAGATTCTTCTCCCAAATAGATCATTATAGGGTATTGGTTTTAAAGAAAGAGAAATCAAGATACAAGTGATATAAAATAATTTATGAACACTTACACAATGAATCAGGGCTAACTGGACCCAGCTGGTTCATAGTTTAGTACTGTAGCTAGAGGAAGTTTCTCAATCCTGAAAAAGAAAGCTGCCCCAGCATTAAAATGAAGTCCTGCTTCCTGAACACTGTGGTTCTCATCTGTGTATCTATTTATCTTTAATGTGATTTTCTTTTCAAAAACTGTGCACAGCTATAGGTCTCCACTTGAAAATGTCTCTTTAGAATTCTACTTTAATCAATAAGTAATTTAGAAAAAAATGATGAAATTAAAAAATCATCAATGGATGCTAAAGCCAGTAGGTTAAATTTTGGTAAAAGAAGAGGATATTTACATACTGTCAAGGTATGTTCCTCATAAATTGCTTATTAACTGCAACAGGAAAATAGTGATGATAAAATTGAAGGGTCTGGTGGCTACTACCTTAATCAAGGAACTAAAATTAAACTCATCAGTATTACAATAAACTGACATCAAGCCCTTGATATGATGCACTGAGGGCATCCTACCATATCTGTAGTGTTCATGCAAAAGAAACCATAAAACATAATTTGAACTTTATCTTAAGGGAACATCAGATAAACCCCAAATCAAGGAACATTATACAATATAACTGACCTTTATTTTTCAAAAATGTCAAAGTCAGGGAAGACAGAGAAGGACTGGGAACTTTTCTAGATTAAATGGGACTAAAGTCTCATCAAACTAAATGGAATGGGCCATCCTGGACAGCATCCTGTAAAGAATTTAATTGGGACAGTTGGATTTTAATGTCGACTGTGGACTAGATAAAAGATTGTATTAATATTAAAGTTTCTGTTTTCGATAATTGTAGCATATATTAGATAGTATTTTTAAGAAGTGCAATAGTAGTACTTAGGGATAAGAGAGTACAATGTCACCTTCATCTTTCTCTTAAATGGTTCATATACACAAGGAAGTGATGGAGAAAGGCTGCTAAAGGCAAACGAGGCAAAGTGTTAACTAACTGGTCAATCTAGGTATTTATTTGTTGAATGTCTCAAGTCTAGGAAATCTTCATTTAAAAATGATCTGAAGCATTCTACCAATAATTATCAACTGCCGTCAGAAAGTTCTCTAGACGCAGGGAGTATATCAGTGAGCAGACCTATAGAACAGCTCTTGGGGTTTGAAAATGTTTACATTTCCCAAAGGTAGTCTATTAATATAACATGAAGTCCTCTATGTATCCTAAAATATAGAGTAGGACAGAGACCAGAACTCTTTCCCTTGAAGCCAGTACTCTTGTTTCTCAAACTCCAAATGTGAGCAAGTAGCTGAGTCAATAGAACACACAGATGTCTTTACTTCACAGCCTGTTCATCTCTAAGCTCAGACTCTTTCCACTGAGTAACAGCTGGGGCTTTATACTTTCTTCTCTTGATAAGAAGGATTAGTTTGATTCTTAAAGTTTGTAAGTGCTGTTTGACTGTAATTCCTATAATGTCCTCCGTCTTGCGGATGTATTTTACTCAGGCAGGAAAGGCCCATATAAATTTATATGCCCCTTTCTCCATCTGCTCACTTCTTTGAACATAATCTGAAGTAATTCACAACAGTGGTAATTTATGAATAATTCAAGCAATAATTGAAAAATAAATTTCTTGCCACAAATAACATATTGTAGACAATATTTTCTGTAAAGTTCGCACACTGAATTACTCACACATTGTCTTTATTTAAAGCCCCAATATTGAAACAATCTCTTAAGATCAACGATCATTTGTTTTAAGGTGACAAAACAGAATTTTAATTAATGAGTAAAAAGTAAATACATGAACTTGATATTATCATTGTTTTAAAATGATCTGTTCAGTATTCTGTAACCACTTAAAACTCATTTCTAGACATGTACAGGTGTGTGTGTGTGTGTGTGTGTGTGTGTGTGTGTGTATGTGCATGATGGTTTACCAAATTCAAAAAAAGTAGCAAGTTGCATATAGTAGATACTCGATAAATAGTTGCTTAATGAATGGATGAAAAGAACATTTCAAAATTCCAGTGTGTTGTCCTTGAAGATGGTGACACTCCTTAACCTCACTCTTCTTGCTTTGACTTTCTAATGCATTTACTACATATGCCATATAATTTAGCATCTTTTGTTATAGAATCTCATTCTTTAATTATTTAGTGGTAATGTCACCTATCTAGCATGCTTTCAGGTTACTTAAGTGCAGCGGTTGTCTAACACATCTTCTTATAACTTAAATGCCCATCAGGGTACCAGAATTCTCACAGAATTTAATCTGCCTTACACACACACTTGTGGACTGATATAACCCTAGATTCTGAATCATGATAGATTCTTAATTCTTGAATTCTTCCTAGAAAGTGATTAGCATAATCATCATCCTGCTAACCTGAGAGAGTCAGCTGCCCTCTGTGAAAAAAAACACTGAGCTACCAGTAAAATTGGTACTCACCTTGGCTCACCACCAAGTCAATCTATCTTAATGATTCCTGCTTCAGATTCTTATCACAGATATGTTCATTCTATCTCTTTCTCTTCTCTCTCTCTCTCTCACTGTCTCCTTCCCTTTTTAAGATTTTGCTTTACTTCCTCCCTATTTTTTAACTGGAAAAAACTTCTAGGGGTGATCATCACAGACAGGTTTTATAAACGTAAAAGCAACTGTGTTGAATCCTGAATTTCTGAAATGGCTTGATCCAGCTGTCAATTCCAAAGGAAGACAATAGTGTTCCAGGGGACAGAAAGAAAGAGTGGAATGAAAGTAAAAGACAGATATACGTCTTTGCAACAACTCAATTATATCAACCAGATAGTGGAGAAAGGGGGAGAAGGAGAAAATTGTCCTACCAAGACACTGTATCAAGGAAGCAAACAGTGCCCTGTGAGAGCGTGTACCTCACCTTCTTGTCTTATCCTCTTGCTCAGGCTCTCATCTAATCTATGGGAGTCATCATTTGGTTTCCTATTTTCAAAATATTGCATAAGCATCAAAACACTTAGAAAAGCCAAAAAGCCCAGGAATAACTCAAGGGAATTAAGTAGAAGATGGAAAACAACTTCCTAATCATCAGACTGTCTATTCTCTAATTCCACTAGTAAGAGAGGCAAGAAGTATGAAGAACTGCATTTTCTCTGGAAATAGATACTATTCAGGAAAAAAGGAGGAACTGTAAACACTCAGCTAAAATTAGATATTCAGCATCTATCAGTATTTAGAAGGTGAATCATTTGACTCTGCAAGGTTGTCGGTATTTATTAATGTTAGCAACAGTGCTCTGTATTTTCTATATTATTTAATATTCACAGTAAAACAGTATGAGGTAGGTACTGTATTACCCTCACTTTATAGATGAGAAATCAAAGGCACAAAGGGGTAAATGGTTTGCCCCGGATACCAAGTAGTGAGAGGCACAGTAAAATTTGAAACCCAGGAGTTTATGCCTCAAATCTGCAAGCTTAATGCATACACCTCCTAAAATATACATATTCCAGCTCCATGTGTCATAATCATATATCAGTTCAGTTCAGTTCAGTCGCTCAGTCGTGTCCAACTCTTTGAGACCCCATGAATCGCAGCACACCAGGCCTCCCTGTCCATCACCAACTCCCGGAGTTCACTCAGACTCACGTCCATCGAGTCAATGATGCCATCCACCCATCTCATCCTCCGTCGTCCCCTTCTCCTCCTGCCCCCAATCCCTCCCAGCATCAGAGTCCTTTCCAATGAGTCAACTCTTCACATAAGGTGGCCAAAGTACTGGAGCTTCAGCTTTAGCATCATTCCTTCCAAAGAAATCCCAGGGCTGATCTCCTTCAGAATGGACTGGTTGGATCTCCTTGCAGTCCAAGGGACTCTCAAGAGTCTTCTCCAACACCACAGTTCAAAAGCATCAATTCTTCGGCGCTCAGCTTTCTTCACAGTCCAACTCTCACATCCATACATGACCACAGGAAAAACCATAGCCTTGACTAGACGGACCTTTGTTGGCAAAGTAATGTCTCTGCTTTTGAATATGCTATCTAGGTTGGTCATAACTTTCCTTCCAAGGAGTAAGCGTCTTTTAATGTCATGGCTGCAGTCACCATCTGCAGTGATTTTGGAGCCCAGAAAAATAAAGTCTGATACTGTTTCCACTGTTTCCCCATCTATTTCCCATGAAGTGATGGGACCGGATGCCATGATCTTAGTTTTCTGAATGTTGAGCTTTAAGCCAACTTTTTCACTCTCCACTTTCACTTTCATCAAGAGGCTTTTTAGTTCCTCTTCATTTTCTGCTATAAGGGTGGTGTCATCTGCATATCTGAGGTTATTGATATTTCTCCTGGCAATATTGATTCCAGCTTGTGTTTTTTCCAGTCCAGCGTTTCTCATGATGTACTCTGCATATAAGTTAAATAAACAGGGTGACAATATACACCCTTGACGTACTCCTTTTCCTATTTGGAACCAGTCTGTTGTTCCATGTCCATTTCTAATTGTTGCTTCCTGACCTGCATACAAATTTCTCAAGAGGCAGATCAGGTGGTCTGGTATTCCCATCTCTTGAAGAATTTTCCACAATTTATTGTGATCCACACAGTCAAAGGCTTTGGCATAGTCAAAAAAGCAGAAATAGATGT
This sequence comes from Bos indicus, assembly GCF_029378745.1. NCBI lineage: Eukaryota > Metazoa > Chordata > Mammalia > Artiodactyla > Bovidae > Bos > Bos indicus. The sequence continues at coordinate 14,905,824 of NC_091772.1, forward strand.
TTTTCTGGAACTCTCTTGCTTTTTCCATGATCCAGCGGATGTTGGCAACTTGATCTCTGGTTCCTCTGCCTTTTCTAAAACCAGCTTGAACATCAGGAAGTTCACAGTTCACATATTGCTGAAGCCTGGCTTGGAGAATTTTGAGCATTACTTTACTAGCGTATACATCAACTGGTATAACCATACATCATGTACCATAATTATTATCGATAAATTCTTTACTGCTTCTTGCCACTTTTATAATCAAGTTATGGCCATTTTATTGTTAGATTTTACGAAGCCTGTTCTCATCTACTCTAATCAAACAGAGATGCTCCCTGAAGTTCTTTTAGCTTAAGCCTTCTCTCTGTGCCTCCAGCGATCCTGCCAGCTTGTCATGCAGGAATTGCTGAGAAATTCTCAACTACCATTCATCCTCCAAGGGTTGACAACGAAGTGGCTGATGAAAGCAACTAGGAAAGTCAGGGCATTTTCAAGGTTTGCCACTGTTTTCAGTGTCTTAGGTAGTAAAGAATTCATTTGCCAATACAGGATACATGGGAGACTCAGTTTCAGTCCCTGGGTCGGGAAGATCCCCTGGAGGAGGGAATGGCAACCCACTCCAGTATTCTTGCTGGGAGAATCTCATGGACAGAGGAGCCTGGCAGGCTTTAGCCCCTGGGGTAGCAAAGAGTCAGACATAACTGAGTAACTGAGCATGCACGCACATTTTACTTTAGAGATGAAATAACAAAGTACTGTTTACATCAGATGAAATAGAGTGATATCAGTACCATGCCCTCATTGAGTTCTTGAAGAATGAGTCTATCTTTTTAACATCTTACAGAAGCTAATATAATGATTTTGAAAGTCAGCATTATTTCCTAGAAATAGGAAGTTAATATACCATATATTTTTATTCAGCTGTAAGATAAATATTGCACCTACTTTTTGCAAGATGCTAAAACTACAGTTATAAATAAGTCTGAGACCCTGCTAGGGGAGCCCATGGTCATGTTTGGGGAGAGGCTGAGAAGTTGGAGTGCAGGGAGAAAGACAAAGGAGAGTATATACTAACAAGTACAATTAAATTATAGTTGTATATGCAATATAACTAAGAATTAAAAGAGAAATTCCAGCAGGCTATGGAAGTAGAAGAGGAATTTTTAATTATACTAAGAGCCAATAATGACAGAGAGATATCTGGGGACACTTTTAGGGAGGTAAATCCTGGGTAAGACTTGAAAATTGAGTAGGGGTTCACCTTGTAAATAAGAACAGGATAGTCCAAGCTATGGTGCTTCCAGTAGTCATGTACAAATGTGAGTTGGACCATAAAGAAGCCTGAGGCTGAGTGTTGAAGAATTGATGCTTTTGAACTGTGGTGTTGGAGAAGACTCTTGAGAGTCCCTTGGACTGCAAGGAGATCCAACCAGTCCATTCTGAAGGAGATCAGCCCTGAATACTCACTAGAAAGACTGATGCTGAAGCTGAAGCTCCAATACTTGGTTACCTGACATGAACAGCTGAATCATTTAAAAAGACCTTGATGCTGGGAAAGATTGAGAGCAGGAGAAGAAGGGGGTGATGGAGGATGAGATGACTGGATGGCATCACTGACTCGATGGACATGAATTTGAGCAAGTTCCCGGAGTTGGTGATGGACAGGGAAGCCTGGCCTGCTACAGTCCATGGGGTCGCAAAGAGTCGGACATGACTGAGTGACAGAATAGCAACAGCAACATATATTGATGAATAGCTCCTGGTGTTAAAACCCCTACCCTGGTTAAGAGCAATTATAAAATTGTTAAATCCTGTAAACCTTTAAGGAAGATAGTCTAATTATCTTATACTTTACAGACTAAAAAGAAAAACCTAGAGAATTCAACTTACAAACACAGGTACACACTTTTTTCCATAATCTCAATTAAATGTCTACCCTAATTGGACTAAGAAAAAGTTCAAGTCATATGCAAGTTCAAAGTTACCTACAGATTTTTCTCTATAACAAAAGATGTTTGAGGACACAGTTCTACAGACAGTAGAGGTCCCTTGTATTAAATCGTAAAGAACAAACTTACAGATCTGTGAAAGTAGTAGCACTGAAAAATCAGCACATTTTAATAATTAAAGTATTTTGTACTTTTCCCCATATAAGTGGCTTTAATCTGGCCATATTTATGAGTTATCTCTTCGTCAAAAAATATTTCTTTAACATGTCTTTTTGTGAATCCCTGTTCTATGACTTATGTGGACAAGTTGCCTAAATTATAAGACATAATTATAAGGAAAAGCCAAGAGTTTTAGACAAAATGAAGGTGCTATCACAAGACAACACTTGACTAGATACCGTTTGAATAGAGAAAACTATAGTTATGGGTTCCAAGGAAGAGGAAATGTTTGAGAGTTTGATCGTCTGAGAAGGCTTTCTAGAAGAGGTTTGACTTGAGTTACCTATTGAAAAATGAAAAGATATGGATAAGAAGAAATCTTAGTGGTTGAGTGAGTAAAGCAACAGTGAAATGAGAGAATTCTAGGGGAATTTGGAGAAGAATGGGTAAAAATCTTGGGTAGAATTAAAGATTAATACAAGAGATTCATAAGATAAGAGATTGAAAGAGCAGGTGGACATATTCTGCAGAGTTCTAAGTAATAAAGATTTTGCCTTTATCTTTTAGGAATCAGTTCCTATAAAAGATTTTCTAGGAACAATATAATACAATGAACACAGCTTTTCAGAAGATTAAACTGGTAACTGTGTGTAGAACCTATTATAGCAGAGGACTCAGAAGCTGTAAAGGCCAGAGTAACCTGGAATATAGGCTCAAAATTAGAAATTTTTTTTAACTTAGAAAGGTGGTAATAATAGCAACTAAACTATGGCCATTCAAGAACTATCTGTATGATCAAGTGGATTAAAGCATCGTTAATTCATTTCTGTAATTACAATTACATTGATACCAATCCATGCACTGTATAACTGATTCAGTTCAGTTGCTCAGTTGTGCCTGACTCTTTGCGACCCCATGGACTGCAGCATGCCAGGCTTCCTTGTCCATCACCAACTCCCGGAGCTTGCTCAAACATATCCATCGAGTCGGTGATGCCATCCAACCACCTCATCCCCTGCCATCCCCCTCTCCTCCCGCCTTCAAACTTTCCCAGCATCAAGGTCTTTTCCAATGAGTCAGTTCTTCGCATCAAAGTGGCCAAAGTATTGGCGTTTCAGCCTCAGCATCAGTCCTTCCAATATCCATCTGATATTCCAATGAGTATTCCAATGAATAGAAATTATTATGGTCACATAATCATAAAGATGTTCCCAGTGGTCAAATTAGCAGTGACAGTCAAACCAGTTAAGCTTGTCCTTTTGCGGTAACTCCCTTGAAGTTGCTTTGCTTTTTGTTTATTTGGGTACTTCACTGGTGTGTCCTGAGGTGCCCTGTATTTTGGCATGCAGTCAAAGTTCTCCTAAAAGCAACTTCAGTGTTATCAATTAAACTAGAAGGCAATGGCACCCCACTCCAGTACACTTGCCTGGAAAATCCCATGGATGGAGGAGACTGGTGGGCTGCAGTCCATGGGGTCACGAAGAGTTGGACACGACTGAGTGACGTCACTTTCACTTTTCACTTTCATGCATTGGAGAAGGAAATGGCAACCCACTCCAGTGTTCTTGCTTGGAGAATCCCAGGGACAGGGGAGCCTGGTGGACTGTCGTCTATGGGGTCGCACAGAGTCGGACATGACTGAAGCAACTTAGCAGCAGCAGCAGCTAGATAGTATGAGATTTAAAGTGATTATCTGTCCAAGGAACAGGGAAATGGCAGATTGAGATTATTATCTGAATTAAAGACTCTGCTACTGTCAGTGACGTGCCCTAACATAATGAACGGCATCTGTAAATTAGCCTGAAGGATCAAGATCATGTTCTCCATACCATACATTGCTTGGTCATATATTTTATTGATTATTCCTGTTCTTCCTCCTTTCCCTCTATGCCCAATCTTGATTTTGCCACATAAGGGGAGGTGGAGGAACTGGGTGAAAATCAGGCAGCAGACACTGAACCATCTAAATAACTCTGGTGAGGAGATATGTAGAATAGGTGGTATGGGAACCTGACTTACATTGTCCAGGACATGGTGACAATATGGATTTTCATAGGTGATACTGGAGAATGAGTTTCTGAACTTGGTGACTTATTACAATTAAAAACATGATAAAAAATGATGATAATATTAGCAACGTCTTGAATAACTTTCTACCTAGACTGAACTGGGGAAGACCCATAAAGCTCCAGAAGCTCAAAAAAATCCCTCAGGCCACCCCAATAAATGTTCCATCTGCTTACTGATGCCTGAAATTACACAGGGAGAGTTTCATTTCTTAGCCCCAAGCATTTGATGCCTGTTAAAATGCAAATCTCTTGGGCATGGCAATACCCTAAGTTGCTGTTATATCCCAGAAAAAAAATTCTTTTTTTCAGAGACTTTCTTTAAAATAGATTTTGACAAGGGAAGGGTATGAGACCACTGGAACCTGGAAAGGGGTTCAGCCGTACAACATTAATAGATGGGGGCCAGGGACAGGTGAGAAAAGACAGGAAAAAGGGAAGAATGCAAAATGAAGACGGACCACGTAAAAGAACTTTACTATCATTTCTGTATCTGAGAGTGATCCTGCCACTTGCGAGTGTTCTTTCCTTAGTAATTTGTATCTGTTTAAGGTGTTGGAGAACTCAATGAACATATGTCTCTGCAAATGTGCTGCTAGGGTGGGGATAGACATTCTTCCAATCTCATAGGGATGATTAATTGTGATAGAGCTTTACCAGTTTGGTGCATGGAATTTACCCTAATCCACCCTACCCTGCCCCTTTATTTGTAGACTTACAGTATTTTTCTTAAACATAGCTATGCAATCTAGTAATCCGCTTGATTATAAATTTCTCCTTGGGCACATCATATACAGAAGCATCCCATTTTTATCTTAACTATCCTCTGAAAAAGTATAACTAGTTTAGTCCATCATATTTAGTGAATTATTGAAGAATGCTATTATTTAATCTATACAGGCTGTTAATGCAAAAAGAAGAAAATCATGAGCAAATTTCTCAACCCCCTTTCAGTGTGTGAAAAAGGCTGTCCTTCAGAAGAAAATTACTCTTGTTTAGGTTGAAGTCAATAATAAAATATATATAAGATACTGAATAATTTTTACTAGTTCTTAAAGAAAATTATGGGAATTTTTCAGCTGTAATTTTATATTTTGCTGCTTCCCAAACTCTCTGATTAAACATGAAAATACTTTTATGTATAACAAATGAAATAAAGGAAATGTTTTTGAAGTGAGAAAAAGATAATTCCTTGATCATCTGTCTGTTCAGTTTAGACTTGTATAGTTTATATTTGTTTAAATATACTAATAGCAATATGATTTATCTATATTCATTTAGATATAGTTTGGAAAAATCATGAGAATTAATTGAGAAAATAGCATAAAAATTTACTTCTCATTCCATATTCCAGCTAAATTCTCACCTAATTGTCTTGAAATTTTAAAAAATATATGTATATATGAAAGTTTATATTTTCCTCTTTTGCACAGAATGAAGTGAATAATTTGGGCAGGAGATGGCATCCTGTTATGTTAATTTCACCAACTTAAGTTGATATCGCATCTCAAAGCACCTGAATTCTGAAGATTTGGAGAACTTCCGTTTTATTCTCTTTATTTAAAAGGGATGAAAAGTGATGCACTCAGAGAATTTCCATAAAAAGCAAGCCCTTGATGTGATTTCCTAATTCCTGACAGAGTGAAGATTTACCACAGCATCCTGCCCCATTGAAAACAGTCAATATGTTTAAGATCTTAGGTTTTGATGAGCTGCAAAGCATTCATATATTTAAACTTTCATGGAGCTCAGGGAAAAGCTAGTGAAAATTCCTGGGTGGAACAATCCAGAACGAAGAATGGAATTTCCAATTTGTAGTAATTGCTCAGGAAATTGAGGTCCAAAGAGGTCAAGTGGCCAGATTTCATACAACTAGTCAATAGTAAAGTTGAAACTAGCACCATAAACCTCTGTTTAATCAACTCTGTAGAGTGGCCTCGCTAGATGCACAGCAAGCAGTGAACAAGGTCTTGATGTAGAGATGGAGGATCAGGGAAAGACTCGATGACAGGATACCTTGGCTGGGGTTCAAAAGTAAAGAGCTCTTGTGAGAAAGTGGGTGGCCATGACCAAAAATGTTCTCTAAGTTAGTGAAAGTGTGTTCGCTGGATTTCAGGTGCCACAGATGTGAGTATAGCTGTTGAATGTGAACAAATTGTAAATCACCTTTTCAAACACCTCCCTATTTCCCTCACCCCCAGCTCCTGACAACCATAATTCTCACCCTATAGACTTTTAGCCTCCCATGTTGAGAATGCAAGAGAAGAAGATAGTATCACAAAGAAAATGCTGTTGCATTTTCATTCCCTGCACTTGGTAGGCACCCAGTAAGATTCTGAGTAAACAAATGAATGAGGATGACTCTTCCCAAATCTGTCTCAAAGTCCATCACGTGAAATTAAGAGCTAAACTATTTTTATTCACAGATGAATACAGAGTTGCTGGTATTTGTGATAGTGAGGGGATAATAAAACTCAGGTGGCGGGAGATGAATATTACCAGCCATTCCTGGTGGCAGAGGGCTCAGTGGGAAGCTCTATGCTGACTTTCTCTGTTTAGGAAGCAGCAGGTACAAAGAGGACACATGTCAGAAAGAAGGACACTCAAGGAATACTCCGCCAGTGGAGAGAGTTTCTAAGAGTAGGGTGAAATGTAGCCTTGTAAAATGTAGCCTCCAAATTCCCTGCCAGCAGAGTGCTGAGAGTGGTGAACAGATAGAAATAAACCCAGTTAAACAAGCCCTGAATTTGGATAGGAGGGCTTCCTAGATGCCAATAGTGGTAAAGAATCCACCTGCCAATGCACGAGATGTAAGAAACGTGGGTTCCATCCCTGGGTCGGGAAGATCCCCTGGAGGAGGGCATGGCAACCCACTCCAGTATTCTTGCCTGGAGAATCCCACGGACAGAGGAGCCTGGTGGGCTACAGTCCACAGATTCACAAAGAGTCGGACACAACTGGAGTACTGAGCACAGCATGCAGGAGTTTGGATAGCACAACACTGATTTCAGGCCCTAATCTGTTGATCATTCCCACTCATAATATTGCACATAACTTGTACCAAAAAATGAAAAAAGTATTAAATTTCCTTAGGAATGTGTATTTAACAAAATTATTTGATCTTACTTTCTAATTTCAGTACTTTAGAATTTGAATGCATTTACTTCCCCATCCTATAAAATGATACTCAGTATCATGTTAAACAGCATTTAACATTCTGTTAAATAATAATGTGGGATTGATGAAATACTAAATATCAGGTTTTCAGTCTATTTGGAAGAAAGAGGAAAGAGAGCGCAAATAAAAAAACTATTGATATTCAAAGGAAATGATAAATGCTTTACTTCCAGATACTTATTTGTGGATAGGAAACACAGAGTTGCTTTTTTTTCTCTCTCTCTCTCTCATTTATCATTAGAGGAAGTTATCAACACACCAAATGCAATGGTCACTCTTTAAAATTGACTCGTTTCCACTTTAGCAACAAGTCCTTGAACTACGGAAATTCCATAATTTGTTCTCAGAAGCAATTCTAAAATGAATCGGTTGGAAGCACAGATGTAAAAGATTCAAAGGCTGAACTGAATCCAAAAATAGTACAACAATCATTTTCATTTTGCCAGATCCACCTGAACGCTTTTGATGACTTTATGTTTCTCCCTGAGCTTGTGATCAGCTATGACTCTAATACATAAAAATGAGAGTCAATAATTAGCTCTCTGATACCAAATTACACCAACCACCCTGAATTTTTATTATTAAAACTGTGGACAAGGACTATTAACTACCGTGGCATTCAGGAATCAGCTGGATCTGATCCTGACCTACATTTCTAACTGCATCTTCTTTTCCCCTCTCATTCCCCCTCTGAGCATCATATTGTGGGCCCCAGACATGCCCTGATTTCTCATCTATTCTTTTTGTACCTGCCATTGTCTCTGCTTGAGTAGACTTTCTTTTCCTCCAGTTGATTAATTCCTATTACTCCTTAAAAATTTCTCCAAAACGTCTTCTCAGGGAAACCTTCTTGGGCAGCCAGTATAGTTTATCTCCTGTCATAACTCTGTCCTAGCACTGACCACACTGAGTAGTAATTAATACCGAGCAGTTTGCCCTTTGCTGTCCACCTGAAACTGCCCAACATTGCTAATCAGCTAGACTCCAAAAGGAAATAAAACGTTAAAAAAAATACTTAGTAGTTTGATGGCAAACTCCCAAGGTGTCAGTGAGGCTCACTGAAATATTTTTAATTGAATTAATGAGTGATGACAGAAATCTAAATTTAAACTAGTCTGTAGTATCACAGTGAACTCAATAGTAAGCCAAAATGAAATTCTTGGATTAGAATACACCTCTTGCACAGAACTGAACCCTTGGAGGACACACTATCAAGCCTAATACCCAGAATAGAAAGCATTCAGTGAATGTCCAGTGAATGACTGTGATCACATGTCTTATTAGCTGTAGCATTGTTAGTACTACCAAAAATGGTTCAGAAAATGAGTACAGTCTTTCCCCTCATGTCTATGCATTATATATGCATCAATTCTTGCGGTTGTTGTTCAGTCATTAAGTCATATCCTACTCTTTGTGACCCCATGGCCTGCAGCACACCAGGCTCCTCTGTTCTCCACTCTCTCCTGGAGTTTGCTCAAACTCATGTCCATTGAGTCAGTGTGCCATCCAACTATCTCATCCTCTGCTGCCCCCTTCTCCTCCTGCCCTGAGTCTTTCCCAGGACCAGGGTTTCTTCCAGACTCTTTGCATCAAGTAGCCAAAATATTGACGCTTCAGCTTCAGCATCCTTCCAATGAATATTCAAGGTTGATATCCTTTAGGGTTGACTGGTTTAATCTTAATTCTTACCAAACTTTTATTCCATTTGTCCTTTGGTAAGTATACATCTGCAAATCTTATACCTGGAAGCAGTTTTATTTTTCACACTCTACTTTTATTAAAAACTTCTCAAACAAAAAAATTTTCAAGTATCCTTAAAAAGTAGAATAAAGAAACTTTGCATCATGGTAAGTTCTATGTAGTCATCAAGTACATTCATTTATTTATCTAAGGAATTTTTTTTTATTATTATTGAGAGTCTTCCACGTGCTAGAGCTTCCCAGGCGGCGCCAGTGGTAAAGAATCCACCTGCCAGTGCAGGAGACATGAGAGATATGGTTGGGCTCAATCCCTGGGTCAGGAAGATCCCCCGGAGAAGAGAATGGCAACCTATGCCACTATAGTAAGCCATGAGAAATAAAATTAGGAATTATACACAGTCTTCTTATTACAGGGTTTATTCATCAAGAGGAGACAAGGAAAAGTGAACACATTTTCAGGATGTGGTTGAAAGCTATAAAAAGTAGTAAAAATATATAACCAAACTAAGGAACACTTCCATTCCTAATGTCTGGTGAATGGTCTATCACTGAGAAGTCACACAAACAAAGAGGCAAGAAAAACTGGTTAGAGAGCTGTTTTAGTCATTTGGGTGGGATAGGAGTTATTAGACTCTCCATGCATTTTGCAGGTTTAGATAGGGGTGTAAGAGGGAAATGAGAGTACAAGGATGACATCGAGATTTCCAATTGAGTAAGTAACAGGGTCATTCACTGAAATAGGGGAAAAAGAAAGAAAGGCGTGTCTGGTTGTTGGCAGAGAGAAAAGTTGAAGGATTCAGCTGAATGTCTGTGGAACATCCAAGCAGAGGCAGTCAATGTATGGCTGTGCATATTGATCTAAAAAGTTTATAATTAGTAGTCACCAGCTTATGAAAATGAACTGAAGCCATGAACATGAAGGTGATCTCCTAGGGAAAGTGTCTAATGCAAGGGGAAAATGGCCTCAGATAGAATATTTACATGTGAAATGTGAACAGAGAAATAGGGACCCTAAAAGAAGCCAGACAGGTAACAGTGAAATTAGGAGATTATGATGTGATGCAAAAAAAGAAAAAATGTATTTCAAGAAGAAACGCCACTTGAGAGGGAAAGTTTGACAAATGCTGAAAACAATTCATTGGTTCTAGCAAGACTATGGGTGTTGATGCCATTGGCAAAGCTTAATGGAATAGTAGAGTCACTGGAGGAAAATAAATCTTACCAGGAAGAGATTAAAATCTATGGGGGAGGAAGACTTAATATAAAGCTATTTAAATACTTTTAAAATAGAGAGACAATAATGTAATTAGCGGGCTTCCCCAGTGGCTCAGCAGTAAAGAAATTGCTTGCAATTCAGGAGACATGGGAAATGCAGGTTTGATCCCTGGGTCAGGAAGATCCCCTGGAGAAAAGAATGACAACCCACTCCAGTATTCTTGCCTGGAGAATCCCATGGACAGAAGACTCTGGTGGGCTACAGTCCATAAGGTTGCACAGAGTCAGACATGACTGAAGCGACTTAGCACATACGCAATGTAATTAGCATTACCCTTTCTATTCATAAACGTGGATAACAACATAACCTTGTAGAAAAAGCATTCAGTTTGATTTCACACTCAGCTCTTCACATAGCACCCAGCAGTGTTACTTTGGCACATTGTTGTTTGAGAGCTTCAACTTTCACACGTACACAAAAGTCATACCAAGCATGCGTAGGTACTGGAAAATTTAAAGTATATGAAAGCACCCAACACGGTGTCTATTAGAGACTGAGTCCTGAAGGATGTGTATAAATTATTAAAGAAAACAGGTCTCATACAGCAGGCTGAATTGAGAAAAGCAGACGGGAATTAGGAAGTTGTTTGGGACAAGGGGAGCACCCTGGGGAAGCAGATTAGAGAGTCAGACAATAAGACAAATGGGAGTGGGAAGAAGGCTGGGTGACCCTTGACTACTAGGATGATGATTTTACATTTTATGTAGAAAGGAAGTGAATGCCTAAGAGAATGTTAAAGAAGCACTCTCAAGGCTGAAAGGTCCTTCCCACTGGTTTTAAATCTCTTTGAAGCCAGAAAACTCGAAGGGTTTAACAACAAACCATCATCTTGATCATCATCACTTTTGTAAACATCACAAGTAATATTTCTTGAATGCTTCCCATGTGCCAGAAAAAAAAAAAGCAAAGCCTTTCCATGCATTATCTCATGCAACCCTCCACGCAGTCTGATGAAGCATGTATCACTGGTATGTTCATTTTAAAGATAAGAAAACTGAGGCTTGGAAAACTTATTTCACTCAAAGCATGCATAATCAGTAACAAAGAAACCCAGAATGATGAAAGGCAATTACAGTGCTGCTTCAAGTAAGGGGAGTCAAAAACAAATATTAAGTTAAAAAACGATTGCACAAATCATACACTAATTTGCCCAATAACCCTAAAATCAAAGTTTTAATATCTATGAGTAACCTGAAACAAACCAACAAAAATCACCGAAGCAAGGAATTTGAAAAGAATTAGTAGAAGAGCCAGGAAATGGCTGCTGACTCTTTTCTCTGGATGTGTTTCTTAAAACACAGATCTTTTTATTGCTCAGTAAATGGAGAGTGAAGATACATATTTTACTTTAAAGCCTTCAAGGAGCTGTAATAAGACTTGGCATGTATAATGTGGAAAATATTGTAGTTTGATCTTTATAAGCACAGAGGGAATTCTGGTTCTCTTTTTTAAACCAAGCATAGAACAATTCTATTATTTTTAATAGAAATACAGTTCTTCCTAATACTCCCTTTTATGTTATCCTATGGCTTTTGCCATTGAGTGAAAAATTATTTCTCCCATCCTTACGTGCAATGCATCTGAATTTTAGCCACAAAGCTCCACTGCCTTTCCCTATTTCTGGACTCTCTCACTCCCTAATCCTATACTTTTCTCATTTGCCGAACCCGGACCCTAAGGTTGATTCCCTCAGCACATTTCACCATCCTCTGTAGCTAACTCGTCCACGTGTTTGGTCAACTAACTGCATGGGACATTTTCCTTCTGGATCAGTCAAACAATTTGCCTTTGCACTCTTAGAGTGAAGCAGTTCAATTTCCCTAGGTTAAAGCATAAAACTCAATGGATGGAGCCATAAATTAATGATATCTAACTCTAGCTCACCACACAAGGCAAAATAACATGTTTTTATTTTTTCCTTAATAGTACTGTCTTTCCATTCACTGCTACAATTCTAAAATGACAACACTCACATCAAATCCTCAGCATGGTCTTCAGTTCAGTTCAGTTCAGTCACCCAGTCATGTCCGACTCTTTGCGACCCCATGGATTGCAGCACACCAGGCTTCCATGTCCATCACCAGCTCCTGGAGCTTGCTCAAACTCATGTCCATCAAGTCAGTGATGCCATCTAACCATCTCATCCTCTGTCGTCCCCTTCTCCTCCTGCCTTCAATCTTTCCCAGCATCAGGTCTTCATCAGTGCAGTCTTCAGCTTCTTTCATCTTGGATATTTATTTGCATGAGAGTTCACTGAGAAGACTGAAGCCACACGTATACATGTAGGTAGTACAGTGGTAAAGAATCTGCCTGCCAATGCAGAAGACGCAGGAGACATGGGTTCAAAGCCCAGGTTGGGAAGATCCCCTGAAGGAGGAAATGGCAACCCACTCCAGTATTCTTGCCTGGGAAATCCCATGGACAGAGGAGCCTTGGCAGGCTGCAATCTATGGGGTTGCAAAGAATTGGACACAACTTAGTGACTAAGCACACCGCATATACACACACAAAGATACTATATTTATATATATATACATATATATATGCATACACACATAGATAGGTAGATATTACATACATACACACATGGGTTTCCCTGGTGGCTCAGATAGTAAAGAATTTGCTGCCAATTCAGGAGATGCAAGAGATAAGAGTTCGATCCCTGGGTCAGGAAGATCTCCTGGAGAAGGAAATGGAAACCCACTCCAGTATTCTTGCCTGAAGAATCCCATGGCCAGAGGAGCCTGGTGGGCTACTGTCCATGGAGTTGCAAAGAGTCAGACAGGATTGAGAGACACTAACACTTTCACTATTCATATACATAAACTCCATTAATCAGCCATCATCATTTTACCATTTTCCCCTTTACCTCCTTATTTGTCTGAGATGTTTTCCTTTCAGCACAAGATGAGAGTTTTCATCTGTACTGTTTATTCTATCTCATTCTGATTACTTTGGACTCTTGTTTCATTAGATATGCCTTTATGTGCCTGCTCAGTCGCTTCAGTTGTGTCCGATGGACTTTACAATTCCATGAACTGTAGCCCACCAGGCTCCTCTGTCTGGAGAATTATCCAGGCCAGAATACTAGAGTGGGTAGCCTTTCCCTTCTCAAGGGAATCTTCCCAACCCCAGGATCAAACCTGGGTCTCCTAAACTGCAGGCAGATTCTTTACCATCTGAGCCACCAGGGAAGCCCAGATATGCCTTATCATGCCATGATTTTTATAATTATTATCATTTTTAAAATTTTAATAAACTTTTATTCTAGAGTAGTTTTAGATTTTTAGGAAAATTCTGAAGATGGTTCAGAATCCCCATATGCTGCACACCAAGTTTCCTTTCTTATCATCATCTTACATTCAGTTCAGTTCAGTTCAGTCACTCAGTCATGTCTGACTCTTTGCGACCCCATGAACTGCAGCCCGCCAGGCCCCCCTGTCCATCACCAACATCAGTGTGGTACATTTGTCACATTTAATGAGATGTACACTGACATCAATTAAAACCCATAGCTTATTCAGATTTCCTTAGTTTTCATCTAATGGTCTTTTTCTATTCCACAGCTAATGCAAGAAACTACATAATATTTGATCATTATTTCTCCATAACCTCCTCTTGTTGTGACAGTTTCTCAAAATTTCTCATCACTGTGAGTTTTTTATTTTTTAACTTTTAACTTCCTGGCACTGTAAGATGTTCTAGGTTCAAATGTGTATTTCATGCCCTAGTCCTGAAATCAGCCATTTTTCCAACAAGACTTGGTTCTTCACAGTGAAAAACAGAATTAGATGCCAAGATCTAGGCATTAGGTATGCTTGCTGCTGCTGAAATGTCATTGCTTATAGGATCTCTAAACTGTCAAAACCAGGAAATATATGTGCATGTGCTATCCTATGTATATATACATATCTCACATATACATATACATTTTCCTTTATTGAATTATCTGTATCTACTTTAGGCTAAATATATATTCATACTGATGTCCTCAATTCTAATTCATGGATTATTCCATCACATGGATTATTCTAGACTTCTTCCCTTGCTAACTTGTTTGCTAATAAGATTGCTAATCTCCCACTCCAAGAACAAGACACTTGTCTTAACACACTAACCTGTTACTTAATTTGTTCATTTACAGAATGTATATACGGTTGTTTCAGAATTATTCATCCATACCCCAGTGGGAAAGAACATTACTGCTGAAGTACAGTGCTTATGTGCAGTTCCTTTTGCCTTTGATTTTACAGATTCTACTTACTCCCAAAGTTACTTAGGTCAGCACCTTCCCCTCTTCCCTTCAATGAGGCTTTTTCTAACACTTCTAAGAAAGTAAGAGGGTTTTGTGAATTTTATCCTGGTGTTGCAGGAAGGGGGACCCCTTCCAGGGCCCGAAACTGGGCTCTTGTCTAACACTTGGAAATGAATTGTCCGAGGAGACACATGTGCTGACAAAGCAAGAGATTTTATTGGGAAAGGGCACCCGGGTGGAGAGCAGTAGGGTAAGGGAACCCAGGAGAACAGCTCTGCCACGTGACTCGCAGTCTCGGGTTTTATGGTGATGGGATTAGTTTCCAGGTGGTCTTTGGCCAATCATTCTAATTCAGGGTCTTTCCTGGTGGTGCACGCATGGCTCAGCCAAGATGGATGCTAGCGAGAGGGATTCTGGGAGGTGGACGGACATGCGGTGTCTCCTTTCAACCTTTCCCAAACTCTTTCGGTTGGTGGTGGCTTATTAGTTCCATATTCCTTATCAGGATCTCCTGTCATAAAACGACTCAGGCAAATGGTTACTATGGTGCCTGGCCAGGGTGGGCGGTTTCAATCAATCTGCTTCCCCTAACAACTCCCCGCTGAGAGACTTCATACTCAAGATACTTCTTGGGGATTGGGGTGGAGGTCTCTTTCTTCTGTAACTTCTTCCTATCAGTGTGCTTCCCCTAACAATGGGATCACCTGACCACCTCAGTGATTTCTTGAATTGGCATACATTAATGTTCTCTCTTTTTGTTGTAAAGTTTTATAATTTTTGACAAATATATATTGCTATGTATTAGCCATTATGAGCATGCTAACTCACTTCAGTCGTGTCTGACTCTTTGCAGCCTGGTGGACTGCAGCGTGCCAGGCTCCTCAGTCTGTGGGATTCTCCAGGCAAGAATACTGGAGTTATGGAGGGTTGCCATGCCCTCCTCCAGGGACTTTTCCCAACCCAGGAATCAAATCTGTGTCTCCCACGGTTCCTGCATTGCAGGCAGATTCTTTACTGCTGAGCCACCAGCGAAGCCCATTAGCCATTAGAGTATCACACAAAAATAACTTCATCATTCTTCAGATACCCCGAGTATATCACTTATTTAACCTAACTACCCTAGAGCCCCTCAAAATCATTGAACTGTACCATCTCTGTAGTTCTGTCTTTTCCAGAATATCATGTAAATAGAATTATACAGCCTTTCAGACTTCTCTCATTCCGCAGTATGCATTTAGATTCATCTGATGTAGAACAGTTTGTTTTTCTCACTGTATATGAAAGGGTATTTTTGATTGTCTTCAGTTTTTGGCATTTATCAAAGAAGCTGTTATAAATAGTCACAGGCATGTTTTGGTGTGTACATAAGTTTTCTAATCAGTTGAGTGAATACCCAGGAACAGAATTGCTAGATAATATGATAAGACTATGTTTATTTGTTAAAAACTGTCAGATTGTTCTAACGTGGTTTTACCCCATTGCATTCCCACAAGCAATAAATGAGCCTTTTCGTTCCTCTGCATTGTTGCCAGCATTTGGTGTTGACACTTGAGGTGGGGAGGTGAATAAGGCAAGCCATTCTACTAGTTGCATAGTGGCATCTCATTATTGTTATACTATGCATTTCTCTAAGGGCAGATGTTGAGTACTGTTTCTTATGCTTACTTACCTTCTGTATATCCTTTATGGTAAGGTATCTTTCTGTTCAGATCTTGTGCTCATTTTAATTAGGTGTTTGTTTTCTAATTGTTGAGTTTTAAGAGCTCTTTGTTTATACTGGATACAAGTTTAACATAGGTCTTTTTTACCTAAAGTCAGTGGGTTTTTTGTCATTATATCTGTATATATAACAAGCTTCTCAATAGCATATATACTTTTTATTATCACTTAGTGTATTATTACATCATTACAATAACAGATCGTGGATATCATTTAAGTTTCTGAATGGACCTCAAGGAAAAGAAAAGATTGGGGTACTTTTCCCATCAGAGATTTGGACTGGAAGCTGAGAGTGAGCATGGCTAATAATAATTCTTTGCATTTGCCTATTGTTTGTAATCTTGTGAATAGTTTCACACACATTATCTCATTAAGGTCCCATTTGCTTTCTCTCTTCCATAGCCTTATTAGTGAATATACTTTTCTCCTCTGTGTTTCAGCCTCTGTGGTCACATGGGAAAAATATTGATAAACAAATCGAACCTTCACAGGAGTCTCATGATTTCATAGCAACTAGGAAATTCTTGTTACAACAGAAGAACATGAAAAGCCCTTCATAAAGTATCACTCCAAACACTAGAATTGACTTGCATAATTACTGCTATAACTTAAAAATATTCAGATTTAAATTTAAAATTGAATTATAGAATTTCGATAAAAAGTTGTTATCTGTTTGATGACAGGATATTGCTTGGAATTTGATATTCCCTGTGGGCTTGTTGATCTCTTGGTTCTTTAGGAAATAAAATATCCCATGAGCAAATTTAATAATCCCTGATATTGATAAGTGCTTACTAAGAAAGTATTAAAATTTGTACTAATTTCTAAATAATTACCTAGAAATAATAATTGCTCTTTGAGTTTCTCAAGAAAATTACATCCTCCTCAAAATAAGCAATTGGTATTGAAGTATCCACTTTTTTTTTTTTTTTAATTCAGTTCAGTTCAGTATAGTTGCTCAGTCGTGTCCAACTCTTTGTGACTGCCATGGACTGCAGCACACCAGGCTTCCCTGTCCATCACCAACTCCAGGAGCCTCCTCAAACTCATGTCCATTGAGTCGGTGATGCCATCCACCCATCTCATCCTCTGTCATCCCCTTCTCCTCTGCCTTCAATCTTTCCCAGCATCAGGGTTTATTCAAGTGAATCAGTTCTTCACATCAGGTGGCCAAAGTATTGGAGTTCCAGCTTCAGCATCAGTCCTTCCAGTGAATATTCAGGATTGATTTCCTTTAGGATGGACTGGTTGGATCTCCTGGCTGTCCAAGGGACTCTCAAGAGTGTTCTCCAACACCACAGTTCAAAAGCATCAATTCTCCAGTGCTAGCTTTCTTTATAGTCCAACTGTCACATCCATACATGACTACTGGAAAAACCAAAGCTTTGACTAGGCGGACCTTTGTTGGCAAAGTAATATCTCTGCTTTTGAATATGCTATCTAGGTTGGTCATAACTTTTCTTCCAAGGAGCAAGCGTCTTTTAATTTCATGTCTGCAGTCACCATCTGCAGTGATTTTGGAGCCCAAAAATATAAAGTCTCTCACTGTTTCCATTGTTTCCCCATCTATTTGCCATGAAGTGATGGGAGCAGATGCCATGATCTTAGTTTTCTGAATGTTGTTTTAAGCCAACTTTTTCACTTCCTCTTTCATCAAGAGGTTCTTCATTTTCTGCCTTACAATCATCTGCGTATCTAAAGTTGTTGATATTTCTGGTAATCTTGATTCCAGCTTGTGTTTCATCCAGCCTGGCATTTCACATGATGTACTCTGCATATAAGTTAAATAAGCCGAGTGACAAAATACAGTCTTGACATACTCCTTTCCCGATTTGGAACCTGTCATTGTTCCACGTCCAGTTCTAACTGTTGCTTCCTGATCTGCATACAGATTTCTCAGGAGGCAGGTAAGGTGGTCTGGTAGTCCCATGTTTTGAAGAATTTTCCACAGTTTGTTGTGATCCACACAGACAAAGGCTTTGTCATAGTCAATAAAGCAGAAGTAAATGTTTTTTTCTGAAATTCTCTTGCTTTTTTGATGAGTCAGCGGATGTTGGCAATTTAATCTCTGGTTCCTCTGCCTTTTCTAAATCCAGCTTGAACATCTGGAAGTTCATGGTTCATGTACTACTGAAGCCTGGCTTACTGCATGGCAAATAGAAGGGGAAGAGGTAGAGGTAGTGACAGATTTCCTCTTCTTGGGCTCCAAAATCACTGCCGATGGTGACCACAACCATGAAATCAGAAAACGATTTATTCTTCTGATTGCTTCATAAAAGCCATGACAAATCTAGACAGTGTGTTGAAAAGCAGAGACATTACTCTGCCGACAAAGGTCTGTATGGTCGAGGGTATGGTCTTCCCAGTGGTCACATACAGTTGTGAGAGCTGGACCATAAAAAAGGCAGAATGCCAAAGAATTGATGCCTTTGAACTGTGGTCCTGGAGAAGACTCCTGAAAGTCCCTTGAACTTCAAGGAAATCAAACCAGTCAATCTCAATGGAGATCAACCCTGAATATTCACCAGAAGGACTGATGCTGAAGCTGAAGCTCCAGTATTTTGGTCATCTGATGTGAACAGATGATTTATTGGAAAAGTCCCTGATGTTGGGAAAGATTGAAGGCAAAAGGAGAATTGGGCAGTAGAAGATGAGATGGCTAGACAGCAATGAACATGAACTTGGGCAAACTCTAGGAGATGGTGAGGGACAGGGAAGCCTGGCATGCTGCTGACCATGGGGTCACAAAGAGGCTGACATGACTAGGTGACTAACCAACAACAACAACTGAAGTATACTGTGATTTAAAAAAAAATCTAGTAACTCTGTGGTCGTTATAAGTCCACAGCTTCTTGACACTTGAAGACTATGCTTTCTGGATGGCAAGGTCATCTCTGGTGGTGATCCAGTCAAACTTAGGCTGAATTAATCATCTTTCTGAAATACAAATAAGCAAGGAGTATCTTATTTTGTTATAGCCATGAAGCACATCAATGATGCTTCAGTATTGAAAATAGTGAATGCCAATGATAATAATCAAGAATTACCCCAAAATTAAAGAGAGATTTCAAAAGCTAACTAATCCTATGGTCAACATCCCTCTAATAAGTTAACTTGAAGAAAAGGAAGAAAATAATTTGAGTAAACCCTAGAGATGATTGCAAGTGAGGAGATTACATACTCAAGACTAGAACTTTAAAAGCAGAAAAATTGCAGATGGATCTTGAGTGTTTAAGATGTAAAAGAAAATCAAGTGAATAAGATTTAATTTAGATAGACAAAATGCCTTTATAAGAAGAATAATGCCAAAGGGATTTATAAATCATGTGAATACCAATTAGAAACCAAAATAAAAGAGAAGAACCACAGAAAAGTGGTTTTAATGTCAAAGGGTATAACTAAAGATTTATATTTTGGAAAAATTCCACTCTTCATAAGAGAGTAGACAATTTGAAACAGGTTTTTATTTTTGATATAAAAGGTGAAACTTTTACATTTGAAAGGGAGAGTACACTAACCTAATATACTTACTCAGGACCTAGAATAATTCAGTTTTAGTTCAAAAAATTCATTAAGATTTTACTGACTGTCAGGCATGGGGCCAGACACCAGCGGTTAAAATATTAGTGAAATATAATCACTACTGACAGGCAATTAGACAGTCTCAATATATTGCCGTAAACATTAAGCAAATTATATATGCTAAGTGACATTAGAGTTTAAATAGGGTTTCAGAGATGAAGCAATAGTAGTTACAAATGTTAGATTGTTTCACCTGAATCAAATATGCCTCTTGTAGCATTTTCAGTCAGTTCAGTTGCTCCGTCATGCCCAACTCTTTATGACCCCATGAATCGCAGCATGCCAGGCCTCCCTGTCCATCACCAACTCCCGGAGTTCACCCAAACTCATGTGCATCGAGTCAGTGATGCCATCCAGCCATCTCGTCCTCTGTTGTCCCCTTCTCCTCCTGCCCCCAATCCCTCTAAGTCTTCGCATGAGGTGGCCAAAGTATTGGAGTTTCAGCCTCAGCATCAGTCCTTCCAATGAACACCCAGGACTGGTCTCCTTTAGGATGGACTGGTTGGATCTCCTTGCAGTCCAAGGGACTCACAAGAGTCTTCTCCAGCACCACAGTTCAAAAGCATTTTCAAGTGTTCCCTTAATCTCAGGCTTTATGGAACAAGGTTTGGCTGACGAGAGCTATAAACAAATAATAAACAAAAAAACTATAAGCAAAATGTAACCAATGGCTAATCATTGACATAAGTGTAACTAGAAACAAATAACACATTTAACATATTGTTTTCTTTTGTGTTTGTACAAAGGCTTCTATAAATTGCTAAGCACATACAGTTATAAAGTAGCAACTTAAAAGAATTTGTAAATTGCTCTCATTAAATGAAAATTTATGACTTCTTCATGACAAAAATGGAATACCTAAGATCAGATTTACCCTCAAATGAAAACAAGTTAAAAATTGGACAAATATATGAAATGATAGCTTTTAAGGCACTAGACCTCAGGCAGTGAAGGATTGTGATCAAAGAGACTGGAAACAAACAAAATTGGCATATGGCTGTTCCAGCTTTCCACCTTGATATATGGAGAGCCAAAAACAAAGTGAAAATGTGCTCAAAAGTATTAGCCACTAGAATAATGAAAATACAAAATGCAGTGATGTATTTCTACAGACTTTTATAAATGTTAGAAATGAAAAGCTGTCTGGCGTGGCAGGGTTTGACGATCTTATGGAGGACGAGCGCTCTCTTACACTGTGGTAGGAAAATAAAAATGGTTTAGCGCTATGTAAAGCAGTTTGACAGTTTTTAAAAAAGATAAACATATACCTGTCATATGATCCAGCCATTCCACTTCTAGGTATTTATCCTAGGAAATCAAAACATATGCCCACACAAAGACTAGTACACAACTGTTCATAACAGTTTTATTTGTAATAACCCCAAACCGGAAACCACTCACAAGTTCATCAAATAGTAAATGGATAAATAAACCATGGTTCTTCCATATAATGGAATACTGCCAAGCAATAAAAAGGATAGACTACTGATACACACAACAAATAATATGGGTGAATTTCAGATTAATTATACTGAGCCAAAGAAGCCAGATTAAAGATCCTAAAAACTGCATTACTCCATTTAAGTAAACATTTCAGAAAATGCTACTAATCCATAGGGACAGAAATTATATCATCAGCTGTCAGGAGACAGGGAGAAAGTGGTGAGGCGGGATTATGAAAGGGCATGATAAATCTTTTGAGGGGTTATGGGACTATTTACTCTCAACTACTGTGATGGTTTCATGAAAAAAATCTTACTGAATTGAAAATTTTAAATGCATAGCTTATTATTGCCAAATATCTTTAAGTCAAGCTACTAATTTTTAAAATATATTTGAAGTTAACAAATTATAAGAGTTTAAAAAATAATTTATATAAGCTTAACTTTGCATTGAGAATTGTTTGAGGCTGTTATAGATTTATTGGAAAAATTAGCCCCTGAGCCTAGTAGCATCTGGAAAAAATTTTTTTTAATACTCTGTGAAGAGCTTGTTAATACCTGTGTGTGGTTCCAAAGGAGAAGGAAATGGCAACTCACTCCGGTATTCCTACCTGGAGAATCCCATGGACAGAGAAGCCTGGCAGGCTACAGTCTATGTGGTTCCAAAAGAAAAGAAGCAATCACTGGTTTCAAATTTCTCATAATTTGGAGAAAGGCTGTACGTGTATGTCAACACAAACTCTAATGCTAACAAGAACAGCTTAGAAAAAGATACTATCCATTAATCTAATCACCATTTGAAAACATTGTGTAAGGTTATTTTGTTAAACATATTATAGTTGAGTTTTTAAATTTGAATGTTCTGCTTCTTTGACTGAACCTGAATGGACAGATATAGATGTAGATACAGAATAGATGTAGAATATATATCTAGAGCTTCTCTGGTGGCTCAGAAAATAAAGAATCCAACTGCCAGTGCCGGAGACACAGTTTCCATCCCTGGGTCAGGAAGATCCCCCAGAGGAGGGAATGGTAACCCACTCCACTACTTTTTCCTGGAGAATACCATGGACAGAGGAGCCTGGCGGGCTACCGTCCATAGGGTCACAGAGTCAGCCATGACTGAGCAACTAACACTTCCATAGCTACATATTGGCTGTGCTTAGTTGCTCAGTCATGTCTGACTCTTTTGTGACTCATGGGCTGGAGCCCACCAGGCTCTTTTGTCTGTGGGATTCTTCAGGCAAGACTCAGTACTGGAGTTAGTAGCCATTCCCTTCTCCAGGGGTTCTTCCCAACCAAGGGATTAAACCCATGTCTCCTGCATTGCAGGCAGATGCGTTACTGTCTGAGGCACTAGAGAAGCCCGTAGCTCTATATAGAATACCGCAAAAGAAACTAATTCATCCTTGAGCAGCCCACCTGGCGACACTCTTTCTAGGCAGAATCAATGGTTCCCTTTGCCTCTCCAAGGTCCTTAGACATATTCTGTTACAGGAGTTATTGGCTAGCAAATCCCTCTTCCCCACTTGATTATGAGCCTTTCAAATTCATCCTTACTCCAAGATGGGCATAATAAAGGACAGAAATGGTATGGACCTAACAGAAACAGAAGATATTAAGAAGAGGTAGCAAAAATAGACAGAAGAACTATACAAAAAAGATCTTCATGACCCAGATAATCAAGATAGTGTGATCACTCAACTAGAGCCAAACATCCTGGAATACAAAGTCAAGTGGACCTTAGGAAGCATCACTACGAACAAAGCTAATGGAGATGATGAAATCCCAGTTGAGTTATTTCAAATCCTAAAAGATGATGCTGTGAAAGTGCTTCAATCAATATGCCAGCAAATTTGGAAAACTCAGCAGCGGCCACAGGATAGGAAAAGGTCAGTTTTCATTCCAATCACAAGAAAGGCAATGCCAAAGCATGCTCAAACTACCACACAATTGCACTCATCTCACACACTAGCAAAATAATGCTCAAAATTCTCCAAGCCAAGCTTCAACAGTATATGAACCATGAACTTCCAGATGTTCAAGCTGGTTTTAGAAAAGGCAGAGGAACCAGAGATCAAATTGCCAACATCCGCTGGATCATGGAAAAAACAAGAGAGTTCCAGAAAAACATCTATTTCTGCTTTATTGACTATTCAAAGCCTTTGACTGCGTGGATCACAACAAACTGTGGAAAATTATTCAAGAGATGGGAATACTGGACCACCTTACCTGCCTCCTGAGAAACCTGCATGTAAGTCAAGAAGCAACAGTTAGAACTGAACATGGAACAACAAACTGGTTCCAAATCAGAAAAGGAGTACGTCAAGGCTGTATACTGTCACCCTGCTTATTTAACTTATATGCAGAGTACATCATGTGAAATGCCAGGCTGGATGAACCACAAACTGGAATCAAGATTGCTGGGAGAAATATCAGTAACTCAGATGTCACCACACTTATGGCAGAAAGTGAAGAAAAACTAAAGAGCCTCTTAATGAAAGTGAAAGAGGAGAGCGAAAAGTTGGTTTGAAACCCAACATTCATAAAATTAAGATAATGGCAGCTGGTCCCATCATTTCATGGCAAATAGATGGGGAAACAATGGAAACAGTGAGAGACTTTACTTTTGGGGGCTCCAAAATCACTGCAATTGGTGACTGCAGCCATGAAATTAAAAGATGCTTGCTCCTTGGAAGAAAAGTTATGACCAACCTAGACAGCTTATTAAAAAGCAGAGACATTACTTTGCCAACAAAGGCCTGTCTAGTCAAAACTTTGGTTTTTCCCAGTAGTCATGTTTGAATGTGAGAGTTGGACTATAAAGAAAGCTGAGAACTGAAGAATCGATGCTTTTGAACTATGATGTTGGAGAAGATTCTTAAGAGACCCTTGGACAGCCAGGAGATCCAACCAGTCCATCCTAAAGGAAATCAATCCTGAATACTGACTGGGGGGACTGATGCTGAAGCTGAAACTCCAATACTTTGGCCACCTGATGCAAAGAACTGACTCATTTGCAAAGACCTCGACGTTGGAAAAGATTGAAGGTGGGAGGAGAACAGGACGACAGAGGATGAGATGGTTGGAGGGCATCAACAACCCAATGGACATGAGTTTGAGTAAACTCCGGGAGTTGGTGATGGACAGGGAGGCCTGGCGTGCTGCAGTCCACGGGGTCGCAAAGATTCGGACATGACTGGGTGACTGAACTGAACTTACTCTCCCAGAAACTAAGAAATTCGTATTGAGAATTAATTAATTAATGCAAATCTATTTATAAAAATAAGTGACTCAGCACATCACTATTATCTTTCTCACAGGGTATTTGACTTTCATTTTTTGCAAAAACAACTATGTTTGAATACAAGCTCCAAGATACTCCTTTGTTCCTGTGTGACAATCAAAATCTACATTTTAAAAGATCACTCAAAATTCAAATTAGCTCTGCTACTTGGTTAAGTTACTTAACAATTCTGAGCTGAAGTACACAGTGTACTCAAAACACCTGCGCTAGCATTCACTCCAAAAATACATACAGCACCACACATTGCCAAGGACTTGCTACAACATAAATTTTAGAACATTCCTGTACTGATTCCAGGTCACTATGTAATTCTTACTTTGCTAATGGTAAACTCTGCCTTTGAACTTTGCCACAACAACACAACCCGAAGTCTTCAAAAACATTTAGACAGTAGTTGTGAAAACTGGGAATGGCCCAGAGGCATTTTGTATCACCAAATAAACATGCTTCTTATTGGCCTCTGTATTTATCCTTAGGGGGATGGTAAGTAAGACACGCAAGAGAGACACAGTGTTTGAGCCTGACGGCATCTTCAGCGGCAGGAGCTGTGACTGCCTGTAGGCAAATGCTTGTGCGCTTAAGTCTCAACCAGAGTTGAGATATTCCAGCATGTTTATTGATTTAAACTAGAAAACCTTTGACTCGGGGCAGAGGTGATCTTACTAGTCAAGTTAATGTCTAGAGAATACTAGGAGGAAAATTTTATTTGTAATGAACTTGCTTCTGTATGCCTCTTTTTAAGAACTATTGTAATAATGAGGAAAATTTTAGTCTTTATTACATGACATTGGAAAACAAAACAGTGCCAATGTGAACCTTTTATACTTTATTTCTATCACTCTTTCACTCAATCCCAGTTCTTCCCGTATGTGTGTGTGTGTGTGTGTGTGTGTGTGTGTGTGTTACTGTTGTGCTTGTTTGCGGAACTGAGACACTTTTTACAAATTTTCTAAGCAGATAGCCACATGGAAATCAATAGGCATTTTCTGTATTATATTTCAAAAAGTAAAAAGTCCAACAGAGTATATTTCTTACAGAGCTTATCTACGAAAAGATGGCCAGATCTCTTTTGTCATCAATGTCACATCTGAAAATCTTTACATTATTGTAATTGCCCTACCAGGTCTTAACATATATATATTTGTTAACAAATATATATATATCCGAAGGGTAGTGAGTATTGAGTGTCACAAAAGGACATCCACATAGATTGCTACATCTTATAATTACCTTTTGTCTTTCAAACAATTTACAAGTTTATTTATTTAAACTTGTTCTAACACATTATTTAAAAATGCTGTCATTTTCACTTAATTTTTCCTGTCAGGGCAAAGACAATTGTCCCACTGAGACCCACCTGGTTTCTATGCTTTATTTCTCATCTAAGAAAATCTGCAAATAACTCAGGTTAATGGACTCTGTGTGTGTGTGTGTGTGTGTGTGTGTGTGTGTAAAACAATGACGGTTTATTTTTGTGAACCTCAGGAAGTGACTCGTTAATATCTACAGTTGAAAGTCGATGATGTTATAAATGACTAAGTCCCTATTTTCCCGAGTGATATGTAATTCTTATAATTTCCAGGAAGGATAATTGTGTATCATGTATTTGTCCTGATTTATGAGGCAGAAATGTAAACTCATTGCTTTTACTTGAAAGGGTGTGCATTGACAGCTTGACAGTGTTTGAACTGAGAAAACTTAAAACTGTCCAGGGGCAACAGCAGCTAACCCACCAAGAATTCAGGATAAATGGGCATCATCATAACGAGTACTAATGGCGGACAGGATCATTACATTCATTAGTGAATTAAAGAAAGACAATGGTAAGATCTCTGGCCTCTGGCTTTATCAGTTTGAGTCAGAAAGCCATACATCAAAAGTCGAGGGTGCTTTCAAATATTTCACTATCAAAGAGCGACTTTGGAGCACAGAGTAAATTGACTTGATACCAAATTCCTATCTGTACCCTTCTATTTAAATAGGTCTCACTGCGATAGCAATGACAACAAATATCAACAATTTGCTCTTTCCGATATCATTTCTTTTTTTCTTTTATATTTCTCTTCTTTGGTCTTTCTCCCCTTTGCCCAAGCAATTCTGCAGTGCACAGGCACTTTTTCTTAGCTCTTTATCACACAGTCATTGTGATAAACACGCAGCAAATATCTCCTGTGGACATAACACTTTACAGAACACTACAGACACATAACTCAAAATAGAGAGGATTTCACCCTTGACTCCTAGGAACTCAGCTTATAACTAAAGATTCCAGATAAAAATCATTAATAAGAGCTGAAGCAACAGGATATATTCCAAACACAGATCGGTGCCTCCCATGCCAAGAGGAGCCTGGTGGTCAAATGACGGGCGAGTAACTGTAAGAACTCTAAGTGGGGAGGGAAAGTGCCCTATGATTTGATAAGTTGTTATCCTTCTGCGCTCATTTTAAGAGGCATTGAGCTTTGTTCTAGAAAATATACATCAAGAAAAGCCCTCCGCAAGCTTACCAACCAATTGTTTCACCTCTGTTAGTCCTAAATTTCTAACTGCTTGTTAAATCCTTGGTCACTAGGTATCACAAGTATTTCTATGGATCAGTGACTAAGTGTTCTGAACACATAGAAGATATACAATAAGGTATACTGAATGAAAACTGAATAACCTTGTTCTGCTCCAGTCATTTCCCTTGCCTTAGTCATCTTGATGGGAAAATGTGCACACACATATGTGCACACATATGCCCACTCACATACAAACATACATATCCAATGTCCACAGATGTATTTAAAACAAATCACGTACATTTAAAGAAGGTAAAGGAATTGGGTGTTTATAATGTGGATCATATATAATTCAGTTGGAGAAGATCCTATTGAAAATGTGAGTTGTGAGCAACAGTTTAAAATGATGGATTGACCACAGTCTTCCAGAGAGGATGAGGGAAACGGTTCCAGGTACTACTTCTTCATTTCCTTCTTTATCAGTGGAGTTTTTCAATCAACCTAATCTAGCAGAACATTTCTCTGAGGCTACTGAGATATATTTGCAGGAAACAACTTTCCCCTCACTTAAAGAAATAGGTTTAACTCCTTCACTCCCGGAACTCTATAATTCAGGGAAAAAGTGAGTTTTCCATAGAGCATGTGAGGAGCAAAGAGAGATGAAACTGTGTGGAAAATTAGATGAAGGAGTGGAAAATTGCATCTGCCGTATAAGTCCAACTACATATAGACATATTCCTCAATGAAAAACTGGAAATTTCATATAAAAATGGTACTTGCAAAGTCAGCAACAATTCTCAACAATGTCTTTCCTGCTGCTGACATCATTTTTCTTTTAACCCGTAATAAGGGATAATTTGGAGCCATTCTCCTTTTCATTACAAGCTGTCCCTTTCCTTATTGCATTTCTTCCACTACTTTTCCCATGTGAGAGGTGACTGTGTTACTTGCAGAATATGATCAATCACTTCAACAAGAAATATGTGGCATATGTGTGAAGGCTCTTTCTAGCATATAAATTAAGCTTGAATGGCAACTTGGTCAAAAATTTCCTTTGAATCTGTTCCCTGTGTGGCAGATAGAGTCAAGCATTATCATTTCGTTGGCAGGAGCTTTTTCCCAGCTAACTGACACCTCTAACCTTTATTAGAGAGAAGTGGGTCACCCCCATCTCTGCAAAGAATCAATGAGATGAAAAGAGAGATCCGGGTGAGGAAACTGGAGAGATGTATTTAATAACTAGGCTGAGATGAGAATTCCTAAAAGAAAAAGAAGCACTGGTAACACTAAATGATTTTGCATAAAGGATAACTCTGGCTACAAAATAATATCCCAAGAAAGCAGCAAAATAAAGTGTAACCATTCGATCAGTTGAGACAGACTTGTAAATATTTTCCCAATTAAAAAAAAAGTCCCCAGGGGAATAAAGAGGGCCTATACAAAAGATATTATGCATCTCTAGTTTGTGGTTTTTCCCTTAGTTGGAAGATTTCTTTTCCACTTAAATCTGTCTATTAAATCTAGGAAAGGTAGAACCAAAATTATCAATTTTAATCTTTTTGAAATCCCTTCACTTTGTTTTCCTCAAGATTTTTAAGCATTTTATTTGTAGTAATACTAACAAAAATCACTCTTCTGTCAGGAAATTCAATGTATTTCATGGAAAAGCCAGTAAAGGAACAAAACATCAAACAAGGGAAGATTCTCCGACATTCCACATGATGGCAGAAGATCTTTTCCTTATTAAGTAGTCAAAGCTTGCAGCTTTGTATTATTCTATTAAATATAGCAAGATAAACAATCTCCCTTATTCTCTAAGCCGTTTTAGAGTAATTTGTTCTCAGGACAAACCAGAAGGGAGGATGTGTTTTCTCATGTGAAAAACAAACAGCCTCGGGAAAAAAGAATTTCCAAAGCCATCTTCCTCAAGTTTTCCTAAATAACGTTGATATTACAAAAAGTGCCTTCAAAAGCACGCTTCAACTGGATCTTTTAGACTACATTCCCCCAGTGTCAATGATCATTTTTATATTGTTTATATTGTTAATCACAGAAGACAAATCCTGTAAATGCACTTACGGAACATGCTGCTTTGCACAATCCTCTTTGCCGGTGGAGAGCTTCTTAGAAGCTGAACCTCTTTTTGTAGAAAATCTTTCTCTGATTTGCAGCATGGCTCTTGTCCACTCAGAACCTCAGAAAAACAGTGGGTATCTTGCCCCACAACTCGATTTCTAGGCTGAACTAATGCAACAATTTGGTCAGCCCTAGAAAGATGGTGATATTTCCTGTCTCATGGTGAGCATTTAGAAAACATGGGCTGTAAAGCTAAATTTCTCTACAGTTTATAAATAGAGTGCCTCCTCTGTTTTTAGATGTCTTTTGGCTGTCTAGTTTATTGTCTCCTCACTTTGTTTTTTGTTTGTTTTTCTCAACAGTGATGGTAAGATAAGGAATTCTCAGCTTCCTAAGTTCAAGTTATGGTCTGTTCCCATAGTTTGTGCTTCTGGAGGCAAGTGATGTCTCCTGTACAAAGAGAAGATTATTATGAACGTAATGTGTGCAGTGTAACTTATCTACCTAAGTATGACATTCACAAAGTAGTAAATGAGCAACGCTTAGCAGGGCAATAGTTTACACTGATGCCTTTATTTAAATATGAGAAGAAACCAGCCAGGGAAAATAATAATACCTTTCATTTTTTAAAATTGCCCTTAGAGCGCTTACAATGGATTCATACATCAATTACAGCATCTTATTTTCAAATACACCTTATGCTATAGCAGTAATTGTCAATTTATACATTTTGTAACTGAGAAGCTAACTTCTTCCTAAGATCATGGAGCTAGTATTTGAGAAGACAGGAACTGAAATCAGAAATTCTAGCTACTATTTCTACTATGGCAACTGAAGAGAATAAAAAATCACATTATAGACAGTGGTATATTAAGTGATGATTTCAGTTTTGTGTTAATAATAATATTTGGTCAAATTTATTGTCAGGGGACCTTATGGTGGAAGTCGAGTATCCTGCAGTCAACTTGCTCCCTTGTGGCAATGTTACTTTCGGGACATGTTTATACCTGGATTGTGGAGATGGTGACATAAATACACATCCAAACATTAATTAGGGGCAGATTTTGGTGCTAATAGTAAAGAACCAACAGTAATAAAGAACTGGGTTCTTTTGGTAAAGAACCCTCCTGCCAACACAGGAGACATAAGAGACACGGGTTTGATCCCTGGGTCAGGAAGACCCCCTGGAGGAGGGCATGGCAACCCACTCCAGGATTCTTGCCTGGAGAATCCCCTAGACAGAGGAGCCTGGCAGGCTACAGTCCATGGAGTCGCAAAGAGTTGGACACAATTGAACTTAAGAGTTGTGTGGCTTAAGAGGCACACAATTCCTCAATATAAGGTGAAAGAAAAAGTCTTTGAAATTTTTAACTATTTTCAAATAATTTTATTGAAATGATAAATAGAAAATTTTGAAAATAGAGATGAATTAAGACATCAAAATTAAAAAGATCACACTGTTCGTGATGTGAGCACAGTCGAGATGCATAACTATTCACAGTTGCTCTCTGCTGGAATGTTGGATACGACAGATGTGTCAGTCTCACAAAATATCAATCTTAGGCTGATCTTAGTGTCAATCTTATTGAAACAACAGGAAGCCAATCTTAGTGGGCCCACCAGTAACTGCTCAGGGGCCACTTGCAACAGTTCACTATGAAAAGAATTTATGGCATGATCTTACCTTCAATGCATGTGACAGATAAAAAGCTCTGGGGGAAGAAAAAACTCACTACTCAGTGATGATATGAGACCAAATCTATGAATATTTATTGAGTGGTTCTTTCTTAGTAGGCAGCATCAAGTTATTTGGCTAAGCTACTATGAGCTATCAGATACTATGCTGATCTACTTTAACATTGTCTTCATAAAGTGCTAACATAACAAATCCAGAGAAGGCAATGGCACCCCACTCCAGTACTCTTGCCCGGAAAATCCCATGAGCAGAGGAGCCTGGTGGGCTGCAGTCCATGGGGTCACGAAGAGTCGGACAAGGCTGAGCGACTTCCCTTTCACTTTTCACTTTCATGCCTTGGAGAAGGAAATGGCAACCCACTCCAGTGTTCTTGCCTGGAGAATCCCAGGGACGGGGGAGCCTGGTGGGCTGCTGTCTATGGGGCCGCACAGAGTCGGACATGACTGAAGTGATGCTGCAGCAGCAGCAGCAGCAGCAACATAACAAATTACACAAGGCAGCGCAATTAACATTAATATTAATGTCAACAGAGCTGAGTGATATTGAAATTTTGAAAAGTATACCTTCCCCATGTGTTCCTAAAAGCAGTATAAATGCCAGAGGAGGATAACCCACTTACTATTTATGTTTGTGTTAGTCACTCAGTCATGTCAGACTCTTTGCAACCCCATGCTGGGTAGCTTGCCAGGATCATCTGTCTGTGGAATTCTCCAGGCAAGAATACTGGAGTAGGTTTTCATTCCATTCTCCAGGAGATCTTCCCAATCCAGAGATCAAACCCGGGTCTCCTGCATTGCAGGCAGATTCATCTGAGCCACCTGGGAAGCTCACTATTTATGTATTTACACATTACAAAAGAAAATTCAGGGTTCATACAGGTAGATTGAGCAAACCATACCTGCCCAAATAGTATGGTGTTTCTTATTTACTCCTAGACTTTTAAAGCTAGAGATCCTTTAAGACCAGTCCAACTATCAGTCCAACTAAGATTTTCTATTGAGAAGAATATAACCAGAATCACAGACTTCCTCAGGTGAAACTGAGGCTAGAACCCCACTCTTCTGACAACTAGCAAATTGTTTTATCACTAGGTTATTTCACACACATTTTCGAGTTTATAGCCTAGGAATAACCCAAGTATCATAGTGACATATTAGAATAAAACTCAGAAAATTTTATGGTCAGTAATGAAATTGTTGCCCAAACCAAGCCAAATTAATCAAAACACAATGATAACACTGGTTTATGTCTGCAGTTGTAATACTTGAATAAATCCTTCCAGACTTGGGGGTGGGGAGTGAAGTAGGAGGGCTTCCCTGGTAGTTCAGCTGGTAAAGAATATGCCTGCAATGCAGGAGACATGGGTTTGATTCCTGAATCAGGAAGATCCCCTGGAGAAAGGGTAGGCTACCCACTCCAGTATTCGTGAGCTTCCCTGGTGGTTCAGATGGTAAAGAATCCACCTGCAATGCAGGAGACCTGGGTTCTATCCCTGGGTTGGGAAGATCCCCTGGAGGAGGGCATGGGAACCCACTCCAGTATTCTTGCCCAGAAAATCCCTGTGGACATAGGAGCCTGGCGGGCTACAGTCCATGGGGTCCCAAAGAGTTGGACATGACTGAATGACTAAGGACAGTACAGCACAGTGGAGTAAGAAAACAGAAAGCAAGTAAGAAGATGGGAAACAGAGCATATTGAAGGTTTTCTTCAGTCAGCTGGTTGATGAGAAAAAGTATTTGCATGGAAATATGGGAGATGGTTTCCCAGTCACTGTCTCTGAGATTATAGAATTTAGTGTAAGACTGGATGACTTTGCACTGAGTTTTTTAGTTGGCTGGTAAAGAGATCTCAAGGAAGTCTTTAAGGGTCATGTCTCAGAGCCGTGAATCCTTCCAACAATCGTGTATAGATGTCCCATTTTACAGATGAAGAAAATGAGTCAGAATGTATCATGGTCACTTAGTTAAGATGCAGTGATTAACTCCATGACATTTCATGTTCTGTTTGCCAAACCAGCATCAAAATAAGATTGTACCTTTGATGGTATCCTTTGGGTTTTAAGTATAATGTCATAAATATTTTAAATAATTTTGAATTAATTATTATTTCCTTAATTAAAATCAGAGAGCTATACTAATACCTTGATCAGATATAAAATGTCCCTTGTACTTCTCTTTCTCATTTTCTTCCACATGTATTAGATGTTGAATTTATCATTAGCATACAGAGTGGAGATGGGGATGGCTACAGTCCTGTGATAATTTAAATTGTGCAGTTTGTGATTTTTTTTCCAGCTCTGCTAATTGTCTTAAAGTCTGTTGACTAAAACTACATGTTCCAGACATTTTGTGGCTTGATGTATGGTGGTTAATAACCAGTTTTAAATTTTTAATTCTGTAAATAAATTTGATAGTTTGAAATCCAAATTTTCCTTAAAAATAAAGAAGGCAATCGGTACTTCATTTTAAGCAACTTTAAACAGTGTTTAAAACAGGACTTATTTATTTTTCCAGACACTAATAAATTTTAAACAACCTTTGATTCACTAAACTTCCATGCTTCATTTTGGGTGTTTGCAGAAATCAATGTGCAACTGTATCTTTCTTGATAATTGTCACTTAATTTTTTTCATCTTAAACTATGTTTCCAAATTTGCATTGATGTTCCACTGCACTCTCTGTTGGCATGTAGATCCTTTTAAGGGCTTCTCTGGTGGCGCAGTCCGTAAAGAATCCACCCGAAATGTAGGAAACTGCTGCAGTGCAGGAGATGCTGTTTGACCCCTGGGTCTAGAAGATCCCCTGGAGAAGGAAATGGCAACCCGCTCCAGGATTCTTGCCTGGGAAATCTCATGGACAGTGGAGCCTGGCGGGCTACAGTCCATAGGGTCACAAAGAGTCAGACATGACTTACTGACTAAACCACAGATCACACCAATGTAATTTAAGATATATTGATTGATAGAGTTCCACCTCAATGGGAGATGAGAGGAGGGCACAGGAATGAAAGGGGAAAGAGAAAATTTTTATGACCTGGGATTTTTGTAACATACTTGATATATTGCCCTTAAATGTATTACATCCCAAATTTCTTTCAAAAAATTTGCCAATATTTTGGGGTTTATTTCAAACTACTAGAAGCAGAGGCTATCATCAGCCTGGAGTAGTATTGGAGTAGCACCCTTTTTAAACACCATTTTGGAATATATTTTTTCCATGCCATACATCTAAACTCAACTGTTGTGTGTAATTATAAACGTAATAATTCTCATGGATCCACAGGTTCTTGACCTGAAAAGGACCTTAAAAGCATGCAGAGCTTCTGTCTTTAGGCAAAGAAGATGATAATTATATCCATATTAAAGATGACGCACTAAGGAATCATATATGTAAGTGGGTCCCAGAATAACTCTACCACCATCTGTGACATGGTTTATATGAACATATAGATGTTCATGTCAACAAACTATACTTTCAGTAGAAGTCTATAGAAGTGTGTATCTTCAGCATGAAGCGGGTATCTGATTTAACTCTCTCAATTTGTGGGATTGACTTTTTATGTTAAATATCATGGCCAAAATTCCTCGGAAAAAGAAGTAAAGTCAAAGTCTCCTGATTTCCACCGGGTGCTTTTTCCCTTACTTCACATATGAATTTGAAATGAGATTTATACACAAGAGAAAACAATGGTGTGGTTAGGGGAGGATGGGTTTGATGTTTTTTGAGTTCTGTCTCTGAATATTTGTTTCTGATTTCTTCAGCATATATTGTCTATTCCATCCCTGAACTACCTATTTTTTTTCTTAGTTATCTTTTTATGGATTTTATGACATTGTCTTGTCTTTCAATGTGAGTTTTTTGGTCTAAGCACAAGGTATTAAATCAATTTGAATTACACCCAATAATTGATGCAATGCTTTGTGCATAAAAATATTTAAAATGGATTTTATTGATTAGGAATTTGATAAAATGTCATTAT
Source organism: Bos indicus (assembly GCF_029378745.1). Classification (NCBI taxonomy): domain Eukaryota; kingdom Metazoa; phylum Chordata; class Mammalia; order Artiodactyla; family Bovidae; genus Bos; species Bos indicus. The sequence goes on from NC_091772.1 coordinate 14,940,689, forward strand.
ATACAATACTGAACTTAGAATAAAATATTCAGTTCTCAAAATATTTAGATTAAGTACCCTTTAAAAATGCTATTGTGACAATAAGGAATTAAACAAAAATCAAAAGTGATTTTGACTAACAAAGTCATTTGTAAAAAAAATTTCTCCTGTGTCTGAAACTATTTCCCATATAATTGTAATAATTTTGATTAAGATTTATATTAAATCGTAATTAAAAGGAAACAATGGATTACATGGGGAAATAAATGGAATAAAGTAAAATGGGCTTCCTCAATGGTTCAGCAGGTAAAGAATCTACATGCAACACAGGAGATGCAGGAGATGCAGGTTCAATCCCTGGTCTAGGAAGATCCCCTTCAGAAGGAAATGGCAAGCCACCCCAGCATCGACAGAGGAGCCTGGTGGGCTACAGTCCATGGGGTCACAAAGAGTTGACATGACTGAAGCGACTGAGCACAGTACACAGCACATAAAGTAAAATACTGGCTAGCTAAAACTCTCAGAGAATAATCTTTCGGCATAACAGCTTTCCCAAATAATAGTTTGCCCCTTATAAGCAACATTTAAGACAATAGTTTTGATTAAAATATTTTAAAATACATCAAGCATTTCTTAACATTCTAAAAGGGAAGACTTCTAAATGGAATTTAACTTTCTCACTAAAAGGCCCAGAAGACTTCATTCTTAGTGCCTACTTCTGATTTTTATGACTATTTCCCTTCCCTTGAACTAAGATAAGCACTGATGGCTCAGTTTAGTAAAGATGACCGGTACCTGGGCTGCTGAGTTGTTGACATTATTGCAAACAACCGAGACCCGTGAGAATACGCACCTACACTTGAGAAGGAGTCAGTTCAGTTCAGTCGCTCAGTCACGTCCGACTCTTTGCGACCCCATGGGCTGCAGCACACCAGGCCTCCCTGTCCATCACCAACTCCCGGAGCTTGCTCAAACTCATGTCCATCAAGTCGGTAATGCCATCCAACAATCTTATCCTCTGTCACCCCCTTCTCCTCCTGCCCTCAATCTTTTCCAGCATCAGGGTCTTTTCCAATGAGTCAGCTCTTTGCATCAGGTGGCCAAAGTATTGGAGTTACAGCCTCAATCCTTCCAATGAATATTCAAGGTTGATTTTAAGACTGACTGGTTTGATCTCCTTAATAGAGACTTCTAATATTGATCCCTACTCCTTTTAAACCTAGACAGCATATTAAAAAGCAGAGACATGACTTTGCTGATGAAAGTCCATATAGTCAAAGCTATGGTTTTTCCTATAGTCATGTATGGATGTGAGAGTTGGACCATAAAGCAAGCTAAGCACCAAAGAATTGATGTTTTTGAACTGTGGTGTTGGAGAAGACTCTTGAGAGTCCCTTGGACTGCAAAGAGATCCAACCAGTCAATCCTAAAGGAAATCAGTCCTGAATATTCATTGGAAGAACTGACGCTGAAGCTGAAGCTCCAATGCTTTGGTCACCTGAGCGAACAACTGACTCATTGGAAAAGACCCTGATGCTGAGAAAGATTGAAGGCAGGAGGAGAAGGGGACAACAAAAGATGAAATGGTTGGATGGCATCACTGACTCAATAAACATGAGTTTGAGCAAGCTCCAGGAGTTGGTGATGGACAGGGAGGCCTGGTGTGCTGCAGCCCATGGGGTTGCAAAGAGTCAGAAACAACTGAGAGACTGAACTGAACTAACTCCTTCTCAAGTGTAGGTGGGTATTCTCATTGTTCTTGGCTGATTGCAAGTAATGCCAACAACTCAGCAGCCCAGGTACATATCACATTTACTAAACTGCCCCACTAGTGCTGATCAATTTCTAACCATATGCTTTTCCTCACCTCTCCCAAACTCTCCCACTTCTCAATTTTCATCATCCAATAAGCCCTCCCTTCTTATTTTGCTACAAGGTGGTAGGATTGCTACTGTCCGTTTAAACATTTCCTCTACTCTGCTCTTATAGGGTGGGTCAGGGAGGGCTGATAGAATGGGTTGTTTGTTTGTTTGGAGGAATTATAGATTCATAATCACGTTAGATATGGTGTAAGGGTGAAAGGTATGGATCAAAGTTTACTATTTATTTGCACATGAATATCCAAGCTAAAGCAAAGGAGAAAAGGAAAGATATACCCATTTGAATGTAGAGTTCCAAAGAATAGCAAGGAGAGATAAGAAAGCCTTCCTCAGTTATCAGTGCAAAGAAATAGAGGAAAACAACAGAATGGGAAAGACTAGAGACCTCTTCAAAAAAATTAGAGATACCAAGGGACCATTTCATGCAAAGATGGGCACAATAAAGGACAGAAACGGTATGGACCTAACAGAAGCAGAAGATGTTAAGAAGAGGTGGCAAGAATGCACAGAAGAACAATATGAAAAAGATCGTCATGACCCAGATAACTGTGATGGTGTGATCACTAACCTAGAGCCAGACATCCTGGAATGTGAAGTCAAGTGGACCTTAGAAGTATCACTATGAACAAAGCTAGTGGAAGTGGTGAAATTCCAGTTGAGCTATTTCAAATCTTAAAAGATGATGCTGTGAAAGTGCTGTACTCAATATGCCAGCAAATTTGGAGAACTCAGTAGTGACCACAAGACTGGAAAAGGTCCGTTTTCATTCCAATCCCAAAGAAAGGTGATGCCAAAGAATGCTCAAACTACCGCACTATTGCACTCATCTCACATGCTAGCAAAGTAATGCTTAAAATTCTCCAAACCAGGCTTCAATAGTATGTGAACTTTCAGATGTTCAAGCTAGATTTAGAAAAGATAGAGGAACCAGAGATCAAATTGCCAACATCCACTGGATCATAGTAAAAGCAAGAGAATTCCTGAAAAACATCTACTTCTGCTTCATTGACTCCACTAAAGCCTTTGACTGTGTGAATCACAACAAACTGTGGGAAATTCTTCAAGAGATGGGAATACTAGACCACACAACCTACCTCCTGAGAAATCTGTATGCAGGTCAAGAAGCAGCAGTAAGAACAAGACATGGGACAACAGACTGGTTCCAGATAGGAAAAGGAGTACATCAAGGCTGTATATTGTCACCCTGCTTATTTAACTTATATGCAGAATACATCATGAGAAACACTGGACTGGAAGAAGCACAAGCTGGAATCAAGATTACCAGGAGAAATATCAATAACTTCAGATATGCAGATGATACCACCCTTATGGCAGAAAGTGAAGAAGAACTAAAGAGCCTCTTGGTGAAAGTGAAAGAGGAGAGTGAACAAGTTGGCTTAAAACTCAACATTCAGAAAAGTGAAATCATGGCATCTGGTCCCATCACTCATGGAAAATAGATGGGGAAACAATGCAAACAGTGAAAGACTTTATTTTGGAGGGCTCCAAAATCACTGCAGATGGTGACTGCAGCCATGAAATTAAAAGACATTTGCTCCCTGGAAGAAAAGTTTTGACCAACCTAGACAGCATATTAAAAAGCAGAGACATTACTTTGTCAACAAAGGTCCATCTAATCAAGGCTATGGTTTTTTCAGTGGTTATGTATGGATGTGAGAATTGGGCTATAAAGAGAGCTGAGCACCAAAGAACTGATTAATTTGAATTGTGGTGTTGGAAAAGACTCTTAAGAGTCCCTTGGGCTGCAAAGAAAATCCAACCAGTGCATGCTAAAGGAGATCAGTCCTGGGTGTTCATTAGAAGGACTGATGCTGACGCTGAAACTCCAATACTTTGGCCATCTGATGTAAAAAAAAAAAAAAAAAATGACTCATTTGAAAAGACCCTGATGCTGGGATAGATTTAAGATGGGAGGAGAAGGGGACAACAGAGGATGAGATGATTGGATGGCATCACCAACTGAATGGCCATGAGTTTGAGTAGGCTCCAGGAATTGGTAATGTACAGGGAAGCCTGGCATGCTGCAGTCCATGGGGTCGCAAAGAGTCAGACATGACTGAGAGACAGAACTAAACTGAACTGATCCAATATTCCAGTACCTTTTGTTGGAAGATGATTCTTTCTTCACTGAACTGGCCTTACATTGTTGTCAAAAATCCCTATATGGAGGAATGTATTTCCTGGCTATCTACTCTGTTCCATGATCTAGTAGTCTGTCAAAATATGAGAATGATGGTTTCCAGTTTTTAATGAATATGACAAAGTCCCTCAAGCTCAAAGCTGTGATTCTCTTCCCACACAGGTAATATCAACAAACCTGTTTTGAAGTTCTGCCTTTAATTATTTGCCCCAGGTCTGGATTTTCTTAAAGTTGTTTATATGTTAAGTGTTTCATACTGTTCACACTCAGGGCTCCCCTCAGAAAGCATCATAAACCTCTTTTCAATTCTTTAGAAGCAAGTATGGAAATATATGTTGAGAGAAGGAAATGTGGAAATTCTAGCTTCAGGTAAATGCTTTTGAGTTTCTTTAAAATTCCCTCAAAGTTCAACAGGAGATAGAGATGGATATTCAAATGAAATTAAGGAGCTGGACAGAAATGTGAGATAACATCTTTTAACTTGTAATAGACCACAGCTAAATGTTAGGATCCCAAATGTTTAAAGATGTGTTGAATTTGGAATATCATTTGCAATGAAACTCTGAACACCATATTTTCTAAAGAAAAGCCAATTCGAATCCATACATAATATTTTGTGAATATTATTATGTGCATATATTAAAATTTATTGCATATATGTTAATTCAGCATGTATTAGCATATATACTTAATTAGTTACTCTCAAATTTGGTTAATTCAGGAATTATTAAATATAAAGAAAAATAGAAAAATTACAATGTTTAATATAAATTCAAAATTTATGTAATAAATAATAAGCCAAAAAGATATAGTTCTCTTCTACCCAAATTACAGTTCTTGTCTTCTAGTTCTAGTAAACTATTTTCCATTAAACTCTTCTATTTCATTTCTATTAAACAATTTCTATGAAAACTTTTAGGTGTCTTGGGGAAAGCACTATACTTTGAAAAGACCAAATAAAATAAGCATACAGTATCAGATCATACAATATTAGTTACATAAAAGTATGGGATAATTGGAGAAGGAAATGGCAACCCACTCCAGTATTCTTGCCTGGAGAATCCCGTGGACAGAGGAGCCTGGTGGGCTGCCATCCGGGGGGTCGCACAGAGTCGGACACGACTGAAGCGACTTAGTAGCAGCAGCAGCATGGGATAATACTTTTTACAATGAAGGCACTAGGGACCAGGATCATCAATGACTTGCTGAAGGATATATTTTTCTAATAAATTGCTGGGATAAGTAATTACACTTCCACCTCACTTTCCCTGTTCTTCCGAACGAAGACAATGAGTAATGGTTAAAAACCAAGGTGTAAAAACACCTCTACGTACCACTTAGAACTGCAAAGATTGGAAGAATCTATCTCCACCTGCAAGAAGTTTAGCAGGAGCTAAAAAGTGATATATACATAAACTAGAGCATTCATGCTTGCTCACTCAGTCATGTTTGACTCTTTGAAACTCCATGGACTGCAGCCCACCAGGCTCCTCTGTCCATGGGGATTCTCCAGGCCAGAATACTGGTGCGGATAGCCCTTTCCTTCTCCAGGGGATCTTCCCAACCCAGGGTTTGAACCCAGGTCTCCCAAATTGCAGAAGGATTCTTTACCATCTGAGCCACCAGGGAAGCCCAAGAACACTGGAGTGGGTAGCCAATCCCTTCTCCAGGGTATCTTCCTGACCCAGAAATCAAACTGGGGGTCTCCTGCAGTGCAAGCAGATTCTTTAGCAGCTGAGCTACTAGGGAAGCCCAAATATAGAGCATATATGTTTGCTATTTAGGGTCTGGGAAAGTGAAAGTGAAGTCTCTCAGTCGTGTCCGACTCTTTGCGACCCCATGGACTGTAGCTCGCCAGGCTCCTCTGTCCATGGGATTCTCCAGGCAAGAATACTGGAGTGGGTTGCCATTTCCTTCTCCAGGGGATCTTCCCAACCAAGGGATCGAACTCAGGTCTCCTGCATTGCAGGCAGACGCTTTATCCTCTGAGCCACCAGGGAAAGGGTCCAAATTGAACTGAGTTCAAGTCCTGATAGAAGAAGGAAAAGAAGAAGGACAGGAGAGGATGGGGAAGTAACAGAAGCAAATTCTCCTCAGGTTGAGCTAATCAGTAGAGGCCCTCGAGGTGGTTCTTGCAAGAGGGAATTTAAAAACTGAAGGTAGAGAAGGAAAAGGAACAGGAAAAGCCTGGAAAGATGAGGATGCAAGGAAGTCAGATGGGAAGACATCACATTCCTCTTTGCCACAGCCCTCCATACATGGACCTGCACTTCCCTGAAATGCTCTGCCTTTGTGAAGACTATCTCTGCTCCCATCGCGTGACTGCAGCTGGTACATGGCAGCAAGCACTTCCTCAAGCTGGTGTGTACCTTAAGAGGGGGGCGTCCTTATGTGCACTGCAAACCACATGGGACAAGATGGAAAAAAACCTGATTGCTATGTGATCAGCATGCATGAGAAACAAGCTTTGTGTCCCATTCCAACACTTTTATACTTTTCTTTAAAGGTGGAGAAGGCTTTCAATAAAAGTAATCCACACCCCAAGCCTCATAACTTTCACGTTATGGCCTGGCTACTTTCCAACTCCTCCATGACAGGAAAAAAGCACCCTCCAATTTAATAACTAAATTAATTTTTTCCTCCCACAACAGCATGTGCAATTATTAAAGTCAGAAAGATCTTGGCAGCCTCTTGCACTGGTAAATAGAATGTTGCATTCTCATCATATGATTAATTAATATTCCTGATTCAAGGAGATATGGAATCGCTTTACATTCCTTGTGTTATTGAATAACCCCACGTGCATTATTACCCAGGCACTATTTTACATCCATGTAATTAAATCCTGAGTAATCGGCCACAAAAGCTTAAGTTTCTTTGGAAGCCCTGTGTGAGTGACGAAAAACAGAAGCTGAGGGTATGCCTGAATGTGAGAGAAAAGAAAGGAAAAGAAGAAGGAAAGTCTGTATTAGCCAGTCTATCATGTCAGATAATCCGTTTTATTCCTTGCTTGTCCATGGTTTGCAGTCTTATTTAGTGTTTTCTTACTAATGGTATTTCCTTATTCACACATCAGAAATGCTTACAAGAAAAAAAAAAAATATATATATATATACACCAGCAGACAGTCAAGAAACCTGCCTCTGTGATCCTTGAAAGTTATAACTGATTGGCCACTTTATCAATGGTTTCAAACCATAAAAGCTATTCTCCAGGGTCAAGGAAGTATGAACAGAATGTTTTGGGGAATCCAATGAGGAGATGTTATGAAACCAACTGTATTCATCTCTCATTCCTTCATATTCGGGAATCAATTAGAAAGAGACACATTGCATCTTCTAACAAGCTATCTCAAATACTGCAAAACACAAACCCAAAGGACAAACTTATGCCTTACCTGCTACTTGGCTTTTCTTCTTAAAGGAGCCAATGTCTTTCTCACAGTTAATTGATGTAATGAGCTATTCAGATGGAAATGACCGCATCTTTTGAGAAATGTCTGCATCATTAACAAGTTGGGATTTTATCCCTTCAAACTACCTTTGGGATTTCTAGGGCATCAGAACTCTCCAGAGAAGGCTGGGTCCCCAGTGAAGAGCTCATAAAATGTATATCATGTTGAACATTGTCATGTTGAATGATTTCCCCCAGTGAAAAGGTTAGTGGAGAAAGTAAAGGAGAAAAAAAAATTGTGCCACAAACATAAACTGGAAAAAAAAAAAAAAGGCCAGAAAATTGTTAAGAAGTAGTAACCAACATATTTAATGTTAGAGAAAGAAAATACATTTATCTATTTAAAAAATACTTTCCCAGTCTGCCTTCAAGAAAATAGGCATCATAGAATCACTGTTTGCTTTTCTACCGAACTGAGATGCTTTCAAAAGGAAGAAAATACCCATATATAGGTGATAGGAAAGAAATATATACTGACACTCTTGAATAATTCAGGAATCTGCTGAAAAGATTTTGAGAATTCTACTTTCACAAAACCCCAACATTTAGATCCTTAATATTGCTTTCCAGTTAAACTCCTGGAGTACTGATGAGGATTATTGAATTGAGCTAAGGTAATTGGTAACAGTCATGGAAGGAAAAATGATTCTGGGTAAAAGAAAATGACAGTCTCAGTGTTTCTCCTTCATTTCTTAGTTAAGTTATGCCTAGCAAAAGCACAGACTCTTATAACCACATGGGCTTTACAGAAATATTATATTTCTCAAACCTCAAATATACTTTGCTTTTTATTTCTATTTTCTTCTAATCCCTACATATTTTGTATGTAAGGATTTGCCTTTCTCTCTAGAGCTTATTATATTTCTGAACCTTCTGAAATCACTAATGCATTTATCACTCAGTAAATTTTAATTAAATATGGAAGTAAAAATGAAATCCACAAATTAGTATTTATTTTCTACTATTTTTTAAAATTTATGTGTCTTTTCAAGTGTCAGTCAAAACCAAAAATTCTGACAACACTGCTACTGCTGGCTGGCTCAGGGAATACAGGTTCTTTAGATTTGAATCCAGAATCGCTGTGTGGTTGGACAGGACTTAAATTGTTCTGGACTCACATTCCCCCTATTAAAAAAAGTCATTCTTCACAGGAAAGTCAGAAAAGTAACATTATACTAGAAAACATTTTTTTTTTTTTTTCTGGAATAAATAAATTGTTCTCAGAATTCAAAGTATTGTGCTCCTGAAAGCCATTATGAGAATAGAAGATACTATGTTTAAATTTCCCTTAGATTTCCCCCCGAAAGACATTTAAACTATGGTTGCTGCTGCTGCTAAGTCGCTTCAGTCGTGTCCAACTCTGTGCGACCCCATGACGGCAGCCCATTAGGCTCCTCCGTTTGTCAAATAATTATTATTAAAAAAAAAAAAGACAAAAACAAGAAAATAAAAGAATTAAGACCGAAAAAGCAGGACATAAATAGTAAGTTAAATACACATTTGTAATACCACTCCTTATTTTTATTCTCTAGAAAATGCCTTCAATTTTAAATATACAGTGTCAGTATCAGCAAAGTACTTTAGATTATCGTGTAGCTTATTATGGATCCAAAGTGGTTCTGAAAACAAAGTTTCATCAAATAGAATCGATCATACCCATAGTATGAAAATTTGGGTTTGGATATAGTTCCCAGTTTGCCAAAAAGTTCGGTGTTCACTGAGAAAATAATAAAAAATAAAACCACAGAGGGGAAACTTCTGCTCCCTTTAGTATGCAGAGAGCACACAGGCTGGAAGTAGCTTCAGCTGCCAGTTGTGATTAATTTGCTATTTCTTACAACGTCTCACTTTGATTATTAATGATAATGATTTGATTTATGAGTTCTGTTCACTGAATATTCTCAATTTCCAAAGATGTTCTCTTTTGGGGAAAAAAAAAAGGAGGGGGGAGAAAAAGCTATTGGGGAGATAGCAACTCAGGTAATGCAATGTGCATCATTTACCTCTAGACGCTGGTTCAATCCATCTCCCAACATTTTCCTGAGGTGTACAGGGAAATCTAAAGGCCGGGGCAGAGATACTGTATATAATGAATGAGCGAGGAATATCGTGATCCACCTCTGTTCTGAGGTTTTGTCTCCTCGTGTGTTATGAGAATAGAGAACATTTGGGACCAGGGCTTCTGAATTTTAAGGCTTTTTTATGTGCAGAATTATCACATGTAAACCCTGTGACATGAATTGCGTATTAACATTTTGTCATTCATGCATATATTAAGAAGCTGAGATGTGTAAGGCTGTATAAAAAGATGCCAGTTCTCAGAAAAGAATTATAGAGAATTAAGGCAATTAGAAGTCTGAGGGGCTGTACACAGCACTAGTTTAGAATATCATAGCTTCTACCAGCTGACCTCTTCGTTGATCACAGAAAAGAAAATTCAGTAGAAATTAATTTGGAGCTTTTCATATATGCAGAATAACTCAGAAATAATTGATTTTTAAAGGTTGAAAATACAAAGGCTCTCATCTGCCTTGAGAAATATCTTCTAGGAAAATAAGTGTAAGACAGAAAAATAATGTAATCATCTTTGCCCAGATCACACCCTCCGCTGGGGATGTGAGGACCTGAAAAGATTTCAGAGTCCTCAGCACTGCCTCAGTGAAATACTCACTGAAAGTTGATGAGCCTCTGGCCTCACTAAGTTTCCACAGAAAAAAAAGCATCGATAATAGCTTATCTTATTAGTAGTAGAGCTTTCCAGAGGCTAGAGCCTTAGATATATAATCTCATTTAGTCCTCACAAGAAGACAATGAAACAATTGTGGTTACCCCTTTTACAGATGAGGAAAGTAAGGCTCAGAGAGACTGACTGTCCCAGGTCATACAGCCAGGACCTGGTGCTGACTGAGGCAGTGTGATCCCATAGCACCATCATGGCACCCTCCCTCTTCTTTATCCTTCCCTTTGTTGTTGTTGAGTCATGTCTGAAACTTTGTAACCCCATGGACTGCAGCCTGCCAAGCTTCCCTGCCCTTCACTAATCTCCCAGAGCTTGCTCAAACTCATGTCCATTGAGTCAATGATGCCATCCAGCGATCTCATCCTCTGTTGCCCTCTTCTCCTCCTGCCTTCAATCAAGGTATTGGAGCTTCGGCTTTAGCATCAATCCTCCCAATGTATGTTCAAGGTTCATTTCCTTTAGTATTGACTGGTTTGATCTCCCCTGAGTTGGGCTGAAATGAAGCAGAGACCCTAGAAGATTATGTGGGACATCCCCTAAACCTCTCCTGCCAGTTGTCTTTTACTTCTGTGAGTCTAACTGGTAATGGTTCCAAAGCTCTATTATTCTGTACTCTCAAAAAACAATCTCTTCACCCTCTTAGTCTCAACTGCCCATGGATACACTGGTGATTTCCAAGTTTATCTTTCCATTCTAAACCCCTGGCTCAGTTTCAGACTCATAGAAAGTGAAAGTGAAGTCGCTCAGTCTTGCCAGATTCTTTGCAACGCCATGGATAGTAGCCTGCACCAAGCTCCTCCATCCATGGGATTTTCAAGGCAAGAAGTACTGGAGTGGGTTGCCATTTCCTTCTCCAGGAAATCTTCCCAGCCCAGAGATCGAACCCAGGTCTCTCACATTGTAGATAGACGCTTTACCATCTGAGCCACCAGGGAAGTCCTTCAGACTCATATGCAATTGCTAAATGGCCAACTTCTCTTGGGAAACCAAGTGAATACCCAACTTCACTTGGATATCACTGGAATCTCATGACCATGTTTTCAAAATCCACATTGTTCTCCTAAAATTCTTCCTACTCCTATACTGTGCTATATCTGAATATCTTAGTATCTTTTCCCTTGCAACCTACAGCAAATTAGTCACATTTATGCTAGTATGAGAGAGATACCCCACATCCAAGGTGAGAGAAAACCAAGTAAGATGGTAGGCACTGAGAGAGGGGATCAGAAGGCAGACAGACTGAAACTATAATCACAGACAACTAGCCAGTCTAATCACATGGACCACAGCCTTGTCTAACTCAATGAAACTAAGCCATGCTGTGGGGGGCCACCCAAGATGGACAGGTCATGGTGGAGAGGTCTGACAAAATGTGGTCCACCGGAGAAGGGAATGGCAAACCACTTCAGTATTCTTGCCTTGAGAACCCCATGAACAGTATGAAAAAGCAAAAAGATAGGACATTGAAAGATGAACTCCCCAGATTGGTAGGTGCCCAATATGCTACTGGAGATCAGTGGAGAAATAACTCCAGAAAGAATGAAGGGATGGAGCCAAAGCAAAAACAACATCCAGTTGTGGATGGGACTGGTGATAGAAGCGAAGTTCGATGCTGTAAAGAGCAACACTGCAATTGGAAGTGGTCAAACAGGAGATGACAAGAGTGAACATTGACATTCTAGGAATCAGCGAACTAAGATGGACTGGAATGGGTGAATTTAACTCAGATGACCATTATATCTACTACTATGGGCAGGAATCCCTTAGAAGAAATGGAATAGCCATCATAGTCAACAAGAGTCCAAAATGCAGTACTTGGATGCAATCTCAAAAATGACAGAATGATCTCTGTTAGTTTCCAAGGCAAACCACTCAATATCACAGTAATCCAAGTCTATGCCCTGAACAGTAATGCTGAAGAAGCTGAAGTTGAACAGTTCTATGAAGACCTTCAAGGCCTTCTAGAATTAACACCCAAAAAAGACATCTTTTTCATTATAGGGGACTGGAAAGCAAAAGTAGGAAGTCAAGAAACTCCTGGAGTAACAGGCAAATTTAGCCTTAGAGTACAGAATGAAGCAGGGCAAAGGCTAATAGAGTTCTGCCAAGAGAATGCACTAGTCATAGCAAACACCCTCTTCCAACAACACAAGAAAAGACTCACACATGGACATCACCAGATGGTCAACACTGAAATCAGATTGATTATATTCTTTGCAGCCAAAGATGGAAAAGCTCTATACAGTCAGCAAAAACAAGATGGGGAGCTGACTGTGGCTCAGATCATGAACTCCTTCTAACCAAATTCAGACTGAAATCAAAGACAGTGGAGACAACCACTAGACCATTCAGGTGTGACCTAAATCAAATCCCTATGACTATACAGTGGAAGTGAGAAATAGATTTAAGGGACTAGATCTGATAGACAGAGTGCCTGATGAACTATGTACAGAGGTTCATGACATTGTACAGGAGACAGGAATCTAGACAATCCCCAAGAAAAAGAAATGCAAAAAAGCAAAATGGCTGTCTGAAGAGGCCTTACAAATAGCTGTGAAAAGAAGGGAAGCAAAAAGCAAAGGAGAAAAGGAAAGATACACCCGTTTGAATGCAGAGTTCCAAAGAATAGCAAGGAGAGATAAGAAAACCTTCCTCAGTGATCAGTGCAAAGAAATAGAGGAAAACAATAGAATGGCAAAGACTAGAGATCTCTTTAAGAAAGTTGGAGATACCAAGGGAATATTTTAAGCAAAGATGGGCACAATAAAGGACAGAAATGGTAGGGACCTAACAGAAGCAGAAGATATTAAGAAGAGGTGGCAAGAATACACAGAAGAACTGTAGAAAAAAGATCTTCACGACCCAGATAATCATGATGGTGTGATCACTCATCTAGAGCCAGACATCCTGGAATGTGAAGTCAAGTGGGCCTTAGGAAGCATCACTATGAACAAAGCTGGTGGAGGTGATGGAATTCCAGAGGAGCTATTTCAAATCCTGAAAGATGATGCTGTGAAAGTGCTGCACTCAATATGCCAGCAAATTTGGAAAACTCAGCAGTGACCACAGGAATGGAAAAGGTCAGATTTCATTCCAATCCCAAAGAAAGACAATGCCAAAAAATACTCAAACTACCACACAATTGCACTCATCTCACACACTAGTAAAGTAATGCTTAAAATTCTCCAAGCCAGGCTTCAGCAATACATGAACCGTGAACTTCCAGATGTTCAAGCTGGATTTAGAAAAGACAGAGGAACCAGAGATCAAATTGCCAATATCCACTGGATCATTGAAAAAGCAAGAGAGTTCCAGAAAAACATGTATTTCTGCTTTATTGACTATTCCAAAGCCTTTGACTGTGTGGATCACAATAAACTGTGGAAAATTCTTAGAGAGATGGGAATACCAGACCACCTGACCTGCCTCCTGAGAAATCTGTATGCAGGTCAGGAAACAACAGTTAGAACTAGAAATGGAACAGCAGACTGGTTCCAAATAGGAAAAGGAGTACATCAAGGCTGTATATTGTCACCCTGCTTATTTAACTTATATTCAGAGTACATCATGAGAATTGCTGGGCTGGAGGAAGCACAAGCTGGAATCAAGATTGCCAGGAGAAATATCAATAACCTCAGATACGCAAATGATACCACCCTATGGCAGAAAGTGAAAAAGAACTAAAGAGCCTCTTGATGAAAGTGAAAGAGGAGAGTGAAAAAGTTGGCTTAAAACTCAACATTCAGAAACTAAGATCATGGCATCTGGCCCCATCACTTCATGGCAAATAGATGGGGAAACACTGGAAACAGTGTCAGACTTTATTTTTTGGGGATCCAAAATCCCTGCAGATGGTGACTGCAGCCATGAAATTAAAAGACTGTTACTCCTTGGAAGGAAAGTTATGACCAACCTAGATAGCATATTCAAAAGCAGAGACATTACTTTGCCAACAAAGGTCCGTCTAGTCAAGGCTATGGTTTTTCCTGTGGTCATGTATGGATGTGAGAGTTGGACTGTGAAGAAAGCTGAGCACTGAAGAATTGATGCTTTTGAACTGTGGTGTTGGAGAAGACTCTTGAGAGTCCCTTGGACTGCAAGGAGATCCAACCAGTCCATTCTAAAGGAGATCAGCCCTGGATGTTCATTGGAAGGACTGATGTTGAAGATGAAGCTCCAATACTCTGGCCACCTGAGGTGAAGGGCTGATTTATTGGAAAAGACCCTGATGCTGGGAAAGATTGAGGGCAGGAGGAGAAGGGGAAGACAGAGGATGAGCGATTGGATGGCATCACCGACTCGATGGGCATGGGTTTGGGTGGACTCTGGGAGTTGTTAATTGACAGGGAGCCTGGTGTGCTGCAGTTCACGGGGTCGCAAAGAGTCAGACACGACTGAGCGACTGAACTGAACTGAACTGATGCTAATGTTTGGGCTTCCCAGGTGGCTCAGTGGTAAAGAATCCACCTGCTAAGACAGGAGACACGTGTTCAAACCCTGGTTTAGTATGATCCCCTGGAGGAAGATGTGGAAACCCACTCCAGTATTCTTGCCAGAATAATCCCATGGACAGAGGAGCCTGGAGGGCTGCAGGAGAGTCATGAGTCAGTGTGGAGAAGTCACATGTTCAAATAAACAAATAAAATAATCTCTAATATATTCATATACTATTCATAAAAATATACATTTATTCATTTAAAGTACCTTAAAACCAAAAATAGACTTACTCTGTTCTTAACATCAAAGGCAAGAGTAAATAGTCGAGCGCTGGTGTTTCTTCTGCAGTCTCTGGTGCATGAGAGTTCCTGTCGGGTTGTTCTTTTTACTCCTGGCAGCATTGTGAATGGTTAGAACAGAGACCTCCAGAGAGTCCTGTGAAGGACTCCAGGGATACTCATGATTTAGGTGCTCTCTGAATCTACAGCAGAGACACGCTTAGGCAGATTACCCTGGGTTGTCCAACGTCCTTCAGACCCTGCAGTCCTGATGGCCTCAGGAGAGTCAGGAGGCCAGGAAGTGCAGGCAGCCTGCAGGAATATTTCCCCAGCCAGGCTCCCTGGAGATCTGGAATACAATCAGGACACAGCCATGGTTTCAGCCATCTGACTTCACGGCTCCATCCTTCATTACACCTTCTCTCTACCTGCTTCAGAAACCAACTACCCCCTGTCATATATGGGAGAACATGATTTAATCAGAGTCCTCATGCCAGGCACCTCAGGGCTGATGGCCAGATTGAGGAAGATAATTTTGGGGGCCAGAGGCCAATTCCTGGATGGATGGGGCTCCACGTCACCTGATCACTTCCAGTCATTCCAGTCACTTCGTTCTATTCTTAAGAGGGCCATGTGGGTGATAAGTGCTGGGAGCTTCCAATGCTGTTCTCCAGTTGGAATTAGTTTTGGTTACATAGCACAGAAAACCCAGGAAAAAATGGCTTAAAGCCTGAATTTCCCACTTTAGACTCCTTTGGTTCCTGACAGTACGATCGAGGAAAGAGTGTTCTTCAAACACATAATCTTAGGGAGACTGTTCTTAGTGTTCTTCAAACACACACTACCTATCCCTCTTTTAGGGAGACATTTTTGGGTGCCCTGCATGCTTCTGCTCATGTTTTATTAGTGGCATGTAGTCCTCATGTTGCAAGGCAGCTGAGAAACAGGCTTTTACCAGGACAGACTCAGGATCAGCTGACAAAGAATCACAGATACTTCTGCAGAGAACTAGCCAACTCTCATAGGCCAATATAGCCCCTACAGCCCTGTCCCTCCAATTCAGTTCCAGCCAGCTATTCAACACTCATATCATTCAGAGTAGAATATGGAAGAAAACAACTTTAAAAACTCAAAACATTGCCTTTCAGAGGTAATGAGCTAAGTGAAATTCAAGCCCAAGAACCTTAACTAAATTTATTATATCTGATTAACTGGTTATTCCATTCACTATCTTCTGAAAAAATCAGCCACAAAATAGATTAAAAAGTAAATGGCCTCCAACTGTTGACTTTCAAGTAGAGACTCAGACAAGCAGGTTGACAACATCAGGGTGTCCAATGCAAGCAGCCCACAGTTGGTCCCTGAACCCTAAAATGAGGATCATCATGTCAGTATCATTGTTTCTTTGTGTGTGTGAAGATCAAAGTTGACAATATCCAGCATAATGGTGAGCACAAAACACATTCCTATATCTGAAACAATTCCTAGGACCGACTCTAGACAAAAGTATGGATGAAGCCAATTGCATCACCAGGATCCTAATCTCTCACACAGCAGCCTCTAGATAGTTCTCTTCCTTTATCTCTTTCTCAGGTGACAAATTACAATGCCTCTGGCCAACCAGAAGTCCCTCCTAGACCTGCTCTGCCAAGGCAGCCCCATAACTCTGGGTTCCAAAGCTGCCATTTCCTCTTTTAGTACTATCAGCTTTTGATCTCGTGGCTTTAGGACACTGTCAAAATACAGAGGAAGGGGTGGATAAATTCCCTTATGGCAAAATTGTTATTGCATATAAAAATTTTTTTCCTATAGCATTTATATTTATATTTTAACTTAAAACAAGTCCTTTGAGCCAAAAGAGGTATATTGAAAGGTATATTTTAAACATCAATATAGATGAGGAATATTTTCAATCAGGAGCCTTTCTAGCATGCTTTAAGTTTTCCCATACAGGTATAAATTCTTTTTTCAATTTTACTAAAGTATAGTTAATATACAAAGTTGCTTCATGAGTTTGGACATTTACATGCACACACGATACCAACACCACAGACAAGATAATTAACATATTCATCACCTGCAAAAGATCTCTTGTGTCCCCTTGCTTTTAAAAAACATTTAAATATTACTATTTGATGTCATTTTCTTGAGCTTTCAACTGGCCAGTTATTCTTTCCTCAAGAGAAACATTAGCTTTCAAATAAAAAGAAAAACATAAATTTGATGAGCAAGGATATCAAGGGAAGGAAAAGATAAAGACTCTGGCTCCTTTTCCTTGTTAAGGATATACCTAATAGTTTTTACATTTCCGGATACATGTAGCAACTTTGGCAAATTCCCAAACCACGCCAGTCAAAGAAGACTATCATGCTTTGCAATTAAAATATTGCCTATATTCAAAGTTCCAGGATACTTCAGTTACACTATACCCCTAATTCTGAGATCACTTGGTTTTATTTAAGAACTCAAGCAGGTAAAATTAAAACCCTTAAATTCTCAGAGAAGTAGTATGTTGTGGGGTAGGGCTCAACATAAGAGAACAGAGGAAGGGCACTCCCCTACTTTCTCCTTTGGATAAAATCTATCCTAGATTTCATTGCTATCAGTGATGTTTCCCACAGCCATTTTAAGACGATGGCTCAGCTGGTAGAGAATCTGCCTGCAACTCGGGACACCTGGGTTTAATCCCTGGGTTGGGAAGATCCCCTGGAGAAGGGAAAGGCTACCCAGTCCAGCATTCTGGCCTGGAGAATTCCATGGACTATGTAGTCTATGGGGCTGCAAAGAGTTGGACAGGACTGAGCGACTTTCACTTTCACTTTACAAAATTAGATGAAAATATGCATACTAGAAGAATAAACTTCATAGGCATTTAGGTTTGTTGCAAAACTGCAAAGAATGAGGCTGACAGAAGAGTGTTCCAGTCTAAATGAACATAGTACTTTGGTAGAAAACCAGGAATTCCCTTGATGTTCTCTTCCCCGTTCCATCACTGCATGCTGCTAACTCTATAAAGGGGAATTAACACAACCTAGTCATGTGGCAGGACGCCCTGAGAACCCAAGAGCCTCCTTCATAAGTTGCCAAAAAGAAGCATTTGTTACTTTTTTGTTTAATTCATGGAATATCTATGTACATTAATGGGCTTTACTATATTGGAATACAAATTGGGAGAAAACATTATGGTATAAGGACAAAATCAGTCACTAATACTAGCTACCTTATGGGACATGGACTTTATTCCTTGTCCAATCATAAACTGAAGACTAAAACACAAAACAGAGATGTTTTTCCATCTGTTGAAGTGAAATCAAAGGGAATTTTTGAAAGGCAAGCTCTCATTGCTGTGTACTGGGAATCAAGCCCTCGTTACACTTAATGGATGTTCCATGCCAAGTTCCCCAGCCCCTGGGGGTGAAAATTTCCCCTAAAAAGACCTGGAAGGAATTCAAGGCTGCTAAAGGCTTGAATAAAACTTTACTTAATGTGTATTGTACATTTTTATTACCCTGAGATGCTATGTTATAATTACATTCTTAAATCATGTGAGAAAAACTTAAAACTCGTTATTAACAAATGATAATATTCCCAAACCAAACCAGTTTGGTGCCAATGTCTCTACGGAAAAGGACAGTAGATAGCAAGCAGGCGAACAAAGTGGTCAACATGTCAGGAGCAGGAGCAAATACGAGGCAACCTAGTTCTATCAAAGGCACAAGACAAGAGGAACCAATGGGCCTCTGCTGGAACTGGATGGTAAAAAGATGGAAATCCTTTTGAACCAGGCTATAAATTGTAACATGTGCTTTTTGGTGTTCCCTAAGTAATTAGCCAAAACAGAAGTATATGTTTCCCAGAATAAAGTGAAATAGAGAAAAATCTCTTGGGAAACGTACTTATTTTAGCTTCTTAGAAAATAAATTGGACCTTTAACATAGTTGAAATGGGTAGAATCAATTTCTGATGGTGACTGGAAATAAAAGAAACGAAAGTTCATTTGAATCTTTTTCTTCGCCCTGCCTGAGTTCATCCAAACTTAAATATTGGAAGTCACGCCAAGAAGGAACTGCCTTAAGAATTCTTACATTCAAATACATATTATGAATCTTTTAAGTGAAGCTACGTTTGAAAATCGTAGAGCAGGTAATAAAGCTAGTAGCCAAATTATGCTGCTGATGCTGTCTGGATAGTTCTGAACTTCTTCTGGAAGGGAGGTCCCCTGCCGCCTTTCCTGGCATTCTCCGGGCTGGAGGGACCAGGGTGCATGAGCAGGCTGAGGCAAGTTCTCCCCAGAAGCCTCCACGGGGAGTCTGGGAAGGGTTGGCGTCCACCTGGAGTGAGGAACCGTAGGTGGAGGCTGGCTCCCCGCATTGCTTGGTTGAAGATCAAAACAGATTTCGTTCTGGCAAATGTCTTTTAAAAATCAAAACCTCAGAGCATTTAAAAATTATCCTTTAGCAATGTATTAAGGGAGGTGGACTGAAAGTCATTTTGCAAGAATTTGCAACCTTAAATGTTGGCGGAAAGAAACTGACAAGATTGATAAAGCTAATTGGTTACCAAGCAACCTCAAGTGTAAGGGGATATGCAAAAAGGGGCAGGAGAGGAAATACTTTTGCATTTCTGCCCTGCTGAATGCTACATTGGCTCTGTATCTGTGTATGTGGACTCAGTCATGTCCTACTCTGTGACCCCATGGACTGTAGCCCACAAGGCTATCCTGTTGATGGAATTTTCCAGGCGAGAATACTGGAGTGGGTTGCCATTTCCTCCTCCAGGCAGTCTTCCTGACCCAGGGATCAAACCTGCCTCTCTTGAGCCTCCTGCATTGGCAGGCGGATTCTTTACCACTAAGCTCCCTGGGAAGCCCTTGACTCTGTATACACAAATCTAATGTTATGCAAATATTAGAAATATGAACCAAATACACCAGCTATTTCCACTTGCTTTGAGTACCCTGTTTCTCCCAGACTTCTAAAATCCTGTATACTGAAAGGGACACTGGACCCATGAACAATGACTATTGACTGATGATACCATAGCCCACAGTAGTAAGCATACTTTTTACTGGGAGTATAATGTAAATATTGCAAGTTTCACAGTAGTTCACACTATAAAGAGAGGTTGATATTCAATTTATGAATCCCTTGAAAAACATGTACATGCAAAAATTCTCTTCATAAATATTTCTGCACTATTTTAGGAGGTAATAGTAAATATTCCCTTTTTCTAATCTTTTCTTTATTCCTTGAAACTTGTGATCAATTCAGGTTGGTCAGAACTGGCCCCTAAGGTCATCAAAAGAGATAGTATCTGATGCATATCTATGCAGTAAAAGTCAGTACTTTAATCTCTCAGAAATAGGCAATAAAATATGGTACTATCATAAACTCACATCTAAACTGTCAATAATTCAAAGGCTTGAGCAATCATCTGGACAGCCCAGAAAGTCAATTTAGACAATTCTACAACCACATTTTGTACTGAATTTATTAGATAACTCTGCTTTGCCAATGTAGACATGATCTAAGTTTATCTGAAAACTCTTGAGGAAGAATTAAAATACCTAAAAACAGCCTCAAACTGTGACCATTAGGAACTTGCATAAATTCACTGAAAACAAATTTTACCAATCTCATTTTTAGATGACATTACTAGAACAGTTTATCAGGGGAATTCCCTGACCTTCTCAAACTTCAGTTTAGCAAAATTTTGGTCAGTGTGTTTCAAAGTCATGAGGCAACAGGATAGAGTAGAAGTAGAGATAAATGAACAGAGTTCTAGTTTGAGTTCTTTATCAGATGAGCATGTAACTTGAAAAGTTATGTCAGTAGTTCTTGGGCTTGCCTGGTGGCTCAGTTGTTAAAGAATCCACCTGCCAAGCAGGAGACTGCTTGCAGTGCAGACCTGGGTTCAATCCCTGGATCAATAAGATCCCCTGAGGAGGAAATGGCAACGCACTCCTGTGTTCTTGTCCGGGAAATCCCAAAGACAGAGGAGCCAAGCAAGCCCCGAGTGCATGGGGTTGCAAAGAGTCAGACACGACTGAGCATGCACACACACACACAGACACACACACACACACCAGTTCTTAAACAAAGTGATAAATCAAGCACATGTATAATGCTTCCCTCTGTTCCAAACACATGCACAAGACAATTTTAGGAAAATGTGTTAATCAAAACAAATATGAATATATACATACATATTTAAAAACTAATTTGGTTTGAGAGCAAGAAAGGAAATTTCCAGTAGTCAGAACCGAAAAGGAAATATCTCAGTAAACAGGAGCTCAAGGTTTGTGTCCTATAGTGTTGCTGAGATAACGGGGCAGGCTTTGCAAATGTAGCCGTCAGTTCTAAGTGAGATAGGATATGGAACTCCACTCAGAAGTCTGGGGCCCAAGAGCTCACTGTTGTTTGCTGTTGTGTTGTTCAGTTGCTAAGTCATGTCCAACTCTTTGCAATCCCATAGACTTCAGCACACCAGGCTCCTCTGTCCTTCACTATCTCCTGGAGTTTGCTCAGATACATGCCCATTGAGTCAGTGATGCTAACTATTTCATCCTCTGCAGCTCCCTTCTCCTTTTGCCTTCACTCTTTCCCAGCATCAGGGTCTTTTACGATGAGTGGGCTCTTTGCATCAAGGTGCCAAAGTATTAGAGCTTCAGCTTCAGTATCAGTCCTTCCAATGAATAGTCAGAGTTGATTTCCTTTAGGATTGACTGGTTTAATCTCTTCACAGTCCAACAGTCTCTCAAGAGTCTCCTCACCACAGTTCGAAAGCATCAAATCTTTGGTGCTCAGCCTTCTTTATGGTCCAATTCTCACATTCATACATGACCACTGGCAAAACCATAGCTTTGATCATATGGATCTTTGTCAGCAAAGTGATGGCTCTGCTTTTTAATATACTGTCTAGGCTTGTCATAGCTTTCCTTTCAAGGAGAAAGTGTCTTTTAATTTCATGGCTCAGTCTGTATGTTTTGTTTTTCACAGGTGGGAATTCAGAATATCCCAAGCAAGTTACCTAGATCTCAGCCAAAGCAAAAGACCTGCTGCAGACCACAAGGGGAAACTAGTGCCTCAGACCACAGCACAGCTGAGAATATATGCCCTTACATGGTGAGAGATTGGGGAAACATCCATTCTAGTCAGTCTATCACATTCTACTGGTTATAGTATAATAACTGTTGAAATATGACATTAAAACCTAGTTCGAAGCCTGTGAATTTTGCTTATCATTAACAGAGATAACACGCCTCCTATAAACTCTATGCATAAATGTGATATGCTTTTCTGTATTATGCTACATTTCTTATTTAAATTTTAAAAATATGTTATTCAAGTAAGATGGTCAAAACACCAAACTACTTAAACAAAGCAAGCTGGGGATATTTCCACAATCCCAAATGATTGGACAGCTTCAGAGGATGACAAGTCACACAAAATCAGGTTACTCCACATACTTCAACTTCATTCTTACATCTTGAGTTATGCCACCTTAGTTTTGTTTAAATATCATCCAACTTCTTTTTTAGTGACCAGAAGTATTGATAATGCACTCATACGAAATATGGAAAGTTTCAGTTTGGTGACTAAAATCAAGAACATGAGTACGTGTTCTTCCTTTTGATTTAATGGCATGGAATACAAAGAAAAATTCAATTTGGGAAAATAAAGCAATTAATATTTATAGCTTATATGTTGAAATCAGCCTATAGTTATAGATGGAATTAAGTAATTACAGGTTAGAAAGACAGGTGCAAAGATGTTTTAAATCTGTCATAATTCATGAATACTTATATTGTAATTGACTGCTTGGTATAATAATTATGTTTATGTCTAGGTAATGAAAATGCCATAAAAACTTTAATTAGCAAAAATGCAATGGATAAGAAGATAATTGAAACAAACTTTGGGAGAATATAATCAGGCCTTCTGAATGTATACTTAAGACACCATCAAGAGTAGTAATTAAGCTAAGCAAAATCAGAGAACATTGTTATAGGAATATATTCATATAATAATTTCTTTTAAATTATTTTTAAACATTTTATCTAAGGATCTTAATGCATTTTCTATTGCCAATTAGCTCTGTAATAGACAGACTATTTCCTTTTGTTTCTGTTATGATCTTACGTAACTGAGTCAAAGAGGAGAAAATTGTCCACCTATCACAGAACACAGTAGTGGTTAAACCAGGACAACTTCTGTGACCACACTAGACCAGTGGCATGAAGCACACACCCAGAGAGCTTCAGTGAGTCCCTGAAGTACCAAAAGTGGTAAAGCGTCAGAAACAGAAGGCTGTATTCAGGTGCTGATGTCGAACGTCTCTCACTGCAAATTTAATTAAGTATCTGAGTGACTCGCTCTTGCATTATCACAGAACTAGCTCTTTCCACTTCAGAGCTGTGCAAAATTATAAATCACAACAAGCCACACTCACTCATCAAAAATTAAAAATTTATAATTTCAGATACCAAGAGTTTACTGCATTTTTCTCAGTTACAAATTTTGAGTTTGAAACTGTTTCCAAGCTAGTTCAGCCGTGCTGCTGCTTCCGAATACCCCTCAGGAGTACATGTTGTTTCAAAGTCAAGAATGAATCCTTACTGAGCGTTGACTATAGTCAGGAACTCTACTTAGGGCCTCGTGTGTGTTACCTCTGTTTAACCCGCAACATAAATCAGTAGGAGAAGTATCCTCCCTGTTATCAGAAGGTTACAATTCTTAGTAGCTATCCAAGTTTGTATGGTGGTAAATGATAGATCAGGAAGCCAGTGGCTCAAGATTTATTTTTTTTAAAAAAGACATTTTTGTCGGTGCTCCTTTCTCCATTTGTTCCACTCTCTCCCTCCCCACATTGTGTCCAGAAGTCTATTCTCCATATCCTCATCCATTCCTTTCCTACGAATAGATTCTTCAATACCACTTGTCTAGATTCCATATATATGCTTTAATTTACTATATTTGTTTTTCTCTTTCTGACTTACTTCCACTCTGTATAACAGGCTCTAGGTTCATCCACCCCACGAGAACTGACTCGAACTCATTCCTTTTCATGGCTAACATTCTATTGTATATGCGCACCACATCTTTATCCATTCATCTGTCAATGGGTATCTAGCTTGCTTCCATGTCCTGGGTATTTAAAATATTGCTGCTGTGAACACTGGGGTACATATATACACTATCAGGTGTAAGACAGGTACCTGGTGACATGGAGCCCAGTCTGACACTCTGTGATGAGCTGGAGGGGTGGGATGGGGGAGGAGTGGGAGGCTCAGGCGCCAGTGGAAGTATGTGTAATTATGGCTGATTGGCACTGTTGTGTAGCAGAAACCAACACAATGTTGCAAAAATTTTAAAGCAAAAATGTTTTTTTTTTTAATTAAAAAAAAGATATTTTTGAATTCCAAAAGCTTACTTTATCATTTGAAATGTGAAATTCTGGCAGACTCTGTTTATAATAAACCAAAATGTAAAGGAAATACATGATGAAGTCATGTATTTCTTCTCCTACACAGAGAGGACGTAAGACTGTCTGGATTGTGGGAAGGAGACAAGAGAAATCTCCAGCTGGAGAAGAGAGAGTTAAAGGCTACAATAGGAAAACTTTCTCTTCTGTTTCAAGGAGACATGTGAAACTTCCTGTGCATGTCCAAGCAGAGACCAAGAGCATCATCCAATAGAAAGAGGCCTCAAGATTACAACAGAGGATTCAAAATAGCCTCTGCAGCACAATTCACACAGCATGGAGAACTTATTGCAACTGGAGCCATCCAGAGGCAGGTGTGCCATGAATTTGTGAGACCAGATGTATCCAATCCCTGTTTAATTCAGACATCAGACCGAGCCATCACCCAAACCCTCATGCCAGGAAAATACCTTCCTCTCTTCCCTTCCAAAAATAACAAAGAAGAGCCAGAAATTAGGAGAGATGGGAGGGGAAGAATTCTCATTTGACTCACTACTCCGGGGATAAATGTATAAAGAAGAGGTGACTGGATTACTACAATGGAGACTGTATTTTTCTTAATAGAAATAAAGTTCTACAATAGCATCTGTGGGCTGAAACCATGTTACTGACATAAAAAAAAACCCTCTAAATTTTTCTCTTTCTTATCAAAATGCTTACTGTTTTTCTCTTATGTTTTCCTTTGCATAACTGTATTTGCAACAACAGATCTCCTGACTAATTAATATTTAATAACTTAATTTTAAATTAATTTTTAAAGTCTCCTGTTTAAAAAAAGAAAGTCAGAAAATGCCAGACACTATTTATGGAACAGATATGCTATCTATAAAAGCAGTGATCTCTAAAACCGTAGACAGTGATCACTATAAACAGTAGTTTCTGTCTCTTCATGTTGGGAATAGGGTCTGGTATCAAACCAAGCTTAATAAAAGAGTCTAATGCTTAGGACTCACATAGATACTGCAACTGATCATCTCTAGGTGGGCACAGGATTGAGTGGTATTAAATCACACAGACTCTGCTTTATTTGATTAGGATGATTTAAACCAAAAACACTAAAAAAACAAACAAAGAAAAGATGAAACCTAGACACTATCAAGGTTATCAGGTGTGTTGTAGAAAAGATGAGCCACGTGAGAGAAATAAACTAGTAATCCAAAGGAGAAATGCCCGGAAGGGAAAAGAGAAATAATGCCTGGGCCAATGCCTCAGAACTCTGGATACTGATACAAAGACAATGGATATAAAAGTAGATGTGACTTTTTCCAGTGGTCATGTATGGATGTGAGAGTTGGACTGTGAAGAAAGCTGAGCGCCAAAGAATTGATGCTTTTGAACTGTGGTGTTGGAGAAGACTCTTGAGAGTCCCTTGGACTGCAAGGAGATCCAACCAGTCCATTCTGAAGGAGATCAGCCCTGGGATTTCTTTGGAAGGAATGATGCTAAAGCTGAAACTCCAGTACTTTGGCCACTTCATGGGAAGAGTTGACTCATTGGAAAAGACTCTGATGCTGGGAGTGATTGGGGGCAGGAGGAGACGGGGACGCCAGAGGATGAGATGGCTGGATGGCATCACTGACTCAATGGACGTGAGTCTGAGTGAACGCCAGGAGTTGGTGATGGACAGGGAGGCCTGGCATGCTGCGATTCATAGGGTCGCAAAGAGTCGGACACGACTGAGCGACTGAACTGAACTGAATTTACCCCATGAGCCACATAGAACAGAAGTCAAGGCGTTACACAGTAGCACTGTTAGCAGGAGGTCAATGGGGAGGAAGATGGTAGAAAGGCAGCAAAAATGAAGGAAAGGTCATAAAAAGAACCAGACCCGGATCCCAGGCTGAACACACTTTGGGAAGAGAGAGGGGAATTCAGGAAGATCACCGGTGAGCTTCGAAAGAGAAGAAGAATAAAAATACCAAGTGAGAAGCTGAAAGCAGGTAGGACAGGATCCCACACCAGACATACAGCAAGAAGAAGCCAACAATACCTAACGCCAGTCTCCATTTACTATTTATCCCCAAAACTTATAGACATCATTTTCCAAATGTAAAAATGAGATCACCAACACTTGGAAATATAATGACGTTTTTAGGAAGGAGATGTCATGAAAAATAAAAAAGGATAACAAGAAATCACAAGTTGCAAAGTATTACCTGATAATTTCACCTAATAATCCTAAATCTAACTTTTACAAAATACCTTAATTCCATAATGAGATATAAAAAATGCAAATTTAAATCTATATGGATGAGATGATATTACTTTATGCATATCTTTAGCTTTTACTAACTGACTTTATAAATATCGTCTCATTTTTACTGAAGCTCTATAAATTAAATGCTGTGCTGTGCCGTGTGTGCTCAGCTGTGTCTGACTCCTTGCGATCCCATGAACCGTAGCCCACCAGCCTCTGCTGTTCATGGAATTTTCCAGGCAAGGATACTGCAGCAGGTTGCCATTTCCCACTCCTGGGGATCTACCCTACCCAAGGATGGAACCCATGTCTTTTGTGTCTCCTGCATTGGCAGGAGTATTCTTTACCACTCTGCCATTAAGATGATATTAATCACTATTTCAGAATGTTTAGATTTCAAGTTATTTAAATAATTATCCCAAGACGACACAGCTAGTAGTTGACAGAGCTGAGACCAAACACCTGTGCCACGTACTGTAAATCCAGCACTTTTGTACTACATCTCACTGACTTTCTGGAAGGAGATACATCCTTTGAAGGTAGACAGGTATCTAGGCAGACTTTGTACTTCAGAAGAGAGAAACCTTTGGAAGGCAAACTCAAGGAACTCAGTGGATGACACCAATATCCGTGTTGATCCAACTGTTGATCTAAAGATCTCCTTGGACTTTGGGATTACTACTTAGGGAAAATACAGATTAACATCTGCAGAAAATAAGTCTAAGGAGACTTCCAAGGATGGAGACAAAGCTCTAACATACGTGCATTTATCACTTTAAAATTAAAGGGCTACTTCGAGAGGGTCGGGCTTCCCAGGTGGTGGTAGTGGTAAAGAACCCACCTGCCAGTGTCAGAGGCATAAAAGATGTGGGTTCAATCCCTGGGTCGGGAAGATCCCCTGGAGAAGGAAATGGCAACCCACTCCAATATTCTTGCCTGGAGAATCCCGTGGACAGAGGGGCCTGGTGGGCTACAGTCCATAGTGTTGCAAAGAGTTGGACACGACTGAAGGGACTTAACACGCTGACAGGTACTAGATCTTGTAGATTAAGACTGACTTCAGAAAAAAGAAATAAATAAATAGTGTTACTTTCTTTTGGACAAAGCCACTGGCTTGTTTTGGAGCTATCCAAGGTGCTCATCTCAGGCCGTAGCTGTCAGTTACTGCGACTATGTAGCAAATTTCCTGGTCCTACCTGTTATATTGAAGCAAATGGCTTTTGATTGTGAGGGGTGGGGAGAGAATAACAACATTTTATTTCACACTTCACAGAATTATTAAAGGTCCAACTTTCATAATGAATATGGTATCACTGATTTCAGAATCAGTCAGTGGAAGCATTAATAGAATCACTTAGAGACACTTAAACGAATACTAGTTAGTGATTGTGGTTTATACAAACTGAATATTTAGAAGCTTCAAGAGTCATATTTCAACCAAAATGTTTTGTATTTCTGTATTTTTAAGACCTGGTATTGCCAAGAGTAGTGAACCTGTGAATGTTCTCTGTAGTTTTCTTTTCTTTTTTTTTTTAACAACCACTTATAGTAAATGAAACACACGCATAACTAGAGCAAAAAATTAATCCTATAATATTTTCTATTCTGCTTAACTTTGTTGGAAAGAACAACTTCTGATAATGACCCACCAAATTGCTTTCATGTCAATTCAGGATCCACTAATGGATCCTGATCCACAGTATGGAAAAGAGGAAACAATGGACTGTTGATGACCAAGCTCATAGGATAATCTCCATCACAGGTCTCATTCACCACACTTGCCTCCCTCATCCTACCCTGGACATGTGTTCAGTTCTGCCTCTCTTACCACATCTTTTAAAAATTATGTCACTGCCAAGTCCCCTTTTGAAACCACACTTGATTTGATTTGACCTCTAATAAACATCCTCCACTAACCCCAGACACCTTCCACTTATCCAAAGACAGACACTGATATTACAGACAGCAGGGGCTGGGGAGCTGAATGAGGGGTGGCTCTCTAAAGAGAAAACCTGGTAAGGACCAAGGTCACCAAACACAACTAACCACTTGCATCATTTTTCTCTCTTTCCCCTCCATGTTTGCCTCTTTAATCTCCTTTAGCAACATAACAGCTAACTTTTATTGTTGTCTGTATCTACCTTCTGTCGAGTGAGAATTTTATAAATGCCCTCTACTGAAATTAAGCTTCACAGTAACTTTCAGGTCTGTATTATTAACATCATTTTTATAGATGTGGAAATTTGGATTCCAGGAGAATGAGTAACTCTCTGGTGATGAAATAGACAGGATGTCATGGAGGCTGTTAATGTAGGATTTTAATGGACATATAGAAATTATTTAGAAGTCCGTTAAATAATGCACTGCTCAAGAACAAGAACAGTTTAGATAGAACATTATGAACTAGCATGTATTCGGCAAGTAAACCATAATGATGCATCCATTATTACCTAGAAAAGCTATTAGATACTTAATCCTTGTGCTATTGCACAATTTAATCACTGAGTGACATTATTTTAACAACTCTGCATACAAGATAAACAATCTTAAATAATCTCCTAATGAGAAACTACGTGTGTCTACTTTAACTATAGTACAACCATCGTTTATTCTGAGCATAGCAGGGATCAACTTAAACTTAACTTTAGCCATTTTTAATAAGAGGAACTGAAGAGGGGAAAATTGCCCAGCTTTATTCCTCCCTTTTGTTCTTCCTATGAACTTTTAGAAGTACTGATGGATAGTTAAGTCTTTGAAAACACAGGCAACAAAAACATTAAGAACTAGAAACGACTCCTCTGAGGTGAGTTAAGAACTATTCAGGAATTTAAGGAATATTAAAGCAAGAGCAGAGGGATCTAAATGTTTCTGACTCTGTAAATGAGATAATTGTTTTTTAAATAGTCAAGTCATGAAATATAAAAGTAAACAATAATTATGAGAGTTGCTGTGCCGAGATAACGCATTCAGCCCTTTTTCATGGGGAAGCAGTTTCTTGATGTAGTGAAATTTGAGATCTAAAGGGTCACTGAAGTGAAAAATGAAGGGTTAGAAATAGGGATGATGAGGAGAGGGTAACAGAGCTATTCTGGCAAATGAAAAGAAGGCAAGTGACTGAGAAAATCTTCAAATCAATTCCTGTGCATTGTAAGGAGGAGCAGGCAGCTTTTGATCCCTGCTTTTAGAAATGCCCTTAATTGCCTTAAAATCGTCTACCCTGGATATACGTAAAGAGCACTGTGTGTTAGCACGGACAACAGACACGAGAAGGTTCTTCACCCCCCAACTTCTCAATTAGGGTACAGACGTAAGTTGAACAGAAGGAAAATAGGTGATTCAACCTATCCACGGTGAAGATTTATTCTGCTGACAAGGGCAAAAACAGTGAAAATTCCTTTACTTTCTAGCACTTAAGTTTTCTAGAATTCTTTTTCTACCTAATTGAAATTTCCCTTGTCAAACAGATTGTATTTTTAGCAACAATATATTTCATACCTGATAGTGATATAAGATGAATAAAAATATCCTCAAGAAAACAAAAGTTCATCTGCATTTCAGAAGCATATTGTTTTAAGGGCCCCAAATTACTGAAGGCTGTGCCTTGATGCTTTTCCCATAGCAAAACTCTATTACCCATTTTGGTATATATGTTTTACTAAAAACTACTCCGAAATCAATCCAAAGCAGTATATGGGGCAGAAGAAAGAAAATATGTTGAGACTATAAATAAACCTACCAACTGAAGTAAAGATAAAAAAAATTATATAGATGATTCATTTTTCAAGCTGTCTAACGTTATTCCCCCCCCAAAATGAAGATGATACCAAATTACTTGTATGATTCATGTCATCTAATAAGCTTGCTAGCTCAGGTATTGTCTAACTCTGCTTTAAAGGAATATGTGGGAAAAAAAAAAAAAAAGGAATATGTGTGTTTTACCCATTGAACTGAGACAATCTGCCTAAAGTGAAAGCACCTCCCAATTATTTTTTAAAAAATAGTCTGTACAATTTTCAAACTTTCAGATGTTTTTTCTCAAAAGTTTCAGGCTTTGGGAATGCACATACACTAGACACTTAACACAAGCTATGCATTTAGTTATTTTAAATTCATTGTGCCACTATTTCATTCTTCTCTCTGAAAAGCACCAGGTCTAGGTGAGAAGGATCTACGTGAAACGCAGAGCAGGCATTGGAACCCAGGCACTCACTCCTTTCCTAGCATTTTGTCTTTTGAGTCTACATGGCTTAGTAAAAGCTTTAAGATACTAAAAGGAAAATATATCATACCATTTCTGAAATTCTTGATGAAAAAATCACGTAGATCAAAGCAAAAGTTAGGTTAAAACAAAACTTCCATTTTACCATCCTAAATATTGAAAATCTCAGGTTGCAGTTCCTTTTTAAGATTTTGAAGTCATCTCACACAATGAATATGAAAAGAAATGAGTGAAGCAATGAACAGAGATTTACCCAAATAAAGGTATTCATTTCAGTCCTTATTTCTACTATGTTTACTAAGAGGTGAATATTAAGACAGAAAACTGGAGGCTCATGCAGTAAGGGAAATCAGGACACCCAGGCGTTCATAATAAACTCATCTCTACAGATGAATAATTCTCGAGCAGTGATTATTTATCTATCTATTTTTTACCTCATCTTTTAATGTACAATTTTATCTTCTGGAGTTCCTTAGCCAATCATTTCCAGTCACTCTCATACAAAAACAAAAATTTACAAATCACTCTATTTAGGGTACATTATAAGACAGTTTGTAGGAAACCTGTGGTCATCCAGGCTCCAGATGCCCTAATCTAAGTGCAGAAGAAGCTGAGCAGATCAATGTCATGGCACACCTGCAGGTTAATCCTGACACATTTTTAGAAAGCCCACCTCAACTCCCTTACTCTATGCCAAAGAATAAAGTTATTCTTTTATTGACACTCTTAATTGCTGCCAATAATTGTGTTTATTACCTGTCAGGTACCGTACATGTATGATCTCAATTCATCCGTACACCAAATTTATGAGATTAGTGGTGTTAAACCAATTGTTTAGCTAGTAAAATTATAGTAGTACAATTCAACCACAGATCTCTTAACTATGTAGCTTCTAAAACACTATTCTCTACTACATCTTTTTTTAACAGACATCTAAATGAATATTTTAAAATAACATAAACCATGCAATAAGCAATCTGATAAACCAATATTTAAATCTTGGGAAATAGATTAATTAAATCCACGGGTTAAAAGTTTTTTTAAGTCCAGGGGGAATCTGATTACTTTTTCAGGGGAGTAAAGCATTTCTCATCTCAAATTCTCTGATATTAGAATCTTTATTTAAATATCTTTCTGGAAAAAATCTTTTACGCGGCAGACATTTTTTATCAGTACGGTTATCTGATTAGTTTTCTAAGAACGTCAATCTAAATAGAAGGGAATATGTGCACCTTAGCCCTCAACAAAACCAAAAAAAAAATTAAATTAAACTAAATGCATATAAATATACATCCATATATTTTTAAAGCCTGGCTTACATATGATTTTAATAAGAAACTCTATGTCATCAGCATTTCTAAATGTATTACCAAATAAGTAAGAGATTTTAGATAATTTTCAGTTCACAGTACAATTCTTTGAAATTAACCCACAAATTGGTTTTGCCTCATATTTATATTTTATCAAACCCATCTTTCTGACGTAGGCATTTCTTTTCTTGGGATTCTAACAAAGATAGTTATCGTGCACAGAGTACACTCTAGGCTTTGGTGGTTTTAATCTCATTTTAACATCTTTGTGTTTGTAAGTACATTTCTTTTCTTTCATCTGATCATGTACATGTTAAGATGTCAAAGCTGAAGTCTTCTGACATATCCATCATAGGTTCTAGCAATGTTTCTAATCTTTCAAAGTTTAAAATTCAGTTTAAACAAGAAAAAATTTTAATTTATCATAATACAATAAAGTTTTGAATCTAAATGTATGAAACTTGTAGTTGGATCTACAATAAAATGTATATTTAAAAAAATTATAGTTGGAATTGAATGTATCGTCTACCCAGGGGCAGGAAATAAACAGTCTTTTTATCACAGATTGTCTTGTCAATTCACAGTGCAATTCCTACCTCGACTTTCCTGAAATTCAAGTACAGTATTTCTTGATCACTGAGCTTTCTAAAGAAGAATTTTGGACTGATAGATCTATCAGCAATAAAATTTACTTAGAAGAGCTTTCTGGAAAACAGTCTGGTTCATGCATTTGTGAATGAAGCTAATTTTTGTATTATATTTGTTCTCTGCACAATGCCTTTGCCCTAAGGAACTAGCAAAGTTTTTCCATATTCATGTGAGGTTGAAATTTCACTTATCTGAACAATAAGAAAGGCAGCAACTGCATTTACAGTCAGTTAAACTTCAGAAGAGTTTAAAAGACAGAAACTAGGAAATTCACCTCTTTGAAGAGACTCATAACAAATCTCCAGACCTTCTTAACAGACAGCTCATTACTACAGACAGTCTATGCAAATGGGGCACTGACTATGGGCCCTCAGGGGAGGGTTTTTTGTTTTGTTTTCTGTCTCTGGTACTAACCTAGTATAATTTGCCATATAACTGCCCTCTTGCCAGTAATGTTAATGATGGTGATTATTAGTAATAACTCTGAGTAATGAGATTTTCTTCCTTGTACTCAAAATAATTGCTCCACGTAAATCCACAGCGATTTTTATGGTACACTAAAGATTGGTAACATTAGAAACTTGGCAAATCTTACTTCTAGAGGCATTTTACCTAATGATCTAATCCATCAGCTCCCAGGCTCAATAGTCTTGAGGCTCACTTAGTTCTTGAAAGATCTCCCCTCTTCATAGCAGCAAGAAACAACTTGGTCCGTAAACTATAGATTTAAGAGCTTTATTAAAAGGGCCCTGAAAGTATAATCTCTACTTTAAGCCAGGAAGCCTCTGAGTGCAGAAATATATAAAATTTACTGGATGGACATTAGTCCCATGGACTGAGCAAGACCTTAATTAATCACTAATTAAATATTATTTACTTTCAGAAAGAAGTTTAATATTTTGAATTCTAAAGCAATTCAAGATTAATTTCCAATCATGTGACACTTCTAATTTATTATGTGGGCTAAAGTATGAGAGCATCAACAAGGAATTAAGAGATATTAGCTACACCTTTGGTTTTCTCCATCTCATTACTGCTTAATGCCCCAGAATCCCCCATGGACAGAGAAAGAACAGACCAGGAACCCACTGCTGTTGGTCTTTCTACTAGTTTTTCTCACTTGACAGTCAGTGCATTCTTAGAAATATGCAGGACCACTGATTTCAATAAAGAGGAAAAAGAAGACTAAGGTTATGTATTTTGACTCATTTGCCTTACCTTGATATTGTCCTGCTTACAAATAGAACTAGAAGAAATTCTGCATCTGTTGAATATGGATTTTTCCACATATACTTAGATTTATTTCTGTTCCTGTTCCAACATTATCTCATTTTATTCATTACAGTGTTAGAACAAATCTTGATATTCAGAAGGATAATTATAATTTTTTTTTTCTTTTCCTTTCAGGATGTCTTAGCCATTCACTATTTGAATATTAGACACCTTATTAAATGTCATGAAATCTACTGTTAGTATTTCTATTAGAATTGCAGCATTTTTGTTTTCTCATTGTGAATATAGTATATGCTCATTTCCTCCCAATATATATTTAATTCAAAAAAACAATTTGATTTGCTTGATGCACTCTAATATTACTTTGTTTTCTACTTCCTTCATTTCTACTCTTATTTTTTTATTCCTTATAGTCTATGTATTTTATATTCAATTTGATGAATTTTTCTAGTTGGACAAATTTACTTTCAGTTTTTAAAATCAGTTAAAGTTGTATATTTATCTCTAAGGATAACTTCAACTACATCTAAGAAGTTTTGTTAAGTAGTACTTTCTTAGTCATTTAGTAAAATCATTTTTATAAACCCCACTGAGATATCCTTTAAATGCATAGGTGGCATAGTTGTGTATTGTTTAGCTCCCTAATATATAGGAATTTTTTCTCTTTTCATTGTTATTTTCAAATTTGTTTTCATTATAATCAAATAATTAGATTTGGTTTCTTGTTAGAGAAATATATTTGTGCTGGTCTACCTTCCTTGACCTATAACCCATGTTATCTACATATGCCACCAGCAGCAATATTTTTCAGCTTCCTTTAAGTAAGTAACAGCCTTCAACATCAAACTTTAAATCCAGAAGCTAGTTCCTGCCCTCTTTCTCTAACTGAGTTCTCTTAATCTTCACCATCCTATGAGAGTGCTACCCAAAGGAGTACAGTACGCCAGCACAGTGAAAACCAGTTTGGTAAGCCTTGACTTCAGCCCCACTCTTTACTTTGTATTTCAGTTCCACTTCTAGTCCAGGGAAATACTTAACATTTCAATCACCTCATTGTGACATTTATTAATTCTTTTAAAAAAATGTTTTACATCTGCTTCTCCATTCCTTCCCTGCAAATAGGTTCATCAATATCATTTTTCTAGAGTCCAGATATGTGCCTTAATATACATTTGGTTTTCTCTTTCTCACTTTCTTCACTCTGTATGACAGACTCCAGGCTCATCCACTTCACTAGAATTGACTCAAATTTGTTGTTTTTTAGGACTGAGTAATACTCCATTGCACATATATATCTCAACTTCTTCATCCATTCATCAGTCGATGGGCTGATTTTCACTGTTGTATGGCAGAAGCCAACACATTGCAAAAAAGTTTTTAATTTAAATAAAAGAAAAAATATTTTAACTACAATCACTAGGTATTTAGAGTATAAACAGGCATGTCAACTTATGAATTTCCTGTCACTTGGTGACTAGAAATCCTAGATAATATTACTAATTTCTACATCAAGCATCTGATTTCAATGTTATTCCATTTAACAGATGAAGAAACAGTTCTACGAAAGTTAGGAAACTTTCAGGTCAGACTCAATTAAGCCCTTAAAAATAAGATACAGACTCTCAAAAAAAAAAAAATTTCACACCAATATTTCAAATAAAACTTAAAATTTTGACAATTTTAAAAAATTCTCCTTTAAAAAAATTACTTCTCAAAAAGCTGAAACTCTAATTTGGCACAGCCAGGAAAATACCAAGATTAAAAGTCTGTTTCTATCCTCCCAAACCTGTTCCTTGGCTTGATTAAACATATACTGTTGTTTAGTCACTAAAGCATGTCTAGTTATTTTATGACTCCATAGACTATAGCCCACCAGCCTCCTCTGTCCATGGGATTTTTTTAGGCAAGAATACTTGAGTGGGTTGCCATTTCCTCCTCCAGGGGATCTTCCCAATGCAGGGATCCAACCCTTCTCTCCCGCATCTTCTGCACTGGCAGACGGATTCCTTACCACTGTGCCACCTGGGAAGCTAAGTAAATATATTCACACATACATATCTAGAGTTTATTTTTTAATGAGTCATGATTCATGTAGTGTATCACAACTCTTTTTTCTTAATTCATTATGAATATCATTTAATGCACAATGATCTAACACTTCTTTTTCATAGCTTCAATGGGAGTCCATAGAATGAATGAATAGAATTTTGTTATCTATTTTATTCATGGATATGTAGGATTTTAGAAGGTTTGCAAAAATTATATTTAGTATCATGAAATTCTTCCAGTAAAATCTAAATAGCCAACTCATTACCTATAACTTGACTCTCAATTGCTTCCTCTTTAGATTTCATGCCGTTTCTACTCTTTCTGAGAGCGTGTATCTCACTTCATATATCTGCACTTGAGTTACCTGCATTCCTACATGAAAATGTAGGAATGAAAGTTGCTTGTGGGGACTTACGTTACATGAAAGTCCCCACAAGTGACTCAGGAAAGAGAATAAAACAGCACACCTGAAAACAAATTAGAAATTTGCCTCAAAATATTTCTACTATAACTGAAGAAGCTCTCTGTGAACTCTAGTTTCTGAAAGAATCATTTCTCAGTTGTATTATGAATTATGGTTTAAGACAGGGGAGTTCTAGGAATGACTGTTTTTCATGGCTTGTCACATTTGACTGTCCTAAATTTATAGGAAAATGCTGTGGGAGCTTTCTGGATCATCATGCAGTTCAACTTTCCCAATTCATTTCACAAAGTCTAGCAATATACACGCTACAGGCAGGGTCGGGAGAAGATTTCAACTACTGATCTAAAGAAAGGGGACATGCTCTTAATTGAGCAGACAATAAAGACATCCTTCAGAAGGCTAAATGTTATTACACACTGATTTAGGGGAAAAAACAGTGCTTTAAATATGAATTCCTTGAGCCCTTGACCTTCATGATTTTGCATTACTATTTTCTTGAATCCCTTTGGAGGATTCCCCTAAAATATACTTTCCAGAAGCATCCTCAAAGAACGATCTCAAATTTTTAAATAATCTTTATTCAACAATATTTCATAAATGGTTGCCTAGGTTTTATATTAGTCAACAAACACAGTGTGAGCCAGGAGACAGGAGAGTGTCAGAATGAGACAATGAACGCTGAGTACCTAATTTCACCTATGCAAGCAGTAAGACACATCCTTAATACTGAAGTGAAAAAGCAGTGGTGTAAAATCAGAGAGGGTATCAATATTCCTTAATTTCATTGAGCTATAATTATGTAATGAGAGCATTGGCTCTTTTGAAACAATTTGAAAACTGTGCTGGGCTCTCTGTCACTTGGACCAATGGATCTATTCATCCCAAGACTTGATTTCCTGTTCAGGTTAGCATACCATTAGCTGAAGGTAATTGTTGAGAGAAGACTGTTACAAAAGGTACAGAACTCTCAATCATTTCAGGGAAGGGTAAGTGCCCTGGATGAAGGATCCTATTTCCAGGGTGTCCTTCATTACGTTTGTCCCTTCACACAATTGTGTGATTGTATACTGCTAAATAGTTATTTGGTGGTAATGGTGCATTTCAAATTGGTGACTCAAATAACAAGAATGGAGGGAAAAGGGGAACCAGTATGAGTTCTGCCCAGCTATACACCTGCATGTTTCAACTGACTCAACCTGGGAACAGAATCCCCTGGTAATTAACTTCAAGACCTTTTGCAATGACTGAGAGAAACCGTGCTGTGAAGAAAATATTTGAAAAATATTTAGATATTACAAGACATAAACTCCATTTACCTAGACTTCGCAGGTGCTGTCTTTCTAGACGTGCAACTTTCTTCTCACTCCTTCTCTACACGTTCAGGTCTTTGAATTCTGGAAACAAGCAAGGGCCTCATCAAGCTTTTTTCTTTTTAATCAATATGAGAATGTGGTATTCTGGATTGGCATCTCTTTAAATTGTGTCTTCCAGTTTAAAGAAAAAGGAAGGGACATTTTCCTACAATCGTGTTCAATAAATGCAGAAATATGGCCCCATCAGGGCATTAGCTTCAATACATGATAGAGATACCGCGGTAGGAAGTGTGTGTGTCTCATGATTGCCCGTCTTTTTAAATGACCTTGCACTTCATTATGTAGAGTGATTGATAATTAGCGGACATCATGCAATTTTGGTAAACTGCATGAATTAAATATTACCTCAAACAGGTGAGCCTTGAGTATTGAAATAATTTTCATACTCTTTGGTGAACTTTTATCTGAACTACATATGAATTAATAGCTATGATGGAAGCAACTAAAGTTAAAAGTACTAAGCATATGTACTGTACATTCCACAGATTTGTCTAGCAAACTAAATGGAGGATAGAGCATGTTTCGTTTAGCCCCCCAGTGCTTTAAAAATACTGATAAATGAGCCTTCCTGGTGGTCCAGTGGTTGGGACTTTGCCTTTCAATGCAGGGGATGTGGGTTTGATCCCTGATTGGGGAGCTAGGATCCCACATGCTTCTCAGCTAAAAAAACAAACCAGAAACAGAAACAATATTGTAACAAATAAAATAAAGACCTGAAAAAAATAAAATATTGATAGGACTATGCAGCCCCTCCCCCCTAAAACTTCAAAAGTTTCAGACTAAGTCTACAAATGACATGAATAAACATCCCTGTGTAAGAATCAAAGGATAACCACAAAGAAATCACTCCTTCATTTGCCCAAGAAGCAAAATGTGGTTGTGATTCCATCACACAGAGCGGATCAGATCATTCATTATCTTTAATCACATCATGATAAATGTGTCTGTCAGTCAAATCTTAAGCCTTCTAAGCCTCAGTTTATGCTCTAGTCACTTCAACTTAACAGCACTCACCTGTCTGACAGGCCAGTAGCTTTGGCTTCACCAGCTTAAAATGTTAGGAACTATTTTGTAAAGTATCAAAGAGTCTATACCCACTAATATGTGAACATGGCACTCCAATTATTCATTTGATTTCACCTATTCCCATTTAAATCGAAATTTGAAATGCCTTTCTATGTATTAACAAGTTGTTCTGCAAGAAAAGAATTACCAAAATGCAGAGTTTTTATTTCCTCTGCTCGGTCTGTCTGCAAAGATATGGCAGTGAGTCATGCATGGGAAGCTTATTTACACTCATGTTATACAGAGTTTCCCAAAATGTACTCATCTGCAAATGTTTTCCCCAGCTTTTCAAACAATTCCTTGGCCAGAACAATGGTGCATCTGTGTTCTAAAGTTTAGTCACCTGAAGAAGCAATAATGTTATAAATTGCCCCGTGATGAATTTATTGACTGAAAATTAAGAAACTTAATCAAAAATATCATTGTGCTTCAAGAGCAGCTGGAAAAGAGAAAATTTATATAAAATCCAGACAGAAGTCAGATTTTTCTACTCGAATGTACTTTTCCCCAACAAACTCAATAATGCTAATAGTAAAGGGCTAGAGAAGATTATCCAAAATACGGCAGAGCATTGGCCTGCCATTCCTAAAGTCAGCTGTTTTACATCCTAATTTTTCAGTGCTGGGCAATTGTGAATGAGTTGCATTCAACTAACTAAATGGTGAGCTCTGTTTAATTAAAGTAATTGAAGAATAAAGGGCAAAGGGTCTACTTTCTTATGACATACTCTGTGTTGTTTTTTAATACAACAAAGCCATAGAATTCTTTACATAGAAGAATCAGCAGACCAATAGCACACCCAGAAACTGGAAATTGGTTGCCAGGAGTAATGGGCCTCTGCATCAGCTCTATTTTTAAGTTCTCAGGTCATGCTGGGGAAACTCTGGGGTCTTTCTCCTCAATAAAATTAAGGCATTAGGACATGGATGGACCTAGAGAAGGAACTTCCTTGGTG
Source organism: Bos indicus (assembly GCF_029378745.1). Classification (NCBI taxonomy): domain Eukaryota; kingdom Metazoa; phylum Chordata; class Mammalia; order Artiodactyla; family Bovidae; genus Bos; species Bos indicus. The sequence continues at coordinate 14,980,573 of NC_091772.1, forward strand.
GCAAGGGCATGGCAACCCTCTTCTTGTCTGGAAAATCCCACGGACAAAGGAGCCTGGCAGACTATAGTCCACGGGGTCACAAAAAGTCGGAAATGCCTGAAGCAACTGAGCACTCAACACCTTCACAAGACTTAGAGAAGGGCGTACTGAGTGAGGTAAGTCAGACAGAGAAGGAGAAATATTGCATGACATTGCTTGTATGTGGAATCTAAAAAGAAGCAATGCAAATGAACTTACTTACAAAACAGAAAAAGACACAGACTTCGAGAATGAGCTTATGGTTGCTGAAAGGAAGGGTGGGAAGGGCTAGTTAGAGAGTTTGGGATAAATATGTACACAGTGCTATATTAAAATGGATAACCAACAAGGGCCTACTGTATAGCACATGGAACTCTACTCACTGTTATGTAGCAGCCTGGATGGGAGGGATGTTTGGGGGAGAAGGGATACATATATGGGGCTTCCAAGGTAGCGCAGTGGGTAAAGAATCTGCCTGCAATGCAGGAGATGCAAGCAGATGCAAGTTCAATGCCCAGGTTGAGAAGATCCCCTGGAGGAGGGCATGGTAACCCACTCCAGTATTCTTGCCTGCAGAATTCCATGGATAGAGGAGCCTGGCTGGCTACAGTCCGCAGAGTCACAAAGAGTCAGACATGACTGAAGCAGCTGAGCACAGCACAGAACATGCATGTATATGTGCGTCTGAATCTCTTTGCTGTTCACCTCGAGCTTTCACAACATTGTTTGTTAATCAGCTATACCCCAGGACAAAATAAAAAGTTTTCTTTTTTTTTTTTTTTAAATTAAGACATTGGGCTAAATGTTCTCTAATTCCATTAAATCATTAAGATGCTCACTTTATATATTACTGGAGCAGGATAATAAATAATACTAAATTCTATGAAGACTAAACTTACCTTTTAAATATTGCAGAATAAAATAAATTATTATTATTTATTAAATATGTTTGTTCATCTTTTACAAAGAATGCAGTTAATATTCTCTCCTTTGAAAAAACTGCTAATAATCTGATCTATTTTAAACTTGGTCTTAATTTTATTTATAACTTTTAGTCTTTAAAATGAGAAAGAAAGAGAGAGAGAGAGGGACAGAGACAAGGATAAAGAAACAGAGACAAACACAAAGAGCTTTAGGAGAGAGAAATCCAGAGCATTGACCCTCCTTAAGTATTACTATTTTATATAAATTCTGGATGAATTTATGACATAGACTATGAGAAACACATACAAAGACTTAACTCTAGAAAAGTCAAGTTTTATGACCCATCTTCCTTAAAACATTTTTTTTAACTTCAAGTACTAGCTAAGACCATAGGGTTAAAGAGAAAAAATGACTTCAATGCAATTTTTCAGATTGCTTAAAGGAGATAGCAGTATTTCTTCATTTGAAAGCAATTTTTTTTTTTTTTTGCTGAATTAGGTGATGACAGAAATATATTTTTGCTGTAAAAATGCTACATGCTATTTATATTCTTGGAAAATGTACAGGGTCTCCATTAATCAGCATTATGAGTCAGGCCCTAGTGAAAGAGCTTCTTAGGTGGTCTATGTGCTTCTACCAACAGGTAAACTAACCCAGGAGCCCATTTTAAAGGGAATGTTTAGACAAAAGGGTCTTAAGGTAATTGTTTTTAAATAGGAGTCAAATTCATTCCTGAGAACATGGTATATCTTTGTCATAATTCAAGGGAAAGCCAACTGTGGGCCAGGTATGAAATGCAGGATTAGAGAACCTGTCATTTAATTCTCTGATTTGATAGTTCCTAGGTCTGTCTTTTTCACTCCTATTTCTACAATTGTTCAAGGAGAGCTGAACTTGCACATAAACATCATCCCTGCCTTCACCCAACCTGCCATGACTAGATCATTAATGGCATTCACTTAAAGTGACAGAAGGCCTTTTCCACCCTAAGCAGCCATCACTAAATGAGATCCAGCCCCCAACCAGCAATGCAACCTACATGTACAAAAGAACATGATATATTTGGTCACTAACCAAAGCAATCATTTTCCCCATTTTTAATGGACCATTTAGAATTAATCCAAACAAACCCTGGAAAAGTTATGGAAAAATTAAAATTGCATGTCTGATATTTCTGAAATCTTAAAGTTCATCTTAAATATGAAGACCTTCATATTTAAGAATATGATGCACATACCCCAGAATAACAAATCGACATTTTTTTCTCCCAAACTCTAGGCAGAAACTAAATTGCAATTTTGAATACCTTTATTGAAAACAAATGGTAGCAACCAGTACCTTTCAGAAATGTTTACAATTGACTTTCCTTGTGGACTTTTCAGTGATGGATTTGAGATTCAGCCATACGTAAACACTGTGCTATTAGCTGCCTGGTCAGCGTTCAGACATACACCAGCCTCTGCACGGCTCAGGGGGTATAGCATCTTTAAAAGTTAACTGGGCACTTCATAAGCTTAAGAAATAGCTAACTCAAAAGCATTTGGTGTTAAGAGCCAGGGTCCACAAATTAGGGTCTTCCAAAGAGACGCATGAACAGGGTTGATAAACAAGAGGAAGATTTGCAGTTCCTTGAGACACCCACACACTTGTAATAAGTTGGCAGTCAACAAGTTGCTAAATACTAAAGTCCATACCCAAAAAAAAATACATGCAGAAATTGTTTTCCAGTAGAACACTATGATCATAAAGAACATAGGATGAATTAACTCTCTGCAATTTGACTTACACTAATTGGAATGCACACTCCCTCCTCCCCCCTACCCCAATCCTGCTGCAAAATAGCATCATCATAGTCATCTTCTGGAGAAGGGCATGGCAACCCACTCCAGTATTCATGCCTGGGAACTCCCATGGACAGAGGAGCCTTGCAGGCTACAGTCTGCTGCTGCTGCTGCTAAGTCACTTCAGTCGTGTCCGACTCTGTGCGACCCCATAGACGGCAGCCCACCAGGCTCCCCCATCCCTGGGATTCTCCAGGCAAGAACACCGGAGTAGGTTGCCACTTCCTTCTCCAATGCATGAAAGTGAAAAGTGAAAGTGAAGTCACTCAGTCGTGTCCGACTCGTAGCGACCCCATGGACTGCAGCCCACCAGGCTCCTCTGTCCATGGGACTCTCCAGGCAAGAGTACTGGAGTGGGGTGCCATTGCCTTCTCCAGCAGGCTACAGTCTATGGGGTCACAAATAGTCGGAAACGACTGAGCACACACAGATACACACACACAGTCATTTTCATAGTAATACATATGCATACCATATTCCTGTAGCATTCTGGAGTTTTCTTTAATCCTCATGATGCTGCTGGGAGAACAAGCAAGGTATAGTGGAAAAAGAAACAAGGTGTATGCCTGTGGCAGATTCATTTCGATATATGGCAGAACCAATACAACATTGTAAAGTTTAAAAATAAAATAAAATTAAAAAAAAAAGAAACAAGGTCATGTTAAAATCCCTAAGAACTAGGTTTGAAGCCATGTATCACCTTTGTAAATTTGTAGAAACTAACCTCTGTAAATGGCCATATCTTAATATTTAAACTGTAAATAATAGTCACCTTGTAGAGTTGCTGTGGACATTGGTACCAGGAAATAAAAATGTAACTGTTCACATTTAATGGACAAAGAAGTTTAAATATGGAAAGTTGTGATTTGTATAACATCACACAAGCGAACGCAAGACAAAGACAAGCAGGCAGGAATTCAGGAATCCGAGAACTCCATACTTTATGTTGACTTCAGTTCTCATGATAGCTCTCAGATACAAGCTCAAAGAACACCTCTGCTCTGAAAATTATGAGAGTAACTGTTATTCTTCCAGCCCATGATGCTCATTTTTTCTTATTCTTGTAAACTATTTATGTACATTTTAAGGGACCTATTATCACATATATTAGAAGTGATAGCAGAATTGATATGTAGGCAGATAGGTAGATGAATGAATAAACAAATAGACAAACAACAGCAAAGAGATTTTCTCTACTTAAATGCCCCAATACCATAGGTCAAAGAATCATATTTGTGTTCATCATGCATATGCTTGATATGTGTATGATGCTTTGCCAAAGTTTTTATACCAAATTAATTTAAAATTGGATTTTGACATGCCTTTTTAAAAAATTTTAAGATGAGAATGATATAGTCAACAAATGGTATAAAATGCCTGTTAAACATTGTCAAAGAAATAACAATTATAGTGAATTTCACCATAAATTGTAGTGACTCACACTCTCCAATATTCAGAGTTTTCCCCTCAATGGCTGATGAGTCTTTCCATAATAATCCATACCACACAGGATGAATAATTGCCTCTGTAAAGAAAAACACTCACACTCATGAGGAACCTTTTACTGTCATGTCCTTGGAAGAATGATTTAAGTTCTTGAAGGCCAGAAACTGTTCTTAACCCAAAGCATGATGTTCAGGCTGAATAGCCTATTAAGTTCTTCTTAGCATTTTGGGTTGGATTACATCAATGGCAGTAACTCCTGGTTCCCATGCAGTTCAATACCCGGCCTCAACCTAAGTCTTTTTTTTTACATTAATGGATATTGAAAAGAGATGACTCGGCAGTTGGTCCATATGTAAATCATTCCATGGCAACTTTTGAGATGATTTCTGTGATGTCTTCTCATGGTTGTTTTTAAATCCTTGCGCTACTTTATCACGGAAGCCAAGTAGTTGTTGTACCTTGGGCCTCACCAAGACTAGGTTTTATTTTGTATTCACCCCATTCTAAGTTCTGCATGAATATCCAAAACAACTAATTAACTTTCCTCCATAGTAATTACTTAAAAAAATATAAAGATAATTATTAAAATAACCTTAAGGGAGTGTGTTTTTGACAAGTCAAATGCCGTTTTGCATCTAATATACATAATTTTTGCCAATTTTTTACTGAGTTGCAACAAATCTGCTACAACATGTTCATATACCTTGTAATCATTTCTGAGCCAAAAAGAACTTTCTTAAAGCTAAACTGTGCCAGATTCAATATATGGACCCAGGTTAGATCAGAAGGAACAGAATTCTTCCTGTTTACCAGTTTTTTCTTCTTATGTTTGTCTTGCTATAAATTCTACCTTCCTAGTATGCTAATTAAATTTCCATTCTGGGGGAAAAAAAAAAAAATCCCTCCATTTCTAATGACTCTCTCTTCCAGAGATAAATGGAATATATGTTATCACATTAACACAAATGTTTTTAGTTTATTTCTCCAAATCTAATAGAATGGAAAATTCCTAATACTTACATCAAAGTGCACTTACTATGTGATGTGTGTAGGAGAGATTCTTCTGCAATTAGAATCCCGTTTACTTCACAGGGAACTTTTCAAACGACAGAAAAAGAGCAGCCAACCTCAACTGTGCTTCGCTGTTTTAATTCCAAGCCAAACCAAATCATTTAACTAGTTTATCAGAATTCAGCTAATCTATGTGTATCCTCAGTGTCCAGCACAATGATTACAAGCGAATAGATCGTTGGCAAAAGAGTGAGTGGATGGATAGATGAATTGGGGATCGATAGGCAAAATATACATGAAGTTGTGTGATTATTCTTTTACACTGTTAAGGCCCTTAACATTGACAGAGACTAGCCATAAGTGTGAAACACAAATCCAGATCTCACTCTTATTCAGGCAAAGCAAAAGGTGTTACAAGTTGTGGTGATATTAAAGTCTGGAGTTTAATGCTATTTTTCAGTCTCTTATTTCTTTAATAAAATTTCAAAACCAATTTACAAAATTCACACCCTTTAGATAAAACTGAACATTTCTTCAAGTACCCAGTTTTTAACTTATGATTAGTAATGCCAGGATAAATCTACCCTGATATGTGAAAGGATCTTAGTTTCAAAAAAAAAAAAAAAAGATGTTTATTTACTCCATTTTCTTCTCTTTTGTTCTGTCACTTGCAAAGTAAGTGAATTTGTAAGTGTCACTTGCTAACTAAATCTCTTTTTCACCAAGTATGGGGTTTTTTGCCTTGTACTTAATTCATAGCTCATTTATGCTAGTATTTAGGTCAGATTCAGGGGTCTCGTTATTATTCCCACAATATGACCGCCTGACGCTCATTTCTGTGTCTTTGCTCCTGTCGAGTTTCTTAATACAGAGTACATTCTCCTGTTCACAAGGCTCCACCGTAATTGCCCTCCATCATCCCTCACCACACCGTATGATTTATCATTCTATTCCTTCACTGGCTTTGTGATGGTTTCCTGTATTTTCCTATCTGTCCAACTATATCATGTGAATTTGAAAATAAGCACCCTGCATTTTGCTTCCTCTGTGTCACTCAGATGGTCTACCACAAGCTAAATATATAATATATGCCAAATAAACAGAGCATGTATTGCCTTAGGAGGGAATTCCACAAGAACAATAGCATGTTTATTACTTAATTTTAAGGGTATCAAGCACAACATCCTGTTTTACTTAGAACCAATGCTAAAGAAAACCACGTAAATCCAGAATATGCCTGATTTTGTATCTTGTGTTTTAAATTACATTTGGAAAAATAGGGAAGACATACCAGAGCTTACTTATTAGAAAAATTAAAAAGCAGCAACAGCATTTGCTTAAAATTTTCCAGACTACTTGCTTGTGCTTAAGGCCATTTCTACCTAGCCTTTTAAAACAAGGCAGTTTATTTCTGTTAGTGACAAGTCTAAACACAACAAGTAGGAGAAAAAAAACTGTGTAATTCATATTAATGAATCAATTAATATGTGTATGATGGATGCAGGCTCCACTTAACAAGCAGCTGCTTGTCCCCTTCAGAACCCTCTCAGTCTGTAACCATCCATCATAAGTCAACAGGAAAAACAGCCGAAGGGATGTTCCAGACTGTAAGTCAATTCTGACTGCAGTGACTACATGTGGGTTACCTATTTTGTATTAGTTGATGCCCCTGTACTTTTTATGACTGTGTTATATTAGAGATGGTCTTGCTGAAAGAGAAGCACACCAACATCCCAGCAAAGCTCAGCCGCCCTGTGGCTTGGTCTGATCCAAAGCCAAGGCTGATGATGGTGCCTAACCTCAGTAAACAATTAGTAGGTGAACTGATTTACTCACCATCCTTTGTATTTGTTGAACGTTTATTCTGTTTTTCAGTGAACATGCATGGATATATGAGGCATAATTTCCCAGTGGCAGTGATAGTGATCTATGATGTAGCAAAGAATATCAAGAGCCTCCTTCATTTTTTAAAAGACTTTAAAGATTTGTTTTTAATGTGGACCATTTTTCTTAAGTCTTTATTGAATTTGTTACAATATTGCTTCTGTTTTATGTCTTGGCTTTTCATCCACAAAGCTCTTTGGATGTTAGCTCCTTGACCAGGGGTCAAACCCACACCCCCTTTGCACTGGGAGGTGAAGTCCTAACCATTGGACCACCAGGGAAGTGCCCTTCCTTCATTTTCGACAGACTTTCTAACCACAAGGAGAAGGCTTACATGGAAAGGAGGACTACATTTTGAAGGATCTTTCAAAGCTCTTGTGAAGTCCTGCAACAAGTATCCTTTATGTCACAGCTGAATTATCCTCTTCTCACACTCTTCCTTCAAATGACCTCCCACCTCAGCCCAACACAATCACCTTTCAGGTCTCCCAAATACAATGACCTTTCTCTTTGTGAAACATTTCCTCCTACAAGTGCCAAAATCTAGACATGTTTATAAAAATCCCAAAAGCTCAGTAGCTGTGACCTTTCCTCTGAATCCTGCAAATCCTCTGGAATAATTAAAAGTCTGAGTTTCACCCTCCGTTCCCCATGTCATAATTGCTCCAGCCAATGCGTACACAGTGCAAATTTCTTGATGTGGTAAAGCTGAGTCTCCTGCCCAGCCTCACTCAACTCAGAAGGCAGTGTGAGTGTCTCTGTGTGACCCAGGCACTCTCATCCCCCCTATCCTGACAGCATTCTCTCTCCTCCAGCTCATCCTACCTTGGGTACTTTTGGAGAGCAACATGTCTGCAGAACGCACTAGTATATCTACTATAATGAGAAAGAAAGCTTCAGACTATAAAACACAATGTTGCCAGCACACATTATCCAGAAGAAAGCAGGATGAAATGAATATGAAAGGAAAAGAAGTCTCTCAACAACAGTATACAGCCTGAACGCAGGAAAGAGGGTGTTCTTTTACCACTATTTAATTCATTTGATTTGCACATGATGGAAAAAAAAATGTTAATAGCACCCAGAATAGTGCCTGCCACAAGTGTTCAGTAGGCACTTTTGGACCAAAGGAACAGTCTGGCATCATGTATATAGCGAGCCATTCACCTGCTGATGGTTGCCTGGGACTGGCATGTGCTTTGCTGGGAGCCAGCATATGGTAATGGGGGTAAATGCAGTTTAGAGTTTAGACCACGTGAGTCTGAGCTCTTTTGATGGATAAATATGAGTTCTTGGCAAATTTACTTATTGATACTGTTCAAATTTAGTTTCCTCAACTACAAAATGGGAATAAAAGAATGTTTCTATCACACAGTTGATGTGAGGATCAGATGAGTTGACAAATATAAAAATTACCTTGCACGATCCCCAATTAGATATTGCTTTGGTTCCTTCTCTACTTTCTCTTCTTATGATTGCCCTCCAAAGAAGTGGTCCTGTCCTGGATAGTGGACTTTCAGATGAGTCTAACCTGCCTGCCTTCCTGGATAGATCAGTAATCTCTTACCATGAAAGCTTATTTTTGTTTGTACCATCTTTCAGTCAATCCAAGTCCGTTGTTGCTAGTTTAGTCGCTAAATCATGTCTGATTCTTGTGATCCCATGGACTGTAGGCTGCCAGGCTCCTCTGCCCAGGGGATTCTCCAGGCAACAATACTGGAGTGGGTTGCTATTTCCTTCTCCAGGGGATCTTCCCAACCCAGAAATTGAACACAGGTCTTCTGCATTGCAGACAGATTCTTTACTAACTGAGTTATGAGGGAAGAATAAAACTGGATGTGATTACTAGCAAGTTAGACACTATTGAAAGAATTAGTGAGCTTGTAGACATAGCAAAATGCGTTACACAAAATGTACCTTAGGAACAAATGACTGAAAAATAAAGTCTGAAAAAGAACTCACCTGTGAGTGTAAATTACAACCATTAGAAACTCCTCTCTTGCAAACCTCTGATAGGATGTGTATCTTCAGTGGGCATTTAATTCAATGCATTCACTTTGAAGAATGTATTTTCCATCTCCACTGTAACTATGCAGTACTTTTCAGAAAAACCAAGAATTTCAGCCAAAATTTGAGGGAGCTAGTATTGAGAGCTGGCATACAAGAGTGGAATAGACAAAGGGAAAGAGTTGAAAAACAGAAAAACTCCACTAAAACCTCTGAAAATCCCACCTATTTTATCCTGAGCAATCAAACCAAAAGAACAATGAGTCAGTGCTCAACACTGTAACATGAGTACCGCTATAACTCATTTTTTTTTTCAGAAGATCACCACAGTTCCCCAGTTAACTGGAGGATCTGATCAACTCTGAAGGACAAAAATATACATGTGTGTTTACTCATTTTACACATTTTACTTGTGTTTTTACTCATTTACACATTTGCAGTTATTCATAATTCACCTCAGACAAGGTACTTTCAAGAATATGTCAAAAAGATGGTGTGAAAACTCTGTATCTTGAAAAACCTGTCATTTAAAAAATAAATCACCAGGAAAAGGGTAATTATTGTTCATAAGTCTCCTTAAAATTTGATCTAATATTTTTATCCCTATCTCACTTACATGAAGTAACTAAACCACAAGTGAAAATACAGGGAAATGTTATCTAGATGACTGTGTCCCTCTGTGAATTACAGCAGCAGCAACAAAGTCAGGTGCAAAGGCACCTTACGCCTTTGAGGAGTCAAGTCCCTCTGGAAGACTGAAAAGACACCCAGAGAAATCATCTGACAAACATACCTAGAACAGTAGATTTCATCAGTCAAATTCTGTGAACTGGAAAGGTATTTTACCCCTCAGAAATTTTGAGGGGGGGATTTGGAGGGAACGATAATAACTGTCCAGTTTCCCTACCACCCCACCCTGGAAAATGAAAACCTGATGCTTTGCATACTTCAGCCTGAAATGGCAAATTCAATAGAGAAACACAGCGCTCAAGTAAGAATACCTGAAGGAACTCATCATCTGACAGACCAGTGAGCCGTAACCACGGATCTCTCACTATGAGAACCTATTTGTCCAATGCGTGCTCTACATCCCATTGCTTCCACATGAAGGTTGTGGGGTGCAGACAGCAGAATCATTCATTTCAATAGCTCAGTGCAAATTACTTTTTACAACCACCCCATGAGAATGAAAGCCTGAGACTTCTCAGACATGAAGCAAATGTAATTGTATACCAACTGCCATTACTTTAATCTAGCCAAGCCTTCCCCAGTGCTCATCTTGGGAAAAGTTAAGAGTACTTGGTGTGATTTAAGAGCGATCAAATAACACCAACCACTCTCAACAAATTCTTAACAAGCTATTGATATCATTTCCTACAATGTGCCTATAGCAAAACCATGTTCATTACCTAGTAATATGATGTGTATTTTAAGAGTGAAGTATTTACTGAAAGCACTAAGGCCTGGAGAATGATTCAGGGCTCAGCACAAATTATGTTAATTAATTCAGAGATATATCCATTTCCCTCGATTATTCAACACCGAAGCCCTGTTGATCCCCTTCTTGAATTTTTTTTTTTTTTTTTGGCTCCATTCCCATTGCAAATGCTCTAGCGTAAGGCTTCGTCATTTTTCATCTGAATTACTACAACAATTTCTTAAGTTCTTTGCCCCCAGTCTTGTTTAGTCCTGGTAAAGTATTTTCACATGATGTTTCTCTGCTTAAAATCTTTTAACAACTGTTTAATAGAAAAAGTTTGCTTAAAACTCAACATTCAGAAAACTAAGATCATGGCATCCGGTCCCAACACTTCATGGCAAATAGATGGAGAAACAGTGGAAACAGTGACAGACTTTTTTCTTGGTGGGGGGGCCTCCAAAATCACTACAGATGGTGACTGAAAAAAATGCCATGAAAAAAAAAAAAAAAAGACACTTACTCCTTGGAAGAAAAGTTATGACCAACCTAGATAGCATATTCAAAAGCAGAGACATTACTTTGCCAACAAAGGCCCATCTAGTAAAGGCTATGGTTTTTCCAATAGTCATGTATGGATGTGAGAGTTGGACTATAAAGAAAGCTGAGCGCCAAAGAATTGATGCTTTTGAACTTGTGTTGAAGAAGACTCTTGAGAGTCCCTTGGACTGCAAGGAGATCCAACCAGTCCATCCTAAAGGAAATCAGTCCTGAGTGTTCATTGGAAGGACTGATGCTGAAGCTGAAACTCCAATACTTTGGCCAGCTGATGCAAAGGGCTGACTCATTTGAAAAGACCCTGATGCTGGGAAAGATTGAAGGCAAGAGAAGAAGGGGACGACAGAGGATGAGACGGTTGGATGGCATCACCAACTCAATGGACATGAGTTCGAATGAACTCTGGGAGTTGGTGATGGACAGAGAGGCCTGGCGTGCTGCAGTCCATGGGGTCGCAAAGAGTTGGACACAACTGAGCGACTGAACTGAACTGAATAGAAACAGATAAAGTCCAGATATTTAATCAAGACTATAAGGTCCTTAATAATCAGGCAACTAGCTTTCCTTTTAAAAAAATATGTTTATTTTATTTTGGCTGCATGGGGTCTTAGTTGTGGCATGCAGGATCTTCATTGCATCGTATGGGATACTTTGTCACAGGGCATGGACTCTCCAGTTGTGGCACGCGGGCTCAGTAGGGTGATTACTTCTCTTAATCCACGCCCCACCACTCTGGCCAAATACTCTAGCCAAAACCCAACTGACTAGAATCTACAGAACAGCTTGTCATTTCCCCTCTTCTCTTCTGCACATGCTGTTTTCTCAGCAAAGATTTCTCTGTCTGGCTACCCTCCCATCTCCTGTCACTCTTGCCATGAATTCCTTTAACAAAGTGGTTAACTCTTACTTATCATTCAGGACTTTACCATTGATCTCACCTCTTTGCACCCTTCCTGATAATGCCCACAGCACCCTTGAGGCTCTGGGAATTTTCTTCCTCTGTACCCGAAGCCTTGGCACATCATGTCTCACAAGAGCCTTGAGTAGTGGAAGCCACTTGAGGGTAGGATTTTACATTTATCTTTAACTTTCCCAGTGATTTACATTGTGCTTGGTTAATTTTTGGAGTGGATGAATGACACCATTGGGAGAAGTTATTTTGACAATAACAAAATCAAACCCTTTGAGAGGCTACAAGTAATCTGGCAGATGATATTTGTTTTATCCTTACCACAAACTTTTCTACAGATTCAGTCATTAATTTCTTTACTCATTCACTCATTCATGCAATAGTTAGTGAGAATCTTTAATGTACCAGGGTTTTGCTGCACGTTCATCAAAGCCTGGCAGGAAGCAGGAGGAAAACTTAAATTGTGTAATTTGGGGAGAACTTAATATACATAACCAAGATGTGAGGGCAGTGAAGGCACATCGAAGATGCAATGCTCATAAGCTGTAAATAATCTCCTTATTAACAGATCCTCCTTGAATTACCCAGCTTTGGGAGCACCATCTCTTGGTCACTGAGACTCTGATTGGTGCAAACTTACATCCCGCATTCAGTCATTTCACCTTCTTCAAGACTGACGTTCCTCGTCCAAAACACTATCATCCCTCACCCACCTGTGGGTGCTCTCTGATCTCCCTGCTTTCTGACAACCACAATCAGTTTTCCACAGAGCCACAGAGAGGGTTTTTTATATGCTGATTAGATCAGTCACTTTTTCAGGTTAAAGCTGTCTGATGGACGACCATCACATTCAGAATAAATATCAAATGCCTCTCCTCACTCCATCCTATCCTCGCCTTCTTGATATTGATTTAAAAGTGCCCAGCTCCTTGCCACTCCCAGGCTTTTCATGGAATTATGTCCCCAGATCGTGACATAGCTTATCACCTCTATGCTTTTGGGTCTCCACTCTGGTGTCACCTCCTCTGAGAAGCTTTCTCCCAAATACTCCCTCAAGATTAGCTGCTCTGACCATCATTCACTTTTTTCTTTTCCTGTTCTGTTACTTATTTTATTAGTTATTATCATTTGTGATACTTAAAAGTACTTTTGTTATGCATTACTTACCTGGTTTGTATTGCTTATTTTAATCTGTCTGGTCAGAATTCAACCTGTATATGTATGGCTTAGTCTCTTTGCTGCTCACCTGAAACTACCACAGCATTGTTAATTGGCTATACCCCATCACAAAATAAAAGTTGGAAGTTTGAAAAAAAAAAAACTTCAAAAAAGGAATACAATCTGTAACTAAATTAACACTGTTGTGATCAAAATAGAACAGATCTTGACACAGAATAGGCACCCTGTTTGAAATACTCTTAGAGATGAACATAATGTGAGCATCATTAATAAAGAATATAGAATACCAAGTATAGTCCATGGCATACAGACGCTTTACCATCTGAGCCACCAGGGAAGTCCTTCTAGAAATAACTGTTATTATTGTATATGAAACTATAAAAGCAAAATAACATCTTAGAACAGCCTTGTAGTTTCGGTCTCCCTATTTTATGAGTAGAAGTTAATGTTACTGTCAAATTCTTATTTTTTAATTCATGCCTAAGATTGCAAATAAATGTGACTAAGTATAAATAAAAATCAACAGCATTTTCACTGATATGTGTGTATGAATATGTACACACACAGATACTCACACACATGCATATGCATGTATATGTATTCTTGATGCATTTGCAATTTAATAGGTGCTCAATAAATGATTCTAATTACTATAATTTCTTTAAATGAACTTAGGGAATATTAGCAGTAAATATAAATTTTACCACTGCAAATTTTATAGGTTAATGAGTAAGTGCTACCATTAGCTGAATATTTACCACTTTTTTATTCCCAGGGTCAATGAGATTTTAATCATTTTAGTCTGCTGATGATAGTAGACTTACTTGTTTGTCATTTTTTAGGACAAAGAATAATGGTGTGTCATTTCTATCTAATTCTTAGGGATTCAATAAGAGTTTTAAGTTTTAAACCACATATTTGAATTTTTTAACAGGTCCCATTTGCTAAATTTTGAGTACTTTAACCTGTTCGTGATAAACACAGTATTTTATTTATAGAAACAAAATACATAGGTTGTGCTTAAAAACTGTAGTTGTCTTTAAATACTATTAAATTTTAAAAAATATCTAATCATAAATTTAAATAAGTCCACATTTTAAAATCTCTGTACGGCAATACCCATGACTTTCTTGTTTTACCATTCTGTGTGTGCAATCTTTCCTGAGTTTGATTTTTTTTTTAATTTAATTTTATCTTATAAGAAATGTTTTCTCTCAAGTGGTCAAATTAAATACAACCATTCATTCATTCATTTATAACCACAAAGACATCCAGTGATAAATTTATCCCCCTTCCTTTTTTTATTTTTACCATTTTCTTGCCTACAGTTTTGAAATATAAAACATCAACTTTTTCTTTGTTTCCAGGCAATTTAAGCAAGGCAATAAATTAAGAATTCAATATAAGTCAAGTTGTAGCATATGCCCTTAGAAGACTTAGGTAGGAATATAAATCAAGTAAATTTAAGTCAGTTAAATTCAATATTATTAAAAGGGTAATACAAATATAGCCGCTATACCCCTCTGCTAAAGAAATCTCTCTAAGTACAGTGGATACTTTTATAGCCAATAAAAATCCATTTTACCAAATAGAGAAGGGGGTCCTTCCATCACAGTGTAAACTCTTAAAATCTCATGTCTGTATTTTCCTCAATTATCATTTTTTTTAATGTTTTGAGTAATTATTTTATTTTATTTTATATATTTTTTTAGTTTAATTTTATTTTATTTTTAAACTTTACAATATTGTATTAGTTTTGCCAAACATCGAAATGAATCCGCCACAGGTATACATATGCTCCCCATCCTGAACCCTTGTCCCTCCTCCCTCCCCATACCATCCCTCTGGGCGGTCCCAGTGCACCAGCCCCAAGCATCCAGTATCGTGCATCGAACCTGGACTGGTGACTCATTTCATACATGGTATTTTACATGTTTCCATGCCATTCTCCTGAATCTTCCCACCCTCTCCCTCTCCAACAGAGTCCATAAGACTGTTCTATACATCAGTGTCTCTTTTGCTGTCTCGTACACAGGGTTATTGTTACCATCTTTTTTTTTTTTTTTATTGTTACCATCTTTCTAAATTCCATATATATGCGTTACTGTATTGGTATTTTTCTTTCTGGCTTACTTCACTCTGTATAATAGGCTATTGTTATTGAGAAATCACGTAAGGTACACTGAAAATTCTACCATCTGCTTTTAGAAATTCACTAGAATATCTTTCAAAGATTTATAAATTATTCATTTCCTGAGGTTGTGTATCAGAACTTTGCAGTTCATAAATAGTATATAATAAATTATGCAGGGTATGCCTTACAAACATGGGTTCATAAGGAGACCCTGCATGTGCTATATTCCTCATACAGGAAAAGTGGTTTCATTTATGGGTATGTTTTGACATCCTTCCAGGTGGTAATAAAACTACATAATCTAACAATTTAATTTGCATCCAAATAGATAGGCTTTCGATTGGACCAAATTTAGTTATATCAGAAAACTGTGTTCCAGCAGCATCTCATCTTCATTTTGGAAAAGACCCACAATAGAAACCCTGTCACTTTGCATTCTTCCCTGATCAGGCCCTAGACTTCATCACATATTTATATATTGAATGGCAGGAATTTACCCTTAGCATTTCATTTTTCTCATGTACATTGAAATTCTTTTTTCTGATATGAGATAAAGGGTTGTAGTTTAGATTTTTTACTAAATAAATATTATGATTCTTTTGGAACATTTAGACAAAACTGAGCTATTTGAGATCCAAAAGCTAGAAAGGCTTTTCCAGTTAGAGACTCCTTGATGTTTGGTGGAGCTTAACTTTCAACAGTGGAAGTATATTAATAATAGCAATGGAGATTTCAACTCCCAGATATAAAATTTAGGCACATGAAAAAGCTATCTTCCAGCAGCATTTAATTTTGCTTTATGGCAGAGTACTCGATAACTTCAGAAAAGCAACCAGTCTTTAGAACTGTATGAGAAACACTGGGATATGATGGTGAGCACAACACCATACTCCTCAGCTTGGCACAAGCAGAAAGTATAAACTCACAAATCAGCCATAAAGCAAAACCTGATCTTTGCTTTATAGCCTGTGTTTGAGTCTATGCAAGGTGTATCTTTTATCATTTGGGCACATTATAGGAATATATTCACCAAAAGACAGGTACACGAATGTTTGGTGCTCAGATGGTAAAGAAGCCACCTGCAATGCAAGAGACCCAGGTTCAATCCCTGGATCAGGAAGATCCCAGGGAAAAGGGAATGGCTACCTACTCCAGTATTTTTGCCTGGAGAATTCCATGGACAGAGTAGCCTGGCAGACTACATACAGTCCGGGTCACAAAGAGTAGGACATGACTGTGTGACTAACACTATTAGCAATAACCAATAATTAGAAACAAACCATGGATGCTCAAGTCCCTTATATAAAATGGCACAGTATTTGAATTTATTCTCTGCACATCCTCCCATATACTTCAAGTCATGTCTAATCATTAACTGATAATTAATCATTAACTGATTAATCATGTCAATGATTAATTGACATGATACAATGTTTATTAATTAATTAACTGATACAATGTTAATGCTATGTACACAGCAGTGAATACAATATAAATGTTATGTAATTAGTTGCTGGTTTGTAGTGAATTCAAGTTTTACTTTTAGAACTTTCTGGAATTTTTGCTTTCAAATATTTTTTTGATCCATGCTTGGTTGAAACTACACACATGAAGGTTACAGGTACTAGGGGCTGACTGTAAGGCCATGTGATGGAATATTACATGGCAGTGAGGATGAACACAATAGGGATTAATCACACCAAAAATACATACTACATAGCTCATTTAAATTAAGTTCAAACACTAATATACAGTATCAAAAATTACATAATGATTATTTCCATTGATGGGAATAGTTACTCAGAAGGAACAGGAGGAGCATTGGTGCCTTCCTTCCAGAATTCTTATAATGTTCTATTTCTCCATCTCGGTAGAGTCACAGAGGCACTTTCACTCTCTGAAAATTAATTGAGCTGTACCTTTATAATTTGCTCACTTTTCTGTGTGCCTGTCACATTCCAATAACAAGTTCTAGAAACAAAACTTTTTTTAAAAAGTTCCAAGAGTAAGCAAATTATATCAGCTAGAAGAATGAATGTTACCCCATATTACCAGCTCACTTTCAATTCAGGAACTAAAACTCAATGAATTACCAGGAAAAAAAAAAAAAGCATGCCTGCTTTTTATGTCATCAGTTTGAAATTGCCCTAAAAGATTGATTTTATCAGAGGTTTCAGAATTCTGATTGCGCTCTATCGTTTCCTACACTGCTTTGAAAATAGGCTTCAGACTCTGACTAAGTGTACAGATCATCACTTAGAGATGGACCAAGATCAGGTGGGGGAAAACTTTACTTTTATGTGCTGTGGCTGTTGTGACTGTCATGCGAGGCAAACGAAATGTAGACTCATCATCATCTCATAAGTTTTGCTGCATGAGTTTTGGATCCCCTAGAATGGTTTTTGAAGCGACAGATTCAGTGATGTCTCCTTCTGATTAAATTGGCACCCCAATAGAAGTCTGATTCTTTAATCTTCCTTCCACTGTCTACTATCCAGACATGCACATGAGGATTTCAATTTAGAGGTGATCAGGAAAGCAACATCTATTTTAAAGGAATAATAGTCTCTTTTGATGTGATCTGTTTTACATAAAAATGAATGAAGATGCACGTTTAAAGAGAAGTTCTTGCCATTTGAAAGCATTTTTACAGTAAGCTAGCAATTTGCCCCCTGAATTTCTATGTAAGGAAAATTAGTCTTCCTCCAGCAATACCTCTTTTTCTTTTGGTATAAAAGACCCTAAATCCAAATAATGTAGACAAAACTTGAGCAGCAAGTGGCTGACAGAGTTAAGTCTAGGACCAGGGGCTATTTTTCCTGAGTTCTTCGAACTGAAGACATTTTTGTCTTTTGATCTTACTTAAAAAGACAACAGAAACAATACGGTTTGATAATATATGAAACTGCATTTTTTACACCCCTCTGTCTGTTTCCTTCAACATACTGTCTATTTGTATAAATCTGTAACATTCTCATTGCAATCATTGTGGGTACAAATAGAAGATTTTATATAAAATTCAGTACATCTTGGTGCATCAGGCTGTATATGCTGAAAAATCTTACCAGCAGAAACATGTTTATCATCTTTTCAACTCTCATGCCACTCTCCAATACCAAGGAAATTAGGGACAGGACAAAGCGTAGTGTATCAAACAGAAAAATGTATTAATATTTAAAGTGTTCAGCTTTAAATGCTGTACTTTACAAAATGCAAAATCTACACATTGCAAAAAGAGTAAGATCTATTTTGAAAGTTTGTTGCATTTAATAAGCAACCTTGATCTTATGTTGATATTTCTGCTCATTTCATTCATATCCTTGGACTATTTTTTACAAGATATTAAAGGTGAGTTCATCAACAGTGAATTTTTATTAATCAAGGCAAGAAATGTAGTAATAAACATGGTAGACACCCCCAGTTAACTCAAAACTTGAAAATATATGGATAGCAATTGGAGAAAAAAGGACCGCTTACAATTTTTTAGCACTTGCTATTAGAGTCATAATTGGTGTTTAGAATGATATACAAGGAGAAAATCTCCATGTCATGTCTCCTATTTCTACAACTAGGTTATACCTTTTATTTCAGATCTATCTTCCAATCCTTGAAGGTTAGAACTTAAAAACTTTAAAAATAAAATTGAAAATGGCAAGATGCACAGAAGTAAAAATGTCACACAAGCAGAAAACATGAATTGAGAGAGTAGACCTTTGTATTTACATCCCTTAAATATTGGAGATTTTGCTACTAATTTAAATCATATTATAATCAGATAACTAATTCATCCACTTGGGAAGATATCTGCTGTGTCTTGGTAAGCATGCTCCTCAGAATGCTCAACTCAAAAGACACTTCTTAATAAATAATTTCTGTGTTCAAGTAAAAAGTAGTAGAAGTGCTTAAGGTTAGTCTTAAGACCACTCCCCTCCTCTCTGTCAGTTCAGTCAACACAATAGTTCTGTCCCACGAGGCAAGCCTTGAATACAGCAGCTTTGCAGCTGGATAGGGTCTGACTTGATTGGGAGCAGAATGTGGAAAAATCCAATGCCTTAGTTATTGATGGGCACAGTAACAATCTTGGTGGCAAATGAATGAGGAGGGTTGATGTCTCAGCAATGCCAAGAGTGAGATCTCGTTGGGGGAAAAATCAGATTGACAAGAGATCCAGGAAGTTAACAGTAAAACCTAAATAATCAAACAACTGTAAAGGGCCTTGGTTAGTTCCTGAATCTTCCTGGTGATCTGGAGCCTGTACACATGCATAAGGATACACACCCACTCAGGAGGGACTGGAGAGGAACCCAGAGAACCACACAAAGTAGAGAGAAGGAAACATTGAAGATTAAAGTGAAAATGGGTGAAAAAGGAGAAAAACAATCGAGAAAAATCAATGAAACCAAGTTGATTTTATTTGACAAAATTGATAAAGTTTCAGCCAGGTTGAACAGAAACAAAAGGGAGAAGACTCAAATGACCAAAATCAGGCATGAAGGAAAAGGCATCATGAGGTCATTATAGAAATTAAAATGTCTATAATATAATGCTATGAAAAACTGTTTTCCAACAAAGATATTAATTTAAGTGAAATGAGTGAATCCTCAAAAGACAAAAATGAATAAAACTGACTCAAGAAGAAATAGATAACCTGAGTAGACCTGTAAGAAGTAAAAGAATTAAATTAGCAGTTAAAAACCTATCCACAGGGCTTCCCTGGTGGCTCAGCGGTAAGGAAGCTGCCTGCCAATGCAGGAGATACGAGTTTGATCCCTGATCCGGGAAGATCCCGCATGCCACAGAGCAGCTAAGTCCATGTGCTGCAACTACCGAGCCTGTGCTCTAGAGCTGGGAGCTGCAACTATGGAACCCACAGGCCACAGCTACTGAAGGCTGATTGCCCCAGAGCCATGCTCTGCAACAAGAGAAGCTACCACAATGAGAAGCCCCCACACTGCATCTAGAGAAAAACCCACTCAGCAATGAAGAAAGACCAAGCACAGTCAAAAATAAAAGAACTAAAATAAACCTACCCACAAAGAAAACTCCAGATCTAGATGACTTTGTCAGTGAATTCTACCAATTTAAAGAATGCCAAAACTTGAGACGCTCAGACAAATAGAATATGATGGAACACTTCCCAACTCATTTTATATGGCAAAGTCCTACGCTGATAACCAAAGACAAAGTCAATATCCAAAAAAAGAAAACTACAGAACAATAATCCTTCATAATTATAGATAAAATATTACTGTTCAGTCACCTAGTTGTGTCCAACTTTGCAACTCCATGGACTGCAGCATGCCAGACCTCCCTGTCGCTCACTATTTCCTGAAGTTTGCCTGAGTTCATGTCCACTGTATCAGTGAGGCCATCCAAGCATCTCATCCTCTGATGCCCTCTTCTCCTTCTGCCCTCAATCTTTCCCAGCATCAGAGACTTTTCCAACTAGTTGGTTTTTCCCATCAGGTGGTCAAAGTTTTGGAGCTTCAGCTTCAGCATCAGTCCTTCCAATGAGCATTCAGGGTTGATTTCCTTTAATATTGACTGGTTTGATCTCATTGCTGTCCATGGGACTCAGGAGTTTTCTCCAGCACCACAGTTCAAAGGCATCAATATCAAAAAACCGATGGCCATCTCTAACTTGCCACTCAGGCAGTCACTCTTGAATGAAGAAGTAGCCTTTACTGAAAGAATAATTAAACCTAATTTTACAATAGCATATCTAGAGCACAGGCTGTTCAGACTTTCAGACAATAATCTGATCCATGGCCAGAGTGGTCAACCATGGTTAATATCCATTCATATATATATTCATCCCTTCTTTTCTTCAAACAGCAACCCTCTTGAATCTTTAAATACTCTTATCAAGCTTTCTTAACCATGATGAACTGTTTGGAGAAGTACTAGGATGAATAGATGATCAGGAGAAACCAAAGTAAAAGGGAAAAGCATCTAAATTATCTTCTCAAAATTGGTGGTGCACAAGATTCAATTAAATATGTGAGTTTCTCAAGAGGAAAGCCCTTCAGTTTGAGCAATGAGGATATTTCATAATGGAAATTTTCCATGTGGGAAAGAAAGGTGTGGTATTGCAAGGGTGTAAGGGTGTGGGCAGGCCTTGTGGGAGTGAGACTGGGCCTCAAAAGTGTTGAGCTTCAAAGCTATATGGCTGCTGCTGATTCACACCCTTCTCTTCACCAGATCATAAAACATTCCTTTAGATGCTGGGAGGAACTAAAGCAATCATTAAGGGTTTCCTAAATACTGTTTTCAACATTAACTGATGTTTCACAGTCTTGGTTTAGATGGAAATTATTCTTGTGCTCAGTGGAGCTCATCACATGACCAGATAGTGTTTCTCTATGGCTTACTGTTGAATATCTTATGAATGAGAAAGGACAGAGAAAAAGAAGTCATTTTGTAATGGAGCGGGTACCTCCATTAAAATGGGCTCATAATGACACATTTGCATGAAAAGATGAATGAAAAGCTAATGATTATCAGATGCTTTATATGTACCAGGTATCTTGCTATTTGCTCCCTACATTAAGCTCTTGAATGTTTGCAGAAGGTCTAGTAGGTAAATATTTTACTATTTCCAATTTACAGATGGATTAGTAGAGACCCAAGAAAATCAAATTGTGAAGCCCGATAACAAGTATATAGGAAAACTGAGATCTGAATACAGTATGTTGCATTTTAGAATATAACTCTTCACAGGAAAGTTATACTGTTACTCCATCACCAGTTGAGAATCCTCAAAAGTCCCTACATTATTTTCTCACCCTACCCATCTGTTTCCTCATTCCTTTCCCTAGTCCCTGAAAGACTTGATAAAAATGAGACCTAGACTCCAAAAGTGAGTAGAAAGGAATCACTGATGTGTAAGGGTAGCTTCCTGGAGTCACATTGGCTGTCTTCAAGCTCTATGTATGTTTAATGACAAAGACCGTCTGCAGTGGAATTTTTTAAGGTACTGAGGTTACAGTGATCATCTTCTTCTCTGATTACTTTTATACTAGATTCCATTTTATTAAGCCTCCTGTAACAACAGTCCCTTTGGCATCTTCAACTGTATAAACTGAATAAGGAACATACATCTCACAAAGTCAGAAATCCATCTAACCTGTGTACCTCCCCAGACTAGCCTTAAACTCAATGTGGTTTTTCAAAGAACTTGTCTCCCTATCCCCTTGTGTACCAGTGTTTGTCACTGTTTAGTTGCTAAGTCATGTCCTACCCTTTTGTGACCCCACAGACTGTAGCCTACAAGGTTCCTCTGTCCACGGGATTTCCCAGGCAAGAACACTGGAGTGGGTTGCATTTTCTTCTCCAGGAGATCGCCCCAACCCAGGGATGGAACCAATGCCTCCTGCTTTATAGGCAGATTCTTTACCCGCTGAGCTACCAGGGAGGCCCATGAACCAATACAGTATTGATTAAATCAAAATGAATCTAATTACAATACAAAGCTTCAACCACATGAGGCCAAGGACCTCTTCTCTGGAAGAGAGATTGACAAGGGTTGCGTTTTAAGACAGGTTTATCTTCTCAGGACACCTAAGTTTCAAGCAATGGTGTGTAAAGTGGGCTTTTCCCTGGAATAATGAAGGTCAAACAGCTCCTGCTTTTTCATCTGGCACCTTATAGGTGTGACATAATGTTGTCCACACCACTCTGCAACACTTTGTGGGTGTCATCATTCCAGCAAAGGAACTGTGTTTAACTCACTCCCAAGCTCATATACTGCTGAAGATTTACTGTCAACTTGATTTATGAACTGCCTTCTCTACACTCTGATATCACCGGAATGCATGACCCTATTTTCTCTCTATTCAGAGTTTTCCTGAACATAAAAATAAGCTGTGTTAGATAAAAATGGATGTGATATTCTCTTTGAGTTGGAAGATGGGTCAACAGTGTAGTGGAGAGAAGGTCATCCAACGAAAAACACTGCAGGGCTGACAGCCAAAGGATTCCTATTCTGAACTGCATCCGTAGCTAGTTGCGCTAACCTTGGATAAGTCATCTAACTTTGGGGTCCTCAGATTCCTCAGATGCCTGACTATCTGTAAACACAGTTAAAGTGTAAATTAAAAAATTATACAAAAACAAGCAGCTCATACAGCTCAATGCCAGAGAAACAAACAACCCAATCAAAAAATGGGAAAAAAAAACAGACATTTCTCCCAAGAAGACTTACAGATGCCTAACAAATGCATGAAAAGATACTCAACATTGCTCATTATTAGAGAAAGGCAAATCAAAACTACAAGGAGATATCTCCTCACACCAGTCAGAATGGCCATCATCAAAAAGTCTACAAACAATAAATGCTGGAGAGGGTGTGGAGAAAAAGGAATGTTCTTGCACTGTTGGTGGGATTGTAAATTGATACAGTCACTATGGAAGATGGTATGGAGATTTCTTAAAAAACTAGGAATAAAACCACCGTATAACCCAGCAATCCCACTCCTAGGCATATACCCTGAGGAAACCAAAATTGAAAAAGAGACATGTATCCTATTGTTCATTGCAGCACTATTTATAATAGCTAGAACATGGAAGCAGCCTATATGTCCATTGAGAGATGAATGGATAAAGAAGTTGTGGTACATATACACAATGGAATATTCAGTTCAGTTCAGTCACTCAGTCATGTCCAACTCTTTGTGACCCCATGAATCGCAGCACACCAGGCCTCCCTGTCCATCACCAACTCCCAGAGTTCACCCAAACTCATGTGCATCGAGTCAGTGATGCCATCCAGACATCTCATCCTCTGTCGTCCCTGTCTCCTCCTGCCCCCAATCCCTTCCAGCATCAGAGTCTTTTCCAATGAGTCAACTTTTCTCATGAGGTAGCCAAAGTACTGGAGTTTCACCTTCAGCATCAGTCCTTCCAATGAACACCCAGGACTGATCTCCTTTAGGATGGACTGGTTGGATGTCCTTGCAGGTCAAGGGACTCTCAAGAGTCTTCTCCAACACCACAGTTCAAAAGCATCAGTTCTTTGGTGTTCAGCTTTCTTCACAGTCCAACTCTCACATCCATACATGAGCACTGGGAAAACCATAGCCTTGACTAGACGGACCTTTGTTGGCAAAGTAATGTCTCTGCTTTTGAATATGCTATCTAGGTTGGTCATAACTTTCCTTCCAAGGAGTAAGCGTCTTTTAATTTCATGGCTGCAATCACCATATTCAGTGATTTTGGAGCCCCCAAAATAAAGTCTGACACTGTTTCCAGTGTTTCCCATCTATTTGCCTTGAAGTGATGGAACCAGATGCCATGATCTTCGTTTTCTGAATGTTGAGCTTTAAGCCAACTTTTTCACTCTCCTCTTTCACTTTCATCAAGAGGCTTTTTAATTCCTCTTCACTTTCTGCCATAAGGGTGGTGTCATCTGCATATCTGAGGTTATTGATATTTCTCCTGGCAATCTTGATTCCAGCTTGTGTTTCTTCCAGTCCAGTGTTTCTCATGATGTACTCTTCATAGAACTTAAATAAGCAGGGTGACAATATACAGCCTTGATGTACTCCTTTTCCTATTTGGAACCAGTCTGTTGTTCCATGTCCAGTTCTAACTGTTGCTTCCTGACCTGCATACAAATTTCTCAAGAGGCAGGCCAGGTGGTCTGGTATTCCCATCTCTTTCAGAATTTTCCACAGTTTATTGTGATACACACAGTCAAAGGCTTATATTACTCAGCCATGAAAAGGAACACCTTTGAGTCAGTTCTGATGAGGTGGATGAAACTAGAACTATTATACAGAGTGAAGTGACTCAGAAAGAGAAAGATAAATATCATATTCTAACACATATATACGGAATCTGGAAAAATGGTACTGAAGAATTTAGGGTAGCATGGAGAAACACATAGAGAATAGACTTATGGACATGGGGAGAGGGGAGGAGAGGGTAAGATGTATGGAAAGAGCAACATGGAAACTTACATTACCATGTGTAAAATAGATGTGTGTGTGTGTTAGCTGCTTAGTTGTGTCCAACTCTTTGCAACCCCATAGACTGTAGCCCACCAGGCCCCTCTGTCCATGAGATTCTCCAAGCAAGAACATTGGAGTGGGCTGCCAGTTCCTTCTCCAAAAGAAACTATAGAAAGAAAGAAAGTGAAGTCGCTCAGTCACGTCCAAATCTTTGCGACCCCATGGACTGTAGCCTACTAGGCTCCTCCATCCATGGAATTTTCCAGGCAGGAGTACTGGAGTGGGTTGCCATTGCCTTCTCCAAAATAGATAGCCAATAGGAATTTGCTCTATGGCTCAGGAAACTCAAACAGGACTCTGTATCAATCTATAAGGGTGGGATGCAGAGGGAAACGGGAGGGAGGTTCCAAAGGGAGGGGATATATGTATACCTATGGCTGAGTCATGTCAAGGTTTAACAGAAAACAACAAAATTCTGTAACGCAATTATCCTCAAATAAAAAATAAATTAAAAAAAGAAAAAGAAAAAAATTATACAAAAATATAGTGAGATGTGGAGTGTGTATTTTTGCTTCCTTTTCTGGAATATCTCCCACATCCTATAAACACTACTTCCCACCTCTTATTTATCTATTCCCTCTAAATACTTCTGCCTCTGAGCTTATAGCCACTCCAGTTTAAAGATCACTGACATCAAAACAAAAATTCCTTGTAACCTGGAGAGTGTAATTTGAGGTCTCTGAGATGGGTTTTCAAAGAACGACCCATTATTATAAAGTTGGTGTGTATTCTTTAACACATTTAATTCATACCTATCTATAACCATTATGTAGAACTGTTTATATATTTTAAAAATTGCTTAATTGATATCACATTCTCCATATTATGAAATGTTTGACTACTTAAATTTTATGTTCCCAGGTTTATCTATATTAAGGTATTACCTCAGCTTAATAAATTTAACTATGAAACACAGTTGTATAGCTGTCAATTTTAAAAATAATTTCCTGTCTAATTGGCATTTTAGTTTTATAAACCAGGCTGAAATAAACACCATTACACATGTTTTCTTTTGCACTAGAGTGATTTTCTGCTGAATTTTAGAATCAATGTCAATTTGCAGGGTCAACTGTACTAAATATTGACAAATTGCTCTGAAATGTGATGATCCTTACTCCCACTCTGACCAGAACTTCCCATGTCCACCCAAAATGTGGTAGTTTCATACTTACTTTTATTGTTTTCCTTTATGATATATACAATCAGATATGTAAAACATATATATTTTAAAATAACTTTTAATTTGTGGATAAGTGACATGCAACTGGAAAGAATAATATAGTGATACCAATACCCTTTACCCAGTCCCCCCCCCATGATAACATCTTGCAAAATTGAAATACAATATTACAACCAAAATATTGACATGGACATGATAAAGATGCAATACATTTCTATCACCACACAAATATCCCATGTTGTGATTTTATAGATACCCTATGGCTCTCCTGTCCTCCTCCTCCTACCCATGGTTATCCTCTGACAACTACTAATCTGTTTTCCATTTCTAGCTTTATCATTTCAATAATGTTATATAAATGAAACCACATACTATGTAACCTTTGCTGCTGCTGCTGCTACTAAGTTGCTTCAGTCGTGTCCAACTCTGTGCGACCCCAGAGACGGCAGCCCACCAGGCTCCCCCGTCCCTGGGATTGCCATTTCCTTCTCCAATGCATGAAAGTGAAAAGTGAAAGTGAAGTCGCTCAGTCGTGTCCGACTCCTTGCGAACCCATGGACTGCAGCCTACCAGGCTCCTCCGTCCATGGGATTTTCCAGGCAAGAGTACTGGAGTGGGTTGCCATTGCCTTCTCCATGTAACCTTTGGGGACTGGCATTTTTTAGTGTAACATAATTCTTTGGAAACCCATCCAAATAGTTGTGTATGTCAATAGATTGTTCCTTGATGTTGTGGATTTGTATTCCATAATATGAATATACCACCCCGTGTTTAACCATTCAACCGTTTAAGAACATCTGGGTTCCCTCCTCCTAGTTTATATTACATAAAAGCTACTATGAACATTTGTGACTAAAATAAAACACTAGTGAAAACCAAATGCAGCAAAGAATATGGAGAAGCTGGATTGCTCATACATTGCTGGTGGAATTTTAAAACAATATAGCTATTATGGAAAACTGTTTATTAGTTTCTTAAAAACCAAGCATTCAACTACCATACAGCACAGCAATTATACTCCTGGGCATTTACCCTAAAGAACTCTTGAGTTCACACAAAAACCCCAAAGAAATGAACTCTTGATTTCTATATGCAATATAGAGTAATAATGATATGAGATTAATATTAACATGCTTACAGCACAAAGTAAGGAATACAAATTTACCTCTCTCTGTCTCTTTCTCAGTCTCTCTCTCTCTCCTGCACCTCTTGCACTATTCTAAATTTGATTTAGTCATTTCTCTTGCATTCTTTATAGTTTTAGCATTTTTATAAACAAACAATATATTGTTTAATTAGGTTGTTTTTGAACTGCGTGTAAATGACAGATAACAGTATGAATCCTTTAATATCTGTCTTCTTCTGCTCAACACTGTATTTTAAATGTATTCATGTTGTCAAGTATAGCTTTAGTATATTTATTTTTACTACTCTATGGTATTTCACTTCTAGAATATAAACAATACTTAGCCACTCTACTGTTCACTGGTGTTTGATTCAGGTCTAGTTTATAAAATATATTTTTGGGCTCATCTTTTTCTTGCGTTATTTATCAATGTCATAATGATCCTGAAGAGTTCTTTGTATTGTGGATGATAGTCTCTGAAGATGGCCACAACCAGTGCATCCTTATCTGGTTTCAAATACTGCTGAAGTCATCAAGAGATGGCTATTTTCCCTTTGTTAGTATCTGGACTGGCCTTGTGATGACCTTTGGTCAGCAGCATCCAGTGGAAACAAGATTGTGCCTGTCCCAGGTCTAGGTTTCAAGGTGTCTGGCTGCATCTATGTCCCCTCTTACCCTTATTTTGCTATTATTTTTGAAAGATAGTTTAGCTGGGTATAGAAATCTAAGCTAAATTTTTCTTTCAGGACTTTGAGGATACAATTCCACTATCTTCTGGCTTTACCATTGCTTCAAGAAGTAAGCTACCCTTCGACTGGCATTCTTTGAAGATATTCCCTTTCCTACCCCCACTCCTGGACACAGTTTCACGATGCTGTGACCTGGTGAGAATTTCTTTTATTTACTTAATGTAATGTTTTTAACATGTGTGTGTTTTTATTTATGTAATTATTTATGCATGTGTGCATATAGGTATGCATGTGTGTACTGGGATTTGTTTGAGTTCTTTAAACTGTGACTTGTTCCTTTCATTTTTTGTAGAAAATTATTAGCTATCATCTAAGAAAACAAATCTTCCTTGATGTCTTAGAGATTCCAGCTTAATATGTCAAGAACCTCTTACTTGTTCTTGGTTTTAACTTATTCATTCATCATCTATAAGTTTTATATGAAATGAAGTTCATCTTCTCCAAGATGATCAAATAATTTGAGAAATGAGGTTTCTTGAGTGCTCTGTTTATCTCCCTAGATTACTCTAATATTTTCACCTGATAATTTACTACTATGTGGATTTTAATATTTTAAGAATATTTTTATCTGACATTTGAAATTATTTTCAGTAACACCATTTGTCCAAACAACCTAGTCTGCTGTGTTGTAGAAAACAGAAGGGCACTCATCCATTTTAAAACTTTTATTTACTATATTTTTCATGTCCATATGTTCAATTTCACACTTTTCAAATGTGTTTGGAAAAAATATTTAGGTCTCATTTATGATGTTTTCTTTTCAAATCATTCTTCTGTTTCTTTAATAAACTAAACAAAATATTTTCATGCATGTTATCATATCAGTATATGACATACTTACAGATCTGATAGCTAGGATTGTTCCTATGGGCACTAATAAATCTTATTCTCATAATTTTTCAGTGGAGCTAATTTCCTAGGAACTTTATCAGTAGAAGTAATTGGAAGCCTAGTTTAAGATAGATTTCAATGGAAAGCCTTCGTGTTTACTTCTCCAAGGTCTTTTGGGATGTTTTCAACCCAGCATGACTAAATTAAATTTTCCCCTTGCTATTTTGTGAGTCATGCAAATACTATGAATTTCATCCACAGCTATAAGTAAAAGCTTATACTTAGCACATTTTAAGGAGGATTTTTTTTTTCTTCTCATGTTAGGACAGTAATTGACACATGTAGCTCTTCTCTAATAGGTACATTTTCTCCAGAAAAATGAGTTTCTCTTCCTAAGAGCTAATCACATGTTGCAGCTTCTTTCTTAATAAAGGGGCCTCTGATTTGAACTCTCATGTTGCTCTCAAGCTTTCTCTTTTTTCTCCACATACATGACCCATCAAAACTCAGCCTCAAACCCACCAGAAATGGGCACATCTTTGAAAGCCAAACCCAACCTCCATACTCCCTTACCTCTACAGAATTTCTTTCTCTTCTTATCTCTTATCATTCCTCTTACTTGCTCTTTCTTCAGCATGCTATGAGAAGAGACGTTTCATGTATTTTATCTTCACTTTTACATCTGCTATGCTGGAAGGTATTCCTCTACACATCAGTGAGATATATTTTGGAAAATGAAACTCCTCCTTAAAAAATCCCCCTCCTTACTTACCTTCCTTTACACCGCCTGACCTTTCTCAATACTTGTTTTTATATTACATTCATCATACTTACATAGACTCTAATCTCAGTGAATGTTTGGTGAAGTAAATTACTGCTGAACAGTAAAAGTGTCAATTCTTTTTCCAAATGGATAATGTTTTATCAGCAAAAGATTATTACAAAAAATTCTTCTTTGACCAGTTTTTAAGTTTTAACTTCATATCTATATAAAGGTATATTACTCATTTGCAAAACTAACAAGTAAATCATTTTATGAGTTGTACATCTTCTATTATTTTGTGTGTGTTAACATGAAGTCACATATACCTTTAATTTACAAAAATATAAATATACATCTAGCTTCCTTCACTGATTATAATCTTAGTACTCTTCTCCTTATTGGCATAGTTATTAGATTGCATTATGGATTTAAGCAAGAGCTGCTTCCAAAATCTAAATGGGTTTTGGGAAGAATGAACAGTTGAAAACTCAGTGTGATCCATTGAGTTCACATTATTAATCTCAGGTCAAAACCAACATTTGCTAACTGAAGAAGCTTCAGATATAAATAAATATGTGATTTATGCTCAGTCAAGTCCATACATGGCCAGTTTTATTCTGCTAAGACCTAAATGCATGTGGAGATTTCCCAATAAGGTGTCTTCCCAACTACATCAGATAAAATTCTGAGTGGGCGGTGGGTTACTGAAATGTAAGAGCAGATGTATAATGACATACCCTTTTCACTCAGACACATAAAGAACCTGAGCCTGCCTCTACTCCCAGGAGTCAGTGAGGAGCAAGAGAATGTTCTGAAAGTTGTGTAAGCTGTGTAACACAGAAAGCATTATTGAGTCTTCACAGAGGTTATTGAGGGCATTAGTCCCAGAAAATGATGAGGATCTTAAGAAGAGACTTGGGGATTACTGCCATATATGCACTTTCCATGGTTATCAAACTGCCCAGTCTCAGCATATTTTAATTCAATATTTACAATCCATAATTTAACTCAAACTAGAGAACATTTTTTGGAGTAATTAGAATTTAAGAATCAAATGTCTCAATATATTCATCTGAAAAGGAAGACTTAGGTGGAATTATCCTATGATAGAAGTTTTCAAATGAGAGTTCGATGAGCCAGGGTGACTTCAGCTGATTATTACATTTTCCCACTCATAGCTGGGATGTAGGTGCTTGGCTAGCCATTTTCTAAAATAAGAAACACATGACTCTTCTCAGATCCACGCAATCATATGAGTATGAATTCAGTGCTGAACAGAATATTTCAAATTCTTACAATTTGCATTAGCAGGGACACTTTTTGATGACAATCTAATGGGAATTAGTTCAAAATCTGGTTTCTTGTTTTACTAAATCTAATTCTTTCAGACAGATGTGTTTGCCTCTCTTAAATACAAAAAAAAAAAGCTTCTCTACGCCAACATCTCTCCTTCAGAAGCAAAAAAAAAAAAAGCAGGCTTATAAAAACAAGGGTATTTTAAGACAGCCGTACTTGACTTTTCCTGCCTAAGTGAGAATTTCCTGTCGAGAGAGTTGACAAAGTGGGTTGGAGACAGCTTTCCTGTAATTAATTTTCTTTGTGTGTGAATTTAATACTGATGCAAAGGTGTTACTTATTTGACAACCCCAAGGTTTAATGTCTAACCATCCAACAGGAAAGGAAGAACATGACTTCCCAGAATTCCTCATTAATTAGCTTCCGTCCCCACTCCATGGTACTCATCCACTCATTGAAAACTGCTAATTGTTATCAATTGAATGATTTTCAGAATGCAACCAATACCTAGGAATAATATAACTCATTTGACATTGCTTGTTGAACATCTAGGTGACAAGAAATGTTCGTATTTATGACTCCAGGCCAGATCTGAACTTCTTATTAAACAGGAAGGTAGTATTAGGTGGTGCAAAGAGCAATGAACTTGAAACAACAATGACTGGATTCTTAGTGTACCTGATTGTGGATAAATTAAATTACCCGAGGGCTGTAAGTCAGAATTTCTTCAATGGCAAAATGCAGATGAAGTCAAAGTCTTTTCTAATGCTAAAAAAAAAAAAAAAAAAAAAAAGGAAAAGAAATTATGGATTCCAAGGCACTAGTCAAATGGTATGGTTTTGTGTGATAGAATGAAATTGAAAGCTATGTATTTTGGAGGATCAAGACTATTGTGTTAAATATTTCTCCATGTGTGTCTTTAAGAATTGAGGGGGGAAATATAAGCATTAAACTATCAACATCTATTTTTTTTTTATTTTCTCCTTCTACTCAGTGCTTGGCTTTTATGGTAAAACTGAGATAATTGATAATATGAGGGGTTTTGAATGAATGAATATTAAGTGACTGAAACTCTCAGAAAAGAATTTAAAAGCACTCAAAGGTGTACCACCATGTTATATAAATATATGTTGAATTATACCACCCTATTCACAGTACTGGTGCCACAATATTATTAAGTGAAATTCTGTCTAAAAATTAGGAAAGCATCCTAAGTTTCTTTGTCCACTCCTCTGTTCTTCCTCAAAGACCTTCATTGAAAATCCAGGTACTGTAGACAATGTGTCTAATGTTGAGGGCCCTCACCAGACCAAGAACCTTGTCATTTCAGCCAACTTCATCCAAACAGCCACTCTAGCTTCAAAATGATTCCAGGAGAATATCAGAATTACATTAATTTTTCTAGATGCTTATCCCTTTGAACCATGGAAATTTATTCTTCCTTCATTTTCCACCTTCCTTTTTAAAGAAGGAAGACAGTAGGTAAAAGGACAGGGGCATAGTTACATCTCTTTCTAACTTCTGAAATCCACAGGACTGTTTCTATGCTAGCTTATTATAGTTGTCATGAAAATGCATTTACTTATCTTTTATGCATGCCTTCCTTGCCCCACCAACTAAAATAAAGTTTGTATTTATTTTACTGGAAATATCCAAAGTGGCCCTGGCTAAGCTTCAAATCTATTTTTCTATATGCTGTGGCTTTAAATTTTGCCGTCTGTACTTAGCGAAAGGAGATAACTGGAGTGAGCTCAACAATAACTGAACTTGGAAAAATGCAAGGGCAACTGACTTCCTAAAAGTCAAATTATGATTTTCATTCAATGAATTGTAAAACCCTTTGATGATGCTAGTAAGGCTTCTTGGACTTATACTGCTTGTATTTTGAAATAATTGCTATGAATTATTTGTTTTACTCAGCGTTTAAACAAACAAAAAAAGTGTATCACTTCTGTTTGCATGCTGTATATGGCACAGAATTTAAGAATTCACCTTTTCATTATAAATATTTCCGAAAAATTATTGTTTCACATTTATGTCAATGACAATACAGTCCTTGGGTGAAGAAGTAGACAAGGAGGCTGTCACCTATGTTTCAGTGAAATGATTTGATATAAATATTCACGATTAAGTTTATCTGCCCAGAAAAGGCCTTGAAAAGTCATCTTCTCCATTTGTCACCTTTACCATGCTTAACATCTTTAATCATTTAAAGTAACTCAGGAAGACATTTTAAAACCATCTTTTCTTTAAAGAATTCAACCAATTCTCTAAGCAGTTGTCCAGTTTCTCCTCAAATAATCTTCTTATGTCTAACTTGAACTCTTCCTGGCATTTTTGGACTCATTTCTTGTTATGTAAAAGAGAGTAATCCAAGTTTTAAACCTATTCTTATGCTTTTGAAAATATATACACATATATCTGTCTCCACTCTTTTTAAGAGTTCCAATTATTTAAAAAAGCATGTCTACGTATCTCAAAAAGAATTGCTTAGAAATAACAAACGGTGATGTGTAATCAAAATTTGACCTTTTTTTCAACCTTACATCAGGAGTGTTACTTAGGCAAGTTGCCCCATCCCTCTGGTCCTCAATTCATTTCTCTGCAGAATAAAGAGCTTGTTTCTCTGCGTGCTTGCCTACTGTTACAAGAGAACACACCTTGCTGGGCTCGCTCACTGCTACAGCCACCTTGTCTAGAAGAGAACCAGGCAGTAAGTACTGCTGTGGGAGTTATCTAACAAGAACCACACGTTTTATTTTGAGATCTGATAGTTTTGTTACATTATTTTTCTTCAGGATCCAGCAAATATATACCATGAGTTTGCAGTTGATCACATTTTGCAGCTGAATTTTTGTGAGGAAGTTAATATAATTTGTCTTTAGGCAATAATGATTAGACTCTCAAAAGGAAATAAACATTCTTCAGGAAATTTAGCAATATCCCCTACAATGGAAATTTGTTGTATATTCCATTCTGTAACTTTAAAAACACAGTCACCTGCCACCCTCCCACCCCGAGTATTTGTGGGGAATTGGTTCCTGGAACCCCCAAGGTGAGAGTGAAAGTGTTAGTCACTCAGTCGTGTCCAACTCTTTACGACCCCATGGACTGTAGCCCACCAAGCTCCTTTGTCCATGGGATTTTCCAGGCAAGAATACTGGAGTAGGTTGCTACTCCCTTCTCCAGAGGATCTTCCTGACCCAGGGACCAAACCCAGGTCTTCTGCATTGCAGGCAGATTCCGTACCTTCTGAGCTACCAGGGAAGCCCCTGGTGCCCCCAAGTGTACCAAAATCCATGGGTCTTTAAGTCCCATAGTCAGCCCACTGCATCTGTATTTCCATATCTGAGAATTCAACCACATGTGGAAGGAAATTCCCACAGTTGACTGAATCCTCAGATCCCTAATGTGTGAATATGGAAGACCAACTGTATAGTTATTGAAAAAAATCCATGTATAAGTGGACCCTCTCAGTTCCAACTTGTGTTGTTCAAGGGTCAATTGTGTAGCTTTATACTTTGGGTTTTTTTATATGTAACATAAAATAAAATAAAATAAAATTGTGTCTTACTTTCCTGGAAAGGACTACACATTTCTAAACTGCCCAGGCTTCTGATCTTTATTTGTTTATTATCTAATAGTAGTGGAAGATGGACAAACGAATAAAGACAAATCCAGGGATTATGTGGTAAATTGTAGAAGGAGTCATCAAGTTAATGCATTGGAGGTTATAAGAGTTGAGACTGGACATTCAGCTGACTGCCAAATCACGTCTCAGGAGAGATGATGGAAAAGTAGCCATGGGAATGGCAGGAGGTTACTCAGAAAGTCATTGTGGTGAAGCTTATATCTGGGCAAAGAACAAGAAGGGACTACGAAAACAAGAAAATTGTTTGGGGTGAGGGGGAGAAAATAATTTGTGTATTGGAGTAGTGAAAGAGTAATAATTCATATTTCTTCTGTGTGTGTGTGTGTGTGTGTGTGTGTTCAGTCATTTGGTCCTGTCCAACTCTTTGCAACCCCATGGACTGGAGCCACCAGGCTCCTCCATCCATGGAACTCTTCAGGCAAGAATACTGGAGTGGGTTGCCATTTCCTTCTCCAGGGGATCTTCCCAACCCAGGGATCAAACCTCCAACTCCTGCATTGGCAGGCAGATTCTTTACCACTAGCATCACTTTGGAAGCCCCATGTTTCTTCTGTACTTTTCCTTTATTGCTAAATGTGTACAATAAATCAACAGAAAGAGAATATCTTTTTAATTTACTTAAAGATTTTCTTCTGATGACACAAAAGTTTGCTTATTATTTCCTCTTTTTACTCTTAAAACTTTGGGCTATTATTAGCCCTATTTAATAAATACAGAAGTTAAATCTAAAGGAAATTTTCAGAAGCACATAGGAGTGAATATATAAAAGGTTGCCCCACACTATAGGGCAGCTGGTCGCTTTTTTCTCTCAGGCTTCACAGGTATAAAACACTGTTTGAGAAATAAACTTTCTAAAATTAAAACATTCCTTTTTTTTAACCAACTGTACTATAATACTGTTTCAATTCTTCAACACTGGTCCTGTAACATTGTTTTATACTATTTAGTTTATTAAGATGCTGTTTCCAGCCTTGAAGTTCCCTTCTTCTTGCCACTGTGACAAGTTTTTGAGACTTTAGAGAAATTGTTAAATAGATTAAAAAAAATAGAAATTAATGGTCTGCAGCAATGAGAAAGCACTAGCAAATTGCTTCAGCTCTAGCAGAAGTGATCAGTGTGTGTGAAAAGCCCTGTAGAGGTCTGAGTTAGTCACCAGGCTGATAAAGACAAGGCCACCGATCAGTGACAGCATCACTCAGCTAAGGTGCTGACTTCAGTGTAGCCACCTCAGTCTTCCCTGGAAGAACCAAACTTTAACGCTGACAGGGACTCTGGCTTGAACACTGTCAGAAAGTCTCCTTACATATGCCTCTGTGACAGGCATCTGAGCAAACTGACTAAGCTGATCAGCCTTCCTCAGTCTGAAGGAAGGGGGACCTGAAAATCTGTGGTATTTGAAGCACATGTCTTAAAACGCAAAAAAGCAGAGTTAGCATGCCGCTCCAAATGTACTCTGTCACATCCTCCGCTCCAAAATGAACCTTTGATTTGAGAAGAGAGCCAAACAGCTGCGTTGTCATGTAAGGACAGGGACCCACCCCAGACTCGTGTTATAGTGTCGGGCAGGGTTCCCTGTGTATAATGCAGGGTGTCCATGACCTTTATGACAAGGAGACTCAGAGACAAAAGTCCTGGACAGTCTCACCAGCATCACTACCCTCAAAATGTCATCCTTGTCAATATTTTCATTCAAGGTGTATGCCAACCCAAATAAGCTGAAAAAGTTGCTTGTTGTCCTAATCTGTACTGCCTTACTCTGCAGACAGGTCTATTAGTAAATAGGAGTAGATACACACTGACCTCTTCCCCATCCCCACTTAAAATTGGACTGGATTTCTGATATCTCTGCAATGTGTGCCCTGCCTCAGTTTATCATTGCATTTGACCTATGCTTACTATGGAGGTGGTCTGCTGACAGCTGAACCTGATTTCAGAAGTCAAACTCAACATTTTCTACTGTATCCCAGTTCCAATTTCACTTGATGCCTGGATCCACCTTCCCACAACTCTCCTGATGATTGATTGCTTCGCTATTAACAAGCCTCTTTGGAATGCCTGTGGACTGACCATGGTTTCCAGTGTAGCCTGTTCGCGCCTTTGCACTGGAAACCGTTGGCTGACTGATACTTTCCTTTCCAAAAACAGTCTGGCCAAAATTCTACCCTGAAAAAAAAAAAAAAAGAACTAACACAAAAATCACTAATGACTTTTAACCAAATCCTGAATCTATCTTCTCAACTTCCTGCTACCAAAAACACTGCATAGTAAAAATTTAGGGTGCTTCTCTCTGCCATTTTCAGTCTTTGGTTCTCAAAGTCTAAGGAGAGTTTCATAGACGAGGGTTTTTTTGGAAAACCCACAGACTAGAGACAAAGTTCAACTGTAAGTTTGACTTCAGTCTGAGGATGAAAATGTAAAAGCGCCTTCATTATTTGTTTGCAGGAAGAAGAGTTTTAATCCAGCCAGTGT
This sequence comes from Bos indicus, assembly GCF_029378745.1. Classification (NCBI taxonomy): domain Eukaryota; kingdom Metazoa; phylum Chordata; class Mammalia; order Artiodactyla; family Bovidae; genus Bos; species Bos indicus. Next base: position 15,017,978 of record NC_091772.1, read on the forward strand.
GAAGCAGCTAGTGTTCTGGAAAATGAAGCTGGGGAACTTTTCTTGGCATCGCGAGCTGAGCTAACCTGATACGCTGTGGGAAAGGATAGCATATTACTCTGGGTAAATGAGAACCACACAGAAAATAAAATTTTTAGGTTTTGCTTGGAATTGAAAATTGTTGAAGGTTGAAGACTTTAATGTAGGGAGTTTATCAACAGCAGCAGAATCAGTGGTTTTATCAGACTAGCAGTAAGGTCTGCAAAAAGGCACTTCCTGCTGATGAAATTATATAGCGAGAGATTTGGGTCCAGATTTCGTACTCAGGAAGCCCTTGAAAACTTGTTTGCTGCTGTCATGCTGGGGGGAATTAATAGATTACAAATTAGCCACTAAAAATTTTTGAGGTATCCCCCCCAAAATACAGCATTTACCAACAGAGCAGAGCGTCCCTCCATTTCCTAATAAAATATGAAACACTTCATTTCAGAGGAAGGTCGTTTGCAGCAGCTTCTGAAGCAATGTTTTATGTGGAGGAGCTACCTCATAAATGAGTTGACTCTGCCTTTAAATTAAACCTGAATTATTACCAGTAAAAGAGAAAGAGAATGAGCGGCAATAGGTAAAACAGATTGCATGCAATTACTTCTGTTACATATTTTAGGGTTTTGTTAATGTAATATAAAATCATGTAGACTTCCATACTGATACACTGTTCAAATTATTTTGCTCATGTTAAAAATGTTTTAAAAGGAACAAACAAATAATTTAGAGATTTAAATTATATACCTTTCGGGGGTTAATTTGATTTCTATACTCTTGTCTATTCCTACAAAAAACCTTTATTACCCAGTCATCAGATATTATTGAGCAAATGCTACATATTTAAGTTGAGGGAAAATGGGAAGAGATTGGTAAAAGGGTACAAACTTTTGATCATAAGATCAATAAGGTCTGAAGACTTAAAATATGACATGGTGACTGTAGTTAATAATGCAGAAAAAAGAGAAATAAAATTTTATAAGGCAAGCAAAAAGTAAAATGATCAGAATTGCTTTAAAAGATGCATTAAATTCAGCAAAATCCATTTTAAAGCTACTGAATATACATATATGTATGTATGTATATAAAACAAAACTATGGAGTCAGACATGTTTTTCAATAGTCAATTAATATGACAACAGAGCCCCAGCCCTCAAAAGTATCAGAATATTCTAGAGGAGACACAGAAGCTAAATAACAATCTTAATATTGTATAATATATTTCTATTACAAATAAGTTCCAAATAGTAAGGGAGTTCAGAGGAAGTATTCAGAAAAAAGCACTTAACTCAGGTGAAGAACTTCCAAAAGGAGATGACTTCTGAAATAGTGAACACAGCAAACGTGGCATTCGAAACTATAAATAGGATTGGACTAGATCATCTGTAATAATATCATGAGATATCTGATTAGAAAAGTGTGCTGACACCAGAATATTAAGGACTCTTCGTAAGTTAAAACTTTTTGCAAGATTCAATTAGGAACAAATAAATAATTGAAAGTAAAGGTGTAAAAAAGAAAGTTTGGCTGAAAAACAGTGTGGAGAATTAATTGAAGGGAAACTACATTGGGGCAAGGAGACCAAATATTGATAGACTGAGAAGAATTTTACAACTTGTAGCCATTTATTTTTAATGGTGTGTAGTACTGAAGTAGAGTTTCCCTTGGGACTGATAGAGGGCTTCTCAGGTGGCTCAGTGGTGAAGAATCTGCCTGCCATTGCAGGAGACACAAGAGACATGGGATCCATCCCTGGGTCAGGAAGATCCCCTGGAGGAAGCAACGGCAACCACTCCAGTATTCTTGCCTCGAGAATCTCATGGACAGAGGAGCCTGGCAGGCTACATGGTACATGGGGTCACAAAGAGTCGAACACAAATGAGCTCGCACACAGTTCCCCAACCAGTTCCAGAGTTTACTTAAGCTGTTTAGTAGCTTAAGTCATGTGCTGGCTTGAGTAGATTGATATGAATTGACTATGTCTTCAATGATCCCAGAGACTTGACTATCGTCAAGTCTCTACTATGAACTGCAAATTATACAGTTGATCTTGAACAACGCAAGGGTTGGGGCATCAAGCCCTCACCCCACACCCCCACACCCCCGTAGTTGAAAATCCACATATAACTTTATAGTTATCTCTCTGTATACCCGCTTCCTCTGTATCCACAGTTCTGTATGAGCAGATTCTGCAGACGCTGTAGTACAGCTGACCCTTGAACACAATGGGTTTAAATTGCACAGATCCACGTCTACAAGAATTTTTTCAGCAGTAAATACTACAGTTCTACATGGATATGGAGGAACCGCATATACAGAGGGCCAACTATAAGTTATATGCGGATTCCAGTCTGTGCAGAGGGCTGAGGCTAATGATACTGTTCAATTTACAGTTGAAAGAACAACACATATTTATAAATGAACAGTTCAAACCCATGTTGCTCAAAGGCCAACCATATTCATTTCAAATACATCTTGGGAAATTTCAATAATCGAGCTTATTTCTAAGAACTAATAACTGGAAGAGAAATACTTTATGTTCAATAAAATATTCATTTTGTCCAGATTAGTTTGCAATTTTTTCTTCCTTTCAAAGGGCTATCCATTGTATTACTTTCAGAGGTTCTACAAACATCAAATTTTTTATTTCAAAAGTATTCCTATGATTACTTAAGGTAGAGTAATCCTTTGTAGAACTGTCAGGGACATCTCCAATGTCTCTACCCTGAACTGTTCATTTAACTTCTTACTGGAGAGTCAGACAAACAGGTTAACATCTTTTTCTATCTGTGCAATTTTAGGCAAATGGGCATACCAGGTGATTCAATGGTAAACAATCTGCCTGCCAATGCAGGAGTCGTAGGAGACACAGGTTCGATCCCTGGGTTGGGACGAATCCTTGGAGGAGGAAATGCCAACCCACTCCAGTATTCTTGCCTGAGAAATCCCATGAGCAGAGGAGCCTGGCAGGCTACAGTCCATGGGGTAGCAAAGAGTCAGACACAATTGAGCGAACAACTTTGGGCAAATGATTTAAACCTTTAATACCTTAGTTTTCTCATCACTAAAATAAATATAACAAATGCCTGGTTGAGTTTTTGTAAGAAATCAATGAGATGGCCTATGTAAGTTTGCTTAGAATAGTAGCTGTTACTCAGTAAGGACCCCATAAGTAAATCTGAGGTTTTCTTGGCTTTAGAGGATAAAACTTTGCTTGGTAAAAAGATTTTTAAAAGTTGGGGTGGGGGAGCTGTATTCCCACAGCAAGGAAAGAAACAAGCATCAGTACCCATTGAAAAATATTGGCTTAGAGAAAAATTAAAAATCTTACTTGAGACTAGCTTCACATGTTTTACAAGAAGAAATTATATCATTGTAGAAAGAAAAAAACAAACTAGAAAGATATAGTTATTGGGTTCATGCTATTCATGAAATATAAGATCAGAACTTCTAATCAAGAAATACAAACATCTTCAAAATATATAATAAGTAGTAAGAATAATGCAATTCAATCTAAGAAAGACAAAAACAAAAAGAAATAATTCTCCAGTTTTAAGGTCATCAACCATTTAAAAAATTTAAATCTGTTCTCAGTTATTTTCCTAAATGTTAGTACATATTAAATCTACATCTTGATTGCTTACTTGATATTTAATGAAAAAAATATATAAACCTTGAATTCATAACACAGTTAATACAAAATAGCTTTCCTTTATATTTGCACCATTTAAATATGAGGAATTTCTTTAAACATTTGCAACTCATACAGAAATAGATTTACTTTCTTTTTTTTTTAAATTGGAGAACAATTGCTGTACAGTATTGTGTTGGCTTCTTCCATGCTTTTATTTACTTTCTGTTCAATTATAAAATTTCTTAGACAAAGACTGTAGAACAAATCTAATAAGCATAACTTCTTTACAGGAAAAAAAGATTAACAGCTTTTTAGTTTTCTTGTTTTTGACTTCTAAATTATAATTATCACATCAAATATAGTAGGTAGAATTGATTTTCACATCTGTGATGTTTTTCACAAGCAAGATATGCAAATATATGAGTTGCCATCTCAGAAGCAGAGGGCAGCAGGTATTACAAAGTTGCAGTTAAAAGAAAACTTCCCAACATGAAATTTAATATATAGGAGTTTTACATTAATAAACATGTAGAGAAGTTGTCTGTGTACCTATGTAGGATTGCTTATTTATAATCGTTTTCATCATGTTTGCCAAAAACTACATCATAGTAATGCAATTCTACTTCATACTTACATACTAGTTTTCAAAGATATTCAAACAGGGTTATTATCCATAGTCCACATACACACTAAATGATGCCTACACACAAACATGAACAAAACTTACTTTCCCTGGGTTGCTTACTTCACCAGGCAACCCAGAGAACACAGGAATGCTAGCTGCTCTTTTGCCCAATAGCGAGAACACAGAGGAAAACCTAGGTCTAAAACCATCTTGAATCAAACTAATATGATTTTTTTATAAGCAGAGATTCAAAATAATTCAAAAGTTGCCATTCTCCACTTTTTCACCCTCAACTTCAATTTCAGGGGCTGTCATATGGCTTCTCTGAGTGTTCACTAAATATTGAGGATGGCTTTTGTCACCTCTAAGCTGTTTGCTTGTTGCAGAAAGCACATCATCTCAGAAATAAAAATTCACTTGAGCAAAGAAGTTCTCCACAATCTCTTCTGACAGGAGTGAGGTGGAGAGCAGGAACCTGCTACTCAGTGACTGCAGAGGCATAAATGGGCCTGGAATAGTTTTCAAGCCTTAATACCTGGGAAATTAGCCTGCTCCCATTGCTCAGAACGACTGACATTTTGAGGCTAGCTGAAGGGCTAGGAACATTATTTCCACTTCAAGAGGTAACAATCAACTCCTCGTTTACTGATTGCTAGTAAAGAAGGAGACTTTCATATTAGTGCTTTGTTTAGTCTTCACTACATGTTGGTGAAGATAAGTTACTCAGAAATTTGTAACAGCTTCAACAGTGCAGCCCAGACTGATCAGTTTGCGAAAGTATTTAAAATCCTTTTCTGGTTTCATTAGCTAAAAATTTAGCAAGACAGAATTTAATTTTATTTTACCTTAAAATTTAAAGGAAAGCAACTTCCATAAGCAAGCAAGTAATGCTACATTTCTGACATCAGATATTCAATTAACATTTTGAAGAGAATTTCTGCTTAGCGATTATTTTAGAAGGCGAGCGACTGGGGAACATTTCTAGTTACGGAAAAATCCGTGGTGTTTTTTGCTCCTGTTGCCACTCCTTCTATCTTGTCTGTTTGTACATCATAGGTTTCTGTTCCTTCTTATTCATTCACTGTAATGTGACCAACTGGCAGATAATGCATATATGCAAAAATCACAAATTCTCTTTCTTTGAACAGATAGAGTCTATTTTTACTCAGATTATGAGAAGTTCTGAATATGTTAAGACTGACACAAAGAATTTCATAGATAGAAGATGACCTACTTTCCGTGGTGTGTACCTTTTGGTTGCAACATAAAAACTGGGAAAGGTGAAGACAATTCTTACTCATAATATTAATCATTATGTTTTCCTGTGACTTATAATTTCTTGTGAAATAGACATGCTACTAACTACAGAAATCTCATAGCCCTTTTCAGGCTTCTGATTTTCAAAAAGTACAAACAAGATATACAAGAAAAGAAATTACTATGCAAACTGAAAAGTATTTTTTTTTTCTCCTGGAAACTGTCCAGTGTCCCCTGCTGGAGCTGATGAGGGCACCATCACCTCCACCGTAAAGGAAACTAAATTCCTTCAATGGGTTTGTTGCTCTGGGTGTTATTTAACAGAGCCAGAAGAACATTAAATTTGATTCCTTACAGATAAGCAAAAGAGAGGCAACTTTGTAAATACTCTGACTTTGAAGCACATTTATTTACAGATACTTACTGTCAGTTATTTAGGGTCAAAATATATGCTTATTTATTTAGCACATTTGGTATAAGAAGGATAATTACTGTGTACACCTTGCAGTTTCTACGGTTAAACCAAATTGTATCCCTTTTGTGTGATACATTTGTAATTTTACAACATCTGATTTCTTGTTTCTAATAAATAAGAGATTTATTTTACCACTCTTAGATTAAGCTCTGAACACAGAGTTGAGCCTCTCTAATAAAATAAAGACAACATTTTTTTCTAAAAATACATGTTTTTCTTTCAACTAAAAAAAAATACCACGTCTAATGAATTTGTGGCCACTGGAAACAACAGCATTGAAAATGTGGCTCAATTTAGAAATGTGGCAGGATACAAAATATACAGATGTGAAGCAGAAAATTCTAACAACCTGAATTATTTTGCTGATGTTCATCAACATCTATGTTTGAAATAACTGAATTACATGTTTTATGTGTAACAATTTTGCAGCAAAGTACACCCAGGTTAGAAGAGAATACCATTTGGTACTTGTCTGCAACATAATTTCATTGTGATTTATGAGAAATTATTTCAATTCTCAAACTGTGAGACTGTACTCATTTGCAAAGTTAAAGAAGTTTTAAGAATATGAACATCAGCTATTGCATTATATGTACAAGATATTGAGGAAATCAGGTCAAAATACTCTTTAATAAAAATGCTATGAAAATAGACCTATATAAGGAAAAAAGCATTTCCCCTCCCTGTGCCTCTCTTTTGTATCATCCACAATCATTAGAAATTAGACAACATGGTTAGATGCTAGGCACCATGCTAACGGCTTTAAAATTTAAAGTTTAAGTTATCTTCTGGTTCAAAGTTAAAGCCACTGCCTCACACACACATAATGTGGTCTAAAAGTTTTAGGAGTTAACGAGAAACAGCCACAAGGTTATCCAAGCTTATTCACATCACTGAGAAAAATCTACCTTGGAATGTGTAGAAAAGTAAAACACTGGTTGATAGTAGCATTTGGCTGGTAATATTTTTACTATAATAGCTCTGTGGATGTGCTGATGTCCAATTTCTTAGAGATTTGTCTTCAATTCAAGGCCCTCCCATGTACATGTTGATATATGGGCTCCTGTAAATCAACTTTTATGCTGACATGCTTCCTTTATTGAAATGGGTTGACTTTCTGTTTGTCTGTTTTTGAATCAATCTATGTGACAACATAAAAGATAGGTACACCCAGAACAAGTTCCATTTGACTTTTGCATACTGAATTCTCTACCTGAGTTTTGCAATATGCGTTCAGGAAACCATGAATGTGTAATTTAATTTAATTATGGAATTGTGAATAATTCACACTGTGACCTGTGCAAGTATGTGAATGACGGAGTCAGTCTACAATATGGTCTTCTTTCTCTTATGCTAGGCATGCACATTTGAATGTATAGATTATAGATTGTTTCATGACTTATCAGAGCTTTGGATCAATTACAGCAAAATCTCACCTGTGGTTTTAATCCTGGAGATTTGCTTACAGGCAAACTGAGGTAAGGAAGCCAATCTTTCAGGTTCATAAAGTTTCATCAAAGTGAGTGTTCTAAGTCATTTCTTGCCAGGTGATCACAGCTTTATATTTTAACCTCTGTAGAAAGTTAACAGTTGTGACATTCCTTTTAGATATTTTATTTTCCTAAATTAAGAATTTGGTTGATTTTTTAAAAAGCAAAACAGTGATCCCAATTAAATGATTTATGTGAATGTGTATATAGAGAGTACATTTCATAACATAAAATTATATATAAGCACTATTTCGTTAAGACTTCAGATTTTAGCTCAATCCTTGAGGCATGGCCTGTGTAAGATCTAATAATTCCAGTAACATAAGGTGTGACTTTCAGTGAAATAACTTAAAATCAATAGATGTTTTAATACATACTTTACATTTGTTTCTGAGCTTCTAAAAGTACATGCAATTTTTGTGCTGGAAGTAGTATATTAATTCAGAGTTCCTAAATGTTACCTATACAACATATCACATCTGATTTATATGAGAAAATAGCCTCATTCTCTTGGAAACATTTTGCATTTTAGTAATTGATTATCACTTTTATTTAAATGGGTAACAGGCTTATATTTATGACTATATTTGAAAATGAGGAAACCAAGAATACATCTCTATCCTTCACACCCAATCCCACTAGACCTTCAAGACTACTTCACCCATTGACTCAACGCATTCTACCTAATTCCTTTTAAATTTTAGCTAATTAGCGGGTCCATCTCCTCCAGCACTCATAGGGCATTACAAGAATTAATGAACATGCAGTGAGTGCATGTGAAAAGCGACCTCAGGACCTTACCCTGCCTTACAAGGGTCAATTATGAGCAGGAAGACACGTCTGAGGTTAGCACTCAGGAACAGCATGACTTGTCGATTTTCTCCTCTGGCCCAAATTTCCCCACATTATGAATGATCGGGTTGGTGGGACTCCCAAGTGTCAGCTTGGTGGCTGGTGGGCTGAACTAGCCAACAAAGATGCTCTGTTTGGTTGAGTTGGAAGAGTCCGCACTGCATCTGAATTCCCAGAGAACTTCCTGAGGTCTTATCTCCAGTCACCCCACACACATACAGATGCCTAACCCAGCACTGGGGTTTACCACCTCTGTACCAGATGATGTTTAAGGAGCTCACCAATCTTAATACTCACCATGCTAATTTCCAAGCTAGAATCTTATCCTAAGTAAGTATGTCAGAAAAAGTTTCCATATAGACTGAGATTGTGTACTTAGGAGACTTTAAAACTTCATTCCCAATATTAGGAAAGCAAAGAACTCTATACCCAATTTGAATTAAAGAAACTACATAAATGAGGAAATTGTTGCTAACACATCATTGCTGAAAAGTTAGACTTTCTGTGGGTGGTCAATCTGTTCATTAATCTGAGAAATAGAAAGCATTCACAAAGTTCTACAATTACATCTGATTTTAAAGGAAAACCAACTTGCACAGTAGGCTTAGTCCAAAAAAGAATGCTGCCAATGACAGGAAAAATCATACTGGTGATTGATTTCAACCTCTAAAGGGGACATAAACAAGTTATTCTATCGTAATTTACAATACATTGAACCTCATTTCAGAATAACTGCCTTTCAATGAGTAATATTATGAAGAGAAATTTGAATGAGACAATTATATAATGGAAAAAAGCAAAATAAAGTTATTCATATTAATTTTATAACAAATGAGGAAGGTGAGTAGTAGGGTGTCCTCGTTTTAAAAGCAATATAATTCATCTTCAATGAATGTTGACAAAATAGCTTCAAAACTGCATCAAACAAAGGCATGTTGTGCAGGCATTTAGTTAGGAATTTCCTGACTTTGGCCCCTACATGACCTCACAGTTAAATGGTTAAAACAAACTAAAAGGAACTTAAATCTTGCATGTTTATGGTGCCATTCCCTTTTATTTATTTATTTTTTTTAGCTTGGATTAATAAAAACCAGCTATTTTATTCAGGGGCAGTTGCAATACTTTGAAATATTACACTGGAAAAAAATCAGATACTCTTTTCAGTTTTCAACTTTTTTTGATGCTATTTTTGTCAATTTAAACTATAACAGCATTAACTTATGAAGATAGAGCCACAGTTTAAAAGAATGTCATAAATTGACTTATTTCCTGAATTCAAATGAAAGTTGACAGTTTAACCTCATACCATAAGAGAATTCTTCTTATGGTTAAAGAATTATTTAAAATAGATTAAGAATTAATAAAAATAGAAAATAGATATGTTATTCATTTGCTTTTTAATAATGATCATGTAATTCTTAACCATCTACACTTTGTCAGAGTATGGATAACACAAAAGTGAGCGCTATTTGATGTATTTGGTATATAGAGAAGGAAAAAATGCCTGCTGTATAATAATATTATTGCATCTGGAGGTTCATAAATTTCTTAGCAACATGCTCACACATTTAGACTGACAGTACAAACAATATTAGAATTCAACAGAAAAAATTCAACATTCTATTTACTAATCTTCAATGAAATATTCATTGAATCTCACATTAAAAAAAATAATAATATGATTTTTCAACAACTTCATCTGAAACCATTTGAAAATCAAAGTTCCCATCTGAGAGGCAATTTTCTTTAAGGAATATTTATATAGTTCTAAATTCCCTTGGGCCTTATTTTAAGAAAAGATCAGATTCATCTTACCTAAAGAAGAGCTATTCCAAGACTTAGGAAAGTAAGTTTCTTACCATTTCAACCAGTAACATTGCCTTAATCTTTTTTATTTGCATTTCAAAACTTAGTCTCAAACGGGGAAAAAAAGGCAAATGTATCTTGTTTATACCTTCCTGCTGTTTTCAATTTCAGTGTATCTAGTTGCCAAAAAAAGTCATCATTTTTAGCATTAACATGTATAGTTAAGGACCCAAGGCCATCTGTGCTCATTCGTTGACATTCCGAAAGCCCAGAGTCAGTGTTTAATACCTGAACGGTCACATCGGGACCAGGCCTAAAGTACTAAACAGATGAAGCCCAAGATACCAGTTGCCCTAGTTTCAGAGCAGCCACATTTAGTGTATAAATCATTTTCAGAGAAGCCTGCTAGTTTCCACCAGCTAAAGAGAGACCCCGGGCATGTCACGATACTGCAGATAGTGCCACAGCTAAAACAAAAAAGAGCTCAACTCAAACCTGGGCTCCTGTCACCGCAAAAGACACTTAGCTCTCTGCTTTCCCCTTCAGTTGGTGCTCTGTATTGAAAAGAGGAGTTCATAAGTGTTAAAGACTTTACAACTCTAACCTTTCATTTTTAATATATAGTCAAGAAGAAGAGACTCAGCACTGACTTCCTTAAGAGTTTCTAGAGGGGATAAAACGAGGTTTGCACAAAATCTATCCTACTGCGTACTTTCTGGCACAGTAACTTACAAATGGCTTTCAGATGTGTGTGTGTATATGTATATATATATCACCTCATGTAATTTTCTAGATCTTCCCTGCTGGCTCAGATGGTAAAGAATCTGTCTGCAATGCAGGAGACTCAGATTCCATCCCTGGGTTGGGAAGATCCCCTGGAGAAGGGAATGGCTATCCACACCATTGCCTGGAGAATTCCATGGACAGAGGACCCTGACAGGCTAAACTGTTCTCAAACCTTATGCAAATATTCAGTTCTCCCGAGGTTTCACTTCGCCTCTGTCCGTGTTTTAAGAGTGGGCACCAAAGGACTCTACGTGTTTTTCAAAGGTACTTGAGGAAACCACAGCTGTGTAAGATCAGGTGTGGGGAACTGACCAGGAGAGATTTTGGATACTTCAAGTTTCATATATTGAGGTTTATATAATCTATATCATTTTATAAGAGGATTTCATGAGAAGGGAGGGAGGGAGGAAGGAAAGAAAGAAATCTAATAGACACTCTTTTAGACAATGAGGGTGTGAATGTTAACAAGAAATTTGAATTTGGAATCGCGAAGCACCAGTACTGAGGTCTTCATGATAGGAAGTATAAAAAATAAGGTAGAACTTATTTCCAGAAAGAGGGATGGGGGGAAGGGATAGTTAGGGAGTTTGGGATAGACATGTGCACATTGCTATATTTATAATGAATAACCAACAAGGACCTACTGTGTAGTATATGAAACTCTCCTCAATATTATGTGGCAACCTGGATGAGAGGAGAATTTGGGGGAGAATGGATACAAATATATGTATGGCTGAGTCCCTTTGCCTGAAACTGTCATAACATTAATCAGCTATACCCCGATACAAAATAACTTTAAAAAAAAACATAGGATAAAGTTCATAATACTAAATCTTATTCCATTCAGTTTTTGTGACCTGTCTTACATCTTAGGAATACAGATACAGAGCTCAAAATGTCTTGGGCTTCCCTGGTGGCTCAGATGGTAAACAATCTGCCTATAATCCTGGAGACCCAGGTTTGATCCCTGGGTCAGGAAGATCCCCTGGAGAAGGGAATGGCAACCCACCCCAGTATTCCTGCCTGGAAAATTCCGTGAATAGAAGAACCTGCTGGGCTACAGTCCATGGGGTCTCAAAGAGTTGGACATGACTGAGCAACTAACACTTTCGTTTTTCCTTTTTTCTGAATGTCTCAAAGGAAAGACACCAAAGAAGCTTTTCCTCTCAGATAACGGGCTTTCCTTTACCAAAGGAGAAGTCTATGCGGTACTTCAAAGACTGTCCAGTTGTTTAGACGCCTCCAGGGCCTGGGAACCTGCAAAAGTTACATCTTTACTCACACAGGTATCTCTCATACCTTTGTTTCTGGCTCCAAATGTGCTTATAGAAGCTCTAAAAAATGTTCTTTTTTTCCTATAATATTCCACCAGGAGTTAGTAGAGAGAGGTGTCACCCAGAACAGTGGTTCTCAGTCGTGGGCAATTCTGCTTCTCTCACCTGCCAGGGGACATTTAACAATGTCTGGAAACTAATATTTTGGGAAGAGATTAATATCTAAAGTATTTAGAAAAACTGTCAAATATAGTTTCTGCTTATTTTTGGTGCACAGAAATGCAATTGACTTTTGTGTATTAATTTTGTATCTATGTCACCATGAAGGTTTTTATAAATTGCAATGATCTATCCACTAATTTTTTTACAGTTTGAAAACAATGCAATTTCTATTTCATCCTTTTTAGACTTTATGTCAATTAATTCCTTTTCTTTTGTTACTGTGCTCTCTAGGTTAATGTTATCATGAAGTATGATGATTTTTTTTTTACCGGTTTTAGGTGGTACTAAGGGAGAGGGTATACATACCATTTATAAAAGTAAGAAAATAACTCACCTTTTTTGTTTCATTTTATCATATTGTATGTTGAACTTTGTGAAATTTTGTCTATGCATTTGATTTTTTTCCCTTTAATCTGCAAATGTGATAAATTGTACTCTTGTTGTTGCTGTTTAGTGGCTAAGTCCTGTCCTACTTTTTGGGACCCCATGGACTATAGCCCTGCCAGGTTCCCCTGTCCATGGGACTTCCTAGACAAGAATATTAGAGTGCATTTCCATTTCCTTCTCTAGGGGATCTTCCCAATCCAGAGATCAAACCTGTGTCTCCTGAATTGGCAGGCAGATTCTTTACCTCTGAGCCACCAAGGCAGCCCAAATTGTACAATATTCATTTCTAATTAGCCAAACATAGAATAGTTTCAACAAAATAGAAGTTCCAGTCAGTGCTGGTAATTAGGTTATAAGACCCTCTTCTCTCCTCTGCAAAACCATTTAGGGACAATCATATAGTGACCCTTTAATCTTCAGTATATGGCTTCTGAGGTCATTGTGGTGCCAGGAATCATGACTGCAAACCACAGGAAGATAGAAGGAACTTGGAGATATGTGGGGCTGGACAGGAGGGTATAGGCCAGACTTGGAATTTGCACTTAGAAGCTCCTCTCACATTCTCTCAGATAAAACTCAGCCATGTAGGATATAATCTTTAGTTTAGTATTCAAAGATATAAGCCTAAGTTCAGTGAGAACCCACCCAGCTATATGAACTTATCATTGATTTTCTAATATTCAACCAATCTTTTATTGATAAATGGACCCAACTAGATGTATTATGGGAGAAGGCAATGGCAACCCACTCCAGTACTCTTGCCTAAAAAATCCCATGGGCGGAGGAGCCTGGTAGGCTGCAGTCTATGGGGTCACTAGGAGTCGGACACGACTGAGCGACTTCACTTTCACTTTTCACTTTCATGCACTGGAGAAGGCAATGTCAACCCACTCCAGTGTTCTTGCCTGGAGAATCCCAGGGATGGGGGAGCCTGGTGGGCTGCTGTCTATGGGGTCACACAGAGTCAGACACGACTGAAGCGACTTAGCAGCAGCAGCAGCAGCAGCAGCAGATGTATTATGTTTTAAATTCTAAACTTGATACAATTAGCTAATAATTTTATAGAATTTTTGCACCTTTTTACAAGACAGATTCATCAAAAATTTCCTGAACTCAAGACTTTGTAATCATTGTCTTGTACAGTCAATATTCAATTTTCTTTCTTCATATATTCGCTCTGATTCTCCTCGGTTTTCATGTTTCAGTTTGGAATCTTTCTTTTCTGAAGAAATTGAGTTAGAAATATAATGCAGGCTTACTGGAAATGATGTTTTTGATTATCTTTCTTAGTTTTTGCAAAAATATTTACACTGGTGTAGAACCCTAGGCTAGTGTTAAGTATTCATTCCATTTTCTTTTGCCTTCAGTCACTTAAGTTGAAATGTCAGCTATCAGTATCAATATCCTCCCCTCTGAAGGTAATGTTTTTTTTTTCCTTTTTACGATTTTAAGATGTTTCCCTTTGTGTTTGGTTTTCAGCATGCATTTTGAAACTCAGTTATCAAAAATATACATACTTAGGATTATTATGTCTTCTTGACTCATGAAAAGGTATATTACTGAGCATAAAGATGAGTATCTCGTAGTAAATACTACATTGTCTTCTATTAACGTAGTGATTTCAGATTTTCTTTGATTTCTTTTTGAGTAGTATATCTTTCTTCCATCCTTTTAGTCTTTTTTTTAGTAGCTTTATTGAGATGTAATTGACACAAAATAAAAAGTCTTATTGTATTATTGCCTTTTATTTAAAGTTTGTTTCCTACAACCATTACACAATTAATTCTTGCTTTAAAAAAAAATCCAATCTAATGCTCTCTGTTCTTTATTTCACTCTGATAGAGTAAATCCCAGTGACACAAACATAGGAGGCCCACATGGTTTTTGAGGCTGTATATCAGTAGACACACTGTCAGTATGCACTGAAAGGGAGCAAAGACAAAATTTTAAAAAGACCATCAGATTCCTAAAGTTCTACATGCAGGAAACAGGCTTATGAAATGACTCAGCTTAAAGCATGTCCTACCTTTCTTGAGAATGGAAGGATGACTCCAAGCAAGAGGCTGGGGGCCCAGAAGACAGAACCTCAGACCTCAGAATATTATTCCCAAGCCTTGAAATCTAATGTGATTTGGATCTAATCCAAGGCTTTCCCCCCTTGGATTTCAAAATTGCTTTGGACTAGTGACTTCTTTTTTCCTTTAATTTTCTCCCTTTTTGAATGGGGATAGCTATAAAAAGATTGAAGAAAGAAACTAGAATTTGATAATTATTTGCCATGCTGTGTATGTCTTTGTATATCTGTATGTTTAGTTTTTCTGTTGTGTACAACTTTTTTGCGACCCCATGGGCCGTAGCCCACCAGGCTCCCCAACTATGGGAAACTCCAGCAAGCACACTGGACTGGGTTGCCATTTTCTTCTCCAGGAGGTCTTCCCAACCCAGGAATTGAACCCACGTCTCCTGCATTTCAGGTAGATTCTTTACCACTGTGCCACCAGAGAAGCCCCATTTCTTTGTTTACCTCCATGTTATTACCTATTTTTCTTCTGCCTGAAGAACTTACTTAATATTTCTTTAAGTTATTTAGCATCTATTAAAGTTAAAGCTGCTAGGGTCAAAGCCTCTCAACCGAATTTTTCTGATATGTTTTCACTGCATCTATAAATACTATTAATTAAATATGAATTCATTATAATCATTTTAAAATTATTTTATAAATAATTCTTGGCTGACTGTTTCTTCCATGTCAGCATTTCAGGAATTATTCTACTGCTTTCTTGCTAATGGATTTCAGACAAGAAAGCTGTAGTCATTTATAGCTATATCCCTCTGTTCATAATGTGTCCAAGTAGAAAGTTAAACTACACCTTCTTTCCAAGATATTGAATACCCACACTCTTTCCAATTTCCCATGTTCGTTGTGCATATGGTAGAGCCACGGTATATGTCAGTGCTGTGTTATGCCTGATTTTTATTCCTTATGTCATTAGTATTGTTTTACGAAGTCAATATTATTTTTTAGATTTACTTGTATGCTTCTCAATTTATTTGCTACTGGCTGTCTTGCCTCGCAACATCCTGTGAATCGCGGGAACACGGGAAAGAATGCAGGCGATGCATCACCATTCCGGCCTCAATTCACACGATGTTGCAAGGCAAGACAGCAAGGAGCTCAGCAAGTGTGTCTGCTCAACTACTCAGGACACCTCAGACTGGATAGAGGGGGAAATTGCCTCAGAGCAGTACCTTGGAGGGGAAGAAGCATAACTGTACACATGGCTCCTGTTTCTGGTATCCAGTTGGTAAAGTTTGCCCTACTTAGAATATAAATCACTCAGCCCCTTTGACAAGAAACTTAAAAAGCCAGATTACCAATCCTGCTATAGTGTAGCAGTTCATACAGGTCAAAAGCTGCAGTTCACATCAGTCGCTCAGTGGTGTCCAATTCTTTTCGACCTCATGGACTGCAGCAGCCAGGCTTCCCTGTCCATCACCAATCCTGGAGTCTAGTCAAACTCATGTTGATGATGCCATCCAACCATCTCATCCTCTATCATCCCCTTCTCCTCCCACCTTCAGTCTTTTCCAGCATCAGGGTCTTTTCCAATGAGTCAGTTCTTCACAGCAGATGGAAGAATTGGAGTCTCAGAATCAGTCCTTCCAATGAATATTCAGGACTGATTGCCTTCAGAATGGACGGACCAGATCTCCTTGCTGTCCAAGGGACTCTCAAGAGTCTTCTCCAACACCACAGTTCAAAAGCATCAATTCTTCTATGCTCAGCTTTCTTTATAGTCCAACTCTCACATCCATACCTGACTACTGGAAAAACCAAAGCTTTGCCTGGACAGACCTTTGTTGGTAAAGTATTATCTCTGCTTTTTAATATGCTATCTAGTTTGGTCATAACTTTTCTTTTAAGGAGCAAGCATCTTTTAATTTCATGGCTGTAGTCACCATCTACAGTAACTTTGGAGCCCCAAAAACAAAGTCTGTCACTGTTTCCACTGTTTCCCCATATATTTGCCATGAAATGATTGGACCAGATGCCATGATCTTAGTTTTCTGAATGTTGAGCTTTAAGCCAACTTTTTCACTCCCCTCTTTCACTTTCATCAAGAAGCTCTTCAGTTCTTCTTCGCTTTCTGCCATAAGGGTGGTGTCATCTGCATATCTGAGGTTATTGATATTTCTCCTGGCAATCTTGATTCCAGCTTGTGCTTCATCCAGTCCAGCATTTCTCATGATGTACTCTGCATATAAGTTAAATAAGCAGGATGACAATATACAGCCTTGACATATTCTTTTTCTAATTTGGAACCAGTCTGTTTTTCCATGTCCAGTTCTAACTGTTGTTTCTAAGAGGCAGGTCAGGTGGTCTGGTATTCCCATCCCTTGAATTTTCCACAATTTGTTGTGATCTACACAGACAAAGGCTTTGGCATTGTCAACAAAGCAAAATTAGATGTTTTTCTGGAACTCTCTTGCTTTTTCAATGATCCAACAGATGTTGGCAATTTGATCTCTGGTTCCTCTGCCATTTCTAAATCCAAATTGAACATCTGGAAGTTCAAAGTTCTTTGGGATAGGAATGGAAACTGACATTTTCCAGTCCGTGGCCACTTCTGAGTTTTCCAGATTTTCTGGCATATTGAGTGCAGCACTTTCACAGCATCATCTTTTAGGATTTGAAATAGCTCAACTGGAATTCCATCACCTCCATTAGCTTTGTTCATAGTGATGCTTCCTAAGGCCCACTTGACTTCTCATTCCAGGATGTCTGGCTCTAGGTGAGTGATCACACCATCATGGTTATCTGAGTCATGAAGATCTTTTTTGTATAGCCCTTCTGTGTATTCTTGCCACTTCTTCTTAAAATCTTCTGCTTCTGTTAGGTCCATACCATTTCTGTCCTTTACTGTGCTCATCTTTGCATGAAATGATCCCTTGGTATCTCCAATTTTCTTGAAGAGATCTCTGGTCTTTCCCGTTTTATTATTTTCCACTATTCTTTGCATTGATCTCTGAGGAAGGCTTTTTTTATCTCTCCTTGCTATTCTTTGGAACTCTGCATTCAAATGGGTATATCTTTCCTTTTCTCCTTTGCCTTTAGCTTCTCTTCTTTTCTCAGCTATTTGTAAGGCCTCCTCTGGCAACCATTTGCCTTTTTGCATTTCTTTTTCTTGGGGATGGTCTTGATCACCACCTGCTGTACAATGTCATGAACCTTCACCCATAGTTCTTCAGGCACTCTGTCTATCAGATCTAACCCCTTGAATCTATTTCTCACTTCCACTGTATAATCGTAAGGGATTTGATTTAGGTCATACATGAATGGTCTAGTGGTTTTACCTACTTTCTTCAATTTAAGTCTGAATTTGGCAATAAGGAGTTCATGGTCTGAGCCACAGTCAGCTCCTGGTCTTGTTTTTGCTGACTGTATAGAGCTTCTCCATCTTTGGCTGCAAAGAATATAATCAATCTGATTTTGGTGTCGACCATCTGGTGATGTCCATGTGTAGAGTCGTCTCTTGTGTTGTTGGAAGAGGGCGTTTGCCAGTGCGTTCTCTTGGCAAAACTCTGTTAGCCTTTGACCTGCTTTGCTTTATACTCCAAGGCCAAATTTGCCTGTTACTCCAGGTAGCTCTTGACTTCCTGTTTTGCATTCCAGTCCCCTATAATGAAGAGGACATCTTTTTTGGGTGTTAGTTCTAGAAGGTCCTGTAGGTCTTCATGGAACTGTTCAACTTCAGCTTGTTCAGCATTACTGGTCGGGGCATAGACTTGGATTATCATGATGTTGAATGATTTGCCTTGGAAACGAACAGAGATCATTCTGTCGTTTTTGAGACTGCATCCAAATACTGCATTTTGGACTCTTTTGTTGACTATGATGGCTATTCCATTTCTTCTAAGGGATTCTTGCCCACAGTGTAGTAGTTCATACACGTCAAAAGCTGCAGAAACAGCCAGAAGTTTCAAGATTGCTCTGGCTGTGCAGTATCAGCCAAAAGAGAGCAGCTAGTATTTCCAACGAGTAACTGTCTGTCCAGGCAACAGACCTACTTCAGTCCACCCAGTGTCTGTTAGCTGTGCCAGTGGTTGAAGTAGAGCCAAGGGCTAGGCATCAAGGAGACAGACCAGGCTGAGAGGGTCCAGGGAAATACCTTAAGATGTTCCTAACACACTGGGGTTCTTTGATACGTGGTACAATTCTGGAAAATTCTCAACCATTACTACTTTAAATGTTCTGTCTGCCAAGTTTTCTTGTTCTCTCGCTCTCTTTCTCTCTCGTCCTCTTCTAGGATGCCAACTGAATTTGTGTCAGCATATCTGTCTCAGATTTTCCACCTTTTCTCAGTGTTGCCTTCTACATAATTTCCTCAACTCTAACTCCCTTTCTTTGGTAAAATCATTTTCTGTCAAATATTTTTATTCAGTTTTTTATATCAAAAATTGATTTTAGTCCTTGAAGTTCTATTTAGATCTCCACAAAATCTGCTTCATCATTTTTCATATACCCAAATCTTTACTATTGCTAATTGGCACCAAGACTATGGATCCTTTTTGAATTCTTGAATTATATTATATATGTTTAGTATATAAGACCACAATGCTGGGAAAGATTGAAAGTGAAAGGGGAAGGGGGCAGCAGAGGATAAGATGTTTAGATAGCATCACCAACTCAACGGACATAAATTTGAGCAAACTCCAGGAGATAAGGAAGGATGGGGAAACATGACGTGCTGCAGTCCATGGGGTCTCAAAGAGCTGGACAGGACTTAACCACTGAACAACAACAAGAACAAAATATTTAGTTTATATTATGGAAGTATGAACTTCTCATTAGTACAATTTCTGGCATATTTATTTATTTAATTTAGTTTTTAATATAAATTTATTTATTTTAATTGGAGGCTAATTACTTTACAACATTGTATTGATTTTGCCATACATCAACATGAATCCACCACGGGTGTACACATGTTCTCCATCCTGAACCCCCCTCCCACCTCCCTCCCCATACCATCCCTCTGGGTCATCCCAGTGCACCAGCCCCGAGCATCCTGTATCACGCATCGAGCCTGGTCTGGTTATTCGTTTCACATATGATATTATAGATGTTTCAATGCCATTCTCCCAAACCATCCCACCCTCGCCCTCTCCCACATGGCATACTTATGTATGTAATTTTTCTCATTGTTTTGCTGTTGTTTCTCATGGTTCCTTGTTTTTGGGGTTTTTAACATTTTTAAGTAATTTTTATAAATACAGCTCCTGCTTCTTGGAAAGCATGTGAAATTTCATCTGTGAAATTCTTTGAGGACTGACATGAAGTTGTGTTCTTCTGAAAAGAAGATTTGTACTTATTTCTTCAAGGAACCTGGGACAGTGTAAGCCCAGGACCATTTAAGATATGTTTTGTTTTGTTGTGGAGAAGACGATGGCACCCCACTCCAGTACTCTTGCCTGGAAAATCTCATGGACGGAGGGGCCTGGTGGGCTGCAGTCCATGGGGTCGCTAGGAGTCAGACATGACTGAGCGACTTCACAAACCAACTGGCTAGTTTGAGTTTCTGTTGCACGCTGTGGTATGAGTGATGGCTGTAGCAATGAATTCTGAAGCAAGTTTTTTGTGTTATTCCTAGTCCAAGGTGGGATACATCACTTTTCATTTCAGACCCATGGTGGGAGGAGTGTTAAATTTAGGTATAATTAATTAAATTGAGAGTATGTGCTTTGAGTGCCAATTTTAGGAGCGCTCATTTTAAGTTTTCTCCATTGAAAGGGACCTGGGTTTTGTCTGATGTCCCTCAAACCCATAAACAACTGTGAAAACTGAAGTTTAAGTTCACTTATGCCCTCAAAGCATGTGCCATCTTCCATATTCGTCTTTGCATGCAGCATCCTACACTTCCTTGACAAATTATTGAGACACATAAGAACCTTCTTTTAATATTTCTTCAGCATGTTTAGTTGTTTTCAGTCAGAAAGCAAGCAAGTCAGGGCTCCTAAGATGCTTCGTCCCAGAAGTTGGAAATTGACGTAACTTTTACAGTATATTCATTGTCATAGATGCAACAAACTAATCAATAAATACTATGCTACCATCTATGTTTTGGTGAGTTTATTGCATTTTAAGTGTTGGAATAAGGATATCTTTCACATTTTACAAGAAACATTTCTAGTCCAATGTTTCTACCACTTAGGTCATTCTGATACTTAAAATTTTCTTTTTTCTTAACTCAAGATATAACAATGGAGTTTGAAAAGGGCAAGTTATGTTTTAAAGGTGAATAAAAAGAGCATATCGGAAAAAGCCAAAGTAGTAAAATGGAAAAGTCCAGTCAACCTGCAGACACTCATATCCACCCAATGAGAAACAATTGTTCACTTGCAAATAACATCATCTCAACTTGCATAATGAGTTCTCATGAATGAACTGCTGCTGCTGCTGCTGCTAAGTCGCTTCAGTCGTGTCCAACTCTGTGTGACCCTGCCGGGGACCAGCCCCGGAAAGCCTGGCTTGCTGCCTGACTGACCCCATAGACGGCAGCCCACCAGGCTCCCCCGTCCCTGGGATTCTCCAGGCAAGAACACTGGAGTGGGTTGCCATTTCCTTCTCCAATGCATGAAAGTGAAAAGGGAAAGTGAAGTTGCTCAGTCATGACCCCATGGACTGCAGCCCACCAGGCTCCTCCATCCATGGGATTTTCCAGGCAAGAGTACTGGCTGCTGCTGCTGCTAAGTCGCCTCAGTCGTGTCCGACTCTGTGTGACCCCACAGATGGCAGCCCACCAGGCTCCCCCGTCCCTGGGGTGGGGTGCCATTGCCTTCTCCGCATGAATGAACTACCGCAACCTAATTTTGCAATGGCACAATTGATTCCTGCATTGCATCCAGGTGAGTCATCTCTCATAAGGCAGGAAAAAGTTTTGAAGTTAAAGCACCATGGCCAACAACAGCTCAAAAGGGATTTAACGGCATGAATCTATTTATCCTAGAGATCCTGTCTCAATGTCTTTAAAGGAAATGAAGGTTTGCTTTCTGTCACTGTTCCCATACCTCTGAAAGTTAACAACTTATGTGAGCTGGCACTCCATAACCAATGTTTCACAAGAAGATATTGCTATATTACCCAAATATAACCTATGAAGTCCTAATGAGCTCTCCTTTTCGTGTGTAACACCTTTATGAAAATGTGAATCCTCTAAAAGATAATACGTAAAACATCATTTTGCTGATTTTACTGTCATGTCTTCATGTAACAAGTATAAAATCTACTGTACCTCACTGAGTATTCTAGTTTCCCAGATTCATCAGGTTGTTTGTTATAATGTATACACCTTTAGAAAGAAATTTCATGGACACAATAAAAAATCATCTCACCAACACAAGAATCAAGTACTTCCCATGAAACATTAATGCTAGTATCTTGGTTGTTGCTGACTAGAATGTAAATTCGACATCAAGCTTATTTTGCCTGCTAAATTTGTACCTCGGGGAAAACAATCGCAAACCCTTCAGAATATTGCCTCACTTTTGTCACATTTATGACTGAATGCTTTTATTGCGTGCTCACAGAATACTAGATATTTGGATCTGATTTTTAAATTTCAGATGGCAACACAGAAACACTGCCAAGCTGACAGCCTGAATTAAAACAGAGCACAGCTCTTATAACATTTAAGAGACTTACAGGTCAGTTAATTCCTGTCCCTCATTTTACAGCTAAATAAATAAAAGTCCAAGTTTGCAATGTTAGTAATGGCTCAGTTAGAACCTAAGATGTGTACCTGTCACTATTGAAGGTAAAAGGAGAAGAGGGCTTCAGACGATCAGATGGTTGGATGGCATCACCGGCTCAATGGACGTGAGTTTGAATAAGCTCCAGGAGACAGCGGAGGACAGGGAAGCCTGGCATGCTGTAGTCCATGGGGTTGCAGAGAGTCAGACATGACTTAGGGACTGAACAACAGCAACTACATTATGTCATAACCTATTCAAAATTACATCATTTAAAATCTACTAAGTGTCAGTCTCACCTGTGCTTCTGATTGAAGACTTTCCCACAGAGACACCAAGGAAATAGAAGCCTAAAAGTGAGGCATGAAAATCAGAGCTTTTTTTACATTAAACTTACCAAGAATTCTGTATCACCTGAGGAACTTCAGCATTCACTTTAATATCTACTCTATATTTGTGCTGAAAACAAAGCACTTCAGGCTTTGTGACTTTACAGGTAGCAAGTGGCATGAAGGGAAATTGAACTCAATCTGCCTTCATTGATTTGAATGGGCCTAGAAACCTCCTTGGCTGCCTTTTTAAATAAATTAAATAGAAAGAGTGCACTAACCCCTATCCAGAAAACATCCTTGTAAAATTACTTACTTTTGTGAAAATTTATAGAAATGTTCCTAAATTTCCACATAGAAAGAACCATGAAATAATCTCATGAATCTATTCGATTCATTTTATAAGTGAGAAGACAAAAGAGCAGAGTGGGTTGCCTGGGAAGACAAGTGCTTCAGATGCTAGTTGCTAGACTGCAAAAAGCAGCAGAGAAAAAAAGGCAGTGTTGCCAGCGCTGGCAGTAAAACGTTCTCATAAAATGATCCCATAAGTTTGAAATAGGAAAAACCTAAATGGGACACTAAAACATGCTCCACTTTTTTACTCATGCAGTGTTCCAAGATCCCAAATTTGAAAGATTTTCAAAATATAAAATATGCTGTCCCTAAGTCACATGATATATATTCTGACTATCCATGCCACCTAATTTTTGGTTAAGACAAGCTCACTATCCCTACCCACTATTCAGAACGCAAGACAACTTTTTGGTTGTTAAATCTCTATGCCATACCTGACTCTGAAATCCCAGGGACGATAGCCCACCAGGCTCCTCTGTCCGTGGGATTTCCCAGGCAAGAATATTGAGTGGGTTGCCATTTCCTTCCCCAGACTTTCTGGTTAAGCTTTCATTTTTTTCTTTCAGAACTTTTAGATTGGATTTATTTTTGTTCTTGCTTTCCTAAATATGTTAGCAGAATGACTAAACAAAGTGATTTGCTTTCAACCACATGTGCAGATCCACGGATTTATATTCACACAGAGAATATCCTTCTCTGGGATTCCCAACTAAGACCAGAAACAGAAGCTTGGACCCAGAAAATGATCAGAAACCATTGGCCAGTGCTATAGTCCGGGCACTGGTTTGGGATGCCCTCTAAGCCTGTATTCACCTTTCATTCCTGACCAGGCATTAGAAGACAAGGGAACGTGAGACAAAGGCAGTGAGCTGGATGATGCTTTCCTGGCTGAAAACTGTAAGTTAAAAGAGAGACAAGTGACATTACAGAGTTATTTATCTCTACCGAATTCCTTTCTAATTTATTACTAAGTAAGAAAGTAATTTGCATTGCTCATACACAAACAAATTTGTCTTCTGAATAAGTTCAGTCTCTGCCATAGTGTGGGAAATCTCTGTTTATCAAATTGCAATCTCTTCATGGAAGAATAGCGCTATTTTTTGGTTATTGTTATTATCGCCCGTCTTAAGACGCTGAGAGTTGTGGACATGTGTTTCCTATTAGACAATATTATACTTTATAACTTAATTTTTCACGTATCTTGATGCTCTGTGTTCCCACCTCCTGCCACTGTTCTCACTTTGTTCTTAGAGACTAAGGAAAGTCTCTAAGAGAGGCCTAGACAGGGTGATATTTATCAACATCTTCCTACCCACCCCTAATAGAGTCACTCTGAAGCCAGAACATTCTCTAGCTCTCTCTTCTCACACATACACACCACACACACACACACACACACACACACACACACACACAACACCACCAGAGGTTTTGTTAACCACTTTTATTTCTGTCAAGTAGACTTGGAAAGCCCTTTTTGTATAAAATATTTCAAAAACATTGTGATACATACTCATCATCTTCAGCTGTGTGATTCTTCTCTCTGCCCGCGCTCTCTGCACCCTGGCCGATTATGGTCTGTGCATGCTCTCTGCTTTAGACACAGTCACCTCTGAAGCACAGGCAGAGCCTGCAGCAACTGAGCAGGGCACTCCTGCAGTCTGTAGAGGAGAGCTCATTGCAGTCCCACGCATTCCCTGATTCACTGAAGAGTCACTGGTATCAACCTACTGCTCTTGGAAAGATTACAATCTGTACACTTCGGGTTCTTCTAGACAAAGTGCACAAGAACACCAGGTCTGGAAGCAAACTTGCTTTCTGCGCAGCTTGTAAACTCCCTCTCAGTTCCCACATTAGGTACCCTGTAAATGGAGAAGTGGGCCGGTCTCCAAAATGTGGCTCATCACTTGCAGTTTCAAGGCAAGTTTTCAGTCCTAGAGGATAAACGTCTAGCCTATCTGTTGCAACTTGCTTAGGAGTTATGATCATTATTGTTGTTTTAGTAACTAAGTTGTGTCTGACTCTTTGCCACCCCATGGACTGTAGCCCACCAGGCTCCTCTGGGATTTCCCAGGCAAGGATACTGGAGCAAGTTGCCATTTCCTTCTCCAGAGGATCTTTTCGACCCAGGGATCAAACTCACGTCTCCTGCATTGGCAGGCGGCTTCTTTACCACTGAGCCAGCAGGGAAGCCCTATGATTATTATACACTATGCTACTGACCCATCTTTGAGATATGTATTTGAGATATGCATTTTTGAGATATGTATTTTTTGAGATATGATCTTTGAGATATGTATTTCCAAAAGAAAGCATTTACATCAATTGTTTCTTCCATTTCCATTTCTGGATTGTCTCTTTGAAAACAACGGAAGTCATCTGCCAAAGAGTTCAAGGAAGATTTTTTTTGTTGTTGTATAAGGATATTGGGCCTGCTAACTTAGGCCCAATTTGAAACAGTAACATGAGAAAATACCAAAATGCCTATACATGTTTGAGATGTCTATATAGTTGAAAGGAATTTGAATTATTTTTAATCTCTTGGAAATTTCAAGGGGGGAAAATGGCCTTTTTCTGGAACAATGCTCATTTTAAAAAATTTTTATTTCACCTTTTGACTAAAACCAGTAGTAATCATCACAGTTGTTAAAACCTGAAGTGTCCTCAATCAGGGCCTTTCCCCATGGCTCAGTGATAAAGAATTGGCCTGCAATGCAGGAGATGTGGGAGATGTGGGTTCTATCCCTGCCTTGGGAAGATCCCCTGGAGAAGGAAATGGCAACCTGCTCCAGTATTCTTGCCTGGGAAGTCCCATGGACAGAGGAGCCTGGCAGGCTATAGTTCACACGGTTGCAAAGAGTTGGACTCAGATGAAGCGATCGAGCACACACACAGGCCCTCAATCAGATGCCAGCAAGCACACATGAATAACAGCAGAGGCCACAAGATTGGGTTTTGGAAAATGACTTTCAGATGTGTCTTTAGCACATTATTTCTCAAATTGGGGTGAAATTTAACTGGAATTTTCCAGAAAAGTGAATATGTCATAAAAACCCATACAATACATTTTTTTAAGGTACCAGAATCATTCTACCTCTATTTGGTATTCTTGTTAAATTCACCTTGAAAATAAAAAATAAAAAACAAACTCACTGAGACAAAATATATTCTTGCAGCTTTATGTTCAAAGTTAGTGATCAGCAATTGCTTTTGTTTTTACTTAAGACAAACAGCCCATTGATGACAGAACTAGGAATGAGCTTAGAAATATCAATATTCTTTGGGATTTTACAGCTCTTTTCATCTTCAAAGTGCTTTACAAAATTTTTTAATTAAGCTCACATGTCCCAACTCCTAGTTGTGCTTGGTAATCTTAAGACGGCATACCTGTTCTTCCTTCCTTGGCTCTAAGCAACATGCCACTCGTAATCATTCCTAAATTAAAGAAAAAAGTGTTTGTAATAATGTAAACTTAATTAATGACAAATCTGGACATTACTTTAAATACAGGTCCAATTGCCTGGGCCCTAATCTATATTAGAAAGTTTGGTCATTATTTATTCAGAGCAGAGATAATTTTTAATTGTAAAATTATCTGTAATTAAATGCAGTGTTTAGAGCATTTCTACTTCTGACCAGCCTAAAATATTATTTGAAAGGTTTTCATCTTATTTCCTGGAAAAATATTTTAGCTTTGTAGATCCTTACTATTTGAAAAATCATTTTTTAGTGAGCTGTGCTTTTTTATAGTAAATTTACATGTGAGGTTGATTAGTCTTTAAAATGAGAACGAAACATGAAGTTAAAGGAAATCTGAATTTTATTTGTATTTCTGTCACTCACTAGCTTAATGACTTCAGACAGGTCACTTATCATTTCTGGATCTCAATTTCCTCCTTGTGAATCAAAAGGGTTATTGTTTTTCCAGCTCTGTTACCTTAAGAGTAGTGTGCATCTCAGCACATCCTGCACACATGGGCAGTTGACTGTCTGAAGCTTCTCTAGTACCTTCTATCACCATCAGGTGTTGAAGAGGTTGAGTATCAGAAGTACCTACCTGGTCACCAGGCACTTCATCCCTCGGGCATGATATAGCTCATTAAATAGCAATAGATCAGGTCAAAAATAGGAGCATCTAGATGTCGGTCTCCATTCAGGCATCTTTCTCGTTTAACCCAGTGCTGTATAGACGGTGATTACAGACTCTCCTACCATTTTTCCTGACCCTGAACCTCTAACAGACCTTCTCCTGAATTAGTTTATTTCCCTTGTTAGACCTGTTAGGGAAACGTGAACACAAACTGCCACGTTAAGCTTTATCAAGTCACACCACTGAGTGAAAGGGCTGTCATCTTTTTCTGAAAGCGTGTTTTGAGTTGGTGGGAAGGTGAAACTTCAGTTTAGGTGAGGGTGGGTGTCAAGGGAAGGAATATGATCTTTATCAAACCAAAGAAAGAAGGAGAATGTGGACAGAAGAGTGAAGTTTGCAGAAAAACAAATTTCAAGTGTCATTATCTAGGAAGGGGGAATCCATTTCTGCTCACACGATACCAACAGAGAAAATGGATTATAAGGCCTTGTGCATGAAATAAAATTCCCTCCATCTGCAACCTCTTTGTAAAAAAAAAATTTTTTTTATTAATTTATTTTATTTTTGACCATGCTGAGTTTTATTTTTAACTGAGCTGGGTTATCATCGCCAGGCAGGCCTTTCTCTAACTGCAGAGACTGGGGTCTACTCTCTAATTGAGGTACATGGGCTTCTCATTGCAGTGACTTCTCTTACTGCAAAGCCTGGACTCTAAGGCACAGCTTCAGTAGCTATGGCATGTGGGTTTAGTTGCTCTGAGGCATGTGGGATCTTCCTGGATCAGGATTGCACCTGTCTCCTGCATAGGCAGGTGGATTCTTATCCACTGTACCACACGGGAAGTCCAATTGCAACCTCTTGGGGGCATATTCCTTTTAGGTGTAGTGTATATCAAAATAAATAAATAACTGTGTCCCCGCAAGTCAAATTTCCCAGCCCTAAGTGTATGTGTGTGGGTGTGGATGTGGGGGTGTGTGTGTTGGTGAGGAGAGTCAAGGAAGAGAAAGCAGAACACAAACTCCTAGAACAATCTTACTTTAAAACAACATGCTACTGAGTGGAAAGGCAGGTGAACAGAAGGAATGAACCCTCCTCTTAATAAGTGACAGTGGCTTGAGTTGTGGCACAACGTAGTACTTGCATATGTCGTCGTGTTTGCTGTTAACGTAGTATCTGCATATGTCGCCGTGTTTGCTGTTACCATGCTGTGAATCCCCCTTTGACAGAATTCTGTTTCCTTGGTGTCTCATGCTGGCCATGGTCTAAACAAATCCTGGTAATAATTTCAGAAACAAACTAGCAAGTATTTCGATTCAATGTTTCTTTTGAAAAGGAAAATCACCAGGAGGGTCCCTCTAACTAGTGAGATGATTAAAGCACTGCACTTTTCTTTCAGGAAAGTATTCAGTTAGATATCAGTACTGGTGCTTTGGCCAAACGCTTCACAACAGATCTGTATTCATGAAACCCTGTATTGTTAAAATATTAACAATCTGTGAGCAATGACAACTTTAAAATAACCATATTTAGCAAATATATATATAAAGATGCCTATTTGAATTTAAAATAAAGAATAAATATATATTTTATTATAAGTGTGTCCCACAAAATATATGGGGCATACTTACCCAAAGTAATTGTTTTATTTATCTGAAATTCAAATTTAATTTAATTTAATCTGACAACCATCAGTGGTTTTCAGTAGAAACCATTCTGCTGAAATCATGAACCATTTTGTCTTCTTCTCAGTGACGACTTGGATTGCAATGCAGAGAGAAACTCTGCTGCTAGGATACCTTTTCACGTTGTCTTGTTTCCCAAAAGAGCAGGTGGCTGACACATCCCCATAGATTTCCAGTGTAAGTACTGAGAATGTGACCATGTTTGGACATGACCTCTGTCCAAATTCATCCTTTTAAATAATTATTTCCAAACTAGGGGATGGTGTTGGAAAATTATAGAAAATCTGCACAGTTCCTATAATACAATGTTTAAATTTAAGTTTAAATGAGTGGTATTGAATGATCTAATGATGCTTTGTTAATCACTGGAATTGTAGAATTGTAGAATTCTTTCCATCGCTGTTTTTTCCACTCTGCCCATCTCTAGGAGACACTGTGCATTGTGTATTCTGTGTGACGTGATCCCTGTTGCAAGGGATCACAGTCCAGAAAGAGCTGCTCCCAGAGGCCCCAGGAGCCAACACCGAATCCTGAAAGTGGCCAGGAGCTCTTGACCTGAACAACTTCATTCTGGGTTACGCCATCGGGAGAGCCTTTGAAAATATTAAATTGATTCATTAAATCTCATTTCAGCAGCTTCAAACTTCTACCTCCTAAGCAAAATCTATCAATAAGGAAAAAAAAACTCAATTAGGAAATTTAAAATGCATGAATCTTCCCTAATGTGTCCTTCCCAGTCTCCCAAGGCCCCTAACTCCCCTCCCCCGGCCTTAGACTCAGCAGATTACTTGCCTTTCAGCAACGAAGATTCTTTACGTGGGAATCACCCTCCACCTCACTCTCCACCCATCTTCTATGGCGCTTGGACAGATGATAGAGTAAGTGTTTGTATACAAAGACTTACTTTCATTATAACCTTTCACATTTTGTATTTTTTCTTGGGCGGGGGGGGGGGGGGGTTTAAATTCGTAAGTGGACAGTCCAGTGTAGTAAAGACATGGTGACAGACCCAATCATTTACTTTATCAAACAACCAACTAGCCTTCATAGAAACAGGATTTATTGACTGTTTACTAGGTGCGAAGTTCTTGGTTTGACAGTTTTCACAAATTATCACACTGAATCCCAATAGTAACTCTCTGAGGTAGGTGATATTATTTTTCAGGCTTTTATAGATGAGGAAATGGGATTTAGCAAGTTTGAGGAACTTTCCTGAGGTCACACAGCTTGTAAGTAAAATGCAAACTTGCTTCAGTTATACCAGGGTCTGAGCGATCAGAGGAACAATTGTGTTATCACTAAGAGAACCTGCGATTCCTGAGGCCATATCAGCATGTGTTGTTAAACAATGTTGGATTATCTCAAGCTTTCTCTCACATTTTCAATTCAAGCTTTTTCTCACATTTTCAATTCTGTTTAACACCTGTTTTGGCCATCTGCTCTCCCAGGGTCTGGTACCAGGGCAACTGTGAGCAGGAGTTACTCAGAGAAGTGAACCGGGTGGCCATTCCCAAGGCCCTCCTTAGCTCATGACTAAAAGCTAGAGAAGGAAGAGGGTTCTCCGTCACAGAGCTGGTTACCTTTATGACAGGAGAGATCATCTAAAGCGGCATTGATCTTTAGACTCCATGTGCATGTAACCCATAGATATCTTTGCTGAATGCTGTTTGATGTTGTTACAGAAGGAAGAGCCGAATGAAGTTTGTGGCCAGATCCAAATGCAATAGTAATGCATTTAAAAAGGAAATTCTCCAACTGATTCACAAATCAACCAAAAGTGTTGTTTGTTTTTTTTTTTTTTTTTTAATAAGGCTTTGTCCATATATATATATTGCCCTTTGGGCACTAGGAAAATTTCAACTAAATTTGGCTTTCAATTGTAATAATAATTTCAACCTTACATTCCTGAACAGTTTTCTCCCCCTTTTTTTAGATGGTGGCCAAACTCCATTTTTAACTTATTAAAATCTGCCTTTTTTCCCATATTCTTTCATATTGAACAGCCCCACCAACTCATTTTTCAGTTCGGTTCAGTTGCTCAGTCATATCCGACTCTTTGCGACCCCATGAACCACAGCATGCCAGGCCTCCCTGTCCATCACCAACTCCCAGAGACCACCCAAACCCATGTTCATCAAGTCGATGATGCCATCCAGCCATCTCATCCTTTGTCGTCCCCTTCTCCTCCTGCCCTCGATCTTTCCCAACATCAGGGTCTTTTCCAATGAGTCAACTCTTCGCAGGAGGTGGCCAAAGTACTGGAGTTTCAGCTTCAACATCAGTCCTTCCAATGAACATCCAGGACTGGTCTCCTTTGGGATGGACTGGTTGGATGTCCTTGCAGTTCAAGGGACTCTGAAGAGTCTTCTCCAACACCACAGTTCAAAAGCATCAATTCTTCTGCACTCAGCTTTCTTTGTAGTCAAACTCTCACATCCATACATGACCACAGGAAAAACCATAGCCTTGACTAGACAGACCTTTGTTGGCAAAGTAATGTCTCTGCTTTTTAATATGCCATCTAGATTGGTCATAACTTTCCTTCCAAGGAGTAAGCGTCTTTTAATTTCATGGCTGCAGTTACCATCTGCAGTGATTTTGGAGCCCAGAAAAAGAAAGTCTGACACTGTTTCCACTGTTTCCCCATCTATTTGCCGTGAAGTGATGGGACTGGATGCCATGATCTTAGTTTTCTGAATGTTGAGCTTTAAGCCAACTTTTTCCCTCTCCTCTTTCACTTTCATCAAGAGGCTCTTTAGTTCTTCACTTTCTGCCATAAGGGTGGTGTCATCTGCATATCTGAGGTTATTGATATTTCTCCCGGCAATCTTGATTCCAGCTTGGGCTTCTTCCAGCCCAGCGTTTCTCATGATGTACTCTGCATAGAAGTTAAATAAGCAGGGTGACAATATACAGCCTTGATGTACTTCTCTTCCTATTTGGAACCAGTCTGTTGTTCCATGTCCAGTTCTAACTGTTGCTTCCTGACCTGCATACAGATTTCTCAAGAGGCAGGTCAGATGGTCTGATATTCCCATCTCTCTAAGAATTTTCCACAGTTTATTGTGATCCACACAGTCAAAGGCTTTGGCGTAGTCAATAAAGCAGAAATAGATGTTTTTCTGGAACTCTCTTGCTTTTTCAGTGATCCAGCAGATGTTGGCAATTTGATCTCTGGTTCCTCTGCCTTTTCTAAAACCAGCTTGAACATCTGGAAGTTCACGGTTCACGTACTGCTGAAGCCTGGCTTGGAGAATTTTAACCATCACTTTACTAGCGTGTGCTGCTACTGCTGCTACTGCTAAGTCGCTTCAGCAGTGTCCAACTCTGTGCAACCCCATAGACAGCAGCCCACTAGGCTCCCCCATCCCTGGAGTTCTCCAGGCAAGAACACTGGAGGGGGTTGCCATGTCCTTCTCCAAGTGAGATGAGTTAGTCACGCACAAATTGTAGATGAACAAGCATGGAACACCATCAGTAGACAGGATTTACTTCTCTATAAAGTGTTTCTTTTTTGTCAATACTTTTCTTAAAAAAAAAAAGAAAAAAACACCACATGTGCACACATCTAATCAACAATCACACAGTGTCTCTCCTTATCATCTCTTTTCCAGTCTTAGTTCAAACCATGGCTCCCACACTGAACCACCTCAATCTCATCCCACATGGCCCTCTCCCTCTCCCAGTCCTATATTGTCAAGTCACTTCCCTACTAAAAGTACTTCCGGAATTTTCCAAATAAAATTCTGAGTCTTTGACTTAATACACAAAGCCCTGCCAGATGCAGTCTCTTGCCCCAAAATCTCTCTTTCTCCTCATGGTCAATACTTCGGCTATGTAACAATGTTTCATTTGTTATACTATTTTCACAAAGTATTTCAAAGAGTGTGCAGGTCTTAGTAAGAGTTTTCTAAAGGTTCTTCTTGTTGTTGTTATATATATAGAAATGGTTTTTAAATTATTATCTCATATGTATCCATTATCATTCTTCTCTTCAGTTAAAAATTATGGTTACTTTCTTTTATAAACAGACACCAGAAATTCTTTCTGGATCAAAGTAAAAAGAGTCATTCATTTATACAAATGTTTAAATGTATATAACACTGTTAGAAGAGATGGATAGAATACTGGAGTGGGTAGCCATTCCCTTCTCCAGGGAATCTTCCTGACCCAGGGATCGAACCCAGGTCTTCTATACTACAGGCAGAAGTTTTACCGTCTGAGCTGCCAGGGAAGCCCATATAATAACATTCTTATAAGAGATGGGTAAAATACTTGATAAAGACGAAAGATAAAATCATTTTGGTTTGTGTGTGTGTGTGTGTGTGTTTCCTTCAAATTTGAGATTGGGAAAGAATCATGGAGAAAGCTGAAAGTGAGACAGGAAAAGAGACTCCAACAAGGTTAGTTTGATTGATCTTTCATTTTGAAGCAATTGTACATATTATACTTTATATGTATGCTTACTGCCTATATACTCCAGTCAATATATTCTTTAGAAAGTTCCTTACTTTCTACAGAGTCTCACATGATAGAAATGCAAGCTTATTTCAGTTAGAATTAATCTTTCAGGACATCCACCAATGTTTTGCTATTGAAGTTCTTAAAGCTAACAAAAAATGCATAAAGGTATTAAGAAGTGCTTTCAGTTATACAATACAAATTGTGTATGCCCTTGTGTCAAATTGTTTTTACTACTGACTAATACTTTAACTTTTAAGGCATGGATGTCACTGGTTAAACGTCTTATAATAAAATATCTCTGTGAAATCAAAGTAGGTTTGCAATTAAAGCAAAATTTTCAAGTTTGTTAGATGCTGGTGATTTTATCTGTGTCAAAGACTTGTGTTGCTGCGGTGAAAGGACTCAGTGTTAAACTAGATTTAAAAAATCAGTGTAAATGAGTTACTTATTTTTAAGTGATAATAACCTAAAAACCGAGTCATTAGAAATGGAGCCCTATGAACAGGAAAATATGTCTGCAGGTACTTATCTCAGGATCCCAGGTCCTGGTTCTCCTTTCTTTTAGTTGAGAGGTTATTACCCTGTGGCTCATGGACCTCTCAAGGTTCATAGAAGAGGCTTTGGAGAAGGAAATGGCAACCAACTCCAGTATTCTTGCCTCAAAAATCCCATAGACAGATGAGTCTTGTGAGCTATGATCCATGGGGTCCAAAAGGGTTGGACATGACTCGGTGACTAAACGATACCACGGACTTGTCAAAGTTGATATAAGAGCCTTTGGAGGTCAGACCAGGAAGCTCTAAAATAAAATAATACTTGGTATGCATTTGTTTTGATTTTCTTTCTCTTTTAGGAGGAGGACCTATCATTTTCACTATATTGTGACACAGGTGTACCTCAGCTAAGAAGTCGCAATACTTAAAACAACAACAACAAAAAGAAAAGAAATAAAGGTCTGATTTCACTGATCCTTGGAATTATCCAGAGTTGTCCATCTAGCCCCCAAGCTTAAGTCAGCAATATCCAAAATTTATAAAAACAAAATGACTTTTCTAGAGACATGTGAAGTCACAGCCCTGGGAAGCAGAGAGAAGGGAGGGAAATGAGCAAGTGTGTTCATGTGTGCAAAGTGTGGCTTGCTTATTTGTGATGTTTATATGTGGGGTGTGTTGTGCTGGGTGTGTGTGTATGTGAGGTTTGCAGGTATGGTGCGTGACACGTGTCCCTTGGTGAGATGCACATGTATGGCGCATGCAGCATGCCCGAGTGTGAAGTGCGTGCTTCACACTCTGATGGGCTCTAGTTTGTCTCAACATTCACCCTAGCAGTGAACGTGGACTTGAACTTGACGACTGTGGACAGCCCCACCTAAGACAGTGGGCATTTAGGGGCTGCATCTAAGTCCCACGAGAGAAACTAAGAAGAGCCAGGGTTGGCGCAACCTTTATCCTGGGCCACGAGTGGTGCTTTCTGCAGGGCCAGCAGGATGGTGGGATTCTTCCATTGTCATGACCACCTTGTCAAGATTCCACATAAAGTACTTTTTTTTTTTTAACTTTTTACTTGATTTTAGAGAATAGTCGATAAAAAATGTGATAGTTTCGGGTGCACAGCAGAGGGACTCAGCCACACATATACATGCATTCATTCTCCCCCAAACTCCCCTCCCATCTAGGCTGCCATGTAACACTGAGCTCAGTTCCCTGTGCTATACACTAGGTCCTTGTTGGTTATCCACTTTAAATATCAGTTCAGTTCAGTCGCTCAGTCGTGTCCGACTCTTTGCGACCCCATGAACCGCAGCACGCCAGGCCTCCCTGTCCATCACCAACTCCCAGAGTTCACTCAAACTCACGTCCATCGAGTCAGTGATGCCATCCAGCCATCTCATCCTCTGTTGTCCCCTTCTCCTCTTGCCCCCAATACCTCCCAGCATCAGAGTCTTTTCCAGTGAGTCAACTCTTCGCATAAGGTGGCCAAAGTACTGGAGTTTCAGCTTTAGCATCATTCCTTCCAAAGAAATCCCAGGGCTGATCTCCTTCAGAATGGACTGGTTGGATCTCCTTGCAGTCCAAGGGACTCTGAAGAGTCTTCTCCAACACCACAGTTCAAAAGCATCAACTCTTCGGCACTCAGCTTTCTTCACAGTCCAACTCTCACATCCATATATGACCACTGGAAAAACCATAGCCTTGACTAGACAGACCTTCGTTGGCAAAGCAATGTTTCTGCTTTTCAATATGCTATCTAGATAGGTCATAACTTTTCTTAAATATAGCAGTGTGTATATGTCGATCCCAAATTCCCTAAGTATCCCTTCCCTCCATCCTTCCCTTGCTGGTACTCATAAGTTCCTGCTCTAAGTCTATGAATCTGTTCCTCATTCATACAAATGAATAAGTTCATTTCTTTTAAGATTACCCATATAAGGAGTGTCGTAATCTATTTCCCCTCTGTCTGATTTAGTTCACTCAGTATGACACTCTAGGTCCATCTGTGTCACTGCAAATGGCATTATTTCATCCTTTTTTAATGCCTGAGTAGTATTCCATTGTATATATGTACCACATCTTCTTTATCCATTCTTCGGTCAATGGACATTTAGATTGCCTCCATGTCTTGGCTGGGCTTTCCTGGCAGATCAACTGGTAAAGAATCCACCTTCAATGCAGGAGACCTTGATCTGATTTCTGGGCTGGGATGATCCCCTGGTGATGGGATAGACTGCCCACTCCAGTATTCTTGGGCTTCCCTGGTGGCTCAGTTAGTAAAGAATCTGCCTGCTGTGCAGGAGACCTGGATTCGATCTCTGGGTTGGGAAGATCTCCTGGAGGACGGCATGGCAACCCACTCCAGTATTCTTGCCTGGAGAATCCCCATGGACAGATGAGCCTGGTGGGCTACAGTCCATTGGGTCGCAAAGAGTCGGACATGACTGAGCGACTAAGCAGAGCACAGCACCTATCATTTTAATGCATTGCACAAACCGTGTTATAATTCATATAATTCACTCATAAACTTTGAGAGGAAAATAACAACTATAATTTGGGCAATTTATTTAATAAGGTTAGCCTATGAGTCAGTTATAAATTGGACCATTATTCGAATACTTATGTCAAAGGGCACAATGGCAGCCAGAGTTTAATCAAGCTGCTGCATGAGCTTGGCTTTGCTCCATCCACAGCATCTGCAGCTCAGCTGCGTGTGTATGGAGCCCAGCTCATAGCTGAAGACACAAGAGGCCTCACACTTAATACCGGTGACAACAGATAGTGATAACAGATACAAGACTGTCTAAAACTAAGATTCTATCTACTTTCTTCCAATAGTTTGGGAGTGGAGCAGGTGTCAGAATAAAAAGGGTGTCAGTACAGGGGAAAATGTTGCTGAGAAAGAGCAGGAACAAGCTGTTTTGGAAATATTTCACACATTACAAGTGGTTTGTGGGAATTGATTTGTAGAATTAATTTCTTCTAAAATAAATCCATTTTGTACTTAGTTACTCAGTCATGTCTGACTCTTTGTGATCTACCAACTGTAGCCTGACAGAGTCCTTTGTCCATGGAATTTTCCAGGCAAGAATACTGGTTGCCATGCCCTCCTGCAGGAGCTCTTCCAGGCCCAGGAATTGAACCTGCATTGGCAGGCACATTCTTTATCACTGCCCACAACAATTTTTCCTTCACAGATTCATTTATAAATTAGATGAGTCTTATAAGATCCTTTAGGGAAGAAAATATTAATGATTCAGAGAAAACAATACCCTTTTCTTTATCCTCTAAAAAGTAAATTTTGTGAATTCTAACTTAAACTGATTGCATGTCCTGTGGTTTTTCTTTTTGAGGTGAGGAGTGGCAAGAGAGGGCAAAAACACTTATACAGGGGCTTTTCCTTTGTATTGTCGGTTGAGAAACATGATTTCTCTGTATTTTTGCTTCACTGATCGGAAAGGCTAGTAGTTAATGGCCTCTTATTACAAACTTCCTTTTGTACGTACCCCAGCAATTAGGCTTGAGCGTGCTCCGTGACCCCTCGCTGCCTCGCCACCCGCTTTGATCAGAATTTTGCTCAGTGACACACATCTAATGACCAGGAGTGGCACGAACTAAATCATCATGACCCTGACTTATTCCTCAACCCACATCCTCAGCCAAATAGGGGTGTAATTAGCTATTATGCCAACTGCCAATATAATCTGGCCCTGTGTTCAGGTTGGAGCAAAAATGAAACAAAACAAAAAACAAGAAAGGCATGCCTCTGTCCAAACAAAAGCATGAAGGTAGCGTACCAGGAATTCCGCCTCTGGCACTAGCCAGCTCAGTAGCCTGGAAGCAAACACATTCTGCAGTCAGTTACGTTGCTTTGTTTCACTTAACTTTTTTACTTAGTACAATAGCACTAAGAAGAGAACAGAAGTATAGCAAAGAAGACTTTAGATGACAAGCAAGATTCTCTAACATTCCCAGCTGTAGAATCCAGTATTACGAACATGTGATTGGGAAGAGCTCTTAACGTAGAGTTGAGAAATGATCACCCACACTTTTAAAAAAAAAAAACTTCATTAATGGATAGTAAAAAACGAAATGGCCCTGACTCACAGCGCCTGCTCCAAGTATGCAACCCCAAGGGCAACATAAATAAAGCAGGCCAACTAAAAGTCCTATAACCCAAAGTTCTACATCAGGGGCCTCAGACTCACGAATTACCTAGGGATCTTGTGGAAATGCAGATTCTAATAGAAGTTTAAGGTGGGACCAGAGTTCCAGCATTTCTAACGGGGTCCCAGGTGAAGTCAATGATGCTGGTCCCCGAACCACACTTTGACTAGATGCTCAGAGAGTAACCATTTTGGGCCTGGTTAATCTTCAGCATGGTCTCAATTTGTCACTTCATTTTGCATTTAAAGATACTCTGGAATTTCCAGATTAGAAGTATCATGAATCATTCGGTATGAGTTCTGAAGAAAATAAGTACTCTTCCACAGAGAATTTAAGAATAAGACTTTGTAAGATAATTTATAAAGAATTGTTTTTCTTATTATCATGGAGAACTTGGAATATATTAAAATGGTAATTACGGAAACAAAACCTCCCATAATACCATCTTTCGGAAATGGACTTTTAACACGTTGGTGTATATTTCTCATTAGAATCCCAAGATACTTACACATTTAGGACCTAATTCTTTTTACTTAATGTCTTATTAGTTTTATTATATACACAATTTAAGGTGGCTATAAATGCCATCATCAAATGATTCTCAAAATGTTTGTGTGCTTGAAAAAATCTCCTTTATAAATCAGCATAGGTATTGAACTTTTTGTAGATAAGTCATCTAGATTTTAGTTGCATTTTTTTTCAAAATCAGTTGGAAATCTAAACAGTGGAGTAATAATATACCTCCTGAATATTTTAGCACACTACAATCATCCATAACAGTACTGGTCAACAGGAGGGGACACTGAGTATCGAGAACTGAACTGCGTGCACGACTTGCCCTTGACGTTTACAGGTGCGCTGTGTGATGCCTCTCACACAAACAGCTTAAAGGATGAGTCCACAGGCCTTCCCTGGCAGTCCAGTGGTTAAGACTCCGTGCTTCCAAAGCAGGGGACCTGAGTTTAATCCCTGGCTGGGAAACTAAGATCCCACATGCCACGGAGTTTGGTCAAAAAAAGTTAAAAAAGGATAGGTCTTCAGATGATCTCCCTTTTTGTAGTGAGTAAAGAACAGAGCAGAATGAAACTGAGAAGGGACAGAATCTGCAGCGTCTAGTTTATGCGAGTTGTCCAAAAGAATCATAAGCAGGGACAACTTGCATGATGAGTTTTGACTGATAGAAATATGATTCTCTTTTATGTGTGTGGTGTTCGTGTATGTTAGAGAGATGAAGAGAGAAAGAGAAGGAAACCTTTATTTCTCCAAAGAAACACAAACTGTATTAACCATGGCTGCTTCTAGGTAATGGGACAGAGGAGTCTGAAAGGTAGAGAACGTAATTTTTATTTTCCATTTTACTATTTTTAATAGTTATCTTTAATATACACTGATTTTATAAGAGTAACATTATTTGTGACTCTAAAGACATAGATAAATAAAATATTTTGAAAATACTTTTCTACCACCCTTCATGGGTATTAGAGAGAAGTTTAGAAGCCTTTAAAAATCCAGGTTAATCATTTTAATGGTGAGAACTTTTCAAACTGTGTGCCTAGACAGAGAAAGAAATGTTTAGACATCAGTCCAGGTTTCAGGTATCGTCGAGGTGACCATTCAAGTTAAAAAAGACAAACCCATCTTGTCCACGGGGCTGGGATTCTTGTTGATAATTTGTTTCCACGTCAGACACAGTAGGCCTTCCCGGGGGGCACAGTGGTAAAGAATCCATCCGCCTGCCAATGCAGGAGACTCAAGAGATGCGGGTTTGATCCCTGGGCAAGGAAGATCCCCTGGAGCAGGAAATGGCAATCCACTCCAATATTCTTGGCTGGAGAACCCCATAGACAGAGGAGCCTAGTGGGCTACAGTGCATGGGGTCTCAAAGAGTCAGACACAACTGAGCACCTGTGCACACAGCCACACACAACCACAAAATCCAAGTTGTTTTCCATAGAAAAGGAAAAAAGCATGTTCGTCTTGGAAGAAGGTAACTGAGTATTTTAAGGCTGGAGAATTAATATATATTACCTTCATATATTTCACTGCCCGTGTAATCTCAAGGAAGGAATGAGCAGGGTAGCTCCATTTGTTGAACTTACCTTGGCAGCAAAGAGCATTTTTTCTGTCAGTGATCATGGACTTAACTGATAAAGGAAAAAATATGTTTGGGAGACCAAATGTGAGCATTAGAAACCATTATTTTCCTCTAAATCCTCTTGGTCCCAAAGAAACTGCTAGTTGCCATCCAAACTGCAACCCAAACGATGCTTTGTCTATAACATCTTTCACATCTATAGAGAGATGCAGACAGAGATGTGGATGTAGATAAAGGTATCTTGCAATTATTTAGGCATTTGATGCTAGGTAAACTAAATATTCAACAAACAATTGATTTTTTTCCCCCCACACCATATGGTTTTGCATTGTGACACAACCATCACGTTTTTCAGGATACAAACAGCTTTGTAGCCACAGAGACATAACTCTAGATAAAGTGCTAGGTCTCAGAAGAAATTTAAAGTTAATCTCGTCTATCCATACACTCAATTCTAAGAGAATGTATTGTTTTCTCAGCTTTAAGAGGTATCAGGTCTCTTCGTGACACCGTCCCAAACCATTTTAGTCAGAAACAGGTGGAATGGAGAATGTTACAGAATAACCATACTGGATGAATTTCACGAGCCATCGACAACCATGACACAATCCAAAACTATCTTACAAAATATTTACATTTCTCAAGAATTGGTTTCGTGAGTTCAGAGGGTTTCTACGGGGAAACTTGCTGAGATTCGGTCATGAACTTTGAATAATGTCAGGAGCTTGACCTCTGAATGTGGTGACCAGGTTGACCTTCTGCCAGCGATCTCATTTACCTAGTCACTGTGCAACTGAAAATGAGCAAATACAGGTAAAATGTCACGACAGTGTAGCTCAAGGCAGTCATCCATGTGAAGAAAAACAAGATCATAAGCAAAATTCTTTCATCCTGCCCTGCACCTGGACTCCAGCAAGCTACAGTCTCTTCTTTCATTTTAAAGACTTGGTCAGGCAGTTAGCTTAACATGGCTTCTCTTTTCTCAGGACAGCTGTCCCCAGCTGCAGTGACACACTTCCTCTGTTCTTCTCCCAAGTGCCCTCTAGAATAGAGGACGTCCATGACCAAGAAAAGAATCAGCTTACAACTGCGGTGTCCTTCAAGGAGGAGTGTTCTCATACAGCTGCTTCTGAGGAGCCACGGACCGGGTAGGATGTTGAGGACAGGGAGGTAAAGGACTGAATTAAAATGTTCCCGAAAGCATGGGACTTGGGGGTGGGGAGGTGGGGTGAGCAGAATTCTGAAAGAATCATCAAGAATTCTACTGCTGGTAATCAAGCCCTGTAAAATCTCCTCCCCTGAAGTATGGGCAAAAGTGATGGCATGAACAATAATTTGGGAATATTTTATATTTTAAAAAATCCTGAATTTTCTTTTAGGATGAAAGCTAAAGTTTATGCCATGAATAACAGATATGGGAAATGTATTTGATGATAGAAGAATCCACTTTTCTGCCCCAGCCCCATCATCATTATCCCATGATCTGATACAATCAGCAAGCAGCATGCTGGTGAAGTCCTCAAGAAAGTTCTTTGATCTCCTCCCCCTCCTCCAACAAAGTCTCGAGGCCAGAGAAGCAGACAAGGAACTTCCTCATGGGGTTGAGAACAAGCTGAAATACAGCTGCGGCTTCAGTTCCCACATGGATCTTTGGGAGGAAGAGGAAATGTCTCAGAGAGACCCTCCCCATTGATGTAGCATGGCAGCATCGAACAGAAGCAAGTAGAGAGCCTGAGAAGCTACAGAAGACCTGAGAAGGCCTAGCTATCTCCTGGAGCTCCAAGAGGGTGGTGGAGAACTTCTAGAATTCCTCATGCACAGAGAAAGACAGGGAATGATTGCATTAAGAAGACTTAGAGATCCTTTGTCACTGGGCAATCCCCCAGACTTCTTCCAAGTCTGACAGTCCAAGTCTCTGTAACAGGCACCCTTAGCCAGGCTGAGGAGGGAACCTGAAGTCAAAGTCAAGTGACAGAGCGAAGATGAGCTCATCCTCCTCAGTTCTACCATATACGTAACCTGCTATTGCCCTTAGCTGTTCTTTCCCTGTCTTAAACACACGGTGGAAATTTGAGGCCGTATAGATTTCTTTCTCCGAAATGTCTTGTGTTCTATTTTCCTTTGCCTTGTCATCCAATATATAACTACACTCCTCAGTTGGCAGTTTGGGGCCTTAGCTTCTTTCTTTCCACACCCAGATTCTTCTAGGAAATCCACCAGTTCATCACCCCTTTGGCAATGCAGTGAGCTACAGAAAGATGACTTAGTGCCTGCCCATTTTGATATAAATGACTAGAGCTCATATTTTTTCAGTGGTGGGGTGGAATTAGCACTCCATGGCAGGGCTCTAGGAATGCAGATCAACTCAAACTTGTTAAAACAGTGGCCCAAGTCCCAAAGGAGACAATTGGCCTTTTGTGAAGCAATTTGCAAGTATTGAGTTCCACCCTTACAACTGACTTTGCCCTGTTATTATGTGATTAGTAGAGTCAACAGCAGCCATATTTTCACCTAGTTCACATTCTTTTATAACGTCGCAAATCAGGCTTTGCATGTGGTTCTGAAATACAACAGTTCCTCAAGGACTATCAGTTATTAACCCTCCCAGAGGGGGCAGTGCCAGGGTGCCTTGACACAGAGTGTCACTGTGGGTGGTACAGCACCTGAGGTATGGTGTATACAATGTAAGTTGATATTATAAGTAACAAATGTGACCTATGTCTTACAATAAAGGCGTATGATAAAACTGTGCAAAGTTAGGTATCTCCCCGGCTCTTATTTTCAAATGCAGAACAGAATACTCTGCAGTTTTGGACTACACTCAGGCAGTGAGTGTTCAAAAACTTGAGCAAAGCCTTAGAGAGATGCTTTGCCAAATTTGCACAATGCAGTGAGGACGTAGGAAAGAGGGTATGTATATTTGTAATACCCTTTGTGCCTTCTGTTAAGAATATCTTCAAAGTGTACATTATCAAACATTTATTTCCATGTATACCAATCACCACCCTCAACAGGATGGTACCTGTTTTTCTTAAACCTCTTTAACTCCTTTGTATTGAATATATACAGATTTTATGGCCCTTAGAAATTCTATTTAATGGTAGAGATGTTTCCTCTAAGTGATTTGAAGCAACTAGAGGGCAATGACATTGAACTGAGCATAATCTATTGAAAGTACTGCTATGTGGTATCCAGCAAAATTCAGTGCACGTATTTCTTGCTTAGTAAATATTTTTGAACGAATGAGTGAGTCAGTGAGTGAATGAATGAATGAATAAACTTAAATGTAAGGCAAAATGATCCAATGAGCTCTACTCTGGCTGTAACCAGTCTTCATTCAGTGTGGCTTTGATCAGCTCCTGTACACTGAGGGCAAATGCACCCAGGAAGCTGAAGATGGAATTTCCCAGATGACTATCCAGTAGGTTGGAAACAGACTAGATCCACCTCTGCCTTGTTCTGCATTTTCTACCCTTGTCACCTTTCAGTGTGGAAGAATTACTACAGTGCAAGGTAAAGAAGAATCAAAGCCTTTGAACTGTTGTGCTAGAGAAGACTCTTTAGAGTCCCTTGGATATTGAGGAGATCAAACCAGTTAATCCTAAGGAAATCAATCCTGAATACTCATTAGAAGGATTGATCCTGAAGCTGAAGCTCCAATACTTTGGCCACCTGATGGGAAGAGCCAACTCATTGGAAAAAGACCCTGATACTGGGAAAAACTCAAGGCGGGAGTAGAGGGTGTCAGAAGATGAGATGGCTAGATGGCATCACCAACTCAATG
The DNA here is from genome assembly GCF_029378745.1 of Bos indicus. NCBI lineage: Eukaryota > Metazoa > Chordata > Mammalia > Artiodactyla > Bovidae > Bos > Bos indicus. The sequence goes on from NC_091772.1 coordinate 15,062,013, forward strand.
GACATGAACTTGGACAAACTGCGGGAGATGATGAGGGACAGGGAGGCCTGGCGTGCTGCAGTCTGTGGGGTCCCAAAGAGTCAGACATGACTTAGCAACTGAGCAACAACAACAACAAACATCAATGGGCCTCATAAAACAAACTCGGTGTGTGGTTAAGTCTTAGCAGAAGCAAGCGGCTATGAATAAACTTAATTCAAAAGCAGAAGCTGAGTGGCAATTCCTGGCAGGAAGCAGCAGCCTTCCACCTGCTACCGATGCCCTCACCCAGGGAACTCTTGCAACTCTGCTCATTTCCCACAGGACACTGTGAATTTGAGGCCAAGTCCCATTCATTCTGTTTCAACTCAAGGTTGCTTCTTCCTAATTTTCCTCTTTAATATTTGGTTTAAACCCCATGTCTACAGAAAGAGTCAAGATCATACACGATGCCTTTTGTTTCTTGTTTTATGTGTGTATTAATGCCCTTGGTCAAGAAACACCTTCTGAGTGCTTTTCTATGTGACACACATGTATTGGATGCTGAGAAATGGTAAACAGAGACAGAGAGTCCTCTCATTGTTTCACTGTAGAGGCACACAGGGTCAGGTACCCTGAAAATCTCCAAGGTTCATAAAGAAACCGAGCGTGCAAAGCTTTTCTTTCAAAACGGAAATTCCTATTTCAGACCCAAGAGATGAATGACAACATCTTCATTCCAACAGAGGATCTAAAGCATTTCAGTAGAATCTGGACATAAGGAAGACTCCATTCTTCAGTGCCACTGTTTGATGCTGATAGTGGAAATACTGCTTGCAAATTTGGTTTTACTTCTCAAAATTAATTAAGTATACACATGGCAAAAAAAAAAAAATCAGGAGATGTGAGATCCTAAGATAAGTAAAAGAACTGAATATGAATATGTTATATTTTTTTCTTCTGAATGTACTGTATCACATTAGGACATAAAATGAGTACTATCTTTAAACGTGGCAATTGAAAAACCCTTTTATCTATCTTTTCATCTATCAATTAACAGGAAGCATTTCTCAAGCTGTGACTCAGAAGCAAATTTCACAAGAACTTTTGGTACAGAATATTTTTGAATGAGTTATGTGTATCTTGATGGACCTTTTAGGAACTTGTCATTGTGTTTCTTTCCCTTGTTGTTATTCTATTTTTTTTCCCTTTGTCTCCAGTCTGAAATCATTAACAATCCTTTCCACAGCTCAGCAACAGAACCTCCAGATCTTATCAAGAAGGAAGACTCATGGAAAGTGTACGGGTCTCACCCAGAAGAAGCACAGACCATTCCTCTAACATCTGACTGTCTAGAACTTAGTCACATGACCTCACCTGAAGCAAAGGAGTCTGGGAAGCATATTCTAGCCTGCAGGACATTTGTATTTTCCATGGAAGAAGGTAAGATGGGTTTTAGTAGATAATCGTCCTGGTATTAGTCCCCACCACAGCCACGTACTTACAGTATCTTATGATACTTATGGTATCTCCCTCTGAGGAGCAGATAGCATGATGAAAACAGACAGAAAATATTTTTTCAAATGATACCTAATAAGATAGATTTCACATGACAAATCTATTTCATTAACCTGCTGGAAATTACAATCTTGTGTGGAATTAGGATGACACACAGCCTCTAAAACAAATATGTAAGAATTAACACCATCCATTTTCATTTATTCCCTTAGACCTGAGTTACAAAAAACCCTGAATGTTTCTTCCAAACCAATCGCTATGTGATTTAAAAGGTAAAAGAAAAAAAAATATAAACTCCTAAAGTCCATGTTGTCTATTCTTCAACCCAGATTTTTTACTCTTCACAATAATACCATTAACACATCACTGAATTCTATAATCTTGAAAAAGAAACCAACTTCCCTTAATTGCTACAGCTTCCTCCTCTAGGCCACCTCCATCAAATAAACAAAGTGTTACTTGCCCAGAGAAAGAATGCTGCCATTTTCCTGGCACTCTACATAAGTTTTGTTTTCCAGAGAGGCGCTATATGAACTTAACGGAAAAGAGCAGTTTTTTTCAATGACAATGCATGACAGATGCCGAAAGGTTTTAAAGCAAACACACAAATGTGTCATCTAATAGTCCATCAACCAGCCCTTGTCACACTGATAAACCTTTTATCTCGCTTTCCCAGATTTTAATCAGTAGCTTGGTTCGCATGTTTCTTGTGTCACTGCAGCAACCGACCTATTGGGGATTCTTTATGCCCTGAGAAATCAACTCATTTGGGCCTAAATGAAACATTTCACTGTCTTGTTTTATCTCCCTCTCTATTCACATTAACATAATAGCTTTTAATTGGATTGTATTTGTGATTAGAGTCAGCAAAGGTGGCAATCTCTCAAAGGAAATTGACTGCAAGGCAAACTGCTGAGACTCCACCTGGGGAACATCTTTTCAGCTCTTGGCACAGGGAATGATGGCCTCAGAAATTCAGCCTCAGGGTTCCCCTGATAACTCATTTCTCCTAACAGTAGAGTCCACGATATTTATGATCAAGGCTCACACACCCACATACCTGAAACATTTTGTTAGCATTCAAATGCATGTTCTCAAAAGGAGAGTTTTTACAAAAGATGTGAAAAAAAATGAGTGAATTCTTACACAATTTTAGAGGTGGAGGAGGCCTTCCTAGGTCTGATGCCCAAAGCAGAATCTAGAGATCAAGTGACTGCTATATATAATTATAAGGACATGGGATACATTTACATTCGAAAGAGTGTAAATGGAATTACAGCAAACTAGAAAACATATGCAATTTATATTACCACCAAAGAGTTATTATTCTTAATCTATATCTTCTTACAAATTAATACAATAAGTACATATGTGAATAAATGGTACAAAAAACTTTCTAAGGAAGTACAAGCATCCAATAAATGCATAACAAAAAAATACTATTCTTTAGGACTGGAAGATGTTTAAATTAAGATGCTATTTCCTACCTTTCAAATATATAAGTAAATAACAATGAGCTGAAGTTTTGTAGCAATTAGATAAGAAAATAAAATTAAGGGATGCAGATTGGTAAGGAAGAAGCAAAACTGTCTATTCACAAACCTATGTACTTATTTATATATATTTGTTGTTGTTCAGTCATGTCCAACTCTTTGCAACCCCATGGACTGTGACACACCAGGCTTCCGTGTCCATCATCATCTCCCAGAGCTTGCTCAAACTCATGTCCATTGAGTCGGTGATGCCATCCAACCATCTCATCCTCTGTTGTCCCCTTCTTGTCTTGCCTTTAATCTTTACCAGCATCAGGGTTTTTTTCTAATGAGTCTTCGCATCAAGTGGCCAAAGTGTTGGAGCTACAGCTTCATCATCAGTCATTCCAATGGATATTCAGGACTGATTTCCTTTAGGATTGACTGCTTTGATCTCTTTGCAATACAAGGGATTCTCAAGAGTCTTCTCCAACATCAAAGTTCAAACACCATATTTATATACACAGAAAATTCTAAGGAATCTACCAACAACTATTAAAACTAATAAAGGAAATGAGCAAGATTGCAGAATGCCGGGTCAATATATAAAACTCTACACTCTGGCCAAAAGCAATCTGAAAAGTGAAACGAAGAAAACAATTCAATTTATAATAGTGTCACAAAGAATGAAATACTTAGAATAAATTTAGCAAAAGAAGTGCAAGATTTGCATAATGAAGACTAAAAAATAGTGATGAGAGAAATTAAAGGAGACCCAAAGAAGTAGGGTAGGACTTCTCTGATGGCTCAGCAGGTAAAGAATCCACCTGAAATGCAGGAGACGCGAGACATGTGTTCGATTCCTGGATCAAAAAGATCCCCTGGAGGAGGAAATGGCAACCCACTCCAGTATTCTTACCTGAAAAACCCCAAGGACAGAAAACCCTGGTGGGCTACAGTCCATGGGATCACAAAGAGTTGGACAGGATTAAGCACATAAGGCATAAAGAAGTAAAAAGACATCCCATGTTCATGGATTTGAAGACATAATATGGTTGACAAGGCAGTACTGCCCCAATCTGATCAATCGGTTCAATGGAATCCATGTCAAAATTCTAGCTGCCTCTTCTATACCAATTGATGAGTTGATTCTAAAATTCATATGGAAATTCAAAGAACCAGAGCCAAAGAGCCCAAAACAATAACAGTAATAATATTTTTTTAATTTAAATTTATTTATTTTAATTAGAGGCTAATTACTTTACAATATTGTATTGGTTTTGCCATACATCAACATGAATCTGCCATGGGTGTACACATGTTCCCAATCCTGAACCCCCCTCCCAGCTCCCTCCCCATACCATCCCTCTGGGTCATCCCAGTGCAGCAGCCCCAAGCATCCTGTATCCTGCATCGAACCTGGACTGGCAACTCGTTTCTTATATGATATTATACATGTTTCAATGCCATTCTCCCAAATCATCCCCCCCCCCTCCACAGAGTCCAAAAGACTGTTCTATACATCTGTGTCTCTTTTGCTGTCTCACATACAGGGTTATCGTTACCATCTTTCTAAATTCCATATATATGCATTAGTATACGGTATTGGTGTTTTTCTTTCTGGCTTACTTCACTCTGTATAATAGGCTCCAGTTTCATCCACCTCATTAGAACTGATTCAAATGTATTCTTTTTAATGGCTGAGTAATACTCCATTGTGTATATGTACCACAGCTTTCTTATCCATTCATCTGCTGATGGACATCTAGGTTGCTTCCATGTCCTGGCTATTATAAACAGTGCTGCAATGAACATTGGGGTACACGTGTCTCTTTCAATTCTGGTTCCCTTGGTGTGTATGCTCAGCAGTAGGATTGCTGGGTCATAAGGCAGTTCTATTTCCAGTTTTTTAAGGAATCTCCACACTGTTCTCCATAGTGGCTGTACTAGTTTGCATTCCCACCAACAGTGTAAGAAGATTCCCTTTTCTCCACATCCTCTCCAGCATTTATTGCTTGTAGACTTTTGGATCGCAGCCATTCTGACTGGCGTGAAATGGTACCTCATTGTGGTTTTGATTTGCATTTCTCTGACAATGAGTGATGTTGAGCATCTTTTCATGTGTTTGTTAGCCATCTGTACATCTTCTTTGGAGAAATGTCTATTTAGTTCTTTGGCCCATTTTTTTGATTGGATCATTTATTTTTCTGGAATTGAGCTGCAGGAGTTGCTTGTATATTTTTGAGATTAGTTGTTTGTCAGTTGCTTCATTTGCTAATAATTTTTAAAGAACATACTGAAAAACTCACACTTCCTTATTTCGAATTTATAACAAAGTTAAAAGTATCAAGATGGCATGGTCCTAACATAAAGATAGGTCTATAGATGAATAGAGTAGATAGCAAAGGGACTCAGCTATACATGTTCTCATTCTCTTTCAAATCCATTTCCCATCCAGGCAGCCAAATAACATTGGATGCTCCATTAATCTTTGATCAGCGAATGCACAAGGGACCAGGTAGTATCATATCCCATTTAAAAAGCATTGTTTCTATGTTCTGATCAAATGCCAGTGCAAAAAATTCTCCTCCCTTTTATCCAAATAACAACAGAAGTCTATCACAGAAATCAGCCCAAGTGTATAGATAAATATCGACCCACCTCCTCCAACATTGCTTCAGATGCACAGAGTAACCCATATAGAGAACTGTCAGAAAAGGAACACTGAAGAATATCTTATTCACTTTGCTATTGAAAGATGAAAAGCCAAAATGCAACGAAATTTAGAAGTCAAATAGTTTCCAACAGTGTTGAATGTATTCACTTATTTATTTCAGCTAAATGCATTTTCTGGACCTACTATGTATCATATGCTAAGCTAAACACTAGAACTAGAAGGAGGATCACTATTCAAGTTCCGTCTCCAAAAGGCTCCCAACTTAGCTACAACCAGATAATTCATTCACTGCTGCTGCTGCTGCTAAGTCGCTTCAGTCGTGTCCGACTCTGTGCGACCCCATAGACGGCAGCCCACCAGGCTCCCCGTCCCTGGGATTCTCCAGGCAAGAACACTGGAGTGGGTTGCCATTTCCTTCTCCAATGCATGAAAGTGAAAAGTGAAAGTGAAGTCACTCAGTTGTGTCTGACTCTTAGCGACCCCATGGACTGCAGCCTACCAGGCTCATTCACTAAGCATCTGCTAATTTCAGCCTAGATCAACAACCAAATGTTGTGCTTGTTTCTAAGGGTGTGAAAACATTTAGGACACAGACATTCCTTTAAAAAACAGTTGGTCCTCTGTAAACTGAAAGTATGGATAGTAAGTATATAGAAACAGATATGTTCTAATAAGTATAATAAAAGTTTATAGATGTCGTATAAGCATCATTGCAGGGTTTGGTATTGTTACAAAGGAAATATTGTCAATTCTATGGAACAGAGAGAAGGTTCAAGGAAGTTGAACCTAATCCCATAGTCAGTGGTGAGTTTCTGATCCAGAAAGAACAAATTCTTGCTGCTCTGGCCTATGGTCCAGAGAAATTAAACACCATTGACTTGATGTCAGTTACAAGTGCAAGCGACATTATTTCTACCCTGTAAAAAATAATAGCAGCCATTAGAAAGATTTTCCCCAAGCTTTACTAGCAGTTGTAAACGAAACAGATACTTACAAAAAAAGGCCACTTAAAATGTTAATTTTATGAATGTGAAAAAGGATTAACAAGCCTAAAAGGGCAGTGATAGAGAAATAATGGTAAAATAATTCAGTGTCCTACGAAGTATGAACAAGTCCTAAGTATTTACAAAATAATAATACTTTGTGCTTTTTATATTTTATAAAAGAAATTTAAAAGTTAGGAATTTTATTACCAAAAAAGTGAGAGCCAGACTGTTAGTCAATATCTCTAACTGAGCCAAAGCCAAACGGAAATTATCTTGTGTCTCTTGGACTGAAGGTCCACTCTGTTTCTCACCAAAGGCTGGGCAGGTTTCCCTTTAGACAACTGCATGAGAAAATATCACTGATATTTCAAAAGAACACCATTTTGAGTTTACTTCTAGCAGAGTCTAGCCTCTCTATGCATTAGTAGCAAATTGACATACTCATCAATCAGTAATAATTTGTGATTTCCAATCAGGCATGCTTAACTTACAGGCATTCTTTGGATAAACATTGTGCAGGCAGGTTCAATCGGCATAGAAGTAACTTCAGTATTATCATACATGAGCCATCCATTCTGTGAGGATGTCATGACAAGCTAATGACAACACAGAGTTTCACCTCCTGTGTGAGCAAATTCTTCATGTTCAAACTGTAGAAAAATGGTGGCAGATTCTGTCATGATAGCATTTTCTTAATATTCTAAAAATGAAATCTCATTTTCTTAAAACTTAATGATATGATTAAGGGAATAAGATTATGTTTTCTGAGACCCATGACCCCAAAATCCATTCATATTAAAGAAAGGCTATTGTCAGGGAGATCGTAATAATTGCCAGCATCTTTTTTTCTTTCTCTTTTACTTTTTAAATTATGAAAGTATGATAACACATTTACAGGAGACTTAGAAAATGCAGAACAAAGTTATATATAGTTCCACTATATATTACAATTTTTTTAATAGTTAAATAAAGATGTTAGTTGGAGTTTCAATATCAAACTCTCAAAAGTTAATACAGTGAATAGACAGAAAAGTAGAATACAGTAAACCTGACAAGCACTATGAACCAATTCAACATAATTAAGATTTATATAATTTTCACACAACAGCAGGAAACAAATTCTATTCAAGTTACCATAGGCTATAAACCTGGAGACACTGAAACATGTCCAGGGACATAAAAGAAGGCGCAAAAATTTCATGGCCTAAAGATATTGAAATCATACAGAGTCTGTTCTCTTATTACTGTAAAATTATGTTAGAAATCAATATCAAAAGATATTTGAAAATAACCCACATATTTTCAAGTGCAGAGAGATCTTTGACTTAGCCATTGAAAGCCTCAATTAAGTTAAAAGACTGAAAAAACACAGAGGGCGATTGCAGAGAAGAAAACATTTAACTGAGAAATTAATACCAAAATGAGAAATTAATATCAAAGATACTTTAAAAATCTCATGTATTCAGAAATTGAATGCCCACTTTTAAATGAGGGTTATAGCCAAGAGGCTATAACTAGGAAAATAAGAAACTATTTGTGACAGAATGAAAATGAAAAGAGAATTTACCAGAATTTGTTTCGTGCAGCTGAAGCTGCTCAATGCAACTAAATATGATGTGTAATCTTGAATAAGGTAGGGGGACAAATAATGGACACAAGCATAAAATTTCGTGTGTCATCTTTTTGATCGTCCATTGTATGCTTGGCACAAAGTGCTTTCCGTGATTTCAAGTATATTTCATATGACACTTAAAATAACTCTGTAAGGGAAATATTACTGTCTTCATTTAACAGAAAAGAGAGCAGGCATGGAGCCTGTAGGCATTTGCGCTTGTAGCGCAAAGAGTCAGACACGACTGAAGAGACTTAGCATGCACAGCACTGCTGCTGCTGCTGCTAAGTCGCTTCAGTCGTGTCCGACTCTGGCTCCCCCGACCCTGGGATTCTCCAGGCAAGAACACTGGAGTGGGTTGCCATTTCCTTCTCCAATGCATGAAAGTAAAAAGTGAAAGGGAAGTCGCTCAGTCGTGTCCGACTCTTAGCGACCCCATGCACTGCAGCCCACCAGGCTCCTCCATCCATGGGGTTTTCCAGGCAAGAGTACTGGAGTGGGGTGCCATTCAGCACAGTCACGTATAGTTGCTAAGTGGTGATAACACAGTAATTGTCACTGCTTCTTTTAGCATTCAGACAGCAAGAAGGTTAAACTCAGTCATAAACTGCAAGACAGAAGCTGTGTCTATGCATGCAAGGTTTAATAAGACCTTATAATACACTCTATCCAATTTTATCTGCTTGTTTATGAGATGACATAAGTACAGAGTGAGGGACAGTGACACGATGCCTAGTTCCATTGGTGTTTTAGGCTCTTGATAGCCAAGTCCATAAATATAAAAAGGTCTCTGGTCAATTGAGAATATGTGTCTTTCCAAGTTTTTCTCCCCAGTGGTCATTTCTTTTTTAATTTATGGTTAATTGGAGGATAATTGCTTTACAATGTAGTGTTGGTTTCTGCTGGTCTTAGTTCTACTTCCTAACAGAATTCCATCTGTAGCGAAACTTTCAAGACTGATTTAACTGTCAAATCTGTTTGACATTTTCTATGCTGAAAAGATTTCTCCTTCAGGAAAATAGCCTTTTGTCAACAATAATCAGTATCCATTTTTTAAAGAAATAGCAAGCTTAAAGTGTCCTTGCCATTCTGTATTCCTTTCTCTTAGATGAAAATCAGCCCCAACATAGACTGTTCTATTTCTAACAAACTTGTGCTTGCGTTTTCAATCCTACTTTTTACAGACAGATGAAGAAAGAGTAGAATGAGAAATGTAGGGACATTGCTAGAAGCAAGAAGTCACTTCTGATGCTGCATCTCAAAGACCCATTTGTGTTTTCCCAGGAGATACTCTGCAGCCCTGTAACCTCTCAGCCTCTATGTCTTAGATGTTTGAGCCATTGTTCCATCAGATGGAAATTGGATACATACATACTTCTGTCCACTCACAAATTATCCACTGGAGAATAACTACTTGAAATAAATGGGAAAATGGCCAGTTGGAAACTTTTTCTAGTGCAAGCTTTTTGCTCTTGCTGTAAGTTCAGTTCAGTTCAGTCACTCAGTCATGTCCAACTCTTTGTGACCCAATAAACTACAGCATGCCAGGCCTCCCTGTCCATCGCCAACTCCCAGAGCTTACTCAAACTCATATCCATTGAGTCGGTGATGCCATCCAGCCATCTCATTGTCTGTCATCCCCTTCTCCTCCCGCCCTCAGTCTTTCCCAGCATCAGGGTCTTTTCCAATGAGTCAGTTCTTTGCATCAGGTGGCCAAAATACTGGAGTTTCAGTTTCAACATCAGTCCTTCCAATGAATATTCAGGACTGATCTCCTTTAGAATGGACTGGTGGGATCTCCTTGCAGTCCAAGGGACTCTCAAGAGTCTTCTCCAACACCACAGTTCAAAAGCATCAATTCTTTGGCACTCAGCTTTCTTAATAGTCCAACTCTCACATCCATACATGACCACTGGAAAAACTATAGCCTTGACTAGACAGACCTTTGTTGGCAAGGTAATGTCTCTGCTTTTTAATATGCCATCTAGATTGGTCATAATTTTTCTTCTAAGGAGCAAGCATCTTTTAATTTCCTGGCTGCAATCACCATCTGCAGTGACTTTGGAACCCAGAAAAATAAAGTCTCTCACTATTTCCACTGTTTCCCCATTTATTTTCCATGAAGTGATGGGACCGGATGCCATGTTCTTAGCTTTCTGAATGTTGAGCTTTAAGCCAACTTTTTCCCTCTCCTCTTTCACTTTCATCAAGAGGCTCTTTAGTTCCTCTTCACTTTCTGCCATAATGGTGGTATCATCTGCATATCTGAGGTTATTGATATTTCTCCCGGCAATCTTGATTCCAGTTTGTGCTTCCTCCAGCCAGCGTTTCTCATGATGTACACTGCATATAAGTTAAATAAGCAGGGTGACAATATACAGCCTTGACGTACTCCTTTTCCTATTTGGAACCAGTCTGTTGTTCCATGTCCAGTTCTAACTGTTGGTTCCTGACCTGCATACAGATTTCTCAAGAAGCAAGCCAGGTGGTCTGGTATTCCCATCTCTTTCAGAATTTTCCACAGTTTGTGGTGACCCCCACAGTCAAAGGCTCTGGCATAGTCAATAAAGCAGAAATAGATGTTTCTAGAAAAACATCTATTTCTGCTTGCTGTAAAGCAAGATATACAAATGGAAAACCCAAGGTTTGAGCTGTAAATCTTGATTATCATATGGATCCTAATTTTCAAATCTTAGCTTTAGATAGTCTTCTCATTTTTCTACCTCTGTTCTACCTCTACTTCTATCATTTTTGTTGCCAAAGCTTTTATTAATCCTTTCTGGAAATTATTTTTTGTGTTTAAAATACAGTGTAGGGTTTCCCTGGTGGCTCAGTAGTCAAAAATCTGCCTGCCAATGCAGGAGACACAAATTCGATCCCTGATCTGGGAAGATCCCACGTGCCTTGGAGCAACTAAGCCCACGTGCCACGTCTACTGAGCATGGGCTTAGTTGCTCAGCAGTCGCAAGCCACAACCTGTGCCCTAGAGTCTGGGAGCTGCAGCTGCTGAAACCCACATGCTCTAGAGCCTGAGCTCCTCAACAGGAGGAGCCACCACAATAAGAAGCCCTCACACTCCAATGAAGAGTATCCCCCACTTGCTGCAACTAGAGAAAAGCCCACGCAGCAACCAAGACCCAGCACAGCCAAAAATAAGTAAACGTAACATACAGTGTTGAGTTGTCAAGTTACCACATGTTCTGTTTTGTCAAAAAATCTCTTCCACCTTGCTCAATCACTGTTAAATCTCTGCAACCAGCAGCTGTAGCTCTTTCCCTGTAAGACTAAGTGACCTTCCAGATTACACTCTGGGCCTCTGTCATCAGGGTGGGAATACCAGACTGAGAGGCAACCACACTAAGTGAGCT